>NC_139019.1:159238409-159838409 GCF_964374135.1 Grampus griseus | reverse complement strand
TCAGGGGGTTGGTCAGTGGCAGCTATAGCCTGAGTGCTCAGGGCTGGGGAACAGAGGTGGCCCAAATGAAAAGCCATGCTGCCATTGGAACATGGGGGCAGTGGGTGTGGGGTGGGCAGAAGCACACTGCAGCCGTGACAACAGAAATGTTAGCACTGCTTGTGAAAATGCTTTCTGACCTTCCAGGTGACAACATCCGGGAGTTCTTGCTGAGCCTCAGATATTTTCGAATCTTCATCGCCCTATGGAATGTCTTCATGATGTTCTGCATGATCGTGTAAGTCCAGCCCGCCTCTCTCCTTCATTGTCATTATCCTCAGGGTCGCTCTCCAGAATGAACCTCTGATGATCGTTTTCTGTCCTCCCAGTCTGCACTTTTGTGTCATGCTTTCTGCTTTCAAAGTAAGAACTCTCCACACTAGAGAGGAAACTGGGGTCTGAAGGAATTAAACTATGTCACCGCAGTCCAGGCTGGAGCTTCGATTGGAACATGGCGTTCTTCAAGTCCTGGCTGTGCCTGGTGCCTCAGCAGAGGCTGCCAAGAGATGCCTTCCCCTGAGCCCATGGCTCCATCACCTCTCGCCGACTCTGTTGATTGTGCTTAGCCTATACTTGGCGTTGGCCAAAGTGGAAAATACGTCTTGAAAGGCCAGCGTGCTGCTGGGTCTTGCTCCCAGCCTGCTGGAAGCCAGCAGGAGTGCATTCAGGCTTTATTTCTGCTTTTTATGCCTATTTTATTTTCTCATTAGACTAAAAATATCCAATTGGATTGGTTTTCCTTTCAGTGTCAAGACCATGCTGTTAGTGAATTATGAGACTCATAGTAAACAGACTCAGGGGAAAAAAACAAGGAGAACCTGGGATTCTGGGCCAGGCTGTGCCCATCTCCATGTGCTTCCCCTAAAGAGGAAGAGAGTGAAAAGTTGGCTGTCTTGAGTCATTGAGAAGCTGAATTTGGGGTTGCTGTGTGGTCCTTCTGCCAGCCCAGTGGCTGTTTGAGGGGATGATTCCAGGACTTAGGAGATCGGGGGAGGAGGGGTTTCTGTGCTGCTGGAGAGTATTTTAGAGCCCAGAATGAGGGCTGTAGTGTATGCCCAGAGAGACCCTCTTTGGGAGCTCAGATGAGGCCTGCCTAGGTACAGAGAGGGCTCATGAAGAGATCAAGGAATTTGCAGAAGAGTGTACGAAGTATAACTAGCTGTCACAGGAAGTAGAAGTGTTGGGGGGCTCCTCCAGCCTTTGACTCTCTAGATTCCCACCTATCCATTCATTCATTTATTTATTCAAAACTGTCTTTTGAGGGCTGTGCTCTGAGATTACAGTTGAGACCGAAACAGCCATAGTCCCTGCCTTCAGCGAATGCACAGAATAACAGGGATGTAAAATAAACAAATAGGGGGAAAAATCGGTTGTGAGATGGAGAATTGGAAGGGGGCTCCCAGTTTAGGAGGGTCAGGGAGAGGTCCTCTGAGAAGATGCCATTCAAATCAAGACCTACAGAACGAGAGGAAAGCCTGCCATTTGCAGAGCTGGAGAGAGGCACAGTAGCACCAGAAGCAGCATTGGCAAAGGTCCTGGGGCAGAGAAGAACTCGGTGTGGTATCATCATTTTGTTCTTTTCTGTCCGTTGGCTTCATCGTCCTCTCTTACCTGACTAGCTACTTCTACTGCTCTACCTGCTGGCCTGTGACCAGGATGGTAGCCTCAGGCTTTGTGACCTCCCAGCTCAGCCCAAGGCTAGCTTAGCCAGTAGCCCAGTGTCCTGATTTTGATTTCTGGGAGTATGCAGGTGTCACCCAGATCTACTTGGATTGGGGGTTCCTGCTTCCAGCCACTTAGGTCAGGGGTCAGCAAACCACAGCCCATGGGCATGGGCCTCTGCCTATTTTCATGAATGAAGTTTTCATGAATGGAGCCCATGTCTGTCACTGCTTTTGCACTACAATGGCAAGGTTGGACCATTTTGACAGGCTTACAAAGCCTGAACTACTTACTGTGTGGCTTTTTACAGATCCCTGACCTAGGCCAGCTCTTTCAGCACATGCCGTGAGTAAGGGAAGCTTTTCTGTAGAACGGGCTCTGTCAGGGAGGCAGTGACTGGCTTTTTCAGGATATCAAAAACTGGAAATCACCTAAGTCTCCAAGAATAGGAGAAGAGTCAGGTAACTCGAAGGACACCCATACGACCAACTGACAAAACACCATCATTGATAACGTGCCTGAAGGTTCTGTCTACACAGGAGAATGGTTTGAAAGTAAAGAAGGTCGGGTGTCACCTGTATGCACACTCTGGTGTCAGTTGTGACTTGCACGTAGTAAACATTGAATAAGTGCTGAGTGGGTGTGTGAGGGAAATAACTTCCAGTGAGAGAGTTGGAAGGATCTACTCCAGACTGTCCACGGAGGTGACTGTGCTGTGACTGCTGAGGAAGTTAGTGGGCTCAAGGGATAGTTTACTATTCCATGTACTCATTTCTGTATTGTTGGAGCTGAGCTCAATTGGAAATTTTAAAAAGTCATAAAAAACTTGAAATACAGGGAGAAAGGTGTCTGAACATTTAGAGACCAAGGGCACTGATATCTGCGACTTTGAAACATGAAAAATAAAGTAGATGGATCAATGGATAGATACACAGTAAAGCAAAGCATTAATTGCAGGTGGTGCGTACGTAGGTGTTTGCTGAACTGTTATAACTCTTCTATATATGTTGATATCTTCATTAAAAAAGTATGGGCGGGGAGAAGATAGGGAGAAAATGAGAGTGTCAAACCATGGAAAAGGGTTTTAATAAGTAAAAAGTGGAAGTCAGTCTTCACAATTCAGTATTTTGTAGTATTTTCCTATGGTTGTGCAACCGTCACTACTCTCTAATTCTAGACTATTTTCATCCCCCTCAAAGGGAAACCCAGTACCCATTAAGCATTTCCTTCCCATTCCTCCTTCACGCAGCCTTGGGCAACCATTGATCTCCTTTCTGTCTCTATGGATTTGCCTGTTCTGGGTATTTCATGTTGATGGAATCATACAGTATATGGCTTTTTGTGTCTGGCCTCCTGCATTCAGCATAATGTCTTCTAGACTCTTCCATGTTGTAGTGTTTATCAGTATTTCATTCCTTTCTGTGGCTGAATAATAGTCCATTCTATGGATATGCCACAGTTTGTTTATCTGCTCATCAGTTGATGGATATTTGCAGTGTTTCCATTTTGAATAATGCTGATATAAACATCTGTGTACAAGTTTTTGTGCAGACTTAAGTTTTCAGTTCTCTGGTATATAACCAGGAGTGTAATTGCTGGGTCATATGGTAACTATATTTATCCTTTTGTGGAACTGCCAGACTATTTTCCAAAGTAGCTGCAGTAATTTTCATTCCCATCAGCAGGGTATGAGGGGTCCAGTTTCCCCACATCCTTGCCAATACTTGCTATTGTCAGTTTTTTTGATTATAGCCATCCTAGTGGATGTGAAGGTTGATTTGCATTTCCCCAATGGTTAATGACATTGAGCTTTCATGTGTTCATTGGCCATTTGTATATCTTCTTTGGTGAAATGTCTTCAGATCCTTTGCCCATTTTTTAGTTAGGTTATTACTGAATTGTAGTTCTTTTTATGTTTTGGATACCAGTCCCTTATCGGATATATGATTTGCAAGTATTTCCTCCCATTTGGTGGATTGTCTTTTCAGTTTTGTTTTTTTTGTTGTTTTTTTTGTTTTTTTTCTGGTACACGGGCTTCTCACTGCTGTGGCCTCTCCCGTCGCGGAGCACAGGCTCCGGACGCGGAGGCTCAGCAGCCATGGCTCACGGGCCCAGCCACTCCGCGACATGCGGGATCCTCCCGAACCAGGGCACAAACCCGCGTCCCCTGCATCGGCAGGCGGACCCTCAACCACTGCGCCACCAGGGAAGCCCATCTTTTCAGTTTTTTGATGGTGTCATTTAAAGTGCAAAATCCTACAATTTTGATTAAGTCCAATGTATCTGTTTCTTCTGTTGCTTGTTCTTTTTGTGTTATAGCTAAGAAGTCATTGCCTAACCCAAGATTATAAGGATTTACACCTAAGTTTTCTTCTAAAAGTTTTATAGTTTTAATAGTAGGTCTGTGATCCACTTTGAGTTAATTTTCGTATATGGTGTGAGGTAGGGATCCAACTTCATTCTCTTGCATGTGGTGACCCAGTTGTTCCTGCCCCATCTGTTGTTATTTTTTCAAATAACCTTTTTATTTTGGAAAGAGTGTAGATGTATAGAAACGTTGCAAAGGTAACACAGAGAGTTCCCATATACAATTGAGCCTTGAACAACACAGGAGTTAGGGGTGCCGACCCACCTCACAGTCGAAAATCTGAGTATAACTTTACAGTTGGCCATCCGTAT
The DNA here is from genome assembly GCF_964374135.1 of Grampus griseus. Classification (NCBI taxonomy): domain Eukaryota; kingdom Metazoa; phylum Chordata; class Mammalia; order Artiodactyla; family Delphinidae; genus Grampus; species Grampus griseus. The sequence goes on along the minus strand of NC_139019.1, from coordinate 159,834,029 downwards.
CTGCAGTCCTGCTTCCATCGATTCAACCAACCTTGGATTGTGTAGTACCGCAGTATTTACTATTGAAAAAAATCCACGTATAAGTGGGCTGGCGCTGTTTAAACCTGTGTTGTTCAAGGGCCAACTGTGTATCTTCTTAACAATTCTGTGGTTTTCCCCTGTAGGCCTGTATCATAACCTATTCCCAAACTTCATGAACATTTATACAGTTTCTAGGCCTTTTCTATTCCAGATTTTCTTCAGTTAACAGAGTTATCTCTAATAATCGTTTGTTTACTCAAAGGTCTTTTTATTTATGAAAGTCACCACTGATTTGCAGTGATAGAGAATGGGCTAAAATAAAATGTTACAGATTCATACCAAGTAGATACTTTTTAAAAGAGTTACTTTTTTTTTAAGTGTACAGTTTGGCAGCGGTAAGTGTGTTCACATTGTTGTGTGACAGAGTTACTTACAAAATCAGAAAATGATGTAAAATGATCTTAGTGATAGTAACCAGAAAATATTTCCTGAAAGTGTTTTCAAGGCAACCGCTTCCCATCCTCATGGATGTTTCTGCCCTCTGACTTTTCCAGGCTCTTTGGCTCCTGAGCTCCAGGTACAGAACCGGAAACACACCTTCTCAGAGTGTCTCTTCCTCCATTCCTGACGACTTCAAGAATGTTTCTGACCAGAAAACCGGTGACCTTCCCAGAAAGTCCAAGCTTGTGGTGGGTGGAAAAAATGTTCACCAAGATGAACAGTTTCCCAGCCACGTCACTGTTTTCTTTTCAAAGATATTTTCACTTTGATCTCTGCCTTGAAATGCTGTCTACTTAAAAGAGTTTGAAGAGTGTTTATGTGAGGGGCTGTGGTATCTAGATTGTTTAATCAGATCAGAATCCCTCTTCTACCAAACTTTCACCCATCTGGGTATTTATTGGTTTATTTTTAATAACCATCCTTTTTCGGTTCAAATTATACAGATTTTTAAAAATCTTTTGTATCCAGGGATCTGAAGCAGAAAGGTTGGCTTTTAAGTTTGATGTAGCCTCTTATTGGACTGCATTTGTGAGGAATGAACAAGTTCATTGTTGCTGGGTCTGTGTCCAAATTCCTTCCCCATCCCAATGGGCTCTGCTTGGCCACTCCATGCTGCTGAGGTTGTCCCCAGGACTTGAAGGGTGAAGTGTTATGGGTTCCTGTGGAAGAGAGGTGCAGAGCAGTTGGCAGGGCGGATGGCGGTTTTATGAGAAACTTTGCCTTGCCTTGAAGCCCTCTATTAAAGTAACTTTTGGGGCCATTAATTGTATAGTTTTTAGAATGAGAGTGATTTATGTGGTGATATTGGGACCCAGTTCTGAAAGCTTGGGTTTTGGGGTCTGCTTTTCAAGTGGATGATTTCAAGGTTGAAAAACAAGCCTCATTGGAGGAAATACAGCATTTTGCATAGAAGCTTCTTTGAAAGGGATTCCTGGTTTAATCGCCAACATGACCACTTGGGTGGTCAGTGCCTGGATCCTACAGGTGTTTGATTTGTTTGTTGTGGTTTTTGAAATCCTAACTTGCAGGTAACCTGGTAGGAGGAAAGAATAAATATGCAGGCTCTTAGAACTAAAGAGCATTGAAAATAAAGCTCATTTCTAAAAAGGACCTTTTGTTTATACATTTTTTAACCAAGAAGTCCTTTGTAAATTTTTTTTATTTTTGATACTTTCATCAGGTTTTTTTTTTAATTATTGAATATAGTTGATTTAAAATGTTGTATTAATTTCTACTGTAGAAGTTAACTGTCAATTTGAGTTGTTTCAAATTACACTTTGGGAAACACCTAGGATTCATTTATTGTGGAGGCTGTCAAAAAGTCAGAAAAGAGGCAATGTTAGATACTCCTTTTCAGTTTTTGTTCAATAAATGTTGGGCAGGAATTGGGCAAATACGATTTTGGGCTGCACCTGGAAGAATCGAACGAGTTAGTGATAATGGTGGGATTTTGCTAGGCCAGGGTCAAGTCCACTTGTCTTGCTGCTCAGCTAATTCATTCTACTTCATAGCTTCTGTAATTTATTCCCTTGTCAAATCTGGGCCGAGTATCACCCCGTGGTTTGTAAGTAGCAGGGAACAGGGCTGCTGAATCGAGCTTCTCGCAGGTCGGTGTTCTTGTCAGCAGGAATGGATGTGCCAAGATCTTGGCTGGTCAGTCCTCAAGCCATATGAATGATGTGAGGAAACCTCCCTGCCTTATTCAGACCGGCGCTGAGGTTTCAATGAGGTGAGGCATTTGTGTGTCGTGGGGATGAATCGAGCTCGGAGGAGAGAATGCTGTCATTGAGATTTTGTTTCAATAGTTGTATTTTTCACCAGAGAACTATTTTCTCATTGTTCAGTTCTTATAAGCAGTGGAGCTGTGGGGGATGCACATCAAAGGCTGTTGTACATTTTTAAAGTGGCAACTCATGGGTGTGCATCTTTAGGAGGCTTTTCAAGAACCCACACTGGCACCAAAGGTTACCCAAGTTTGAATTTTGAGTACCTAGGGTCCCACAGCTTGTAAGTGCTCATGTTCTGGGTCAGTTAGATGTGGGTTCAAATCCCATCTCTGCTTCTTGCTCATGGGGCCTTGGCTGGTTATTTCTCCTCTCTAAGCCTCAGTTTCCACATCTTTAAAATGGGCCTGAAAGTCAAACCTACTGGTGTTATTAAAAGGTTCAGTGAACTTGAAGGTGAGCCAGGTGCTTGACTGGGTGGCGCCCAGTAAGCACTCAGTACCTATGGGTGTCCTCACTGCCCGAATTTTCTCTCTTCTTGCCTACATTCATTCAAGCAGTCCACACACAGACAGTTAAAGGAGCAATCACATCATTTTAAAAAATTGGAAACAATTTCCAGCATGGAAAACCTTTTCCTGTCTTCCCATTCCTTTTCTAGCATTTTTCTTATACATATTGGTATATTCGACATAGTTCCAACAGTGGTAAGGCAGTTTGGGTTCTGCTGTTTTCTTTTTTTTTTTTTTAAGTTAAAATATAGTTGACTTACAATGTTTCAGGTGTACAGCAAAGTGATTCTGTTATACATATATATATATATTCTTTTTCCTATTCTTTTCCATTATAGGTTATTACAAGGTATTGAATGTAGTTCCCTGTGCTATACAGTAGATCCTTGTTGTTTATCTATTTTATGTATAGTAGTGTGTATCTGTTAATCCCAAACTCCTAATTTATTCCTTTCCCCTTTGGTAACCATAATTTTTTTTTCCATGTCTGTGAGTCTCTGCTGTTTTCATTTTGACATCATTTCCTTCATATTTTCTGGGCTGCCAGAGAGGCTTCATGGGTCTCATTTTTAACTATCGTGCAGCATCAATAAATCTCATTTTAACCTTGGCCCTCTCATATGTACTTTGAACTTGTACTTTATCCGCTGTTATAAATGCCACTGCGGTCACCATTGTTGTGACCTTTGCTGGCTTCCCTCACTGGTACTTCCCAGAGTACCCGGGAAGGCTACATCGTCATGTACTACCACTGTAGCTTTAGTGGCTTTTGTTTATTTTGTTTTAAAGTTTCTTACTACCAATGCATGTTCATTGTAGAAAAATTATGAAGTCCAGCTTTGCTGTAAGGGAAAAAAATCACCCGTAATCACTTTTCCCCAGAGAGCATCACTCTGGGTACACATTCCTCTGGCTCTTTCTCTATGCATGTGCACTGGATATGGTAGATACCTTTTCTCTATCCAGATGGTATCTTTGTATCTTCTGGCCTGCTCTTCTCACCTGATAATATGAGCACACTTCTGTATTTTTACCATTCTTAATAATTGCAAATAAGCCATTGTAAGGACATACCATAATTAATTTAACTAGTCCCCAGCTGATGGAGACTTGAGTTATCTCTAGTGTTTGTCTATTATAAATAACACAGCAATGAACACCTCAGTGTATCATCCCTAATGGCTTTTGGGGGTCACTTTAAAAAAAGAGAGTCATACTCAATATCTTGTAATAACCTATAATGGAAAGGAATCTGAAAAATCTATATATAGTATATATTTATGTATTACTGAATCACTTTGTGGTACACTTGAAACTAACACAACATTGTAAATTATATTTCAAAAAAACTGATATAAAAAAACAGTCCACCTTAAAAAAAAGAAAGGATGGTAAAATGACTAAACTTATTAAAGAAACTTGCATTTAAAAAAAAAAAGAGAAATCCACGTTGACAGCTTTAGGCTAAGAACCCCCAGCCCCCAAAAACACATCTTTGACAACTTACTTCTTTGTCTTTATTTACTTAATGTTCATTCGTTCCTATGTATGTATGTTTATGCATACATACATACGTACATACATCTCAAAGACCTTGGTTCTAAGTCCCTATCATCTTTGACTAGGAGCGATGTCCCAGCCACTTAAGTAGATTAACTTTGCTTAATCTGTGAGTAAGGATGAGGTTTTCAGCTCCACCCAGATAACTGTTTCTTTATGCAAGCAACAGCAGTTAACATCACACCAGCTGGCTTTCCACCTTGGCCTTGGTAGTTAAGGATCTTAACCACCATCTAAGTAATAAATAAATGCCCACTATTGCTCATCCTGGAGAATGTTCCATAGAGTTGCTGCCAAGGTGAGAAGCCACACGTGGAGAACAAAAAGAAAATAGAAATTTGCAGCACAAGCCCTGGATGCAAACTTTGGGGTTCATATTGGATATACCCCCTTTTGCTTAGTCCACGCTTGCCGTGTTGAGGAGTGAACCCCGTCTCCTTTCTCTAGGTTTCTTGTTGCACTTCAGTTCCAGATGCTCTAGAGCAGAACTCGGAAACTATGGCCTGCCAGCCAAGTCTGGCCCACTGCTTGTTTTATCGGTACCCAGCCACACCCCTTTGGGTATGTGCTCTGTACGGTTGCTTTGGCTGCTTTCCTGCTACGGTGGTAGAGTCGCGACAGAGACTGGCCCACATAGCTGAAAATACTGGCAGTCTGGCCCATTTACAGAACAAATTCGCCGACCCCTGAGCGAAGGGATGATGGAGGGTCTCAAGGTGCCCCTTCCTCCCAAAGCCACTCAGGTGAAATAGTCTGCATGCCTTGTGGTCTGGATTTTAATAAAGACATGTACAAACTTGCTGAAAATGGAGCTGGCCATTTTCAAGTGATGTGGTTAACAGAGCAAACCCAATTTTACTTCTTTGGATAGTTAGGGGAGAAATCTCTCCGGGCTCCCTGGGATTCCTCTTAAGTAGCAGTGAGAGATGTGATAATGAGATTGGCTCTCCTCTGAAGTGGTTAGATTAGAAAAGTCAACGAGGCATTTCCTTTTCGTGTCAACCATTTTTATTATCTCCTTCTTAACCAAATTTGAGATTATGAAATATTTGACAAACCATCAGGAAAACCTGATGTTTTCCCGCATTGATGAAAGACAAGTGCTGTTTGTGTATAAAGCAAAAGGCATGCTATTGGGCTTCCCTGGTGGCGCAGTGGTTGAGAGTCCGCCTGCCGATGCAGGGGACACGGGTTCGTGCCCTGGTCCCGGAAGATCCCACACGCCGCGGAGCGGCTAGGCCCGTGAACCATGGCCGCTGAGCCTGCACGTCTGGAGCCTGTGCTCCACAACGGGAGAGGCCACAACAGTGAGAGGCCCGCGTACCACAAAAAAAAAAAAAAAAAGGCATGCTATTAAAAAAAAAAAAAGGTGTTTCTTTTTTTGGGGGGGTTTGTTTTCACCATTCCCTTGATTTTCATTATGCAGAGGAAGGCACTTTATCCCATTCAAGGCCCTTTCTGGCACTTGAGAGAGTTCCTAGAAATAACAGGTGTGCCTGGATAAGAAAGTGGGCAAAGGGATCTGTAGCATTGAATTGAATTTGGAAATTCAAAGTCCACATTTTTCAGTAAGAAAATGGCAAGGGCTCATCATCGTCTGGCTCTGTGGCTTTCTTTTTGGCCAGTTGGGTGGTTTTGGATTAGACCAGGGATTAGCAAGCTGCTGCCCACATCTGGCTCCCCGCCTGTCTTTTTACTGCCCACCACCTGTCTCTTCATGGCCCAGAAGGCAGAATGGTATGTTTTTAAATGGTTGAAAAACAAATCAAGATGAAAATGGAAGGAAATTCACGTTTCTTTGTCCATACAGTTTTATGGGAACTCTGTCACACCCATTTGTTTGTGTATCGTCAGTGGCTGCTTTCAAGCTGCAAGGACAGACTTGAGTCCTTGGGACAGAGACCATCTCACCCACAAAACTGTGAACGTGTTGACTGGCTGACTTTTCGTGGAAAGATTGCCAACCCCTGGACTAGACGATTAAAAAAAAAAGACATCTTATGGGTGGATCATATTCATCTGTGTTTAGTTTGCATTACTGTGGCTGTTAGTGGTACATATGGGCCACAAGGATATATGTGTGTGTGTATACACACACACACACACACACACACACACACACACATACATACATAGAGAGAGAGACTGTGCTTGGGGAGTTTGTAGAAGTTATTTTAGGGGGAGTAAAGCTTGGGTGCATCTAATTAGAGTTTATTATGTGAATCAGGGAAAAAAGTGGAAAAGAGGGTTGTGGCGGAAAGCAAGATGGAGGTCTGCCTCAGACCTGGTATCTGTCACTTACAGAGTGTGACATGGGGCAGCATCTTGGCTTGTTTGTGCCTCCATATCCTTGTCTATGATACAGAGACAGCCTTGACATGTGTCTATAACCTGCCTGATGTGAAGCAGGTACTCAAAAAGTGGTGGTCTTTTCATCAGGGTCAGTACATTTATTAAAAGACATTCTCAACAGGGTTTTGTGAGGCTTAAATGAGATGGTGTTTTAGTCTGCTCGGGCTGCCATAACAAAATGTCACAGACTGGGTGACTTAAACAAAAGACATTTCTTTTCTCATGGTTTCTGGAGGCTGCAAGTCCAAAATCAGGGTGTCAGTAGGGTTGGTTCCTGGTGAGGCTTCTTTCCTCAGCTTGCAGATTACCACCTCCTTGCTGTGTCCTCACATGGCCTTTCCTCTGTGTGCATCCCTGGGATCACTTCCTTTTTTTTTTTTTTTTAATTTTTAAAATTTTGTTTTATTTATTTATTTTTGGCTGCATTGGGTCTTCGTTGCTGCACACGGGCTTTTTCTAGTTGCGTCGAGTGACAGCTACTCTTCGTTGTGGTGCACAGGCTTGTCATTGTGGTGGCTTCTCTTGTTGTGGACCACAGGCTCTAGGCATGTGGGCTTCAGTAGTTGTGGCACGCGGGCTCAGTAGTTGTGGCTCGTGGGCTCTAGAGTGCAGGCTCAGTAGTTGTGGCACACGGGCTTAGTTGATCCACGGCATGTGGGATCTTCCTGGACCAGGGATTGAACCCGTGTCCCGTGCATTGGCAGGCAGATTCTCAATCACTGTGCCACCAGGGAAGTCCAGGGGTCTCTCTTCTCATAAGGACACCAGCCATATTGGATCAGGAGCCCACCCTTATGACCTCATTTAAACTTAGTTACCTCTTTAAAGGTTCTGTCTCCACATACAGTTGAATTGGGAGTTGCAGCTTCAACGTATGAATTTGGAGGAGGGCACAGTTCAGTCCATAATAGATGGTCAAGGGTCTGGGCTGTAGTAGATATTCAATAGCTGTTAGTTTATCTACTTGGCTAATAGTATGCTTTGAAGCATTAAAAATTAAAAAAACAAAAAACTCCGTGTGGTCTAGGAAATCCGACCCTGAGAACTGCTAAGAATGGGCCTTGCCTCCCGTTGTTCCATGGTCAGTTATTTGCGTGGAAGTGAATGGTGGCTTCCACCACAGTGTCTCAGACTCTGATGTCCCCATGAATCCCCTGGGGCTTGTGGCGAAGTGTGGATTCGACTTAGCAGGCTGGGGGCTCAGACTGTGATTCTGTGTTTCTAACCAGCTCCCAGGGGAAGCCTGTGTAGCTGGTCTCTGGACCACACTCTGAGTAGCAAGGGCCTCTGCTATCTGTTCAGTAGCCACTAGCCACCTGTGGCTATTTCAGTTTCCATCTCAATGAGTTAAAATGAAAAACCCAGTCCCCCAGTCACAAGTAGCTACATGTCACATGTATTTCATGGCAGAAAGCTCTAATTGGGCAGCTCTGCATCTGAAAGAGAGGGTGGTAAGCTTTTTTAGTCAGGGGCCTATATGAGTTTCCTGTGGCTGCTGTGACAAATGGCCCTAGACTTCATGGCTTAAAACAATACATTTATTATCTTACAGTTCTGGAGGTCAGAAGTCCAAAATGGGTCTCAATGGGCTAAAATCAAGGTGTCGGCAGAGCTGGCTCCTTCTAGAGGCTGTAGGGGAGAATCCGTTTCCCTGCCTTTTCCAGCTTTTAGAGGCTGCCCACATCCTTGGTTTGTGGTCCCCTTCCTCCATCGTCCAAGCCAGCAATGGCTGGTCGACTCTCTCTCATGATGCAGTCTCTCTGATTCTGACACTTCTCCTTCCCTCTTCCCCATTTAAGACCCCTGTGGTTACACTGGACCCACCAGGATAATTCAGGAACATCTCTCCATCTTAAGGTCAGCAGAGTAGCAACCTTCCTTCCATCTGCAACCTTAATTCTCCCTTGCCATCTAACACAGTTTATTTACAGGTTCTGAGGATTAGGACGGGGCTATCTTTGGGGGCTGGGGCAGGGGGTGTTATTCTGCCAGACAGTAAATATTTTTGGCTTTGCAGACAACACCATCTCCAAACTACATGACTCGCATTTGCCACACACAAAACCAAGCAAACGCACAGGCCTGGCTGAGTGGTTTCTTTTCCTTTTTTTGTCTTTAACCTTCTCATGGAAAATTTCACACACACACAAAAGTAGACCAGTGCAGAGATTTCCATCAGGGAGCAGTTTTTCAATCTTTTTTCATACTTTACTTGACTAATTGTCTACACTTTGCAAATATCTACTACTCGTGTAATCAGGAAAGAAAAAAAAAAAACACAAAGAAGTAAACATCCGAGCATCCAGGAAACCTGAGGGAAACCAACACTGCATTTTGAGGCTAAAAAGGAAAAAGATGCAAACAGAGCTTCTAGAACCTCCACCCTTTTCTGCATCTCCCTGAGCCTGGGAGGTAGGCAGAGCTCAGGATGTTCTCAGGGTAAGTGGGCTCTCAAATTGGATAGGCTTGCATGGGTCAGGCCCTTTGAATAGAATCTGCTTGCTCACGTCTCCTGACCTCTCCTCCTGAAACTGCACTAAGATAAGAGAATCTTGTCCAAGCCATTTGATACAATAATCCAGCTCTGCTTTAAGGCAAGTAAACTCTAGTTGCCTGGATGGGAGATGGGTGGTTCCCATGTCTGACCACTTTGCATCAAAATTGTACTCTCACTTGGGAGTCTGTGGGCCTCAGTGACCCTGGAGAGCACATGGAAGGTTCAGGAAAGGCCAGAAGGAATTTTGATAAATGGCTTGATCTTGTGCATGTGTGTTTGTGTGTGTGTTTCTGAGAAGTTCCATTGGCCAGTTTGGGGTCTTTCATCGTGGCTTCTGTCTGCCTCCATCTGCTCCACCCTCATCACAGTCTCCTCATTTGGTTTTCGACATCAACCCCTTGGCCTTCGTCTGCTCTTTAGGGAAATGGCTTGTACCTGATTTGGTTCATGTGTTTCCCTGTGAGTCTGGGAACCCCAAGCTCTGGACCATAGTCATCATCCTGCCCCCAATCCAGCCACATGACTTTGGCCAGGTCCTCTGAGGATCCAGGTCACCCAGTTGGAGAATTAGGTGACCAGTGTGACAGACAGAAGTGGAGAAAACCCACTTAGGGATGGTGAGAAATAAGGCTGAGCAGGAACATGGGCAACGCATGTGTATGGCGTGTATCAATGTGTGACGTGTGGTGTGTGACAAGAGGACCTCGAAAGGCCAAGGACTTAGGCAAGATGAACTAGGAGACTACTAAATTTTTAGAGCAGGGGACAAGAAGATTCAAACCGTGTATCAGAAAGAGCCAATCACGGATAAAAGCTATGACAAATTTATCATTTATCCTGCAGTTCCTTCACTGAACTTCTTATTTTACTTCTATAGACAAATAAACTAAACTAAACTAAAATAAAATAAAAAATTAACTAGAGAATTAGTAGAGTGACTGTTTCTTTGCTTCATGAGAGTAATTGAGAGAACATAAAACTGCAGTAAACAGAAGAATAGCTTCTGATCCAGTCTAACAAATGATTAGATCATTCCAATCGTGATTAGGTTATTTGAGGACTTCAAATACATTACACACTATTTTAGCAAGATTTTAAAAAATTTTTATACAATTTTTAAAGGTTACTTCCATTTACAAAATTATTAGCTATATTCCCTGTGTTGTACAATACATCCTTGTAGCCTATCTCACACCCAGTAGTTTGTACCACCCACTCCCTCACCCCTATATTGCCCACACCCCCACTGCTAACCACTAGTTTGTTCTCTATATCTGTGAGTCTTAGCAAGATTTTTGAGGTCTTCTTTTTAAAAAGAAATAAAGCAAAAAGAATAATTTTATGACTACAAACCAAAAAGACAGACAAAATTGATTTTATAATTTCCAAAGTATGTTACCTGGTCTGTCTTCTGAAGAATTAAATATAAATTGAAAAGAGATTGATACAAGCATACCTAAAGCTCCTAGAAAAAGACTAGATGGCAGTAGAAAAGTGGAAATAAAAGAGAGATTAGGGCTTCCCTGCTGGCGCAGTGGTTGAGAGTCCACCTGCCGATGCAGGGGACACGGGTTCGTGCCCCGGTCCGGGAAGATCCCACATGCCGTGGAGCGGCTGGGCCCGTGAGCCATGGCTGCTGAGCCTGCGCGTCCGGAGGCTGTGCTCCACAACAGGAGAGGCCGTGACAGTGAGAGGCCCACGTACTGCAAAAAAAAAAAAAATAGAGATTAATCTTTTATTTCCTTCGTGTGTGTGTCTGTGTGTGTGTTAAAATTATGTGTACTGTGTTGTTTTTATATATGATTATCCTTTACGCTGTACTGAAGGTTAGCATAATAAAGAAGATAATTAAAGCTTAAAAAAAAAAAGAGCTGCCTGGATGTGTGCGTTCAGTAGATGAGAGAGAGAAATGGTCAGCAGGCAAGAAGATTGGGGCGGAGGAGGGAACACAAGAGACACAGGGGTGCCAGAGCTGAGCAGTGGTAAAGACCAGAGAGCAAGGTTTGGAATCAGAAAGATCCAGCCTGGAATCCCAGCTGCATCGTTGTGGGCTAAGTGGCTGTGGGCAAGTCTCCTCATTCTTCAGCCTCAGGCTCCTCCCTGTGTGTCATTTGAGGATTGCAGTAGCAACTATGTGTCCGCTAGCACTGTGTAACAAGTGACCCCAATACTAAGTGGCTTAAAACATCTATATTTAGTTACAGTTCAGTGGGCAGGAAATTGGACCAGCCCGGTGAGGCTGTCTCTGAGCTCCAAGGAGGCTTGTCGACTCATGTATCTTGGCGCCTCAGCCCGGGTGGCCCAGCTGATGGGGTTAGACATGTGGGGCACAGCATTCTGTGTCTCCTGGTTCCTTATTCTCCATGGAGGCCCCAGGCCACTCCCTCTTGCCACGTGCCCCTCCAGTACGGTCACCAGATTCTGACATGGTAGCTTGGTGCTCTCAGGACTGCGAAGGCAGATGGACACTGCCAGGCTACTGCCTCCTCTTGTTTTTAACAGTTTTATTGAGATGTAATTCACATACAGGTCACCTATTGAAATTGGATGATTCAGTGGTTTTTGGTATATTTACAGAGGCAACCATCACTACAGTCTAATTCCAGAACATTTTTATGACTCCAAAAAGAAACCCCGCACCCATTAGCAACCACTGCAAATTCTCTCCCAGCCCTGGCAACCATCAATCTACTTTCTGTCTCTATGGATTTGCCTATTCTGGACATTTCATATAAATGGGAGCATACAAGATGTGGTCTTTTGTGTCTGCCTTCCTTCATTCAGCATGATGTTTTCAAGGTTCATCCACATTGTGGCATGTGTTGGCACTTCACTCCCTTTTATGGTTGAGTAATATTCCAGTGTATAGATGTACACTTCGTTTATCCAATCACCAGTTGATGGGTTTTTGGCCTTTGCACGTTGCACCTATTAAGGATAGAGCTGCTATGGACATTTACCTGTACAAGTCTGTGTCAGTGTATGTTTTCAGTTTTCTTGGGGTGATTCGCAGGAGTGGAATTGCTGAGCTGTGTGGTAACTGCCAGGCCTTCTTAGGGGTTCACTCTGGATCCGGCAGAGTGTGGCTTCTACCGCATCCTCTAGGCCAAAGTGAGTTGCAGACCCCACACAGAGTCAAGGGGAGGAGCTGATGCAAGCGTCTGACTGTCCAGAGGGCTTCGTCAGGGCCCTCATGTGAAGCCCTCAGTGGAACTTGACACATAATAGGTACTCAATATTACTCCCAGTCGTTATTCTCTTGATTACTAAAAATTATACAAAATTGGGGCTGTAGGGAAAACACAAACTGTTAGGACTTAGATTGACAACCATCAGTCAGCCTGATAGCAAACCCATCTTCAGGATTTTGGAGATTATGATTATACTTCAAATTAGCAGTACCTCAGTCAGAAGGTGAGAATTAGAGGCTACTAGAGGTCAGAATAACACCAGCACTGGACGAGATCATCAGGAGGCATCACATACTCGTTGTAGAAAATGTGGAACTTCAGGCAAAAGTGTCAGAATAAAAATCACCTGTCAGAGATAAATGTTTTGGTTTCTTCCACTATTTTTTTCTATGAATTATGTGCATAAGTATATATATTTTAATGCAACTAAAATTAAGATTGTAAGATATATAGTTTATATGTTGCATTTTAGCATTTAATATTGGGAGCATTTTCCTGTATTATTCAATGCTGGTTTATAATGGCTAGGTTATCTAGCTAGCCAGCTCTATATTCTTTTATTTATTTTTGAAGTTTAATCTATAGTCACATACAGCTTGGTGTATTTCTATATGTTGCCTACATAAGACAAGACCACCACCCAAATGGAATTACAGAATCCTATGGTTCCTCCTAGTCCGTAACCATCTCATTTTCATGAACTGACTCCCAGTTTATTTATATACCCCCCGATTACTGGACACATAGGTAGCTTCCAGTCTTTTGCTCTTAGAAATGATGCTGCTGTGATCTTCCTTGTACAGACACATTTGTCTGCATCTGATTGCTTCCTCCAGATACATTTCTAGAAATTGTGAAATGCCGAGTCAGAGGGTGTCAATGTATGGAAACGCTCTCCGTTGAAATGCTGCCTTCATGTCAGTCATTTTTCTCTGTACTCCAGAATTCCCCTCTTTGTGCTTCTGCAACACTTTGTTTGGACAGTACAACTATGGTATTGTATTAATGAGCCCCTAACTTGTTTTCAGGTCTTGGCTTCAAAACTAGCTCCCCAGGAGCAGGCTTTGTGCATGTTTGTATCCCCACACTTGGAGACATGATAAAAATTGAGTTCTCTCACCTATCTTTGAAACCCTTCCTAAAAGCAGTGACATATCAGGGGCTATTCAGAACCAGTTGAAACTGGCTTCACTTTGGAACAGGACTTGCTGCAAAGCCACGCAGAACTCTGAAACCCATCTCTAGGTGCTTCTGAGATCATTGATGTGGCTGAAGGAGTTAATACGCAAGAGTGTTTTTTAAAAATTCCCACCAGACTGTTAAACTCAGAGCAAACATATGGGTCCAAGTCGGGTGGTGGGTTTGCACACATTTTCCTATTAATCATTGGAGTCTTCACATACCTTATTGGGATAAGTCCAGTAACAACTTCTCCTTTAAGTTGCCCAACTCCAGGGGTTTATGTGTCTAAAGGGGCACAGCTGCTTTTCACTTCAGGTGTGTCTGCCCAGGTATGCCTGCTGTTGCTCCTCGCCACCACCTGCTGTCACTGTTGAACACTGGTCCGCTGCAGGTGTGGGAGCTGGCCTGCTCATGGCCTCCTATTGTGATGCTGTTGCTTGTCCGGATAGGAGGAGGAGTCCGCTCCCAACCTGCCAAGCTTGGCTGAGGATGCTGGGCACTTCCCGTGGCAAGAGCAAGTCAGGGGTCAGAGCCACTTCCTCTCCCTTCCTCTTTGGGGGCCACCTTGCTAAGAGGTGAGGCATTCCAAGCACAAAAGATCTTGTCCTCTCAGGACAGCGGGGCTGGTGCTATCTAAATAATTTTAGGGACATATTTCCAGGGAAGAACCATTATAGCAAGAGGATTTACTTCGAGCCCCAACTTTGCCATTTCAAGTATCTCTTCCTCAAAGCAAAAAGTCTGCTAGGTGAACTGCATTATCTACCCTGGACCTAAGAGAACTGCTAACATTTTCAAGACTCCCATTTAGTGGCTATCTGATTTAATCTTTATAAGCACCCTTTGTATATACGTTAAATGTGGAATAATACTACATATACTATATACAGAATCTGTGTGTGCCCATGTGCATCCTCATGTGTATTTATATCTAATGAAGTACTTCATTTATTAAATATTTATTGAGCCCCCACTGTGTGCCAGATCTGTGGAACTGAACTGCATAAGTACGTCTGGGTGTGTGTATACAGCTGCCATGTGTTTGGATGAGACATTCATTCACTTATTTCACATATATTTAATAAGCACTCCTCTATCTACTGGGGACACGGAATCAGTGCCCTTGTGGAGCTCACAGTCATCTTAATGTTTCTTCTTAGTTTAGAAAGAGTAGGTAAATGGAGTGCTTTCCAGATCTTTCTTAAGTAACCTGACCCATGGGAAACAAATTGCTTGTTTCTAAGTAACCCTTGATTTAAAAAATAATATATTGTATATCTGAGTCAGAAATTAAAAAGGGAGGCAGGACAGGAATATCCTTGGGGGAGTGCTTGTTTATTTTCCTTGTCTGAAGTGAGATAAAGAATATCTCCAAGTGGGCTGGTTTCCAACCGGGACCGTGTACACAAAGCACCTCATTCTAGGAGGGAGAGTGAGTAAATAAGAGAAGTCTTTTGCCGGTATTTATTGCCTCCTACAAGTGTGATGTAAAACTTCACACGTGCAGAAGCAGGCAACCACAACCACGTGCGGAAGCCGCCGTTTTTGCAAATAAAAATGCTTCCCAGAAGCATGACAAATGCAAGACTAACAGGTGTAGCACAGATCCAAGGCGCACATGTGGTTCTCATCAGCTGCCTCTGTTTTAAATCTAGGCCTTCCTGTAACAACGAAAAAAGTTATTTCTTCCGAGGCTGCGGCTAATAATCCACTCAGCCTGCCTTTCTACCCCTTCGCATAACCGTATATTTAACAGAGCTTCCAGAGAGAGAGGAGACAGCAATGAAAGAAGGCAGTGAGGGGGCGGGGGGGAAGCCCTTAGACTTGACATTTAACAATTCTGGGTTTGACCTATAACTCTGGGTGACCTTGGGCCTCAGTTTCCTCCTTTATAAAGGAGGTTCAGAGAATGAGGGCTTTAATTTTCCAGCATCTCCACGCAAAGCAGGGTAGAAGGGTCTTTTAAACGAGTGATTCTCAACAGGGGTCGGTTCTGCCAACCAGGGGACCTCTGGCAGTGACAAGAGACATTTTTGGTCGTCCCCAGCGGGGAAAGGGTGCTACTGGCATCTAGTGGGTAGAAACCAGGGATGCTGCTGAACATCCTGCAATGCACAGGACAGGCCCTGCAACAACAGTGATCCGGCCCCAAATGTTACTGGTGCCCAGGTTGAGAAACCCTGGCGTGGACACAGGTTTGCAACGTTGGTGTCAGCTCATGGTTTGGGGCTTTCCCAGCTTGGGGTAGCGGCTCCTCCGTGAGGCACTTTGCAGTCTCATGCTTTGGGGATCCTGGCCCTCGGCGCTGCCGACCCCGGGTTCGCATCCACGACCTCTGGAGGGGCGGGGGCGGCAGCGTTCCTCGGCTCCTCAGTTGACCCGCGCACGGAATTACAACGTGGACGTCTGCCTACTGACCCCCAGGAACGCAGATAAGAGAGGCTGAGGAGGACCCCCGGGCTCAGAAAACTTGGCAGCTCCTCCCACCTGCGACTCCCGTCACCTCCGTCAGAATGGGGAAAGCTTTTCTGCCCTAGGAGGGGTCCTTCCGCTGTCCTCTCCGCCCCGCTGCCCTCAGGCGGCCACCCACAGCGCCCGGGTTCAAGGACTCGGCGCGTATCGACCGTTTCCGTCGGAAACCTCGGCCCCCGCCCAGCTTGGGTGGGGGCGGGGCCTCCAGGCGGTGGCCGTTGCCCTGCCCAACCGCCTCCCAACGTCACCTTTGACCCGGAGGGAACAATGCGCCTGCGCGCGCATGCGTAAGAAACGAGGGGCGTGACCCGCGTGTGGCCCCGCCCAAGTTTGGCGTCTCAGACCGCCCCATCTCCCAACCTCCTCAGTGTGGTGCCGACGCTGCGTGCGGCGCGGGTTACCCAGAGTGCTCCGCGCGGGGGCTGCTCACTGGAGTTTGGTTCTCGAAGCGGCGGCAGCAGCGGCGACGGCTCCGGCGGCTCCTCCTCCTCCTCTGGTGGCGGCGGCGCCCCGGGCCTGAGCCCCGGCCCCGGCTCCCCTCTCCGCCACCCCGCGC
Organism: Grampus griseus; assembly: GCF_964374135.1. Taxonomy (NCBI): domain Eukaryota; kingdom Metazoa; phylum Chordata; class Mammalia; order Artiodactyla; family Delphinidae; genus Grampus; species Grampus griseus. The sequence goes on along the minus strand of NC_139019.1, from coordinate 159,817,461 downwards.
GCCCCCACTTCCCCCGGTGCCGCGGGGAACATGAGGCTCCGCTCCCGGAGGCCGGCGAGTGAGTGACCCCCGTCCGCCGCCTCAGCCCGCCCGCCCGCTGGCCCGGCCGCTCCCCCCCGCCTCGCCCAGGCAATGACAGCGGCTCCGCCGTCTCCGCAGCAGATCAGGGACCGGCTGCTGCAGGCCATCGACCCCCAGAGCAACGTAAGTGTTCACCGCACGGGCTGAGGTGGAGGCCGCGTGGGCCCGGGACCCTCCCCCTCCATAGTGCCCCTCCCCCGCAGGGCTCCGGGGGACCCACCGGCCACCCACCTGCCCCCGAGGGCCGCTGCCATCCCGGCCTCTCGCCCCCCAGGCCCGGGCCGGGGGCTGGTCGGGCAGCCCGGCGGCGCTCGGTACGTGAGGCCGAGGCTTTCGTGCGGCCTGGGCGGAGGGAGCAGATGGGAGCTGAGATCAGAGCTTTTTCTCCTCTCCCGCTCCAGCTCTACGACCCTTGCTGCTCCTGACGGAGCTCCCCCGCCTCGCCCTTCCCGGGAGACCCGCGACCCCCGGGAAGCCCTCCCGGCGCGGGGGAGGGGAGGGGGGAAGGCTGTGGAGCAACTGGTGTCCGGGGTATGACTCGGGGAAGCCGGTGCCGGCGGTGTCTTGGTCTTCTGGGTGATCAGGGAAGTCCTCTTTCTCTTTCCTCCCGTCTGGAAGCACCTTCCTGGCTTCGGAGGGAACCCCCCTGGCCTGCTTTGCACCTAGCCAGCTGCCCAGGGCACTCGGAGAGTCCCTTTTGGTTCTGAGAGTGGACATGCCTTTGCCGGGTCTCTCTTGGGGTCCCTGCCGACGGAAGATGATCTTGTGGAGAGTGGGATTCTTTCTGTTACCTTTCTGGGCCTAAGTACTCATTACGTCTCAGACCAAGCCAGAGCCCTGCTTTTTGGTAGTGAATTAAAGGTGATTGTTTGCTCTCCCATTCCACCCAGAGCCCTCCGTCGGCTGTCTACGCCCTACCTGGGGTCCTAGCCTGTTGGTTTGTGACCTAGGCCATCAGGGTTAACCCCAGGGTGTCGCTTTCTCAGGTGCTCCTCCACGGAGGCTACTGTTTGTGGAGGGATCTCCCCTGCCCCCCTCCGTGTGTGTAGGGAAAGACTCATCGTGTTCTCATATTTTTTATGAGTGGTTTACGGCCATAGGGGTCATTTCCCCCTGTGGCAGGAGCAGTGGAGCAATGGGAAGATGTAGTAGCATCCAGGTATGAAGTGAGCCCCTGCATTTCCTGGGAGACCAAGAAGTGGCCATTGAAACCACTTTTTAATGTGCTGGGGATGGAAGAAATAAACCATCTTGGGCTTGGCTAGGTAACTTAGGTTTCTGTCACTATGGGGGCTTTTGCTTTTCCTTTACATGAGTTTGGCTGATTACTTTTAGCAGTAGGCTTTAGCCTAGCATTTTGGGAATAATTCATGTTGGATTGTACAATTCTGGCAGAAATAGTTATTTTTGTAAGACTCTGATTTCTGTATCATAAGTAATTCTGTCATTCCTGGTCTTCAGACCCCATTAAGATAGATTTGGTGGTAATTGTCTTTAAGAAATATTGTATACATTTTTGTTATGACTTTGGGGGTGGAGTAGGCACAAGCTATATAAAAACCTTGCATAATTTTTGCAGAAACGGGTGCTGCAGCAATTCCCAAGACTGAAATATTAGAGGATAAAACAAGTGACTTGAAATATATAGCCTTGGTGACTTTTGCATCAGTCAGAGTGTAATTTCTTGAATTCCATGTGCTTGTTTGCCTTCCGGAGAGTCTGAAAGGTTGCTGAGATATTAGCACTGATCCTTAACGCCACCTTGGAAAGCTTTGGGATCAGGAGGCGCTTTAACGGGCAGTCACCATGTTGTAGATTAGGTGGGGCAGTGACCTCAGGGGTTCCAGTGTTGTGTAAGGCCCTAATCTAAAGGGTTCCTAGGAGTACAGGAGGAAGAGAGGCCAAGCCCACGGTTGTGTTACGTGTCATGGAATGCACATTTCACGTGGCTTATTTGGGTGGACTCTTGTGGAGTCCTACTAATATAAGTGTGGTGGATGAAATTGGGAAATTGTCTCTGAATATGAGTGGGGAGAAAGTGCCACCTTTAAATGCTGCTGTTGTCAGTGACATCCCTGAGTATTGTTATAAGCCGTTTGACAGGCGTGTGGCTTGGAGCAAACCCCATATAGAAACTCAGAGCTGTGGAGGGATAGGTTGCTGGCAGAGATGGTGTGACCTTATTTCTGCAGTTTCTCTTGATTGACCTGGGCTCAGGTGAGAGCTAGGTGGCTCCAACCAGGCGGTGCCAGCACACAGCTGTTCTTCTCTTCTGGCTTGCTCAAGTAGGAACTCCACTTCTGTATAGTTAGTTGACACATATTTAAGGTGCTCCTGGAAAATAAAAATGGGGACAGTGTTGAAGAGCCAACACTAAAATTAAACCTCTTCTGAGAGAAGCGACAGAGAATTGTGTCATGTAATGCTTACCTTTATGGGCATGCAAGTATGCTAACAAACTTAGCTTTTGCTTGAAAACTCAATGTCAGGCAGCTGACCTAATATCCACAGGTATCTGAAAACTTAGGGAAATAACAAAGTAACACTTTCTGACCATCTCCCTGACAAAGGAGTTCTTAAGAGGAAAGTTGTTTCTTTGCTCTATATTCTAGCCTCTGGAGTATTTGAATATCTATAGCATCAGGCTCTGCGTTAATAATTTCTCTCAACTCAGTAATAAAGTAAATTCTGTACATTCCTTTTCAAAAAGCAACTAACGGTTTTTCAGAACAGTCGAAGCCTTACTCTTCTTGTGTATGGCAGCCCAGAGCATTGAAAATCTTTCTTAAGTGCACTCTGCCTTTGTTCCATCTTAATCTTGTTTTGTTATGGATAAAGTTGAGGACTGTCTTACTCCTGCCCAGAAATCAGAGTCAGTCCACCCAAGCATAATCTCATCAGCAAATGATTAGTTTCCCGTTTGTATCGGACACTCATTGTTTCTCCAGAGTTCGGGCTTTGTCTTCTCTGTCTAGAGCAGAAGCCTTTGGTGTACTTTCTAAGTGCTGGTTAAACTGACTGAACCCTAGACTCCTTCTTGGGCTGTCCAGCAGGAAACCTCAGGAACTACTTTTCTTCTTCACTGTTCTGCAGACTTCAGGTGCCAAGGGGAGGTGAACAAGGGGCCTCTGCAGAGAGAGACACGGGAAGGATAATTTTCCCACCTAGGAATTTGAAGGTTAAGATACCACTTAGCTTCACTGGACTGCAGGTTCCTCATCTGCAAAGTGGGATTGGGAACTGGTGTATTTGCCCCAAAAGCTCCTTCCAGATCCAGGTTCAGATTCTGGAAGGTGCAGCAGAGGCTAACATGAATTGTTGTTCTAGAAGTTTCTTCTTTTAATGCACGGTACATTGTGTGAATTTTCTGAATAACAGACACCAACACACTTCTACAGAGATGTATGCTTTACCTGACTTTGTGCAGCAGAGTATCCTGCTTTCTCCCAACAGCCTATAAAGGGAGGTGGAGTGAGTAGCCAGTCTCCCCTTTCTGCAGGTGCAGAAGCAGACATCATGACAGTACTGTTTAGTGAGTGTCTCCCATGGCCAGGAGAGGACAAGAAGCGTTTGTTTCCTACTGACTTAATGTGAGGTGACTGCCCTAAAGTTAGGGAGGGACTTAGCCAAAGTCATTAAGCGATAGTGCTTCCAACGTTAAACGCCACCATACTGCTCTCAAACATGGAGAGGCAGCTTCAGAAGAGGCCAAGAAGGCAGCGTCCTTGAGCTGGTAAGAAAAGATGTGGGAGTCTCTTCTCTCCCACACAAGTTTATATGAGATGACAACTTGGGTTCGATTTACCTGTGATAGATCTTACAGGTTGATGACATTAGACAGCCTGTCCCGGAAACATCTTAAGGTTTCTGTCAGGGACACAGAATCCTGGGCCAGACCACACTGTGGTGTGGCAACTGCTAGCTGATGTGGAACTTTTCATGAGTCTTGTGTTCCAGCTTCCTTTTCTGCTTCAAGATTACAGCACTTTTGATGTTAATTTAAAATGCCATTGATCCTGCAGAAAAGAGGAATCTTATAAGTTCTAAAATGGAAGACTATTAGTTCTGATTCTCATTAGTATATTAGAAGATATGAAATCTAAGCATGTGGACTCTTCCTGATCACACTGGTTGCCCACATTCAGTAACCTTCCTGTCTTTGCTCTTTTACGTCATGGCCAGGACGTGTGAGGACAGCAGTGTGGCATTTTATGACTTTGGGAAGTAGGCAGGTAACAGTGTTGGTTGTGAAGCAGGTGTAAGACCTTGTTGTGATTCACTCTCTCCCTCAGAAGAAGGTGGACTTTACATTCGGTCTTCATGGAGGTCCTCAGAGGAGGCTCTTGTCAGGGTATGTTGTCCTGGCTGGAGGTCACAGAGGCCTAGGAGGACAGTCCAAGATCAGCTTATGGGAAGGGGTTTTTGTCCTGATACAGATATAAACAGGCACCATGGTCACCCGGGCTCATGATGCAGCTTCGTGTGGTAGGACATGCCCTCAGGGGTGCCAAGCGTGGAGTTAGGTGAAGGAGGAGAGCTGTATTTACTTTGCCTCAGTTTTGGTGTCCATGTGAGTGTCTTCTCAGACGGAGTTCTGGTTCATCCAGAACTGATTTAACCCAGCCCAACCTCTAGGTGACTGCCTCAGGGGGTCTCCTGCCCTCCCCCCCCACCCACTGTAAACCACCTTCTGGAAGCTGGGGGCTGTGCCTCTCAGTAGAAGTTGTGCTTTTCCTTTTTATTCCTGGTGGTGGCTCTGGCCTGAGTCCGCCTGGTCCCTGTGGGGCCCACTAGCTGGTTGTCAGATTGGGTGACTGAGTTTGTGGCTCAGTGGCCGGCTGCGTAGGCAGCGCATTTTCAGTCCAGCCTTGTGAGTGCCCATGCTCAGAGCCCCTTCTCAAACTGCTCCTTTTCACTCTCCAGGCACATGAGTAGCGCTGAACAAGTATTGACACAGGGATTCCATGAACTGGAGAGCATTTCCTGAATAAGGAGGGCCAACCAATATTCCGCATGCTGTGTTTAAAAGTACTCCCTGAATGAATTCCAGGTCTTGGGAGGCAGTATGCTTACATTTCTTTCTTTCTTTCTTTTTTTTTTTTTTTTTTTTTTGTGGTACGCGGGCCTCTCACTGTTGTGGCCTCTCCCGTTGCGGAGCACAGGCTCCGGACGCGCAGGCTCAGCGGCCATGGCTCACGGGCCTAGCTGCTCCGCGGCATGTGGGATCTTCCCGGACCGGGGCACGAACCCGTGTCCCCTGCATCATCAGGCGGGCTCTCAACCACTGCGCCTACAGGGAAGCCCTACACTTACATTTCAATCACCAACTGATGCACACTGTTTATGGAGAAATCTGGTAAAACTGGAAAAGGTGGCTCAGCAGTTGAATAAACATTTCTAGCAAGCATTTATGGTGCTGGATATGGAGAGTGCAGACCTGGGGGTGCCCAGCTGCAACCCTCCAGGGACCTGGAGCAGGCATAGAGCGTGCACACGGATAGTCTGGGGTGCGGCAGCCTTACAGGGCTACAGCTCTTAGATCCAAGTGGAACAGTTCATGTGTCTTATTCGAAGATAGTTCAGAATTCTTAAGAGCATGAAATGGCTTTCTAGAATCATCATTTTTTTCCATCATTTGAGTTTTCAGAAGGAAAAGGAAGTCAGTTCTTGGTTTGTCTCTGACCTGAGGGGAATGGAGAGTTTGGAGGAGTTGGTAGCAAATCCTTGAACAGTTTGCCCTCTCAGCAATGGGATGGGAAGGGGGCAGGTGTCAGGCTCTGTGAAGGGCCTGGGGCTCGTTTCCAGTACTGGAGTTAGGTAGGCTCTGTGTGGCTTCCGGAGGCAAACCTAGGACTTGGAAGGCAGGAGTTCCTGGGAGGTAGGTGCTGTTGCACTCAGGGGAGCTCTTGATTATCGTCAGAGCTGGCTCAAGAGTCCAGGGCCACCATGCCAGGTGGGCGTGCAGACAGGACTGGGCCCTCTATCTGGGCCCTCAGATTCTTGACCTGTGAGTTCCTGGAGGTTCTGTGATTGTATATGGAGGCTGCTAAAAAGAAGAGTCGTGTCAGGTGATGTGCCACTTCCAGGCAGGTGGGGTTAAAAGCCTTCCAGTGCTCCTGGGACTGCAACAGAGTTTCCTGGATTCATCCATTGGAGGCTGTAAAATGAAGAGCTGCTGTTTACTGAGCACTTACTATATGCCAGGTATTGTGTAGAGTGCTTTGCATCCTTGGTGGTTCTCTGAACCACTCTTGCAAGTGGATGCTCCATCTTCATTTTAGGGGAGAGCAGAGGTTAAGTGATCTGTCCAGTGTCACAGAGGTGGATATGGGAAAGCTCTGGGCCCAAACCCAGTGCTGGTTGGCTCAGAAGCCGATGGGCTTAACAACAGTGTCCCACCTCCTGCATAAGCAGTGCCCAGCATGAAAGTTGAACTCCAGTGCATCTTCTGAGGTTAACCTTAAATGTGAAGTGTTTTTAAACGTTAAGTTTTGCATTTCTATTTCCTTCCCACATCCTACCACCTTTCCCCCCTTAAAATCTTCTAGCCTAGTGGGTCCTAACCTTTTTGGGTGTTAGGGTCCATTTTTATGATCAGAAACATTCAGGAACTTCCACATAATGGCAGGTGTACTTTGAGTAGCTGTTTTCTTGTTTTTGTTTTTGGAGAAAACTCAAGGACAGAAGCTACTCCTAATCCAGTAATGTTTTGAAATGAAGTTATAGCTTGTTGTCAGAACAGCATCTACTTAAACCTGGAAGCCGACTTTACTTGTATGTGTGTGACACCTAGGATCGAACCCTTTGTACTGCCTCTGGTTGGGGCCTCCTGTTGTCCCTACTGCTCTCCCTTTTCCAGAAACCTTTCCTGCTTTAATCAAAGACAGTCTCCTTCTGGCACTGTACATAACTTAAAAATCCTACATTCCTGCTGAGTATAGGTCTTGTTGAACACGTTTTCTATGGGATTGCAAGCTCCTTGCTGGCAGAGCATGAGTTACTCCCCAGGTATCCAGAACTTCTTCAGCAGGTGGGTGCTCAGATGCTTGTTGATCTTCCGTGAAAAGGGCTGGTCTTCAGAATTGGCTGTCAGCGCTTACTGAGCAGGTATGAGGTGCCAGCACTTTTCACCTTTAATCTGTACAGCAACCCAGGGAGGCAGGTACCAGTGCAGAAACTGAGGCTCAGTGGACACACAGCTAGAAGGGATGACACTAGGGTTGGAACCTACCCACCCAGTCCTTAGCCACCTGCTGCTGCCTCCCATGTCACTCGAGAGAGGGCAGTGGATTACAAGGCAGACATTCCACTCTCCTGCCTGGATTTGGATCCTTATGCTGGATTCATCTGTGCAACGTTTTTATGCTTGTCCCAGAGGAAAGTTGTACCTGAAATACTTTCTGCTTTCTCTTGAACTGGCTGAGGATAAGGTGTGAAGTGTTTTTTCCTTTTTGTTTCTTGGCTGGCATTTTTCACCCCTGACAGAGAAGGTGGCTCTTGATCTTAGATTCCCTGGCTGTCTGTGATCCCTGGAGACACTGTTCAAATGCTACCTTGGGATCCTGTGTCCTTTTTTGGTCATGTGACAAATCAAACCCTTCCTGGGCAGCCCCCTCTCCCGAGTTTCATTCGTCAAGGGCCAAAAAAATGGGTGATGCTTTCTCCAGGCCATACCCTGTGGTGGGTCAGCCTCATGGCTGCTGTGGAGACTCTAGTCACTTGTCCACTGTGTGCACAAAGTGATTTTGTAGGTGGCTGGCCTTGGCTCTGTGATGGGGGGTTCTGTGGTGCAAACGTCAGCAGTCAGGTGAGTTACTGACGGAGAACTCAGCTGCACGTGACCGTGGCTCACCCGAGAGGCCATTGGTGGCCTGGCAGCCCTCCTCCAGGTGCCGGTGGCCCCGCTGTCCTGCTTGTACCTTCAGCTCCTTCCCTTACCCACAGTCCGGTCAGATTTGGCTCCGCATGGCACCTGGCCCCCCAAGCTGGCTGCAGCTCTGCTTGCACACACCTGGGGGCTGGTTCTCCTTGTCCCCTCGATGCCTTACTTGGATATTCCCGCCTCCCCTATTCCACCTTAGCTCTCTTGACCCCTCTTTCCATCAGGTCCCTGGCCTAGCTTGGGTTGGATCGTGGGGTGGTGGCCACGTCCGCTTTCCCCTGGGTGATCCCCAAGATAGCTACCTGTGTCCTCCTTCTTGAAGCCAGTTCTCCTGAAAGCCACTTCCAGTAAACACTTCCCAACTTTTTTTTACTCCTTGGTGCACCTTGCATCTGTGCCAGGCAAATAGTTGGCAAGCTAGCTTTTTAGAGCTGCGAGGGTGGGGGGGGGGTGAATGACACTGACGTGTAGGTATATAAACTAGGAAGAGTTTACCCTTTCTGCTCATTGTTTCACATTGTTTCCTTCAAGTGTTCAGTTAGATAGTTGCAGGCAGAGCACCTTTACTAATTCTTTTAACTCCTTTTCTCCAGAGGGAGGGTGGCACTGCACTCATGACAGGAGCTTAAACGCAGAGGGGCTCATTGGCTTGTGTTACTTAAAGGCCCAGAAATGGGTCTCTTCTCAGGTGACGACCTGGCTTTACTCCCTCTCTCTGTTTTGCTTTTTGTTGTGTTGCCTTTGCATAGTGGATGTCTTCTCCCCAGCCCCTGCAGCTTTGGAATTCACCCTCACTGACCATTATCCAGGGGCAGAAAGAGAGGTCACGTCTTACCCAGAAGGCCCAGCAGACATTTCCCGGTGCCTTCTCTGGACTTTGATTGAAATAGGCTGTGTTCGTTGGTTCACCCCTGAATCTTGGCATGGTGTTAGTTCCATCCAGACTGACCCAGAGTGGAGGGGGTGCCCCCAAGAAACATTAGGTCCTGTTAATGGGAGAATGGGATGGGGAGTGGGCTGGCGGTGATCCCTGAGTGAGTGCTGGTTTAGTCACCTCTTTGATATGATAGCGCCTTCAAATAGTTGGGCGCCTTCAAATAGGTGGGTGTCATGCTAGGCCTGGGAGACTTGGGTCCAGATGACAGAATGGATGTAACTGAAATATGAGGTCTGGCGTAAGCAACGGGATTGTTTGGATGGCGTCAGATCACAGCCAGGGTTCTAAGTACCCACTCCTGATTGAACTGCAGACTCTGATTTGCCTGTAGTCTCACTTGGGTACCTTGTCTTAGTGCAGGTGCTAGGTTGCAGCTTCTGACCCTGTCCTGGGCTAAGGAGCCCTTTAGGAGTCCAGGAGAGCCTCACCATAGCACTGCTGATTCTCCTGTCCCCATCACCTTTCCTGATGCTGCAGTAACTGCCTGGATGAGCCTGGGTAGAAGGAGACCGTGCCTGTGACCCAGGCAGGAGCCGAGTTCTCCAGACTTCTGTTCTCTTGGGCTCAGAGGTATGGCTGATTACTCGGAGGTCTGGTCCGAGCTGATTGTCTTGCCCATTTCCTCTTGTCTGTACCCCCCATCCCGTCGTCGTCATTGTTGTCCTCCCCCCGCACCCCCCCCCACCCCCCCGCTTACCAGAAACTGGTACCTGCATTTCTTTCCCTTAGGTTAACTGAAATGCATTGGGTCAGGTGATCTTTCGTGTCCCTCCATTTTTCCCTTCCAATCTGAGGGGCTCTAGGCAAGCACCCGAAATTGGTGATGTCTGCTCCCCCTTTGCTGGATGCTGGCAGCCTGGCAGTGGCAGATGTGGGCCACATGTTACATTTTAGGCGTGTCTGGGAGCGAGGAGGTTTGTGAATGGTTATTTCACTTTCACTTCTATTTTAAAGGAGCTTCTTATTCTTAAGCATTTAAAGTTCTCCCTTTGAAGGTTGGTCAACAGGCCAAAGCTTCCACTGAGTGCAGGAGCCTCACTTCTCACCAAAGGGCAAAAGTATCACCCTCCCAGGTGTTATGAGCTCATCCTGCATTCGCTTGTAACCTTTCTCCTCTCACCACTGAGTCAAAATACTGTTTGGAATTGAAATTGGAGTGGGAGAACTGAGAGGGAAACTGTTCTTTTTTTTTGTCCTCAGCATTGTGTGTGTCTGTATGGCTTGTGGACAGACTTCTTCCACATGGCGGGAAATGTAGCAGCTCTGGGATTTGAACTCTTGAAAGCTAGGACATAATCAAAAATGGATTCACTGACTTGCTTCCAGTTTGAAAACTCCTGGAGAATCACTCCAGCTTGGCTTGGGGGTGGGGTGAAGGGGGCTTTGTAAGAAAATGGCAGTGCCCTCAAGAAGTCAGGGAGGAGCTTGCAGAAGGAGCAGGGTCTGTTGTGCAGACAGAAGCTGTAGGTGTCCCTAGACTGCTGTAGCCCTCCCATGTGGCAGGACAAAAACAGTGAGGTCTGGGGCGGGTAGGTGGGGACTGTCAGGGTTTCTGGTGAACCTGCTTATCAGCCCCACTCAGAGTTAGGGGAGCAGGAACCTGCGTGTTGCCCTGGGGATGATGCTCCTGTGTCAACCATACAGTGGGCATGGTTTTCTGTACTGTTGGTGGTGGGCTCCCTCAAGTTGGGGAAATAGGAAGTGGCATCATCTGCTTTGTAAGATGAGCCAACAACGTTGTGCATGAGGATGCCCTTATGCTTGTCACTCCAGGCTGTCTTTCTGGGTCATCATGCTGTCCTCAGTGGCCTGCCTCAGGGTCAGTGCTGAATGCATCTCCTTGGGAACGAAGCAAGCCTGAGGCCTAACACTGAGCGGTTCCCATTGTCCCCTGGCTCCCTGTACCTTACTGCACTGGCCTTTCCGCTCTCTTCAAACCTCATGCCCACGGTGCCTCCTTCCCCTTGAGTATTTTGGCTTTGCTTTGGGGACCCCTGTCTGGCCTTTAAGACTTTCCCCAGGTATTCTCACCATGGCTTCCAGCAGTGCATGGGCCCTTGCAGTCCAGCTGCCTGCTGCCCTCGGCATGCTGTGCTTTTGGTTGGTGGTGCCACAATCCACTGCTCAGCTGGCCACCTCCCTTGGTTGCCCCATTCCTACAAGCAGGATCACTAGGGAGATGTAGCTGCTTCCCAGCCAGTCTCCTGTGTCCTGGTCTTGCCTCTGTGCCGGCCCCAGAGTGAGTGTCCAAAAACAGACTGGGATGTTTCACCCCCTCTGTTGGGGCCATGTGGCTGACTGGGTAACATGTGAGCTCTGTAGGTGACATAGTGAAGAAGACAGTCTTTCTCTGGGTGGAAAACTTGGGCTTTAGAGCTGAGCAGAACTGAGTTGGAATCTTGACTGCTGTTCACCATGTAGCTTTGGAAGAGGTTAGGTTTGTAGCCTTAATTTTCTCAGGAGGATGTACATACACTGCTTAGGAAAGCTGTTGAGAGTAGGATGTGGTCCCTGGCCTGAAGCATCTTGGATGTTGATGTGTGCATGGTAGCAAACAAACTTGGTGGTGGGCAGCTCACCCAGCTCCCATCCCCTACTTCCTCCTCCCTCCCTCTGGTCCATGCCCATGGGATGCTTAATGATTGGGGTCTAGCCAATCATGGGGCTGCGTCTTCCTGGACAGTGATTGGTTCAGGGATGGACCTGTGCCCATCTGAAAGTTTTAGTGCTCTGCTGGGATAGTTGGAGGAGACTTGAATGGGGAAGGATGTGAGCAGGTTGCTGCTAGGGTCTGCTGCCTAGGGACAGCCTGCTCAGGAGTGAGACTGGCCCAGAGGGATGGGGAGGAATAAGTTGCCTGGGCCCAGCTGGCCCTAGGTGAGTCAATGGCTTCTTTTCTTGATGAAGCCCATTTGAACTGGCTTTTCTGTCACTTGCAACCAGGAGAGTCAGCTGAGCACATTATGCCCTATAACCTCTGGCTCAGGCATCCTCTCTCCTCCCCTGCTGCAGCCGCACTCAGCTGCTCATCAGCTCCTGACCCACTGTTACACCCCCACCTGGGTGGCCTGCCCTCCCTCTATTCTCCCTCCTTCCTTCCCTTCCTACCTGCCTCTCTGGGCTCCAGGTCCAGCATGCCTTTCCCAACAAGCCCAGTGCCAGCTGTCCCAGGAGCACTGTCTTCTGACTGTTCTGGCATCCTGGTCTGATCTTGCCCACCTTTAACTTGTCTGACATGCCTGTGTCCGCCCCACCCCATTCTTTTGCTGATGCATAGTTCATTCTATTAGGGCCAATGACCAGTTTATTGTGGATCCATTTCTGATTTCAAGCTGTGGGTAAGCGCAAGCAGTGCCTAACCTGGGAGGACCAAGCTGGGTTTGGGGTAAGAAAGAGTTCAAGTTTGGTGGGGACTGGGCAGGGCAGCTGCTTGGCTTTCTAGTATTGGGGTTGGGATGGCTGGTTCCCTGGAGGATGCCCCCCTCCTGTGATGACTGCTTGGCCCTCTCCAGACCTCAGGTCTTTGGAGTCCTCCTGTGGTGCGTCAGTTCCCTTGGAGCCATAGTGGCATGGTCAGCACTCAGGCATTGAGCCTGTCCTGTGTGTGTCACTCAGTTTTAGGGAGTCGAGATTCTAAGGGCTGGAGACAGGACTCAGGAAGCGGGGGAGGTGGGCAGCTACAGGTTTTGCAGCACTTGCCTAGCCCCCCTCTCTGGTGTGCACATGCCTCCTCCCTCCTTCGGGCCAGACCTGGACTCCCCCTAAAAGAGTCCCCCAGGCCTGGAGTCCCCCTAAAAGAAGGTTATGAACTCTGAACCCCAGCTGTTCTGTGAGAGCAGCAGCTCCAGGTCCTACTTGGTTGCTTCCACCTGAGTGGCCTCGGGGTGAATCACTTAGTGTCTCCGGGCCTCAGTGTCTTTATCTGTGATATGTGGCTCTTGGTGCCATCACCTAGTGGTGTCATCCTAAGGGGCTGAGCATGTTAGGTGCCTGGTGCAGTGTCTGGCTTGGTTTAGTCACCTAGGTGAGGGAGCTGATACTGTTTCTCTGTTAAAGATGAGGAAAAGAGTGAGGGGGGTTGTCCTTACCTGAGGCCTTGCAGCTGGAAGGAGCAGAGAGTGGATTTTAATCCTATTAGTGGGTAATAGACCTGAAGGTGGAGTTCAGCATGGAGGGACTGGATCTCATTCAATCTAATGAGCAACCCTACTTAACAAATCAAGTGTTCAGTGTCTTTTGGCATCATCTTTATAAGGATTATCTCTTTGTAAGGACTTTATCTTTGGACCATAACAGAAGCAGGGGGACAGGAGCAACTCATCATATGCTCATTCTGTGCCAGGTATTATACCATTTAATAGATGAGTCTAAGGTTTAGCCAGGGTAAGTAGCTGGCCACCGCACAGCTGACCTCAGAGCCTTTACTTTTCTTAGGAGGCAACACTGTGCCCAGTGCAGGGAGGAGAGGGGACTGCGAAAATCCCTGCTGAGCTCTTTCCTTCCTGGCTGAGCACTGCTGCTGATGGAGATGGTCTCTGTCTGCACTGTTCTGTATGGTAGCCACAGCCACATGTGGCTAGTGAGCACCTAATGCGTGGGTGGTACACCAAGGAATTCACTTTAAAATTTCTATTTAATTTTAATGCCTACCTGAATTGGACAGCGTGCTTCCAGGGCCTCATCGCTTGTGCTTTGGGTAAGAGCTGGGGCCTGTGCTGTGTTTTTCCACATGGGGAGTTGGGTAGCATGGGGGTACAGAGTACGGCCCCTGTCCCCTCCCAGCGACCCTCAAGTCTTGACCCCTCCCCTGTCACACAGCCTGGTTTCTCTGATATCTCTGGGCCCCCTGAGCCATGTCAGCTCCATTCACGAGGTCTTGTCTCATGGAGAAGAAAGGCTTCTTCTCATTTCTTTTTTTTTTTAATTTTTTTTTTATTTTTATTTTTTTGCGGTACGTGGGCCTCTCACTGCTGCGGCCTCTCCCGTTGCGGAGCACAGGCTCCGGACACGCAGGCTCAGCGGCCATGGCCCACGGGCCCAGCCGCCCCGCGGCACGCGGGATCCTCCCGGACCGGGGCACGAACCCATGTCCCCTGCATCGGCAGGTGGACTCTCAACTACTGCGCCACCAGGGAAGCCCTTCTTCTCATTTCTTAAGTACAGGTTGGTGAATGCGAAATCCTCTGGGCCTCCCCCCAAATGAAAAAGACAAACGGATGGCCAGAAAGAAAGGGAGGGAGGGAGAGAGGGAGGGAGGAAGGAAGGAAGGAAGGAAAGAAAGGAGGGAGGGAGGAAGAAAAGTATTTCATATGCAAGGGTTTTGGAGTTCAAATCTATATAGCTCTGTTTCTGAGATGTTTGTCCTTGGACAAATCACATCAAATATTGCTGACAATCTGTCAGACTTGCTGTCCTCTATAAAGCGAAGACAAGCTCTACCCTACTGAAGGGTTAAATAATGCCTGAAGGGAAGTTGCTGGGTTCATCGTAGACACTGAACACATATAAGTTCCCTCCCTGCTTTTCTTGGGGGTTGGGGGCGGAGGCAGTTACTCCCCTGGATGAGTTTGTAGATATTTAACTGTGGTTTTCACAGATGGTATTTTTTGCCAAAGATAGTCTTCCTTTTAGTGTGAGCAATTACCAGACAACATTGCATAATTTTGCACATTTCTGAAAGCTCCCTAGGGGGAAGCAGGAAGAAATTGGTTGTAGAACAAAATCCCACAGTTGTAGAAGGAAAGGCACACTTCGGAAGAGGTGCTTGGGTTGGAACTCGCAACCAGGTTTACAGCCTGCCTGAACTTCTCCGAATCCCTCTGTATTGTGGTTGCAGACTGGGGAGGGGAGGGATCAAAATACAGATTTGTGTGTGTGCGCGAAATCGCCTTTAGGAAGCAGTGTTCTTTTGGTATGGAGAACTTACTCAGAACTAACAATCACAAGCTCCCAGAGACGTCACCAGACAGAGAAATGTTGATGTGATTAATAATCAGAAAATATACCTCATATTCAAATATGTGGGGGAAAAATGTTGTTGGCAGGTAATCAAGACGGCGTTAAACTGTCCTGTTGCTATTTTATATCTCCTAGAGCATCTGCCACTCTACCCACCTCATCCCACAGCACCTTGCTCCAGGACCCAGGAGCAACTTCATACTTCACCCTTTTGGAAAATATTTACGTGGCAGGAGGCATAGCCATGGTCACGTCCTTTGATCAGGTCATTTTACTCTTGGAAATTTATTTACAGATACATGGTCATTTTTAATAACAATGTTAATGAATATATTTATGTAATAATAATTTTTAATATCATTAATTAAATGGCGTGGGAGAGGCTTAGGAAACATGGTGTATCTACAGAGTCAAATGGAGTAGAACTGTGAAGAATGATCCTGCAGGCTCTGAAGAAAAATGGACAAGCCTTGCCATGATGAAGAAAAGGAGCATTTTTTGTCAGCCTTGCACAACTAGAAAAGGCACAAAAACTAGAACTTGGGGTAAAATGGGAAGCATTTGTATTGGGGCAATAGGAACGGTTTTTGTTTTTCCTGTGCTCCATTGTTTTTTCAATTAAACAGTAAAAAAATGAAAATAAAAGTAGATTGATTTAGCCTGAAGAGCACTCGAACTATTGAGAGCAATCAGATGTGGAGTGGATCGTGGGGCCACTGTGTACTGCAGCCAGTGGAGAGGAGAGGATTATTTCCTCTCTCATGCCTTTCTGGGAGATTCAGAGCAGGGGTGTGCAACTCTTTACCCCAGTCAAGTCCCCCAGTCGTATTTTTCATGCTCTCAGAGCACTGGGGTCCAGCCTCCCAGGACAGAGAAGATGTGCAGGACTCTTTTTAAAATTTTATTTATTTATTTTATTCTAATTAATTAATTAATGGCTGCGTTGGGTCTTTGTTGCTGCACGCAGCTTTCTCTAGTTGCAGCAAGCAGGGGCTACTCTTCGTTGTGGTGCTCGGGCTTCTCATCGCGGTGGCTTCTCCTGTTGCGGAGCACAGTCTCTAGGTGCGTGGGCTTCAGTAGTTATGGCACGTGGGCTCAGTAGTTGTGGCTCGCCTGTCTAGAGCACAGGCTCAGTAGTTGGGGTGCACAAGCTTAGTTGCTCCACGTCATGTGACATCTTCCCAGACCAGGGCTCGAACCCGTGTTCCCTGCATTGGCAGGCAGATTCTTAACCACTGCACCACCAGGGAAGTCCTGTGCAGGACTCTTGAGTTTTTATTGCAGTCAGTGCGGCCATAACTGTGGCCCTGTTAAAGCCCCAGCATCATCCGTGCTCCCTGCTTTTCTCCACCTTAGTATGTCCAGTCTATCTGTAAGTCCTGGTGGCTCTACTACCAAAATGTATATTCTCCCTTCATCATCTTTTCTCCATCTCTTGTCCAAGCCTGGCCATCACCCTCTTGCAACACTTCCCTCTTGCCCCTTCCAAACCAATATCAGATCACATCATTCACTTAAGATCCCATGTGATTAGAATAGACATCCCCTCTCCTCATTGTCATGATCTACAGGTGCTATGTGACTTGGACCCTTCTTTCCTTTCTCATCTCAGTTTATACTTCCGTCTCCCTCATTCATGACTGTGCACGTCTGCTCCCCAGATCTGTGACCTCAGGTTCCTTCAGACTTCTGTAAAGAGCCCCATCCCCTCCCTGCTGTCACACTGCCTGCCTCCAGACTACGTGTGTTCATGGCACACATAGGAAATAGGGCGTCCAGGCAGGGCACTGGGAAACTAGAAGTGGGAGTGGGGGGAGGAGCAGTACATTTCTTCAGTATAGTTATGAGAAAAGTAAAGTGTTAGGGAATGTATTAAATATTGAACTTCTGTTTACTTTCCAAGTAACATTATTGATTTTCATGAAAGGGAGCACTGTGTCCATGAACATAACTTTTTTATGTTAGGTGGGCTTTTTTGTTTGTTTTTGCTTGACGTTAATAATCACCATGGAGAAATTCAGTTTGCATGCAGAGATGATAAAACTTAGAACCATTTTTTTAGTAAACCGTAATTTATAATAGTTGGTATCTAAAGAATCCAGGTTCTTTCCTCTTTTCACTTATATGTAATGTTGAATTACAGTAATGCAAATGGATTTTAGTTTCATTCAAACTTTATTTCAAGCACTTCGAAGTAATGAAGAACTCTAATTTACTCTAGTGGTGTGCCCATAAATGTTTGACAGCTGGCTCTCCAGGAAAAAAAAAGTATGCCTATACACACATAATTTATAAATTATACTGATAGAGAAAGGATAGGTAGCAGACAATTTACAAATAATAATGAAACACAACACTTTATTGTCAATTTGATGTAGTCAGTTGATTCTCACAGACTGCTTTCCTTGTTTTTTGCTGAACTTTTTGTATCTATAATCAGCATATGAGTGTAGTCCTGACATGAATGTTGACTGATAATTTTTATGTTAATGAGTCAAGTAATGTCTTAGCGAATCAGAAGAGAGTTCTCAATTACTGGAAGAATATTTCCTCATCGTTTGTGCTATTCCTAAGGTAACAGCTACAGGCATGACACACTTTGAAGTTTAATCTGCATAATCAACATTTTCTTAAGTCTAAACCCCAGGGGTTGGTGAACTATTTCTGTAAAGTGCCAGATAGTAAATATTTTCAGCTTTATAGACCATACAGTCTCTGTCACAACTCTGCCTTTATGCATAGCACAGAAGCAGCCATAGACAATTTGTAAATGAATGTGGCTGTATTCCAGTAAAACTTTATATTCACATAGTTGATTTTATGTTATGTGAATTCCACCTCAATAAAAAATACATAAAATGAAATTTTAAAACTCTTTACAAAAACAGGCATTGAGCTGGATACAGCCCAGGACTCTACAGAGGCCACCAACTCGACAATAAATCAAGCCCTGATTTGTAGTGTTCGCCAATTTCCATGGTATAAATACTTCCACTATGTCTGATTTCAAGCTACTAACATGTCTGTCACCAAATATGGAGTTGGGAAGAGATGCCTCAGTAGTACACCATTTTCACCATGAAGATATAGTAGTAATGAATAAACTCAGAAACCTAGATAAAATAGTAAATGTGAGAAAATAAGTAGGAAGTGATGAGTTTTGAGTATTTCATCACCTTTGTTTTCAGTATAACTTATTGTATACAGTTTCTGTCATTGCATTTTCTTTAAGTTAAAAAATCTGTTATACTTTTTTAAAAAATTGAAGTATAGTTAATTTACAATGTATTAGTTTCAAGTGTACAGCAAAGTGGTTCAGTTATATATATATATGTATATATATATATATCCGTTTTCAGATTCTTTTCCATTATAGGTTATTACAAGATATCGAGTATAGTTCCCTGTGCTATACAGTAGGTCCTTGTTGTTTACCTATTTTATGTATAGTAGTGTGTTTATATTAATCCCAAACTCCTAATTTATCCCTCCTCCCCTTTCCCCTTTGGTGACCATAAGTTTGTTTTCTATGTCTGTGAGTCTCTTTCTGTTTTGTAAATAAGTTCATTTGCATCATTTTTTTTTTAGATTCCACATGTAAGTGATATCATATGATATGTAAATTTCTCAGCCGTTTTATATATATATATATATATATATATAAAAAACACTGAATCACTTTGCTGTATACCTAAAACTAACACAACATTTTAAATCAACTATACATCAATTAAAAAATACATATATCTCCAAATGAAGATGCCCTTGAGAAGTAAAAGAGAGTGCTAAAAGTAAATTACATTAAACAATTTTTGACCACAAATGGTTTATTAAAAAGCAATAAAAATTCCATTTAAAAACTATTTTTAATAAAATTCTAAAACTTTGTTTAAAAGATGAAAAATCCAGGACACACGCTAAAATGGATAGGACGCCGAGTTAACTAGGACAGAGGTCACCCCAGACCTCAGGAACATGGCAGTAGAAGTAAGGCAGAGGTAGTGTCCATCCTTGCTGCTCAGAGGAACATCTCAAGTGATATTTATTTCAACCAGAATCTTCGTCAAATGAAATATAAGTCATTCCTGCTCCTTGGGTACTATGTCTGCTTATGCATGTTGGTGCCTTTGTTTTTTCAGGAACTAAACAAAGCTTACAAGCACCAACTCTGGAGCCAGACTGCCTGGACCTGATCCTGGCTCCGTGCCTTATTATCTGTGCGGCCTTGGGCAAGTTACCTAACATCTTGGAGTGTCACTGCCCTTATACAGAAAACGGGGGAAGTAATAATACCTATCTCCCGAGGTTGTTTTGAAGATTAAATGAGTTAATACACTTCACACGTCTAGAACAGCACCTGGCACATGGGTCTGCTTGTGCAGTTTTAATGCTATTAGTGTCTACCATGTACCTGACCCTGAGGTATAAACAGAGGTGTTTGTGAGCTGGGTAGAGCTCAAGGATTTGTGTCGTTTCTTAGTACAGTGTTTTTAAAACTGGAATTAGCTACAGAAATACAAATGGAGGTTTTCTATAAAAACCCAGTTATGTCACTTTTCTAGAAAATTTAGAATGCTGCCAGGCAGGAGATAACTAGCTGCCCACAGCAGCCTTCAGGTGGTCAGTCCCAACCTTACCATTGCATTTTTAACAATGGCTGTGTTTAACATCTGGCTCCCAAGATTCCTGAAAGCTTCACCACAGGCTCTCATGGGCTGGTGTGAGCTGGCTCCAGCACACTCTTGGGCAGAGTCCCTACCCCTGTCCTGCTTGGATCTGGGCTGCAGGCCACAGGCTCCTTGTCCAAGATGGCATCAGTGCCTTTGCAGCTGGCTGCTGGGATGGTTCTCTTGGCTCGAGTGTCATGGAGGCCATGCTTGGAGCCCCTTACGAGTACACGATGAGCCAGCTGTTCTGAAGGTGGGGTGGGGCCAGAAGTCTGCTCCAGACCCTTTGCTGCCCCAGGTTCTCTCTGGGGCTCCAAGCTGAGGCGACCACCCCTCCTGGCCCAGGCTCTGGAGGAAGCCTTCCTCTAGCATGTCACATTGGTTATTTTCTTCATAGCTTTCAGTACAGTCACCTTGTCCTGTTTGCTTGTCTGTCGCCTGCCTTCCGCACCCTGAATGTAAGTCCCTCCAGCTCCCTCTGCTCCCTGAGTTCCTCCTCAGCATGTATACATTTTTATTTTCCTGGTAAATACATAGCTGGTGAATGAACTCTGGTGTCTTGTCTTTGTTGGCTGCGGCAGTTTCAGTGTGCAGTCTGAATGATTTTGGCTCCTGCATCCAAGGTTTTCCTAATGTTGGAGACAGCCATTCCCTCTCAGTGTGTGCAGGGTGCCCTTCTCCTTGGAAACGGCAGCTCTGTCTTCTGGCTGTGTTCTCCTTGCAGATCTCAGAGTCACTCTTGGTAACCTCACCACTGGGCTGTAAAAATTGCTCTAGGTTTCAGCAAGGCTAATGCCATATTTGCTCCTATCCACACCCCCTACCCCCAACCCTGTGCCATTGTGTCCCTTCAGGGCTGTTAGAGCCCTCCCCAGGTAGAGTGACAGTCGCGTTAATCCTTGCCTGTCTTCCCAACAGCCTCTGAGTTAGAGCCAGCAGGCAGGGGGCCCAGTTCTCTCCCATTTCTGTGCAAGGAAGCGGTCAGCAGTTGTGAGCAGAGTGGTCTCAGTGCCGGTCCTGGAGAGTTGTGTGCACTGGGTTCTCTCTCCCTTCCCTGCTGGTGGAGTCAAGGGATAGATGACAAGGGCAGGATAACAGCTCCGACATTTGAGGGCAGTTTGCCAGACAGGTGGGCCCGCCTCTTGGGGACCCTGTGCAGGGTACATCAGATTCAACCCTGCTTTCTTCCTCCCCTTCGTGATGGGGTCATTGCATAGTGTAAGGTGGGAGTGAAAAATAGCTGAGGCAGAACCAGTTGCCATAAAAGTATTTGGACCCTTAAGACAGAGTTTAACACCTGAGAATTTATTTCTGAGGGAAAAATGAGAGAAGGAAGTCGTACGTGTGAAGATGATCTTTGCAAGATTGGTTGCAGTAGGGGAACCCGGAAGGAAATGGGATGCCCAGCAGTTGGAGAAGGTCAAGGAAATGATGCATTAATGGGACGTTTGGCTGTTAAACAAGATCATTATGAAGATTATGTAACAACAGGAAGAAGTGTTCAACGAAAAAAAAAACAGTATCTGTGATGCAATTTCAACTACATAATTGTTGCAGGCTCTGGACAAGAGCAGGAAGGTCAGCCAGAGAAACGTGACCATGGCTTAGGCTGGTGGGGGCTCGGGGGACTTGAGGGGCTCAGGGGAGACAGTCCTGCAGAGCTTGGCCTCTGGGGTCAGACCTGAGCCATGATGTTGTCATCTGCCTCCTGGGGCTGTTGTGTTTCAAGAGTGACAAAGGTAGTGGCCTAGAAGATACTCTCAGAGAAAAGGAAGACCAAAGTGGGCGGAGGAGAACTCGAGATATTTAGGGTGAAGAACTTGGGCACCATGAAGCCTCAGGTCCCCATCCGTGAGCCCGGTCAGCACTGTGTTAGGTCAGACATGGTCAGTCTGCATAAAAAGTTACGGGACCGGATGTGGGCACACTCAGACAAAGTGCCCGTCACAAGTTGGCCAGGAGGTGGGCTCAGGTCCACCATTTCGGGGTTGAAATCAGGGTCCAAAGAAGACATGCCTAACTGGGCTAGTGTGAATGTGTTTATTTGGAGGTGAGGGAAAAGGGGGCTTGCCTGCTCCGAGGGTCCTGCCCCACCTCTGAGGGTGGGGAGGGATGGAGTCAGCCAGTGGTACCTAGACACCCTCAGTGCCTTTGAGATGCAGAAGTGCTGCCAGGTGGGTCCAGAGGTGGCACCTGGGCCCCAGATGCAGATGTGGAGCTGCCTGGGGGTGGGACTGCTCAGGCAGTGGAGAAGTGGAGTGAGAGAAGGAAAGGGTCTCGGGTTGTGCCTTGAAGAGCTCCAAGAGGAAGAAGGTGAGCGTGTGGAGGGATGTCAGGATTTGCTCAGGGTCCGAGAGATGAGACGAGGCAGGGCTGACGGGTCCTTGGCTTTGGTGAAAAGTTGCCTGGGCAGAGCAGTTTTGGTGCAGTGACAGGTAGGGGTGACGTAGAGCTCCTTTTTAATTTCCTTTTTAATGTTAATGTAGGTTTTAGTAAAAACTTGTGCTCTGTTTCCTCACCTAGTTGCCATGGTCAGTCGTGTTTGGTATCTACCTGTATGGTGATTATGAAAAGGGGCAAAAACAGACCTTTAAAAAAGTTTCAAAAAATAGGTTTAAAATAGTGAGAAAGTAATGTTAGAAAATGATACACCGAAGGAAATACAGTAAAAATGGAAATCCTCTGTGTTCCCAGTGCTCCTCAGTATTCTCTGCCTGGTATGTTTAAAGCAAGGGAAAGCTGCTATGGTGCTTCTCCTGGAACCCAGCTGGGGTCCCGCCTTGCCTTGGACTTTTGATGACCGGGACCTCGTGTCTCGCTGCAGGGCTGTCCTGTGACATTTAGCCATGGGGCAGGCTCTTGTCCTCAGGATCCATTTTGCCACCCCTTGCCCTGTGGGATGCAGGTGGTTTGGGGTGAGGCAAGCAGTGCCGATGGGGGTCCACGCCAGCCCAGCGGGGGCTGCTGTTGGGTGTCATGCTTTCCCAGGGTCCCCAGCAAGGAAGGTTGGGAGGAAGCGGCTGGTTTGGCTTTTGGTAGCAAGTGACCTCGGGAGCCGTGGTGGTCCTCCATCACCTTCTACCAGCAAACTTCCACTCATCCGCCATGCCATGCAGTGCTGCTGATTGTGGATCATGCTGTCACTGAATTACCATGGTGGATTGTGATGTTTGGTTCCCCCCATTGCTTTAATGTTGCCTCCACAAAATTCTCACCTGGCTTTCCTTGCTCCTGCTTTATGTAACCCATTGGAATCATTTCAGGGTGGCCAAGAAGGTAATTTGGAGAAAGTATTTGTGGTTGTGGTGACGTCTAGGACAACTGTGTTGAAAATGGGAGACTCTCTCCAAAGCCATTGGGCCCTGCTGAGCAAACGTGTTTGCCTGGAGCAGTATCAGAGCCTGTGCCACCCTGGTCACAGCCTTCTCCTGCCCTTGCCTCAGCTTTCCCTCTGCCGGCCACCCAGCCATGGTACCCTTGGCCTTGTCTTCCATGGGGGTTGTGTGAGGAGCACTGAGAGTCACCTCCCTGTTCCCATGAGCCTTGTGGGGTGGCCAGTACAGATGACAGCTGGAAACTGGACAAGGCCTGTTTGCTCTCGAGATACTTACTTGGTGACTGCACATCCTGACTTGCTGCAGAGGGAGACCCCTGAGATGTTTATAATATTGGAGTAAACATGGTGCCCAGCAACCAAGGACAGTAAGATGGGGCTTCATTTATCTATCCGTCCTTCATTCATTCATTCATCCATTCACTCACACTTGAGAGTAGTAAGGGTCTAGCTCAGTTGTCTTGAGGGAAGTCAGGATTTCAGACACTTTCAGTCACAGAAGCTTAATACATTGCAGAAAACCATGAAGAGTGAGGGGGGAAAAAAAGCTGTCAGATGCTTTGAGGCCGTTTTCATGTCAGGAGGATGGAGACAGGTTATCGCTCACACCAACTGTTTGAGGGGAGAACAGACTGCTGTTTGCCTAAGACTTTCTGTAGATATTTGTGGCCACTGGCCTTTCCCATGTGAGCATGGGAAGTTGGCTCCCTCTCCTGGGTTTCCAGTTGAAGTATGACAAAACCCCACAGGCAGGCTGAGGAGGGCACATGTCCTGAAGTTCAGTCCTCGGCGGCTAGTGAGCCTTTCATTTCACAACCTATAAGACACTGTCACCCAGCTCCAGCCATAGTGCGTTTTCTGAAGGAAAGCCAGGAGTCACCTTTTCCAAGCCCACAGTTAGGATGTGCAGTCTGTTGATGCACAGGTGTTGCAGGGGCAAGCAGAATGTCCAGGAAAAAAACATATATATGGATTGATGCCTGCTGCTTTTAGGAGTGCGTTATACACACGTGCCTTTGTCATGCAGTCCTCATGATACCCCTGGGAGGCCCAGGCATGACAGGCTTCTTCATTTCATCTTCATGAGGGGGGAAGGAACTTTCTGTCTGACCTTCCTCCCCAGGGAGGGCTGAGCCCAGGAGGGGCATCTGATGCCTAACCTCCAACAAAGAAGTGTTCCTTCTCTTTGCCTCCCACCCCTCCTCCTTTTTCTAGGACCTGTTGCACCTGTCATCTGCCTCCATAGTTGCTTTACAACTCTGAGGTATAATTGACATACAATAAACTGTGCACACTTAAAGTGTACAATTAGATATATTTTGATCTGTAAATACACCTGAGAAGCCATCATCACAGTCATGGTAATAGATATTTCCAAAAGTTTTTTCTTGTCCCATTGTAATCTTCCCTTCAGCCCACCCCCATCCCCAGGCAACTGCTGATTTACTGTCACTGTAGATTAATTAGCCTTTTCTAGAATTTTGTGAAATCATGCAGTATGTACTTTTTTGGCAGGGTGGTGTCTGGGCTCTTCTTTCATTAATATTTATTTTGAGATTCATTCATGTTGTATATATATGAATAGTTCATTCTTTTCTGTTGCTAACATTTAATTTTATGGATATACTACAATTTGTTTATCCATTCTTGTGTTGATGGACTTTTGGGTTGCTTAATAATCTGTCAAAATGTCTTCCAAGGTGATTATACCATGTTATACTCCCACCCCACCAGCAGTGTATGAGAGTTTCAGTTGTCCCACATTTTGATGAGCACTCCATGTGGTCAATCTTTTTTAATTTTAGCTATTTTAATAGGTATGTAGTGGTATCTCATGGTGTTTTAAATTTGAATTTCCCTGATGGCTAATAGTGCTGAGCATTTTTTCCCCCTTGGGTTCTTTGCCTAATTATTGAATTGAAAGAGATTTTTATATATTCTAGAGACAAGTCCTTTCTTAGATGTATGATTCATGTATATTTTCTCCCAGTGGTGGCTTGCCTTTCCATTTTCATAACAGTGTCATCCTTTGAAGGGCAAAGATTTTCAATTTTGGTGAAATCCAGTTTGTTTTCTCTATAGTTTGTACTTTTTGTTTCATATTACTAAAGTCTTTGCCTTTTAAACCCAAGGTCACTAAGATTTTCCTCCTGTGTTTTCTTCTGTATATTATGTAGTTTTAACTCTTATATTTAGGTTTATGATCCATTTCGTGTTAATTTTCGTATGTCTTATGAGATAGAGGTCAAGGATTTGATGTTTTGTTTCAGTGTTGTTGTTTTTTGCCTATGGCTATCCAGTTATTCCAGCACTATTTGTTGAAAGATTATTCGTTCACTTCTGAATTGCCTTACCACTATTGTTAAGAATCAGCTGCCCATGTATGTGTGGACCTGTTAAATGGACTCTACTCTGTTCCATTGATCTGTTTGTTTGTTTTTGCTCTAATACCACACTGTCTTGACTACATAATGTCTTAAAAATCAGATAATGGGGGCTTCTGATTTTCTTTTTTTCAAAGTTTGTTAGCTATTCTAGGACCTTTGCGTTTCCATATACATTTTAGAATCAACTTGTCAATCTCTCCCAAAGACCCTGCTGGAATTCCGATTGGGATTGCATTGAATCTATAGATCAGTTTGGGGGAGAACTGACATCTTAACAATATTGACTCTTCCATGCTATTAACTTGGTATATCTTTCCATTAATTGAGGCCTCTCGTAGTGTCCCTCAGCCATGTTTGGTACTTTTCAGTGTTGAGGTCTTACATCTTTTGTCAAATTTATCTGTAAGTTCTTCATAGTTGTTTTTTTTTTAACATCTTTATTGGAGTATAATTGCTTTACAATGGTGTGTTAGTTTCTGCTGTATAACAAAGTGAATCAGCCATACATATACATATATCCCCATATCTCCTCCCTCTTGAGCCTCCCTCCCATCCTCCCTGTTCCACCCCTCTAGGTAGACACAAAGCACTGAGCTGGTCTCCCTGTGCTATGCAGCTACTTCCCACTAGCTATCTATTTTCTTCATAGTTTTAATTGCTATTGTAAATGGAATTGGTTTTTAAATTTTCAGTTTCTGAATGTTTGTTGCTTGCATATAGAAATACAGTGGAATTTTATATTGAACTTATATCCTGCCACCTTGCTAAACTCACTTATTCTTATTTTGTAGATTCTATAAGATTTTCTATATAGACTGTTCTGTTATTTGTGAATAAAGACAGTTTTACTTCCCCCTTTCCAAACTGGATGGTTTTTCTTCCTCCCTCCCTCCCTCCCTCCCTTTCTTTATCTCTTTTCCTTGCCTTATTGCACTAGCTGGAATCTCCTGATGAGACTGAATAGAAGTGGTGAGCACATGTCCTTGTTTTGTACCTGTTTCTGGGGGAAAACATTCAGCCCTTCACCATCATGTATGATGTTAGCCGTGGGTATTATCAAGCTGAGGAAGTTCTCTTCCACTCCTAGCCAACTGAGAGTTTTCATCAGGAATGGATGTTTAATTTTGTCAAATGTTTTTTCTACATCTATTGAAATGATCATAAGGCTTTTCATTTTTGGCCTCTTAATATGGCAGATAAAGTTGAGTTTTGAATGTTATCTGCCTCCCCCACTTTAATATCTAGTCTTTCTTTGCTATCTTCATTCCTGGTGTAGGCATGCAGAATTTTCCTCATCCAAATTGTTCCACTGTTCTCCCTTGAGCCAGCTGTTTCTGCCCTTGTCACCAATACGACTTGCTGATGGCCTGTTGTGTGGAGGCAGGTATGGGCTAACTGCACAGGATTAGCAGGTTAGGTTAGTAATGAAACTGTGGCCAGGTGTGTAATGGGCACCCTGGCTTCCTCATTGTGGAAGTGGCATAACACCTACTTTGGAAGTCTGTGGTCTCAGGAGAGAACCACTGTGTGGTAGGAGACAGAGGCCCGCCTGCCCACCCACCCAGGATGCTGGCTAGTAATGCCCAGGCAGTGGTTGCTGCCTGCCTGCCTGCCTCTCTCCAGTAACTTTAGAGCTTGCTCCTTCCTGGGGACTCTGACCTGCTCGGTGCTCCTTCCATGGAACCTAAAGAGCGCCCTTGTTTTCCTCAGACTGGCCTCTGCCCAGGATAGGAGCGTGTGGACACCTTTCTCTGTGAGCTGTGAAGCGTCGCACACACTGGGTATCTCAGAGGTAGCCTGGGCTCCTGGTGCGGTAGTTCTCAGACCTTGAGAGGGTCTCTGCTGCCGAGTGGGGGGTGAGGGGCTGGCTCGCCAACACCTCTCCCTCCTTTTCAACCCCAGTAGCGCTGGCATCTGTTTCTAGGATGGGATGGCCTCTAAGACCAATTTTTCATTAAAGTGTAGCATATATCCAGAAAAGTACACAAGTTGTAAGTATTACATCTCAGTGAACGTTTATGAAGTGAACATACCCTAGAAACCCCTACCCAGGTCATGGAATAGAGCTTCTCCCCAGAAGCCATTCTTGTTCCCTCTCCTAGTGTCTCTGCACCCCCAACTTCCCTGACTTCCGTCACCATGGACAAGTCTTGCCTGCTTTTGAGCTTCCAATCCAGTACAGAATGTATTCTTTTGTATCTGGCTTTTTCACTCAGCCTGTTTTGAGATTTATCTTCGATGTTGTGAGTAGCAGTAATGTGTTCATTCGACGTTGAATGGCTAGACCATGATTTAGTCATCCATTATACTGTTGGTGGCCACGTGGGTGGTTTTCAGATGGGGCTGTTCTGAATATGGCTGCTCTGACCATTCTCAGCACATGCATGCTCACATTTCTGTTGGTCCCTACCCCAGAGTGGAATTGCTGGGTCCTGGGGTATGAGTGTTCATCCTTACATGATGTTTGATACAGTGCACAGACTTACCTTCCTGTTCCATGTGACGATGTCCTTGGTCTTCTCCACGGTGGCCCCTGTTGCAGGAATGCCCACTGAGAAAGTCCCCATGCCCACTGCTGTTCTTCTAGCTCCACACAGAGCCCAGGGCAGCAGGTGGGGGAAAGAGGTGGCCTTGAACCTGATCCCTCTCAAGTCCCATGACAGGCTCTGTGGTGACCCCCTTTCTTGAGCGCTTACTGTGTGCCAGCCAGGCCCTGTCCTGGGTGTTCATGTGTGTATCTCTTGTCCCCCTCCCAGGAGCCTGTAGGAAGCTTCTGTCATCTTCCCACTTAGTGGCTGAGGGAATAGGTGGGTGGGCTCAGAGCTCTCTGCTCAACTCCTGTGTACAGTCTTCTCTGGTGCTTTTTGCCCTGGAGCATGTGATATGGAGTTCACGCAGCCCATTAGACCATGTCCTGCCTGATGGTTGCTGTGTCATGTAGGACAGGCATACCCTCCCTCAATTACTTTTAGGGCCTGGTGAGTTTGCGGATCTCACAGATTCCTGTTCTGTGGAAGGTGACATGGGCTCCTCCGTACTTAACCCTGTGACTCACCAAATGACTTAACCAGTGTGGCCCCCACCCAGGCTCTGGCAGTTCCTGTTACTCTTTTCACATCCACCCAGCTCAGAACAGACATTGGTGACCCCGTGTGGAGTGCCCAGGAAAGTGAGGGCCACCAGACCCTGCGAGTCAGTCACGTGTCTGTAGCACACTCTTACTGCTTACCACCGGAGTCCTGGTCATCGGTTGTGGGTGTGGTCACTTTTACCCATCTAGGCTTGGCAGCCTCAGGTTCTGGGACTAGTTCTGGGCTTGAGGCCCTCTGAGAAGGGGTATGTCCTTGGCTCTCTTCTCCATAGTCCTTCTCATGTCCTAAAGGAGCCTGCTTGATATCGCCACTTTGGTGCTCCTGGCCGCTCAGCTGAGCCTCAGTTGTGGTGCCTCACCTGTTACTTCTGTCCTTGCCACTGGCCATTTCTACATATGCCTCAGGACTGGGCCATAACCAGCCCTTCCTGCATCCTCCGGGCCTGCATTTGGTGACTTGTTGAGGGAAATTCTAGGATATCCCCTGTTCTCAGGATCCTATAGCAGCCCAGGAGCAGACTGGCAGACTTTTGGCGCCACACTAGGCACTGTGCTGCCTGAAGGGATCTTAGAAACCCCAGAGCGGCCTGGCGGACAGTGCACAGGACCCTCTCCTGGCCTGACCACTGTGGGCACAGTCTCCCAGGATGGTGGTCAGTGTGCCACTGAGGATCTACAAACACAGTCTGTGGTTTTCCCAACATTCCGCCCAGGCTTTCCGGCTGCCAGAGGGAGAGCTGGGCTCAGGTTGGTGGCTGGTCTTGCTTTAAGTCTTATTAGTTGGACCAGCATTGGAAGCCAGGTCTGGCCCGGCTGCTTCTCTGCCCAGCCCCGGCTGCTTCTCTGCCCAGCCACAGCACCAGGCGTTTTTCACCGGCAGCACAAGAGTGCACTGCTGTCACCTCGCTGTTTCACTTAGCATTCTCTTGGAGGTTGGCCCCATCACTTCCTAAAAAGCTGGTTTGTTCTAGTTTTGGATCGCCTGTATTCTACGTGTGTGGGGGCCGAGCACTGTGTGTGCCCCTCCCCTGGGCGTCGGGTGTTTCGTCTTGCGCAGCTAGTATTCTTACTGGCTGTTCCCACGAGAGCACGGCTGAGAGGGAGGAAACCTCACCCGGCGTGCTGTCATCAGATGCACTGCCACCTGGACCCTTCTGCGAGCATGGATGCAGATAGAAAACGCTCTGCTTGGCTTTCTGACTATCCAGTTGTATCAGTGTAGGAATGAACCAGCTCCCAGATGACATGTTGAGAGCTCTTGTGCTCTCAGAAAGGGCTGAATTACAACAAGAATTGTATGTTGACCTGATTCAGAGTTCAAGAGCATTTAAGTTTGTAGTTTTGTTGGGAAGAGCTGCTGGGACAGTTGAGAGAGAGGACCAGCACTGTGGAGAGGGCCCTTTCTCACCTCTGCAAGCCTCTCGGAGAGGTCCCACGGATGGTAGCCGCTCATGGCTGCTGTCCTAGGCCCTGGGCTTCCTCTTCCTGGGCTGCTCATTAGGTGCAAGCAGTGCTCTGCGTGCTGCCTCTGGGCCAAGTTGCAGCTGCAATCGGCTGCTCTGGCCATGGGCGCTCTGCGGGCTGTGAGTGTACAACAGTCAGGGCCACGCAG
This sequence comes from Grampus griseus, assembly GCF_964374135.1. NCBI lineage: Eukaryota > Metazoa > Chordata > Mammalia > Artiodactyla > Delphinidae > Grampus > Grampus griseus. The sequence continues at coordinate 159,787,512 of NC_139019.1, read as the reverse complement.
GCAGTGGCCATCCTCCAGCTGTGGATGCTCCTGGGGAGCAGATGGGCCCCACCGATGAGGAAGTGCTTTTGTGCTTTTGCAAGTGGTGAGCTTGGTGGCTGCGGCTGAGACACAGCCCCTGCCCCAGTGTCGTTCTTCCTCTCAGAAGCCGTGAATGAGAGAAACTTCACCCTTGTGAGTGCGAGATTCCCATGGGGTCCTGGCAGAGGAAGGCAGCTTTGCCAGGCAGGGTGCTGGCATGACACCTGCCTGAGGGAGGTTCCCCTGGCTCCTGCCTGGCTGTGGTACCAGGCAAGGCAGAACAGGGCCAGGAGGCTGCACCTTCCGACCTGAGAGGTAAAATCAAGGCACATTGACTTCTTTTCCTCGCTCAGGGAGATGGGGTGGGACACGGGCTGGTCACCGCCAGGCTCTCTGGGAGATGCAGGCACCGCCTCTTGCACTGACTTGCAGTAGAAGCAGTTAGAGTCACAGAATAGCACCCACCTTGGGAACATGTGGAGTTCATCAGAAGCGGGAAGACTTGCTGTGGCTGAAAAGAGTGAGACTGGAACCAAATCACAGATACGCACTCGCCTGGCAAAGCCTCTTTCATCCACGTGGACACGACTGACGCCCACTGTGTGGCTTGCAGGGCACAGTGACTCAGCCAAGGATGGCCTTACAATGCTCAGCACATTGAAAGGCTCGAGGTTTGCTTGCTTCTGGGTGCCATCTGTGTCGTGTTTTGGTTTGGAAGGACAGCTTGCTTGCTGATGAACACTTCCAAAGCCTTTCGAGCTAAGTGGGTTTTGTAAATTCTAGTCTAGACTATTCTGCTTTAAAAAGAAAAAGAAAAAAAAGTGACTTACACATGGTTGGTTTTAAAGCGAACTAGTTTTTGCTGCTGACCCGGCGGGCTTTGAGCCCACTGAAGGAGTTGGTGTGGGCTGTGCTGCATAGATGCAGGGCCACAGTGTGGTCAGGGCCTGGCTAGACAGGTGGGGTGAGTCCATCCTCGGTGTGTGCCATTTCCTTCCAGGGCCTGGCAGGGAGAGGCTCCAGTGCCATTGTCATTTACCAAGTGTCCTGCAGCTTAGGGCAAGCGTTGAGGGTGGGCTCAAGCCCCTGATGTTGTGGGTGGGCGTGGGGACCTCTCTGGCTCCAGTGCACCCTGGGGGTAGACAGAGGCAGCCTGGCCATCCATAGGTGCTGCTGGGCATGAAGCCAGCCCTGTGTGGAACTCTTGTAACCTGTGCATTTCCCTGCTGTGGCAAGTCGGGGAGAGTGTGTGGGTGGGATGCCAGCATCACCAGCCTGGTGGTGTCTGGGTGCCCTCCCTCACCCTACCTAGTAAAGCACCAGCTGGGCCGTGTGTGTTGGGCAGACCCTGTGCCAGGCTAGCATAAAGCCACACTCCACTGCCTTCTAGCTGCGTGGTGAGCACTGGACCTCTTTTACCTTCCTGGACCCTCAGTTTTTTCTTATCTGTAAAGTAGAGTTTCAAGGGAGAAAAGCTAGAGACCTTGGCCCCTGGAGGAACCCAACAAGTAGTGGTCCTGTGAAGAGTCAGGCTGGGTGGGCCTGCCCTGGCTTACTGCCCTTGAGTCTCACCAGTGCTTGGACTTGGGGAGTACAGGGTTTCCTCTTTGCCACCAGGGCTGCACAGGTCCAGCTTAATTAGTGAGAGATTGGGGATTTCGGGTGGAGCAGGAGCCCTTGATGCCTGGAGAAAAGGGAGCAGTGAGCAAGGGGCCTTGCGGACTCTAAAGAAGTCTCAGTTCCTTGTTTCACATCAGGGCTGGAAATCCCCCACAGGGTGGTAATTACTCAGGGCCTGGGCCTATCCCCTGAATTACCACGAGGAGGAGGCTGGTCAGTGGTGGGTCTGTCCCCCCTGAGCCGTCCCCACCTCTGCACGTGGATCCAGGTTCAGACCACTGAACCAGTTCACAGAACAGTTTTCAGACGTGTGATGTGGGAGTGGTGGCATCCTGCACTGTGTAGTCCACACTTTTACCCAGGCTGCTTCTGAGGGCTGCTGTCCTGCCTTGGTCCTGTCACCTGTGCGTGTCCAGCGCCCCTTCCTTCCTCCCGTGAGTTGAGCAGCAAATGTCGTGGGTTAGGCTGGCTGGAGTAGTGACTTAGCAAGTGATGAGGGGCTCACTAGAAGGTCGGCCTTGCTGCTTCCCCGCCTGCCCTTGGTTCTCACGTGGTGGGAGGTCTGCATAAGAACCCTGGGAACTGGGTCAGTGGTGAGGAGCGTTCCCTCCCCGCCTCCCAGCGTGTGCCCCTGGGCGTCCCTGAGGTGTGAGTGAGGACAGTTTGAGGAGGGTTCTTTCTCTCCTCTCCCTGAGCCGGCCTGGAGGAGGCCAGTTTAGGGGGTGTCCGTGTGTTCCATGTGGAGACACTGGCTGCTTCACCTCCTTTCTGCCTGGGATGGTTGTTCGTTCGCTTTCCTTTCTGACCGTGGATACCTGATTGTCCCTCATGAATCTCCAGTCTAGGATCCGCAAGCACTCGGCGCAGTAGTGACAGAGTCAGTTCCACCAGTGGTCACCAGCTGACTGTGTTCACCTGGGCACACCCTGGGCTGCCCACTGACTTCCTGCCCTGCCTTTGCTCTGCTCTGAGTGCTCCCCCGCTGCCTGGCTCACCTCACCTGCGCCCTGCCCTTCCAGAGTAGCCCTCCCCGCTCCTGACACCTCCCTCTGCAGCACCAGCCCTGAGCACATTTAGGCACTTGTGTGCACAGGGGCAGACATCACCACCCTGGGACGGTATTTACTTGCAATAAAGAGGCCAGTCAAATAATGAAAGTAAGTGGGCTGGGACAGTGAGCAGTTCACATGGGAAGTCAGCATTAGTAGAAAGGAAGTGACATTTGGCTTCACTAATTATTGAGGAAATTCACATTAATCTGTATCTGTTGAAGGAGCCCTAATGAGAAGATGAGGCTGCAGGTGTTCAGATGTCCCTCATGTGTGAATTCTGCCCTTTTGGGGAAAGCTGTTTGGCATATAGTTTTGAGAGGTGGTTTTTTTGTTTATTAGTTTTGGTTTGACTTCATTCCCTGGGAATGAATCCCAAGGGAGATATCCAAAGGACAGAAGGGCCACAGATGTGCCAGGCTATTCCTGACAGCAGGAGGGTGTGAGTGACCCTTGAGCACTATGACCTGTAGAGCTGCCCCAAAGCCCTCTTTGAGAGCAGTGCCTGGGAGTAGCTCAGAGGCTTCCTCCCCACACAGTAATGGCATGGTCTCTGCTGTGATCGTGAGTGAGTGTATTTTCAGACAGATGGGTGCCAGGAAGGACCTAGCAACAGGGTGGCCTGTTGGGGTAGTGGGAGCAGTTTAGCTCCCACAGTGGCTGAAGTTAATGGAAGGCAGGTTGTGTAGCCAGCTTACTTCCCCTGGGTCTGTTCGTCCTCCTGGCCTCCTGACTTATGCCACTGTCTTTGCTCTGGACCCCTCTCCCCTCTCCAGGGCTTTGGTGCCATTTCACCATCTCCTGAGGTGTTGGGGCTTCTCCTGTCCACCCTGGGAGGCCCTGCTCAGATGCTGCCCTCACCACAGGTACCCCTGGCCTGCCTGGTACCTGACACCCATCTCCCTGCCCCACGGGTCCTGTGCTGGACTTTTTATAGGCCTGGAGCCTGGATGGGAGCCTCCCCTTGGCTATCTATATCTGAGCCTTGGCGTCCCTGCTATGCACAGGGTCCTCTCATCGAGGGTGGGAGGCAAGGGCCACAGGCTGCCGGGGTGTCACTGTCTGCTGTGTCTGAGGCCGGAGGCCCAACCTGGCACTGCATAGACCCCAGGACTCCTGCCTGTTTGGTGTGGTGAGGGCAGGGCTTGGTCCACTTCCTGGTCCCAAGGGCCTGACTGCCTCCAGAATGCCAGGTGATGCTCCCCACACAGTGCTCAGTGCCCTTGCCATCATGGCCAGAGTGGGGGCCAGAGCGGAGCCAGAGGGATGAGCCCCCAGGGGTCCTGAACTTCAACGCAGCAGGGGCAGAAAGAAGAAGGCAGAGGACGTAGCACTTTCCACGGGGCCGAGAGCCTCCTCAAAGCCGAAAGCCTCTCTTGCACACCCGCCCGAGTGCAGGAGCTGCTCAGCTGTGACAGTGGGGCCCGCAAGCCTTACCGCATCCCCGCCCCTGTGCAGCTTCCAGGAGGGTCTCCAGCTGTGTGAGGTCTACAGTGCCAGCTTGCTGCCAGCCCCTAGGGTTGCTCAGGTGTTCTGCCTCCCCCCTCCTGTCTGGCAGCAGGACAGTGTCTGCCCAAGGACAAGGACACTCTGTGCCGCTGGGCTCGCTCTGCGGGGATTGCTGGTTCATAAGTTTGTGGGGACCCAGGGCTCTAAATATACCAGGGTGAGGTCACTGGAGTGGAGACAGGCCATGTGGCAAGCCCAGGACCCTGTCAGGGCCAGAATCCCAGGGCTGGGGACAGGGAGAGGGTGGCCTCGTCCCTGTGGGACTGGCCTCCTCACTGCCCAGTCTGTATTTTTCTTGGATATTAGTGCTTTGGGGCTCCTAAGAAATCTTTGTCTACCCCAAGGTTGAAAAGGTATTCTCCTGTTTATTCTAGAAGCCTTAGAGTTTTTGCTTTCACATTTAGGTCTGGGATTCATTTTGAGTTAATTTTTGAGTGTGCTGTGATGCTTGGTGTAATTGGAATCAACAATATGTATTTTCTGTGACTTTTCATCCTTCGTGGTTTGAACTTCACCTTGTTAATGCACTGAAGCTGCAGTGTGCTCATTTCTAGTGCTCTTGAATTTCTCAGTCTGTTCCTTCAACTCCTGGAAGACATTGGTGTCGTTATAACATATGACCACATGACCCACACCTTTCTGTGCCATCCCCATTCATTAAGTGTGATGGTAATAATAGTACCTTCCCCTTGAGGTTGTGATAATTCAACAAGATAGTGCTATGTGGAAACAGGCCTTGGTAGAACAGGGCCTGGCTCGTGGCAAGTATCGTGTGAGGGATAGAATTGCTTGGTCATGAGATATGCACGTGTTTGATTTGACTAGACACAGCCCCATCGCTCCCCAGAGTTGGCTGCACCCCAGAACTACCTGGTATTGTCAGACCCCATTTCCACCTGTCAGGTGTGTATGCAGTGTAGCAGTCACTGGTGGGTTCGGTCTGCATCTGCTGATGACTAAGAGAGTTGAGCACTGCTGCACGATTTCCTGTTTTGTCCAGTTCCTATTCGTGTCTCCTGGCCCAAGTTCTCTGTATGCTCCAGATGGAACCTCGGGGCCCTGTGGCATTGGTCTTCTCCCACTTTGACTTTTGCTCTCCTTGTGGTGTCTTTAGATGAACTCTGGAGATCTCATTAATTTAACTAAATTGATTAGATTATTATGTATGGCTCTTTTCAACTTGGTGCACTTTATTTGATACATCTTTCAACCTCCCATCAGATGGCAGATTTGAGTGCATCTCCCATATGAAGGGGAATCTTGTTTCATAAACACAGTGAATCTCAGTTGTGTGACAGCCACTTGGACAGGTGGGCGTGTCCATAGACAGGCTCATGGTAAACTGGTCACCATGCACTAGAGGAGGCAGACTGGAGGGTGTGCACTGGGTGCCATGCTGGCCCCTGGGAGCAGGTAGGAGGCTGCACGAGGTGGGGGCTTTGGTGATGCTGGCTCCACTGGCTCTCGGGAAAGGGAGCATTCTAGAGCAGGCTGGCATGGGGAGAAGTGCCTGGGGTCTGACCAGTAGCTCTTGTTTTGCAGATCCGGAACATGGTGGCGGTGCAGGAAGTCATCTCCAGCCTGGAGAAATACCCCATTACCAAAGAGGCACTGGAGGTGAGCATTTCTGGCCTGAACACTAGGGAGGGCAGTGAGGGCCGGGCCTGGGCTGCCCCAACCCAGGTCTTTCCTGGCTTCTTGGAGCCTCAGAGACTTTGCTCACTGGCCCAGTGGGTCCTTAAGAGGAGTGAGGGGGGCATGCCCTCCTGGCCTGCACTGTGCCAGCCCACAGCACATGCTCCAAGAGTACCATCTTCCCACAGGCACTGCAGGAAATGGGTGGCTTTAGTCTGGGGCCCCTTTCTCTGCAGGAGGCCCTGCACACCCTGGGGTGCATGCCCAGCAGAGGTTCCAGTGAGTGACGCTGGCTCAGGGCCCTCTGTTTGCTGTTGCCTTTGCCACAACGTGCTCCCCCAGGATGCTTTGCAGTAGCCTTAAATGGTCCGTCCACAGCCTCCAGGAGTTGGGAGCCTGTGAGATGATGCTTCTGAGACTGCCGTCTCTGGGACCATAAAGTCTGAGGACTTGGGAGTTGAGAATTTAAATGTCACAAGGGACCCAAAATCCTCGTAGGTTTTGTGTCTGGGAGGCCAGTGGTTTAGGGGCCAGTGGGGTCATTTCAGAGACATGGGGCCCTTCCCCCCATTTCTGTCTCAGCTCCCTTTTCATGGGGTGTCCCTGTCCTAAAAGTGTGTCATCGTCTCTCTCTGGCTGTAGGAAACCCGACTTGGGAAGCTCATCAACGACGTCCGCAAGAAGACGAAGAACGAGGAGCTCGCCAAGCGGGCCAAGAAGCTGCTGCGGAGCTGGCAGAAGCTCATCGAGCCCGTGCACCAGAATGAGGCTGCACTGCGGGGGCTGGCGGGTGCCCCCGGCTCGGCCAACGGGGGCGCCCATAACTGCCGGCCAGAGGCAGGGGCGGGCGGCCCGCCCAAGAGCATCCACGACCTGAAGAACCGCAATGACATCCAGAGGCTGCCCGGGCAGCGGCTGGACAGGCTGGGCAGCCGCAAGCGCCGGGGGGACCAGCGCGACCTCGGTCACCCTGGGCCACCTCCCAGGGTCTCCAAAGTGAGCCACGACTCCCTGGTAGCCAACTCGTCCCCCCTTCCCACCAATGGGATCAGTGGGAGCCCTGAGAGCTTCCCCGGCCCCCTGGACAGCAGCGGGCACGTGGGCCCCGAGGGCAGCCGCCTGGAGCACAGCGAGAATGACAAGCACAGTGGCAAGATCCCCGTCAATGCCGTGAGGCCACACACCAGCTCCCCGGGTCTGGGCAAGCCCCCCAGGCCCTGCTTGCAGACGAAGGCTGTGGTGCTGCAGCAGCTGGACAGGGTGGACGAGACTCCAGGTCCCCCCCACCCCAAGGGGCCGCCTCGCTGCTCTTTCAGTCCCCGGAACTCACGGCACGAGGGCTCCTTTGCCCGGCAGCGGAGCCCGTACACATACAAGGGCTCCATGCCCAGTCCCTCGCCTCGGCCCCAGTCACTCGATGCCACACAGGTGCCGTCACCGCTTCCGCTGGCCCAGCCGTCCACGCCCCCCGTGCGGCGGCTCGAGCTGCTGCCCAGCACAGAGAGCCCGGTGCGCTGGCTGGAGCAGCCTGAGGGCCACCAGCGGCTCGCGGGGTCGGGCTGCAAGGCAGGGCTGCCACCGGCCGAGCCCCTCCTGCCCCGGGCAGGCTTCTCCCCGGACTCCTCCAAGGCAGACAGCGATGCTGCCTCCTCCGGTGGCTCGGACAGCAAAAAGAAGAAGAGGTACCGGCCTCGTGACTACACGGTTAACTTGGACGGGCAGGTGGCCGAGGCAGGTGTCAAGCCTGTCCGGTTAAAAGAGCGGAAGCTCACCTTTGACCCCATGACGAGACAGATCAAACCTCTGACCCAGAAAGAGCCAGTGCGGGCCGACAGCCCTGTGCACACGGAGCAGCCGAGGACAGAGCTGGACAAGCCCGAGGCCAAGGCCAGCCTCCAGAGCCCTTTTGAACAGACGAACTGGAAGGAGCTGTCGCGCAACGAGATCATCCAGTCCTACCTGAGCCAGCAGAGCAGCCTGCTCTCGTCGTCGGGTGCACAGACCCCGGGCGCTCACCACTTCATGTCCGAGTACCTGAAGCAGGAGGAGAGCACTCGGCGTGGGGCCCGGAAGCCGCACGTGCTGGTGCCTCACAGCCCACCCACGGACCTCCCAGGGCTAAGCCGTGAGGTCACGCAGGACGATCTGGACAGGATCCAGGCCCATCAGTGGCCGGGGGTGAACGGGTGTCATGACACACAGGGTAACTGGTATGACTGGACGCAGTGCATATCGCTTGACCCGCACGGCGACGACGGGCGGTTGAACATTCTGCCTTATGTCTGCTTGGACTGACTGGCCTGTCGGGCTCTAAGTGCATTCCCACCTTGCAGTCAGCCATAGAGCCCGGCGCCTCCAGTGGTTGGGAATCCGGAGGGTGGGGGGAGGTCCGGCCTGGGGTGGGAGGGAGAGGGAACGAGAGTCTCTAGGTCTCTCTGTGCTCTTCCCTCAAAATTCTCCTTCTTTTGTGAAATGCTGCTACCAGTTTACTAACAAAATTGCAAAGGAAGGACCGCGTGGAAGGAAGGCCAGCAAAGTGAGTTCAGAACTCTATAGCAAACTAGCTATAAAAAGCGTTAGCCCCCCACCCCGGAAGAGGTGTGGACGCTTCCCAGCCCCCGGTGAGCTGGGACCTCAGTTGCAGGCAGGCACAGAAAACCTGTGGAAGAGGTTACCTTTAACACAGCAACAGAAGCACGCATCTCATCTCTGCATTTTCTGTTTTTTAACATGGCCCTGAGTGTTTGAGGCAGTGGGCAACGCTGTGGCCTCTGTTTGCACCCCACCTGGCCAGCTTTTCCATCATGGTGCCAGAAGCTTCTCAGCTGTAGCGAGCTGCTGGCATCAGGCAGGCCAGCTTGCCAGCCAGTTTGACCCATGCTCCCTGGGCGTCCACACATTTGTATCTGGTTTCAGTTACAACCCAATTTTTAAAGAAATGCTGCAAAAATTTAAGTTTTCTGGAGTTTATTTTACCCCCTCTTCCATCTGACCATCAAACGAATAACGTTCCTTGTTCCTCCCTCTTCATTTTCCCCTTCCTGCACATATCTAGAAAAGTTCACCTTTCTAGAGTCTCCTCCCCAGAAAACACAAAAGTAACCGTGGGTGCTACTGGTGTGTAAGCTGTACTGTTGGGTGAGAAGAGACCTGTCTGTACGCTGGAAACACTCATAACCATTCCTTTAGATTCGTTTGCCTTATGGTTATTTGTCATAAATGCGATTTGCAAAAACAAGGAGCCTTAGTGAATGTACAGTACCTAGACTTCTGTGTTCTCAGGACGCAGAAGGGAGCAACTTTGCTATTTGGTCCAGTAAATGGACACCTTGTGATATAAATGTGGAAATAAAAAAAAAAAACATTTGCACAAACCAGTCTGAGAACTGTTTTTAATTTGGTCCTTTACAGCCATATCAGCCCTTTCTGGATTCTGGATTAGCCAAGACCTGGACCCCATATCCACGGTTCAGGCCCCACAGCTAGCCAGACCATGGGGAGGTGGGCAGGGCAAAGTCACAAAGTCAGCCTATTAGCCTTCTGCATGGAGACTGACCTCACCTTGCCTTTCATTCACTCAGGGCCAAGATGCCTCTCCCATCTCTAGAGTCACCTGCTAGCTTTGGGTGACAGAACAAGGGGCCACATCTGTCTCCATCCAGACCTCATCTTCCCCAGAAAGAAGCCCTCCCAAGCCGGCTCCACAACCCAGGTCTCACTGACCTTGTCTTAACCCCCTAAAATATTTGTAGTTCTTAAATGGCATGGCTCCAAGCTGTGTTTGGCAGCCTAGCCCTTGGCCCTAGCTAGCCCCAGGCTGCCAGCTCCCCATGCAGGCCTGGGGCTGTCTTACTGTCTGGCTGGGGCTGACTTTTTAAAAAATAACTTTTCTTCCTTGACTTCCTTGATAATCTTTTAATTCGTCCCCCTTGTCTCTGAAACTGTATGCTTCGGCTTTCTAGTTTTTTTCACTCTGGAATAGGTCTTGTCCATATCTACTTAATTTCACAGGTAAGGAAGCAGCTACCCCTTTAGAGGGGCAGCCCCACAGGGCAAACCATGGGGTCCAGGAACATTCAGTCAACCCAGAACCACAGTTTCAGAGCCAGTGGGGAATTCTGACATAGCCGTGGTGCAGAACACACCCACTCCTAGAAAAAGTAGGTGAAGTAACTTTAAGGGCAGTGTGAGGTTGAACTCTGCCCCTGCCGTCTACCATCTGTATGGATCTGGGCTAATCACTTTACTGCTGTGCACCTGTCCCCATTTGGGAGCTGCAAGTGCTACCCCAGAGTTGTGAGGACTAAATTAAATCATCAGACTTTAGGGTGGAAAAAAGGAAAGCATGTCAGCAGGACCATTTGTGCTGTGGAGTAACTAGTTTCCTAAGTCCACTGTGCCTGTTTTCTCACTTTGTAATATGGCCAGCTGACATGTGGGTATCCTGAGGGTGACATTATTCTTGTGACAAAGGGTCACAGGCACAGCTGGAAACTATTAGGGTGCAGGTTGGCATCCCATGAGCCTGTCCTCTCAGGCCTAGGCTTTGAGGGAGGTCACTGCTCCCCCACCCCCTCCAGGGACCACCTGTCCTGTGTCTGAGTATCTGGTCAGCCCTAGGATACAAATATTGCCTGCCTTTGAGAACACAAGGCTAAGCTAAGACCTGCCACCAACATTTGGGGATCAAGTTGGGCTGTCACTTTTTAATTTGCCAAGTAAGGACACAGTAGAAGGAAATTTTAACATTCCCTATCCCCCCAAAAGTTGGAAGTACATGATTTTTCGAACAAAGTCCTTCAGTATAAGATCATCTTGCTGAAAACACCGTTTTGTTTTCCTCCGTTGCGGCTTGGGGCTGCTCTATCCCAGCCGGTCCTTGGGCGTCAGCAGTCGGGGCCAGCATCACGCCCCTCCCTCCTGCAGATCCCCTAGAGACAGGTGCCCGAGGAGGCTGCCATTATCACGGGTCCCAAATTGGCCGGAGGATCTAAGCCACGTCGCTTCCCTTCTCTGGGCTTCGGTCCGTCAGTCGGTGAAATGAAGATGGTAATAGCATCTTCGTTTCACCGCACAGCGCACATCGAGTTCCCAGAACGTGCTCCGGGGCGCTCTGAGGTTGGCCCCTCTGTTGGAGTCCAGCCACGGGAGTTCGCTCCCGGTTTGCAGAAAGAATTTGGCCCAAGGAGAGGTTTTTACAATTCGGTTTCTCTCCCCGAAAGGTCTGGTCTTTTACCTTCGTTGTCCGCCGCCGGCCATCAGGAATCTGGCTGGGGGGCGCCGATGCAGCCCCGGACATCGAGGTTTGACCCACGAACTCGATCGCCCGCTCACGGACACCGACGTGGCGGGGCCTAACGCTCCCGCCCGCCCCTCCTGCTTGTGCTCTGGGCCCCCGTCCCCGGTCCCCCGGGCCACCCCACCGCTTGAAGCGCCCTTGTGGCTTTACGGTCCCCGTTCCTTCCTTCCGCTTCCGGGACAGGCCCCTCCCTCCCCCCGTGGGCTTCCGGAGGGGGCGGGGCCTGCGCGCGCTACGTGGTGGCGGGCGCGTCTGCCGGCGCGTGTCAGTGACGCAAGAGGTGGCAGCCAATGGGGAGCGGCGTTGGCTGGCGCTCCCGCTCCCGTCCGGCCCCACCCCCGCCCGGCGTCGGGCCGTCGGACGGGCGGGAAGGGGTGGGTGCTCGGGGAGGATGGCGGTGGCGGCGGCGGTGGGAGTGGGCGCTGGCGCCGGGGGCCCAGGAGCCGCGGGCGGCAGCGGCGGGGCGCGCGAGGGCGCGCGGGTGGCGGCGTTGTGCCTGCTGTGGTACGCGCTGAGCGCGGGCGGCAATGTAGTCAACAAGGTGATCCTGAGCGCCTTCCCGTTCCCCGTGACCGTGTCGCTGTGCCACATCCTGGCGTTGTGCGCGGGGCTCCCGCCTCTGCTCCGCGCCTGGCGCGTGCCCCCGGCGCCGCCAGTCTCGGGCCCTGGGCCCGGTCCGCATCAGTCGCCGGGCCCGCTCCTGCCACCGCGCTTCTACCCGCGCTACGTGCTGCCGCTCGCCTTCGGCAAGTACTTCGCGTCAGTGTCTGCGCACGTCAGCATCTGGAAGGTGCCCGTGTCCTACGCGCACACCGGTGGGTGCCAAACCTGGCCTAGGGGAAGGCGGCCGGGGCACGCCGCCTGGGGCTTCGGCTCTTGGGTAGGAGCGCGCCGGCCGGGGTGCAGTCGACGGTCAGGAATGCCGGGCTGAGAAGTCAGCTAATGTCCGGAAGGCGCTGGAGGCCGCCAAAGCTTTTAGCAAGAGAGGGACACGCACAGGGGTCTCGGGAAAGGAAGGGGCTGAGAAGAATGCTGGGAGCTGAGCAGGGCGGATCAGAACTGTTGGGTTAGGGGGAAGGCCCACAGAAATAGAAGAGCTGAAGCAGGTTGAGGGGCTGCCAAGCCTTCCCGCCCCTCCAGTGGAGTTGGGACAGACTCCCAGGGTGGGTTCTGGGACTAGAACAGCTCCCTGAACGCCCCTTGCCTCTCTTTGCAGTCAAGGCCACCATGCCCATCTGGGTGGTCCTCCTGTCCCGGATCATCATGAAGGAGAAACAGAGCACCAAGGTAACCCAGGAGGGCTCTGGGCCAGTGGGGGCCCCAAGGGCTTTCCGGCTGTTGCCCAGCTGGTGACGTGGTCCAGGTTCCTGGCCTGCAGGCTGCCTGGCTTCCTGTCAAGGAAGGAAGTCAGCTTAGAGACCTCTGGTGGCTCTTTTGCTGCTAATGTTCTGGAATCACCCTGGGGGCAGTGGTGTGTGGGGTGTGTGTTCCTGAGTTGTCTCTGTTGGGTGATCTCAGGATGCTGCCATCCATCTCAAGTTCCTTCCTGTTTTGATTACCTACCTGGGGTTGCTGGTAGGCAACTTGGATAACTTGGTCCCATCCTGACCAGACACCCCATGCCCCTCCAGTGGGGTCAGGGTTGGAACACCCTTGGAACATCCGACTCCTTGCTGGAACGGAACTCTGACAGAGTTTCACATCTTTGCAAGAGATAGCGGTCAGGTTGGGACTTCTGGGGTCAGAAGTGAAATGCTAGTCAGAGGAGTCCGATTTTGGCAAAGCCCAGCAAAGTCTTCACAATAAAAACAGCCAGGAATTGTGAATGTCTGGGAATGGAAGTGAAAACAACATGCAGAACCCAGGGCTGCATAGGGAAGATGCTCCGGGCACAATTCAGGGTCTGTTCAAGATGCCAGGCCTGGGTATTTCCTGGCTTGGAGGGAGAGAAGCTGTGGAGTCAGCCAGAGACAGCCTTTCCCTGTGTCCTTAAGTGGAAGTGGGACTTCTGTTGTCCCAGCTGGAATCCATTTCATGCTGGACAGAGCTCCTCTTTCCTATGTGGTTGGTTTCTGGCATCCTGTATTTTATGTAACTTAGAACGGCGGTGCCCTGGATCAGCTTATAGAAATGGGGCCACCTCTGGCTGATGTTTTCTTTCAGCCAGTCTTTTCCCCTGCAAGATCTGGGCGCGCTCTGCAGCCCACCCGCAGGGTGACGTCAGGTGTGACTTGTCTCCCCAGGTCAGGAGTTGCCTGAGAGGTGTGCGGCTGCATCTCTCCATATCACATTGTGTTTATCAGGTTTCCTGTTGTAAGGGACATTGTACCCGACTTGGGCGGGAAGCCAGAACCTTACACAGAGAGGAAAGACAGGGGAATGGCTTAGGCAGGAGACTAAGGATAATGATAGAGTAAGTGTGGCCCCACCCTGTTTGGATAAGCTGGGTAATCATTCCTGATCTCTGGGGAAGAAATGGGACTTCAAAAGGGAGAGCCTGAGGGCGACAGCCAGTAGTGGGGGGAGCAGGAATTCTGGAATTCAGAGGCTTCCCTCGGCCCTGTGTGTGGGCGTTGGTGGGGTGGAAGCCTCACCACCCCCTCCTAAAGTCTCCCAAGTGCTTTAAGAGTATCCTTTGTAGAAGGATGAGCCAGGAGTAAGAAGAGCTAAGTGTGGGGAATGGATCCCATTTTAGCCACCAGAGTTCCAGGGCCATTCCTTGCCCTAGGCCCTGGAAAGCTTGAGCCTTCTGGAAGGCCCCCTATCATGGCACTCGCTACTCGTTCTTTCGGCCAGCAGTTACTGGGTTGCCTGCCGTGTGCTGGGCACCAGGAGCAGTGAACAAGGAGCTGCCCTAAGCGAGTGCAGGGACGCAGACAATGTAAAGGGCGCTTATAGTGAATGGAGAGCGCTATTCCCTGGAACACACAGCAGAGGAAACTGACAGCGTCTAGGGGGAGGTGAGTCAGGGAAAGTTCTTGTGTTTGTGAACTGACACCTGAAGGGAAAGGAGGTCTCCAGCTGGAGAAGGTGTCGGGGGAGTGTCCCTACCAGGGATAACTGCATGTTGGAAGAGCCCAAAATAAGAGGGACCCGGCCAGCCTTTCAGACGATTGAAGTTTCAGACCCTGGTGTGTTGGTGGCAGCAGCTGGATAGATCCTATTGAGACCAGCCCTGGTTTGTGGCTCTTAATGGGGGTGATGGTATAGGGGGTGGGGCCACCCACAGTGATACAGCCCTGCCCTCAGGTACTCCGAGAACCATCTGCGTCCTACCCCCCTCAGCGCCCCCTAGAGCATCACTGTCGTGGCTAACACCGTTGTTAAAAGGGGTAGGCAGTGTCCTTTTGGGGAGGGAAAAGACAGCAGCTGAGGCTTTCCTCTGGTCATCTGTGTTGGGTGGCCCAGCTCAACCCTGGCCCATCAGCCCCTCCTGCCCTCCTCTCACAGGTGTACCTGTCACTCATCCCCATCATCAGCGGCGTCCTGCTGGCCACTGTCACGGAGTTGTCCTTCGACATGTGGGGGCTTGTCAGTGCCCTTGCTGCCACACTGTGCTTCTCGCTTCAGAATATTTTCTCCAAAAAGGTATTTGGGTGCCATCCAGGGTGCACCTGGTGTTGCAGGGGTGTGCGGGTGGCATCTAAAAAAAAGTGGCCAAGTAGGGATTTCTTCGGTGTTGGAACAAAACAAATCCTGTTGCCCTTCTGCTGGTTTTCTATTTGTTTGGTTTTTAAATAGCTTTTTTGTTTTTTTATTATAAAGTTCGCCTACATTCAATGTGAAAAAATGGAGAAAAGCCCAATGAAAAGAAATCAGAAAACTTATTGAGCACCCACTGTGTGCCAGGCACCACAGTAGGTGCTGGAGACAAAGAATCAAGAGAGACCTGCCCTCTGCCGCAGGGTTTCCTCTTTACTGAGGAAAGTCGCAGTGCTGTCCCCTAAGGAGAACTACTATTAATGCTAGAGTTTTTTCCTGCACAGTTTTTAGAGTTGTAATATTATACATACTTTTCAAATTCTGCTTCGTTCATTTATTATTGCAACACTGCATGCTCCCATATCATTGAAAGTTATTGCTTCTAACTCCAGTAATAATCACATCTTTTCAGGTGTCACAAGTAACGCAGTCAGTTTCCCTGTTGCAGACGCAGATTATTTCCAGCTATTCACTATAAATAATATTGTAATGAACGTCTTGGTGCATAACATTTTTCTGTCTCTCAGGTTATTTCCTTTGGATAGGTTTACAGTTCTTGGGTCAGAGGGTATGAGATGTTTATGGCTCTTGATATACTTTATGCCAATTTAGACATTAACCAGTGCCACTTCAGAGTGCCTGTTTTACTGTAGCTTCACCAGCATTGAGTGTTGGTGTTTTTTGTTTTTGTTTTGTTTTGTTTTGTTTCTTTTCTCCATCCTTCATGTACGAAACATCGTGCCTGTTTTGGACATGGGCTGTGTGTCTCGTCATAGGTGCACTTTCAGGTTTGGCAGTCAAGGTCAGATGTCAGAGTTAATGTACAGTCACCATGTTTGGGGCCTGGGTAAGCGGAGCCCCTCTTGCCACTTAATAGTTTCGATCAGCCTTTAAAGAGGTTTTCTCCCTTCAGGTATTAAGAGATTCAAGGATCCACCATCTCCGGCTGCTGAACATCTTGGGCTGCCATGCCGTCTTTTTTATGATCCCCACATGGGTCCTGGTGGACCTCTCGGCTTTCCTGGTCAGCAGCGACCTGGTGAGTTGGCCTGTGTCAAGAACATGGCCTTTTCTTAACTGGTTCCAAAGTAGGCCCTTTGTCAGGGGGTTACGCCTCTGTGTTGACTTTGGGGCATCTGAGGCCTCTGATAGGCAGCCCTTTTAGCCCTCAGCCCTTTGATGACTCACACCGCTTGCAGTTGAGCAAGAAGGCTGCCTGTGCATTTCCTTCTCTGTCATGCTAGATCCTAGCTGCTGATAGCTGCTGCATTTGTGCCAGTACATTCAAGGAAGAAAACAGCACGAGCAAGTTTCCCATCTTGACAGTCTGGTTCAGATCTCACTTTGCCTTTTGGAAACTGTGCTTGCACTGCTCGAGTCCTTTCTTGGTGTCATCTCTGTACTTCCATTGGCACCAGATGTATCCATAGCTCTCTAGGCACAGGAAAGAGCATCTTCCCACCACCTACAGGACCAGCCTCCAGAGAATGTGCTAGAAACTAATGCAGGTGACAGTGATAAGAAGGAGGTTCTTCCAGGCCCGAGTTAGGTGGAGTCAGTGTTTTTTAGGGCTTAATGAGGTCTGACTGGATTCTTGACATTGGTCTTTAATCCCTACCACCACCTATGGATGTAGTGGAGGTTATCTCTGGTTTCCAGGTGAGGCAACTGTGGCTCTGTGTTCTAACTTCCCTTCCATGTTGATTAGCTGTAATGTTTCTGTGAAGAACTTTCCATCATCGGCTGGAACTAGTTTGTTACCTGAAAGTACAGTGCACGAAAAGCAGTTTACTACTTCTCTTTCCTTCTAGTTACCAGTTTTCAAAGTAAAGAAAGCCAGGGAGTGTTAACCAGGGAGTTGAGGGTTTCTTTTGGGTGAAGGAGGGTTCTTTGATTTATTTACTTTTCAGTATCATTGTGAACTTGTGTTTGTCAGTTGTATGTGTTATTTTGTTAAATATTCAGAGTATCTTGTATGGGCTGATGGAGTCCTTCTTATTGGCTCCCTGCCCTTCTGATAGCACATATCAGCCTTGGGTAACTTTTGGCCCCACAGGACGTCCTCCCTCATCTTGTGCGCCTCCCATCCCAGACCTGCAATCAGCCACTCCTTCAGGGACCCGGGTTGCTTTTAGCAGAGAGAGATTCGTGTTTAGAGATACCATCTCAGTGCCACGTGTGCTCACTGCTGTTGGGTTGTCATTGTTTTTAAGACTTGGCAGTAAAAAACCAGGAAAGACGTATCTGGTGGTGGAGGGGAGAGCTTATCCTGATTCATTCTAAGTCCAGTTTAACATTGCAGCATTTATTACTGCTTTGATTTTGCGTGTGTGTGTCTTTCCTGGTACACTTGGTTTCTCACAACGTTTCTCATTCGCAATACACTACGGAAACTGTTCATACGTGATTCTACTGTACACACATATAACTGCTTCAGAGTGAGACTCCCTACCAGGCAACTGCAGGTAGCGTACAGAGAAACAGTAAAGATTTCTTGGCAGCTCTGTCTGTCCTTAAAACAGGTTTCGTTACAGACGTACAACTGGAATACTGTGTTCTAAGGGCACTTGAAATAATTGTTTTCACAATATGCCTCTGTCACCAACTTCTTGTGCATTTGGGTTCCTTTACTTCCATTTGTTTTCAATTTCTAGGCAATTTTTTTTCCTCACTGAATGTATCAAACCTTTATATTTCCAAACCCAAATGATATGACAGGGTTTATTCAAAGAAGTCTAACTTCAGTCCCTGTTGCCTCCCCACTGCCGACCCCTATAAGTAGCCATTTTTATGATCTTGGTTTACCCTCTCAGTGTTTCTTTTCGCAGACATAAGCAAATTTCTATATACGGTCGGCCCTCCATATCCATGGGTTTCGAGTCCCCGTATTCAACCGAGGATCAAAATTTTCATCCGAGGTTGGTTGAATCTGCAGATGTGAAACCCACAGATACGGAGGGCCGACTATAAATTGTACTACGCCATTTTATATGAGAGACTTTGAGCATCCTCAGATTGGGGGCTCCTGGAACCAACGCCCCACAGATACTGAGGGCCAAGTGTGTTCATACCTACCTCCTCCTTACACAAAAAGTGGCTTTTTAGATACTTAGGAAAGAGTGCCTTGCTCTTTTCACTCAATGACATGTCCTGAAGATCACTCCATACTGACCTGTTAGGTCTTTTTTGTTCCTTTTATTGACTGCATAGTATTGTCTATAGGTTTGGCTTCAGTTCGGTTACACTGTCCTGTTACAACTCATTGGGGTCTGTGTGTATACACACAAACAGGTATACGTAGGCTTTGCTCTGCTCTCTCTCTTTTATTTTTTTGTCTGCTCTCTTTGCTTTGCGTTTCTCTTGTATTTTGGATATTTTTCGGTTTTCTTCTAGTTTTTCTCATTGAGGCCATCTATTTTTTACCTTGATGGGGACCTTGTGCGTTTTAACAGCAGCCCTAGGAGCATGCAGTAGTCCACAGTGCTGCCGCCTGAAGGTGGGGTTCCTGTCGGGGCTCCTCCTCTCTGCCCTGTGTCTCTCAGCCAGGTGAGTTAGCTCTGTTCCAGTGTGGCACTCCATAGTAGGAGGAAGGAGGTTCAGGTTGGAGAATATCAGCTGGGGCCTGCTATTCGCCATGTTACCAAGAAAGGCTACAGAGGGCAGTTCCCAGACACGCCCAGCCCTGATGCCAACAGTTCAGCTGAAGCCAGGCACGGATCACCAGATTTGGGAGCAGGAAGCCTAGTTTTAAAGTTTGGACACGATGTGTGAAACAGGTATTTGAAAACTGGAAAGTAAATGGGAGCAGGCAGGCTGGTAGAAAAAGCCAGATTGCAAAGTACCACTGAGCCATCTGTGAGTTTGCCTTTCTTTTGCCTCCTGTGTCTCCAGCCTGGACTCAAGGCAGCCGGAAATGCAGAAGTGGGCACTGGGGAAGAAGAGAGTCAAAAGCCCTCTATGCTGGCTTGCAGACGGGGAAAGGAGATTCCTGATGTTCAGAGAGAGTAGAGGAAATCCCCCATTTTCTCTGTTTCCTTTGTTCTCTCGCATCCCAGGCCCCCAGCAATCCCATGGTAGTGGCGGCAGCAGGTCCCACGGGCACCTGAGATGCTGAGGGGGGCAGCCTCCCTCTGCAGTCAAAGGATGGGATTAGCCCCATTGCATTTTTTTTCTCCCTTCATCCTCCCACTGCTTGGCCCCCGAAAGGAGGTGCAGTTGTGGGAAAGACACAGCAGAATGGGGTAATTAATTCCAACTTTCTGACTGGAGGACTGAAAGAGGGAGCCCTCAGAAACCATAAAGTACCAAGGAGACATGGAGAGGAGGAACCCAGAGAAAGTGACCTAATAAAACATGAAATCCTGGGCCCACTCCTGAGCTGCACACGTAGGAATCTGATCCTAGCAGCATACAAAGACAGGATAGACTACTACCCAGGACCAAGAGTGACAACTGGGTAGAGCACACTCAGGACAGAGCTGTGTACCACTGAAAAGGCTTTGAAAACAGAACTGACATTGGAACCACAACCCACAGGAGGCTGCTCAAGCTTGTAGCCCGAACCCAACTGAGTCTGCTAAAACCAAATATTGACGTTCCCCATGGGACTTAAATGAGACCTACAGTCTTATAATATTCTAACTGTCCAGGATGTAATCCAAAATTACTTGGCATATGAAGAACCAGGAAAATTTCAAGTCTTGTGGGAAAAGATAATCAACAGATGCCAACACTGGGATGACCCAGATGTTGGAATTATTGGACAAAGACTTTAAAGCAATGATATATAATCATGCTCCAAGAATGCTCTTGAAACAAATGGGAAGAACAGAAGATAGATAGAACCGAATGAAAGTTCCAGAATGGAAGGAACAGCTTAAACACTCACTGGATGGGCTAAGCAGAATGGAGGTGACAGAGGAAAGTCCATAACTTGAAGATAAATCAATAGAAATTATCCAGTTGAAACCACAGAGGGAAAAAGATGAAAAGACAAAGAAAAAATCTTTGAAAACAGCCAGAGAAAAACGATGCAGTATTTATAGAACAGCAGTTTGGATGACTGCGGGTTTCTCGTCAGAAACAATGAAAAGCAAAAGTAGAATAACATTTTTTTTAAAGTACTGACACTAAGGAACTATCAACAGATTATATCCAGCAAATATAGAATCTTCAAAATCAACAGAACTATAGAAAATCAGCAAGAATAAAGAACTGAATGCCACAGTCAACCAACTGGATGTCTCATTGACATTTCCAGAATACGCTACCCAAGAGCAGCAGAATAGTCATTCTTTCAAGTGTACATGTGGAACATTCACCAAGATCATATTCTTTGTTACAAAACAAACCTTAACAAAAGGATTGGAAACATGCAAAATATATTCTCTGATCATGATGAAATCGGAAGTAAATGACAGAAAGGTAATGAAAAAATCTCCAAACACTTGGAAATTAAACAGCACATTTCTAAATAATCCCTGGGCCAAAGAGGAAGTCTCAAGGGAGAAAAAAATTTTTTTCAACTTAAGCAAAACTGACCAAAAACGAGAGAGAGAGAGAGAAGACACTACAAATATGAGGAATGAAAGAGGGAATAGCACTGCAGAACTCACAGACCTTAAAACCGTAAGAATACTACTGACAGCTCTATACACATAAATTCAACAACAGATGAAATAGACCAGTTCCTCATAAACCACAAACTATCAAAACGCACCCACTCAAGATGAAAAAGATAACCTGAGTCTCAGAGCTATTAAAGAAATTGAATTCGTAGTTTAAAACCTTCTAAAAAGAAGTCATCAGGCCCAGATGGTTTTACTGGTAATTTCTACCAAACACTTAAGGAAAAATAAACACCAGTTCTACACAATCTCCTCCAGAAAACAGAAAAGGAAAGGAACACCTTTGGCTCATAACAAAACCAAGAAAAAGACCAAAATCCCTCATGAACACGGAGGCAAAAGTTCTTAACAAAGTATTAGAACAAATCAAATGCAGTGATATATAAAAACCATGCTACACTATGAAAAAGTGGGATTTCAATCAAGAATGCAAAGCTAATTCAATACTTGAAAATCAGTCAGTGTAATCTACTATAATAGTCTAACAAAAATCATGTATTCATACCAACTGATGCAGAAAAGGCATTTGACAAAGTCCAACATCCAGTCATGAGTTTTAAAAAGTCAACAAACTAGAAATAGAAGGAAACTACCTCAACTTGATCAAGGGCATATATAGTTAACATCATAATGATGAAAGATTGAAGGCTTTTCCCCCTAAGTTCAGGAATAAGGTAAAGATGTTTACTTTCAACATGCATATTCCACATCATACTTGACATCGTAGCCAGGGCAACAAGACAAGAAAAAGAAATACAGATTTGAAAGGACAAAATAAAATTCTCTATACCCAACAAAATTTTATTCTTTAGTATTAATTCAACTATAAATCACTACTTAAATTTTAATTTTTCTCCTTGTCAAAGGTGTAAATGAAAAAAAAGTTGAGATACTAATCTATCTGTGGGTGTGTGTATACATGGAGATAGATATATACCTATATATATTAAAAATTTTTTAATATAGAAAAGCTGATTGGAAAATTTACATACATTGACTGGCAAGAGAACTGGAATAGCCAAATAAGTTTGAGAGAGAAGAATAAAGTTGGAGGAATCACACTACATAATTTGAAGGCTTAGTATAAAGGTATGGATATTGGTGGAGAGAGACATCGATCAGTGGAGCAGAATAGGCAGTTTGAACTTATACTCACAAATATGGGTAACTGATCTTTGATGCAGGTTCAAAGGCAATTCAATGGAGAGAGGATAGTTTCTTTAACAAATGGTGTTGGAACAATTGGACATCCATAAGCAAAAACTGAGGCTTGACTTCAACCTCACACATTATACAAAATTTAATTCATAATGTACTCTAGACTTAAATTTAAGAGCAAAAATGATAACCTTTAGAAGAAAACAGAAGAAAAATCTTCACGACTTGGGATTAGTTCTTAGACATTACACCAAAAGCAAAGTCCATAAAGAAAATAATTGGTAAATGGGGGCTTCCTCAAAATTAAAAACTTTCGCTTTCCAATACACTATTAAGCAAAAGAAAGACAAGCTACAGACTGGGAAAAAATATTTGCCAATGCGATACTGACAGAGGACTTATGTTCAGGATATATGAAGAACTCTCAAAATTCAATAGTAGGAAAACAACTTGTTTAAAAATGGGCAAAAGACTTGAACTTCACCATCGTGATTGTACAGATGGCATGTGAAATATGTTCAACATCATTAGTCATTAGGGAAAAGCAAATTAAAACCAAGATGAGGTGCTACTTCGTATCCAGTAGGATGGCTACAATGAAAAGTACTGGCAGTACCATGTTTGTCGAGGCTGGGCCACAACTGGAATTCTCATATATCGTTGGAGCAAGTGCAAAGTCATGCAGCCACTCTGGAAAACATTTGGGAGTTTCTTCTGAAGTTAAACATACACTGACCATATGTCCCAGCAGTCTCACTCCTGGGTATTTACTCTAGAAATGAAATTCACATTCACACAGAAGCCTGTACATGAATGTTTATAGCAACTCTATTCATGATCACAAAGTATTGGAAACAACCCAAATGTCACTCAACGGGTGAATGGTTAAGGTAACTTCGGTATGTTTGTACAGCAGAACATTTCTCAGCAATAACAACTGTCATCCCTTACAACAACTTGGGGGGGGGCAGTTAGAGGCATTATGCTGAATGAAAGAAACCTGTCTCAGAAGGTTCCATGCTGTATCATTCCATTTATAGGACAGTCTCCAAAAGATGAACCTATCATGAGGAACATAGCAGTGGTTGCCTGGGTTGGGGGAGGGGGTTTGCACAAAGAAGCCCTGGGGAGTGTTATGGGGTGATGGAGCTGTTCTGAATCCTGATTGCAGTGTTGGCTACATGAGTCAATATATGTGTGAAAACACATGGAACTATCCACCGGGAGGAAGAAACACTTGACTTTATTGTTATGTCAGTTCTTTTAAAAAGCTGGATTGCCTGGGTTCCTTTCCTGCAAGATAGATATCTTTGCAAGCTGGCTGCCTTGTAAAAATAGCTTGGAAGTCCATATGGGTCACCTCAGGGAAGAACTGCTGGGAGAACAGGCCAGCTCACCCTGAAGGCGTGCTGGTGGGCTCACATGCCTTACAGAGGCTATTATCCCAACTAGGGCAACGTTCTGGGCAATTCTGAGCAGGTCGCCTACTCAGATCTCCCTCACCTTTAAGAGGACTACGTGATCGTTCCCTATCAGAGGGTGGTAGAGAGAATCAGGCCGCTGCCCTAAGATTGCTGCAGCTCCCATCCTGGCAGGGCCACTAGACACCACTGTCCTGGGCGGACCCAGCTGCATCCTCCTCTGTCAAAGGCCAGAGCAGCCTGGGAACTGGCCTGGGATCAGCCCAGGCTCTTTGAGGAGTTCTGTGGCCCCGACGTCTGCTAGTTGTGGTTTCTTCTGGACCCCCTTCATTAGGGTAGCTTACTTCTGGTGAGGGTCAAATGGTAACTAAAATTTTGACGATAGCATCACCTCCTGTTTGTTTGGCCTTGGGATTGTTTTAAAGCACTTTCAAAGCCATGATTGCATTTGATCTTCATAGCAGCAGCGTTGTGTGGACTTATCAGGGGTCAATCTTTCCCATTTCATAGATGAAGGAAACAGAGAGGTCGAGCAGCTTGCCCGGGGGGGTTCCCAGCAATGGGGCAGACCCAGAGCCTCTGGCTCCCAGCCTTGGGCGGGGAGGGGAGGGTCTTCACACACCCAGAGGCTGCCTTCCCAGGACCTCCCCATTTTATACAATGCATCATGTCTGCTATGGTTTAAATGTCTGTCACCCCCCACCAAATTCATATGTTGAAGCCTAACTCTCAGTGTGATGGTGTCGGGAGGTGGGGCCTTTGGGAGCTGATTAGGTCATGAGGGTGGAGCCATCATGAATGGGATTCATGCCCTTATGAGAGACCCCAGAGAGCTCCCTCACCACTTCCGCCATGTGAGGGCCCAGTGAGAAGGTGCCACCCTGAACCAGGAAAAGGGCTCTCACCAGATGCGGAATCTACTGGCGCCTTGATCTTGAACTTCCAGCCTCCAGAACTGTGAGAAATAAACATCTGTTGTTTGTAAGCACCCTCAGCCTGTGGTATTTTGTCTTAGCAGCCCAAACAGACTGAGGTGATGTCCAGAATGCAGACCTCGCTCTGCTAACCCAGAGCCCCGGCCCTCACTGGACAGGGATGAGGGAAGGCTTTGGTTTGTGTCATACTCTGCACCCCTTGGGTAGCTGATGTCCCCCCGAACCTCCGCTTCCTCAGCAGGAAAGGGTGGTGATCATTATTATTGTTGCTCCATGCAGAGTGTCGTGAAGGTCAGAGGTTGTATAGATAAAGCACCTGGTATCACATGATGACCCACCTGGGTCTGTTCCCCAGCGAATGTGTGACCCTGATAAGCCGCTGTGTGTCACCCCCCCCCGCCAGGGCAAGCGTGTGACCGCAGTGCTGTTCTCGCTCCCCCGTCTCTGTAGACCTATGTGTCCCAGTGGCCTTGGATGCTTCTGCTCCTGGCTGTCAGCGGCTTCTGTAACTTTGCCCAGAACGTCATTGCCTTCAGCATCCTCAACCTCATCAGCCCTCTGAGCTACTCGGTCGCCAACGCCACCAAGAGAATCATGGTCATCACAGTGTCCCTGATCATGCTGCGAAACCCAGTCACCAGCACCAACGTCCTGGGCATGATGACGGCCATCCTGGGAGTCTTTCTGTACAACAAGGTGAGTCTGGGGTGGGGGGAGGCTGTCCCCCGGGACGCCCAGGGAGTCTACCAAGAGTTGGCCGGGGCGGGGAATGGAAGGGGCCTCACCAGGAACTAAGAGGCCCGGGTTCCAGCTGCCAGCTTTGCCACTGACTGGTTTATGGTCTACGCTCAGCCCCCTCTGCCCGGGGCTTCCTTTTCCTGCGTAGATGACCCCAGGCTCATGCCTCAGTCCAGTGTGGCTCTCGGGTCTACTGAGGCTTTATCAGGAATTTCCCTCCCTCCTTGCGAAGATTGTTTGTTCCGATGTAAGGCTGTGGGATGGCTGACAGGTAGGGCCGGTCCAGTAACAGTTCACTGGCCATGCCCAGCCCCGCTAGGGATGACACTTGTGTTGGCCTTGAAGGCTGCTTGGCTGTGAATCTCGAGCTCCCCTCTGTCCTCTGTGCGTGTCCTGGACAAGGAGCCAGTGGTCTCACTGCTCTCTTGACCTCGCAGACCAAGTATGATGCGAATCAGCAAGCCCGGAAGCACCTCCTCCCCATCACGACGGGGGACCTGAGCAGTAAGGAGCATCATCGGAGCGCCCTGGAGAAGCCCCACAACGGCATTCTCTTCCCCCAGCACGGGGACTATCAGTACGGCCGCAACAACATCTTGACAGATCACTTCCAGTACAGCCGGCAGAGCTACCCAAACTCGTACACTTTGAACCGTTACGACGTGTAGAGTCTAGCGACCAGGGCAGGACGTTCTGCCAATCCTCCCTCTTACCCCCCAGCAGTACCAGAAACTTCTGACAACCAGTGAATGTACAACCCGGCCAAGGGGGGATGGTGCAGAACCATCAGAAGACCCTGGGGTTCCCGGCCCCCTGGGGGCAGCAGGACGCCGTCCCTGCAGTGGGGACCACTGCTCCCGAGCTCCGGTGTTTCATGCCCTTTCTTCCTGGAGTCTGTCTTCTGAGGGCTGCGTCGCCATATGGAAATCTCGTCCGGCTTTTACCTTTCTGTGTGGACTTACTTCCCAAGTCATGTTTTTCAGAGTTCTTGTTCTGTTTTCCAGATAACAGCCAGGACCCTCTCTGGAAAGGACACAGACCTCGGAGTGGGCAAGAGGTGGTTTGCAGGGAGGGTGGCAAGGGTGGTGCTTGGTGACAGGCTAGCAGCTTTAATTCCACTGCTCAGGTAGGCGTAGGACTGGTGCAGCCATGGAGCAGAGGAGTGTAACGGTTATTGAAAACATCTCCAGCCACAAAGATGGACTCAGCTTTCTGATCAGCCCATGGCTGTTTGCAGTTCTGGCAAACATTCCCCAGTGCGAAGCTATTGTAATTAGCATTGAATTCTTAGAGCCTAATTCTGACACAAAAGTCAGAGGTGGCGTGTGCCCGGATCCAGAGGGAAAGGTGGCCACTGTCTCCTGGGCTCCCTCTTCCGTTGGTGGAGCAGGGCATCTCTCCTCTCGGAGCAGCAAGGAGGAGGGGACGCAGGGCTGTGAGAAGGATCATGAGGAAATCGTGTTCAGTGTTTCAGGCTCTATTTCTATATTTGTTTTGTTTCTTGAGCTTTCACCACTTCTGTGCTGACTTAGTAGGATGTTTGGGGGGGTGATGTTGGCTTTATGAGGATCTTGCATTTTCCTAGGGCAAATTTTGTAGCTGTCTGTGCTTTTATGCCCCCATCCCCCTTCGGGGATGCAGGATGCATGAGGATCAGCTTATGGTTGGAAAACCCTTTTGTTTTTAAGCATTTAAAAACAAGAAAAGTTGCTGGCGATGCCTGTCTCGGCACATTGCTGCGTTTAGTAGCAAGGAAGTGTTTTGAAAAGCTGGTCACTAGCTTTTCTAGTGAGCAGTCCCTGAAAGTGAGATAAATCAAGAATGTCATCTCGATAGTTCGTGTCATAGATGAGAGCTCAGTGCTCTGATTTCCATTAGCTGTTCTTGTGGTGTTTGCATTAGGATCTGAATCATGTCCCAGTGAAGCGGCAAGCACCAAGCTAGGATTTGGTTTGCCAAATCAGTCTTTGGTCAAGAAAAAGTTTAGGTTTTGGCAAAATCACTCGAGGAAAATTATGTGACCCTAGTGGGTAACCCATGTGCTGAGGTCCAGGTCGGGACACCTGGCATCACTAGAGACTGTGCCCTCGGAAAGGACCACTTGCTTGGCTCTGAGGGTCTTCGCTGATGGCAGCCTTCTTCCTTCAGCCCTGTCCCCGGCCTCTTGAACAGGCACTTGGCTTGATCAGCAGATGGGATATCGGGTCACCCTTTACCTCCTGGCATGTGAGACGGTTCTGTTTCAAGGAAGTACCGCTTGACTCCTGTTTGTTTTGGTAATTAGAATTTTGTACTTAGAGGTTACACTTTTGTCAGCTTATGAATGGGCGACTCCTGGAGAGGTCACAGGGACCCCTTGTGGCCTGTGAGTTCAGTACCATTGGCCTAAGGAGTCCCTGTTTGTCGTTGTCTTGCTTTTGAATTACTTTGGCCACAAGTTCTGAGACAATGCTGTGTAAAACAGGAAGGGGCCGTTCTGAAGGGTGTTATTTGTGAAAAGAACCTGCTGAGTGCCTTCACCAGAGGCAGTAGAGTCTGCAGTTGAACCACAATAAATGGGGATAATTTTGCACAGCATAGACATTACAGTAGTTGTCTTTATGATAGGAACTGATTTCTTGAACGTATAATTGAACTCCAAAATGAATTATGCCTCTATGCAGGTTTAATGAAATTTCTGAGGTTGCTGAAATGTGTATATTTGTTTTCCTTTTCCAGTGCAAGATCTGCTGGTGAGGGGAAATATCTGACTGGTTTTATTACGGTTTATACATGAATAAATGGGATATTTAGTTCTGTACATAAATCTACAGTGAGTACATACACTGGAATGAGAGACAATCATATTAGACCAAATCATCAGATCAAAAGACAAAGACATACTTTTGAGACTTGAAAGTTCAAAGCTGACACTGACCTCCTGAAGGCCAGTTTTCCAGCCACTTGCTGCCCTTGCTCAACCCTCCACCCCACTCTCAAATCCACATTTGCAGCTGGGTTCCCCTCACCTCCTCATTGCCAGGGATTGTGACAGCTAGTTCACCCATCCGTGGTATGGTCTGCAAAACTAACTCAAACCCAACTCCTTCGTTTTACAGAAGGGGAAACTGAGGCTCAGAGGGCATTTTTAAATAGTGTTTGTTCACTATCTTGAGACTCAGTGTGGAATTTTTAAGCACCTTATTTTAATTCATTCATTATTGGGAAAATCAAACCCCTGTTACAAAGGAGAGAAGCCAAATAGGTTCAAATGAAGAAGCACTTGGAATTTCTGGATTTTACTGTGTATTTGGCATACATCATGCAACAGGCCCTCTGTTATCACTGGGACATAACCAGACCTGGACACCTTAAGGTCTAACAGCCTTAAGGACATAGAACATTAAATTATTGAAGAATCTGAACATTGTGAATTCTTTTTTTCAATTGTCACCTTGTTTTCAGGACTTTTCTTGCTATAGACTGTTCTGTGGGAATGATACTGTGTATATTCGTGGCTGGCATTTACCAAAAATAAATGGTGGTCTCCAGGGAATCAAGATTGGTCCCAGTTTGTCAGTGAGGGTCCCTTTCTGAGTGACCCTGTCGTCAGTGTGCCCAGCAACAAAACGTTTAAGAGGCAGAAAGAGCAAACCAACTTGGTTCCCACATTCAGGTGTATTGCAACTTTTTTATCTTTTCTAAGCCAAAATTTAAACACGTGACTTGTGAATTCATGAGCCAGTAGGATAAAACTAGAATCACAGCTTAACAGTTAATGACATGCCTTTATTGAACAGAATAACATGGAAAATCCAAGAATGTTGTGAGAGCTGTGCTTACATCTGTATGAGGAACAACAGAGTACCTGCTACGTGTGGGCTTTTCACACACAATCCACAAAGGATTACTCTTCACCTTGTGAGGCCCAGAGGGGTTAAGTCATTTGTCCAGGATCACACTGAAGTCTGCCTCCAAGCCCATTTCCCCCCATACTACTCAGAAACCACTCCCAACAGACAATTTCCTTCAATCACAGTTGATGGGTAGGAGTTTCTCCTAAAACAAGTGCTCACATCCTTTTAATTCATAATCCTTTTGTTCAGTGATTTACTGAGCACCAAAATATATCGCTGAGATATATAAAGGTGCTTGTGAATAGTTTATCTCTGAAAGGATACACAGGAAGCCGGACACAGCAGTTGCCTCTGGAGAGGATATATGCACTTTTTTCAAAACTGCCATATTGTGCCAAGTACAGGAAACAGATACGTAAGCCTTCTACCCTCAGAGCACTCAGCTTAATTTATGGATGTGTGACTAAGGAGCACACAAGTGCTGTGTTGGAGGCGGGGCAGAAAATGCTAAAGGAAGTACAGGGTAATTATTCAAGCGGCATATGGGAATGTTTTGGCTTGCATTTTCAATTCACAGAGTATTTTATTTGCACATTTTATATTATATATGCTTGTTTAACTATCAGGACCCAAGAGGCAGGTATTAGCCCTATTTTACAGAGGGAAATGGCAACAGAGAAAGTCAGGCTTGGCCCATGGAACACGCCTGGAACCCAAGTGTCTGACTCCAAGCCCAGGGCCCTTTGCCCTGCAAAGCAGCCTCAATGAAGTGAGTGGTTTTGTTTTTCCTCACGTTTGTCATACACTCCGAAGAGGAGCTGGTGCAATCAAAGGGGATCCTTTCAATTCAGTTGCCTCGGCCACACTGCTAAAGTAAGACCCTGAAGGAGCCCTGATGTCCAGATGACCCAAGTCACTTTGCAGTTGTCTGCTGTGGTTCCAGCAGGGCCTCAAGAGGCTCTGCTGGGGATGGTGTCACTGCCTTATAAGTCAGGCAGGGCCAGGTTTAAGGACAGCCTCATTGCTCAGATGCCAGAGCCCGAACCCCTCCTCAGGGATGTCTGCTCCCAGACACTGGACTCCTCCTTTCTCTCCCCAGGGCAGCTCCTTTGTGACCAGAAGTTCGTTTGGTGACACATGATCAGGCCCAAGGAATGCTCATGTCTAGGACAGGACAGGACCACCTTCTCTGTTCCCACAGGACATTCCTCCTGCCATGGCTTCAGCTAGTTGATCACATGGGATTCAGTTACTGCAGATGAGGTGACAGTCACACCAAGCTTTGCTTTACTGAGACCATAGGTCTAGATGGGCCTAGATTTCCTCAGTCAACCCCCTACTTTTTTTAGTAACAACTTTTCTGGTCTATATATGTTTATAGTCTATATATTTTTTAAGTTAGAAAAAAATTATTAAAGCCAAAAAATTATCTAGACTATACAGATGTCAAAAAGAATGGGATAAAGAACAACTTCCAAAATATATCGCTGAGATATATAAAGGTGCTTGTGAATAGTTTATTTCTGAAAAGATACACAGGAAGCTGGACACAGCAGTTGCCGCTGGAGAGGATATATGCACTTTTTTCAAAACTGGCATACTGTGCATATTATTTTGTAAACTGCTTTAAAAAAATATGCTAGAAACATTTCCCTTGTTACTAAATATCCCTTGATTCTGTCTGTGTACATGGTATTATAAGATGTGCTACAATTAACCAACCCCTACTGCTGCACATTAAATACTATTTTAATGGGATGAGTTTGCAGCGCACAATGTTGCACATGCTTCTAATCTAGGATAAATTCCTCACAGCACATTTGCAGGACCGAAGGGGGTATGCGTGTGGGTTTTAAATTCTTTCCTTTTTCCTTGTTAGGTGGGCCCCTCAGCAAGTTCATCTCACCAAGGGGGGTGCATTTTACTTGCTTACTTAAGAGTTTTGTTCCCAGGTCCTTGGAGACCATGTCGGTCTGCAGGAGCCTCTACTTCTAGCAACTCTCTCTACTGCTTTCTCCTGACCAACGAATTCTGATTTGGCCCACTGAAAGGAGCCTGGGGGAGGCCTTGTAATGCTTACATATCCAGTCTCAAATGGCATTTTAAACACTATGAGATGAATGTATGATAGCAGTAGTCATGGGTGTACAACTTTTCTGGTGGACAGTTGAGCAACGTCAGCATTAAAAGTGCAAACCCTTTGACCACAAGATCTATGTATACACTAAAACTTTTAATAGTGGTTTAAAAGTAGAACCAACTCAAGAGACTCCATGTTGTCTGGCTTCAAAAAATTATGGTAAATCCACACCACATTGTTCTATGCAGTCATTAAAAATGACCAGATTTGTAACGTGTTTTGGTTCACAGATCCCGTTAAGAATCTGATAAGTGCTGTGTATCTTCAACTCACAAAAACGAGTGCTATCTCTGAAATCTATCCGTGGTGGATCAGAAGTTAAAGCTTCTTGATACAGTTCTTTACTGGCATGGAAAAATCACACTATCCAGATTACTGAGCATTTACTAAACAGAACATTCCCCCTGCCTGGACTGTTCACATAGCTGGTTCCGGAGTGGGATCTCAGTGCAAACCTCACCGCCCAAGGGCCTTCTCAGATAACCCTATCAGTGTAGGCACCACCCTCCTCCCTTATCATGGTCTTAGCACCCTCTGTTTTCCTCAATAACACCTTTGAGATGATATATTTGTTTACTGATCTATGGGTCTCTCTGCCTACCCAGACCGTGGGCTCATGAGAGCAAGAACTTAGGTCTGACTTGTTCATTGTTTCATCCACAAGCAACATCCAACCTGCCTTTTTTTGTTGTTTTTTTGTGGTACGCAGGCCTCTCACTGTTGTGGCCTCTCCCGTTGCGGAGCACAGGCTCCGGACGCGCAGGCTCAGCGGCCATGGCTCACGGGCCCAGCCGCTCCACGGCATGTGGGATCTTCCAGGACCGGGGCACGAACACGCGTCCCCTGCATCGGCAGGCGGACTCTCAACCACTGCACCACCAGGGAAGCCCCAACCTGCCTTTTTGTGAACCAAGAATGGTCTTTACAGGTGAACATTTGCAATCAATTGATGACAGGAAAGACTGACTTGGAATCCCCAGAAAAGCATTCCATTCTTCTCATTAGACCTAAATTATTTAAACTGTACTCAATTGCTATATTTTATATTCCACCAATAAAAAGTGTTCTGGACATTTTTCTCTTTGGTTATATAAGCACTACACAATAGCCTCAATTTTGGCTCTTGGCCAGAAGAGCCTAAAATATTTGCTATCTGGCCCTTTATAGAAAACGTTTGCCAGCCTCTGGTCTAAGGCAATATCTGACGTACAGGAGACAATCCATAAGCGTCAGAAGTTACGTAGCAACAAAAAAGAAATGTATCTAAAACACAAAGATATATATTTTCATAAAATACATAGGTATAGCCAACTAAAGTGTTAATGTTAACGGCGAGAATCACATTACGGGGCAAGTCCACAGTCTACATTTCCCTAATGTTTGCTGCGGCTTGTTAATTTTCCCCACAATTAGCATGCGTTATCTTTACCATCATCGTTTTGGATGCAACGTAAATGCATCTTGCAGGATGGCGCCCTGCCCTCCGGACGCGCAGTGTAGAAGGCCCAGCACCCGTAGGTCCTGGACGCTCACTCCTTCCCCGCTGCTTGAATGACTGCACAGAAGCCACACGAGCCCCAAAGAGGCGCACTCAGTCTGAGGCCGGCGGGGGTGCGGGTGGAGTCCGCTCGCCCTAAAGTCTTCCTTATCAAAACGTTTGATCGACGGAAAGAAATCGAGCGGGAGGCTCTTTTGAACCTCAATAAGCTCAGTTACATCCCCGCCAAGCCCATAGCCTCCCGGTTCTGCTTCTGCCTCCGGGCGGCCCCGGGAGCATGTGACAGGCGTCGCGGCCCAGGAGCCGCCCAGACGCACCTCACCTCGTATTTTCCTTACCGCCGCCCCGCGAGGAGGAAACAGGCCTTGACCGGGGCAGGAACACCCCAGGCTCCCTAGTCCCGCGGAGAACGAGGCCGGCCAAGCCTTCGGGTTGCAACGCTGAGCTGAGAAAACGCCCCGGCCGCGGCTAACAGCCGTCCGCTCAGTTCTAGCAGCTCCTGGGCGTCGCACGACAACAGCCCACTCCGCACATGCGCGAGAAAGCCCTTGCGCGTACACTTCGCTAGCCCCTCCTGCGCGTCCGGCCTCGCGCGGCTTCTTCCCTCCCGCCTTGTGCCCTCACTTCCGGGGTTTCCCGGCGACGGCCGTAAGTGGCGGGCGGAAGCAGCCCGCGAGGCCAGCCGTAAAAGGCTCCCTCGCGCCACTTCCGGCCGGCTTCCGCAGACGGCCCTGGTGGGCGATCGAGTGGTGGTGGAGGACGTTCCCCGCGGCCGGAGCCATGGAGATGCCGCTGCCGCCCGATGGTGAGGCCCAGCCCGGGCTCGGGGGCCGTTTCTCTCTCCCTGGAATCCCTTGTTGACCCGCCCCGCCTTTCGGGGTCCCCGGGCCTAGGAGGGGGCGGGGCTCGGCCTCCCGGGTTCGCCTGCGGCCTCTCCCGCGGATCCCCGCATTCCCGGAGCGCTTCTGGCCCCTATCGGGACCCGTACAAGGGCGGCTGCTCCTGGGCCCACCCCTAGGGACCCCGGCCCCGCGGACGCGGGCCGGGAAGCCAGGGCCCCCGGATTTGGGCGGTCCTCGCTGACGCTCCGCGTGGCCTTTCCTCCGTCTTCCAGACCAGGAACTCCGAAATGTCATCGACAAGCTGGCCCAGTTCGTGGCCCGGAACGGTCCCGAGTTTGAAAAGATGACTATGGAGAAGCAGAAGGATAACCCGAAATTCTCGTTTCTGTTCGGAGGCGAGTTCTACAGTTACTACAAGTGCAAGTTGGCTCTAGAGCAGCAGCAGCGTGAGTCCTCGCCAGCTCTCAGGGCGCCCTCTCGAACGAATCCTTTCTCTGGTTCCAATTTCGGGCTCTGCCACAAAACGCCTTCTTTTGGATCGCATGCTATTTCTCTGTGAAAATGAGTTAGTTTGGCCTTCACGATTCTTTCGGCTGTTCCCACAGCCCTGCGGCTGCAGGGCCCGAGTGTCATGGAGATCGAGGTTATCGATTCTCCTTCTGGGCTCCGGATCAGGGATTTCTGTTGTTTTGCAAACATGATGACTGAGATCAGCGAGTAGAGTGACTGCTTCAGTGTTTACCAGGGAGGAAGTGATAGAAGCCGGACTGGGTGGGACCCTCCTGGCAGGTACCGTCCAGCCCCCTTTGCGGGCTCTCCGTCGGTCCAGCAAGGTTTTTGTGCATTTCAGATGGTTGCAGTCCAGATCAAAACTAATTGTCCTGTGGGCTTTAGTTCTTTGCAGCTGTTTATGTTCACTGGTTTGGGCTTCAAGGTTCCGGCTTGAAATTAAGAGAATTTAAGATGAGGTCAGTTATCCTAGCTGGTCTTTGAATAACAGATAGATAGTCCCTGAGTTCACATCTGTATTGTTCAGTAGCAAATCTCTAGCTTCTAGATAACGTTGTGTTTCAGATTGCCAAGTAGGTGGACATTGAAAGGTGAATGCTCCCTGGACTACAAGCTCCCTGAGGCCAACCAGACCTTGTTTGGGTCAGTGTTGTGCCTAATAGGTAGCAGGTAGTAGGTGATCGATAGTTTGTAAGACATAGCAAAGTACAGTGGCTTGAACAAGCACAGTGTGTTTTGAGAGCCAGGAGAGGAATCATAAGAGGCCTAGCATAGCTGGAGTGTAGATGTGTGTAGATGGGGGAGGGGGTTGATCTGGAGTGGGAAAGTTTCCAGGGGAAAGTTTGGGTTTTCTTCTTTAATCCAGGGGTTCTTCTGGTGCCTGTTTAAGGTTTGAGATGAGGGTGGGGAAGATTTCAGGTTGCCTAGGCAAAATGTACCCATTTATGTGTTTCTGGAGCAACCGTTCCTTAGCCCCAGCACGTCAACTTTAAAACCTCTGCTGTAGGCAGTGGGAAGCCACAAGGGAGGTTGAAACAAGGGAGAGGTGGGTCGGGTTTGTGTGGCCTGCGTGGAGAACAGGCTGGAGGGAGCGTGAGTGGAGGCTGGGATGGCAGTTGGTGGTAAAGTCTGAATTGAGTCGGCGAGTTGAGTAAAGGCAGTGGGCTTGGGGACAGGTGGGGTTAAGGGGTAGAATCTGTGAACTGAAGCGCCAGTTGGATATTGATGCCGGTGGCATAACTGGGCAGGGGAGGATGGTGTTTGGGTTCGAGTGACCATGAGGTGAGAGCTGCTTCCCCTGCGAGGGGAGTACTCCCACCCTGAAAGTCAGAATTCGGGGGCTGCTTGGGACTTGGTGCCATAATGGGGGGAAGTTGGGGTGTTTCTAGCAGGGGAAGATCAGGACTCAGGAAATGCTTTCTGCAGGTAAGAATATCTCCGTTGCCGTTAAAGTCCATGTCAGAGTTAGACACACGGAAACTGAGGAGCCAGGAGTGTTGGGATGGAGGCACGAGCCTTAGGAGGGGCTGGGAGGAGGGGGGCAAAAGCTCAGGGTGCCTGAAGCCCAGAGAAGGAGGGATTCTTTGAGCGGCCAGAAGTGAGGGTGCACAGCAGGGAGGGCTGGCTTACCAAGGACTTAGGATTTCTGGAAGCTTTGGGGAAGCTGTAGAACGGTTTCAGAACTGTGTTCTGGAGCAGGGCTAGCCACTCTGTAACCAGCCCTTCACCCTGGTGGTTTGAGAAGACTGAGTCCTGGGACCGCTTGAGGTTGGCGCCTCACAGACTCTGGTGAAGGACTGTTTTTTGTTTTTTTCTGATCTGTTGCAAAAAGTACAGTTTGGCAAAGTACAATAAAAATGTGAACAATGATGGGAGTTCCCTGGCGGTCCAGTGGTTAGGACTTGGCGCTTTCACTGCCAGGGCCCAGGTTCGATCCCTGCTCGGGGAGCTAAGATCCCGAAAGTCACGTGGCATGACCAAGAAAAGAAAAAAATGGGAAAAA
This sequence comes from Grampus griseus, assembly GCF_964374135.1. NCBI lineage: Eukaryota > Metazoa > Chordata > Mammalia > Artiodactyla > Delphinidae > Grampus > Grampus griseus. Next base: position 159,751,970 of record NC_139019.1, on the reverse strand, counting down.
AAACATGCATCATGAAACATCAAATTGCTGTAAAAGTGCCAAAACACTCCCTCGCCATTTCTGTGCTTGTCTAGTCTTGACGTCACCTGGGGCTGGCCCTTGAACCACACTTTGAGCAGCGGCACTACAGCCGCAGAGTAGAGAAGGAGAGGGGAGGCAGGACTGGATGCAGGGAAACCAGTTCCCAGGTTGATGCAGGTGACAGCAGAGTCATGGCAGTGATGGCGGGACACAGATAGATTGGCATGTGATCTAGGAGGGTGACTTGACTGTGTGGGGCAGCTTGTTAGTGTGAAGTGCTAGGGAGAGAAAGGTGCATGAACCTTCTCACTTCTGGCTCGGGTACGTGGCGTAGCTGTGCCAGCCACGGGTCAGAAGGGGAGCTTTGGAGGGGGTGGAACGCAGGGTGAGAGGGAACCCATGCCTGTTTGAGGTGCCTGTGGAAAGCAGTGGCTGTTTGGTCTGTAATTAGACCCAAAGCTTGAGGAATCCAGGATGGCGATGATAGATTTAGGGGTCATAGAGTGCACTTTATAACTGCAGCCACAGGAAGATGTCATGTTCCCTTAGGGGCTTGCTCAGAGGAGGGGGCTTAATTCTCAGACCGGGCATCTCAGTATGTGAGGGTCGGATAGAGGAAGAAGGGGCCAAGGGGATGGCCACACCGGCCACGTGAGACAAGGAGCTGAGACGGGGCCATCAGGCTGAGTGGGGATGACCGCAGTGGCTTTGGGGGTGGGGTGGGTGGGCGGAGCCAGACCTCCGTGGGTTGAGATAAAGGGGAGATGAAGAATTGAAGATGAATCTTGGTTGTAAAATTGTCGAGAGCGGGGCATGGATGAAGAGGGAGCTTTTGAAGATCAAAGACTTGGGTGTGTTTAGATGTTGCTGGGGCAGAGTTAGTAAAGAGAGAAAATGAAGGAAGGAGAGCGAGAGGACACATTTCCTTGAAGCAGCGTCTCTGGGAGGGTAGGATCCAGAGCGCAAGTCAGGGGGTGGGGGTGGTCCCATAAGGTGCCTTTGGTGAAGGCCTGCCTGAGACCTAAGCAATGGTGGGCCCTGGATGACACCCTCCACCCCACCGTCCTTTTATGGCTCTGTCCAAAGGCTGGGCCCCCTTAGAGTGGGACTCAGAAGGGCTCCAGCAGAGCGTGGTCACGCTCAGACCAGCCGAGGCCCAAATGCAGAGGGGGAGGCCATCTTGTCCAGGGACCCTTCCCCCAAGTCCTCCCCTCCCGTCTCATCTGGCGAGGTTTGGGGCCTGCACCTGCCCAATGCAATCTCCTGCTAGCAGGATAGGGCATCCCACGTCGCCTCAATATGGATTGACCCTTGAATGCAGAGGAGTAGAGTCAGTGGAAGGAAGGCAAAGGGTGGGGTGTAGGGGGGCCACAGCATGTGTCGGGTGCTGCCGTAGGGCTGCAGGTGCGTGGGTTTGCTGGTCGCCATCCAGAGGTCCGGTGGCTTTGCTGTCTTGAACGGGGAGAGTAGACTGGGGGACAGCAGGCGTTAGAAATAGCTGCGGAGGTTGCTGGGGGTTGAGAGACTCCCTCGGGGAGGGACTGTTGCTTCAGGCCCAGGCAAGGTGTGGAGAAGGTGGAGGGGGTGGGCTCAGGCTTCCTCTGGGCCGAAGGACAGTGGGCAAGGCTGGACGGTGTTGGCTAACGAGTGGTGAGATGACAGTCCCAAAGGTCTCCGAGGAGAGGACGAGCAGGAAGGCAGAAGGGGTCCAGGGCTAGGCCCCATGATACAGGGCACGCATGGCGGCGGCACGTCGCAGGGGTCCCTCTTCTGGGTGGCGAGTATAGGGAGGGGAGCCCCCGGGGCTCAGAGCTGCCCAAGAGGCGGCCAAGGGGATACCTGGACCCCAGCCACCTCCTCACAGGGGCCACCTCTCCTCCTCTCCTGCCAGTCATCTGCAAGCAGCAGGCCCCAGAGCTGGAAGCGGCCACGGCCCTGCCACCGCTGCCACAGCCCCCGCTGGCCCCCGCGGCGCCCATCCCGCCAGCCCAGGGCACCCCATCCATGGACGAGCTCATCCAGCAGAGCCAGTGGAACCTGCAGCAGCAGGAGCAGCACCTGCTGGCCCTCAGACAGGTACGGGCCGGCCCCTCCCCCTCCCCTCTTGACCTGAGGTGGGTACCCAGAGTTCACCCTCTGCCTCAGTTTTTGTATTGACGCTAATTGACGCTAATATTCGGTGTCAGCGCTGAGGACGGGGATGTCCCGTTGTCCAGGGCTCGGCGCCTGACAGTCATTATCCCTCCAGTGCTGCCACCGCCCATGTTGTGTTTAGCTTGACCCCGATGCTGGACACGGAGGTTGCTTCTCATCCCAGTGAGGTCACTGCACGAGCTTTGATACCCACACACCCGTTGTGCTGGAGTGGATGTGACAAGTGAGACTGCACATTGGAAATTGTGTGACAGAGAATCCAGGTGGCCTCTGGTGCCACTGGCACCAGCTCCTGCTAGTTAGGTCACCCCAAGCTGTTGTGGGGAAGGACCCTTTTGTCCCAATCCATCACAGTCTGGTACTTTGGCCAAATACAATAGGATAAGTTGCCAGAAACATAAGATGGATGAAAAGATATCTGAAACGCCAGCCCCAATTTTAGTACTGGATCAAGACGTAAGTTACGGTTGTATTATTGAAAACAAAACGCTCCAGAATGCTTACCCTCAGTTTCCATACGGAGCTCGTCACAGACTGGGCAGTCTGGCTTCAGCCAGCCCTGGGCTGACTGCCTGTCCCCCCAGCAGCACCGGGTCTCAGCCATATCTCAGTTTGCTAACCTAACGGGCAGAAGTCTGGCGTCATGTTTTAATTTCGGACTCCCTGGTTGCTAGTGAGGTTGTTCTGCTTTTACTTGACTGGTGACTGTTTATATTTGTCCTCGCCATACCGTGTTCACACCTGCCACTCGTTTTTCTTTCTTTTTTTGGTGAATTGATGTGCAGAGGTTCCTTGTTCCTCTGGGTCTTAATCTTTCTGTCTGTCATCTCCGGGGAGACATTGTATCCCCCTGTATCTTGTCTGGCTTTATCCTCTGCCTGCTCTGCGTGTTACAGCCATGACTTACAGATGCGTGTCTCAGGCTTTGGGCGTGAGTGTTGGGGGCAGGGCACTGATGGGCCAGCCTGGCTGGGCCTGGGCCAAGGTTCCTCCTCACACAGTCTCGGTCCCACTTGGCCTTTTAGGAGCAGGTGACAGCAGCCGTGGCCCACGCGGTGGAACAGCAGATGCAGAAGCTCCTGGAGGAGACCCAGCTGGACATGAACGAGTTTGACAACCTGTTGCAGCCCATCATCGACACCTGCACCAAAGATGCCATCTCGGTGAGGGCGGGGTGGGGCTGGGGGCGTGCTCCCAGAACCTGGTGCTCCTGACTAGGTGGGAGCTCCTGCAGCCAGTCTGGGCCAGGGCTGCTCTAGGGGCACCCCGTCTCCGCATCCCCTTCCCTCATGAGCACTTCCGTGGGCTCCCCCACCAAGAAAGGTGGAAGGCAGGCAGAGGCCGTCCGACATTCCCGGGCGTCTGTACACACTTTGGCCTGGAGAAGGCCAGCCCCACTCACCCACCACCCTGGCTGTTGCAGGCTGGGAAGAACTGGATGTTCAGCAACGCCAAGTCCCCACCTCACTGCGAGCTGATGGCGGGCCACCTCCGGAACCGCATCACGGCCGATGGGGCGCACTTCGAGCTGCGGCTGCACCTCATCTACTTGATCAATGATGTGCTGCACCACTGGTGAGGGCCCTGCCAGCTCCGCCTTCCCTCCTGCTCCTTCTCCCTCTCCCGGCCGATGCTCTGCGCTCCAGAGCCTGGCCTGTCCTGGGACTGGGAACCACTCTTCCGAAGACCCAGGGGGAGGGTCGGTCTGAGCCACAAGCCCTCCATCGGGAGGACAGCCACCCGCACCCCCCACCACCTCAGCCACTACCCCAGACCCCTCGCCCCACCTGGGGCCGCTGTCCCCTCACTCCCTGCTCTCAGGGCAGTTTCTGGGTGTTTTTCAGTGTCTCTGTCAGCTGCCAGCTCCCTTTCACTGACCTATGCACACCCCAGTCACCTGACTCTGCTCTGCTTCAGGAACCTTCCCATAGGGTCCCCCTGGCTGACCCTCTGCCCCCCACCCCCACCCCCCAGCCCTCCTAAGGCCAGGCCAGTGTTTACTTCCACATGGCCTCTTCGGTGCCTTTTGACAAAGGTTAAGTCGAGAAACAAGATGCCTAGGCCAGAGACAGGGGAAAGCTCGTGGTGCTAGTAAGGCTAGCCTGTAGCTGTGAAGACTGGCTGCCACATTTGTCTTTGAACTTGGCTGGCTGGGGGACAGCTCCTGTGAGGGCAGCAGACTCAGACCCAGGTCTTGCCCCTTCTGCCCACGTGCAGCCGGGCCCTGCCCCTCCCTGCTTCATGTGCCATGTGGGCGGTTCCGGTGTCACTCCGCGCTCCCTACATCACTTTCCCCTATTTCTCTGCCATTGGGAAATAAGTAGCTGTTCGGAACCTTGTCTGCCTCCTGCTCCGCCAGCCGCTCCGCTGACTCAGGGCAGATCTGCAGAGACAGCCCTGTTTCTGGCACTTCTCCAGCCACCCGCTTCCTGAGCCTCACTGTCTGGAAGCCCAGTGCGGCTCGCCCCGTCCTCCTGCCTGGGCTGCCCTCCCTCCCCCAACCTGGCTTCCCGGCCCCGGGCACTTGCTGCTCTCTCTGAGCTCCCTCTGGTGAGCTCGCCTCTGAGAGGGGTTCTACTGCCCACCTTCTTCCCCGGGCTCTGCCACCTCATTGTACAGCTGCGGGCCCTCCACGCTCATTTATGCGGCCTGCCCCCCGAGAGGCCGCCTCACCCTGTCAGGCCTCAGGCTCCTAGGCATCTGGCAGCCCGCACACTCCCTCTGCCTCGTGGAAGGTGGGGTCCCAGCCCAGGTTTCCTCGTGCCTAGGGGGTGACAGTGCCGAGTGAGGCTGCATGGACAAGGCCCTATACCTACAGCAACCCCAGCTCAGCCTTTGTGGGCAGCTGGGGCTCTCACAGGCCTGCATCTGTCCATCCTTATGCCACCCTGGGAGAGAAGGGTTATCTTACTGATAAGGGGACCAGGGTGAGAGGCCTTGCTCTGAAAGTCCCCAGGCTGTGTTCTTTCCCTCCTCCCACTGCCGTCCATCCATCTTGTGGGGAGCCCAGCCCTTGTCCCAGCCGGGTTGGGGGCCCGTGTCCCAAGAAGGCAGAGGGTGCTGTGGCTGGAGCCGCGATGGTAACGGGCGCGTGGCCGGGTCCCGCCCCAGGGCCCTGACGCGCGGAAGGTCTCTCCCTCACAGCCAGCGCAAGCAGGCCCGGGAGCTGCTGGCCGCCCTGCAGAAGGTCGTGGTGCCCATCTACTGTACCAGCTTCTTGGCCGTGGAGGAGGACAAGCAGCAGAAGATTGCCCGGGTACAAGGGGCAGCCGGCGGGGGGCGGGGGGGCGGGAGATGAGCAGGGGCTAGGGGGGTGGCACTCGTTTTTCCCCTGACATGGCCTTTCCCTCCTCCCCAACGTCCAGCTCCTGCAGCTCTGGGAGAAGAACGGCTACTTTGACGACTCCATCATCCAGCAGTTACAGAGCCCGGCCCTGGGGCTCGGCCAGTACCAGGTGTGTGCTGCTCCCTGAAGTTGGGGGCTGGGCACCACCAGTAGGGCGGTGACCTCAGAGTCCTGGTGGCATTTTCCCAGCTGGACTCCCCGGCGTGCCCCTGGGGTGGTGGTGAGGGGTGGGAGGCAGAGTCTGAGGAGCAGCTTCGGGGGCCCCCACCCCGTCCACAGCAGCCAGTGAGCCCTCCCAGGCGAGCCCGCCAGACTTTTCCTGGTGAGCTTGTGACCAGGTTACCTGCTTTAGGCTCTGCTCTCAGGGGTGCCTTTGGCCCATTTGCTCTGGTCCTCCAGGTGTGATGGGAGCATGAGGAAACCCTGGCATAGTCTAGGCTGCCACAGTCATCGTGTTGTGCACGGTGTCCCGTGTGCACATCTTCTCTCTGAGGGGGCATCTGCTCAGAGGTCGGGGTCGCAGAGCAGGGAGAGGAGGGCCGGATCTCCTTGGTCACCTCTCCTGTGGTGCCGGCATTGCTATCCCATCTACAGCTGCTTGGGTGAAAGGCACAGTTCACACCCCCTTTTCCCAGGCCGGAAGATGTCTTCCTGCACAGGTCTGGTTGAATGTGAGAAGCTATATGTTGACCGTTTCCTCTGTGATGCTCCTGACTGCCACCCTCCCTACAGGGGAGAAGCTTTCATGCTCAGAAAGGCAAATGAGGAAAGTACATTTCAGACTTTTTCTAAGTTTTACTCCCTTTTTTTAATTGATGAATAAAAATGGGCTCATACCAAATAAAAATGGGCTCATACCACCATACCACAGTGATATTCACTGCTTTTCTCCTATTGAGTTGGCGGTAGCAGCTCATGGTTACTGAGTCACCCAAGTTCCTTTCACTGCATTTTCCCCGAGTCCTCGGAGGTAGGTCCCGTTATTGTCCAATTTTACAGGTGAGGAAGTTGAGGCTCCGGGGAGGTTGTGACTTGCTCAAAGCCATACAGTGAGTAAGAAGTACCGCCTGTGAGCATGTCCTAGGACGTTTGTCAGTGGTGGGATTTTAATGTCTGCGTGGCACTCCAGGGCACGGCTGTCCTTGCTTATTCGCATTGTTAGGGAATTCTAAACTGCCCAGCACCAAAAGTCACCAAGTCCGGCTAGATTGAGATGCTCTGTGGTTGTCAAGCTCAAGTTGATTGTTTTACGTGACAATCGCCTGCTTGCCCTGGGTCCCTGGGCCTTGCTGCCCGTAGCATCACCCCAACCTTCTGGGTGCTCCCCAGGCATTTGTCCCCGTGCTGCTCCATAGGGTCTCGGACCTTGAGTCTCATGTCCTGAGTGCCGGCTGCCCTGCTCTCCATCAGGCAACCCTCATCAATGAGTACTCCTCGGTGGTCCAGCCAGTGCAGCTGGCCTTCCAGCAGCAGATCCAGACCCTCAAGACACAGCATGAGGAGTTTGTCAACAGCCTGGCCCAGCAGCAGCAGCAGCAGCAGCAGCAGCCGCAGCCGCAGATCCAGATGCCGCAAATGGAAGCTGAAGTCAAGGCCACGCCGCCGCCGCCTGCGCCGCCCCCCGCCCCCACGCCTGCCCCGGCCATCCCGCCAACCACCCAGCCTGGTACGTGGCTCCCTGAGCACCTGCCCCCAGGAGGCAGCCTCCAGAAAGCAGTCTCCTCCCCCAGGAAGGGGTCTGGTTCTGTGGTCTCAGGCCCAATCCGAGGAGCAGATTCTAATCTATTTACAAGCACCAGGCAGGTAATTTCACAGGTAAGTGTAACCACGCCCTTACAACTGAGACAGTTCTCCTATACAAACCATCCCAGAGAATGGAGAGGAAAGCTCTCTAAGTCAATTTTCGAGGCTAGGATAACTGATACCAGATGGACATGGACAGGGAAAGAAAGAAAAATGTAACCTAGTGTCACTTCTGAGCAAAGATGAAGAATTAGTAAATATTGGGTTGGCCAAAAGGTTCGTTCGGTTTTTTCCATAAGATGGCTCTGATAGCACTTAGTTGTCTTTAACTTCATTCAAAACAATTTTGTTAGATTGTATGTGACAGCTGTCATATCAGCGTGCATTTTAAAAAAGACATCAAAATTGGTGAATTTTTGTGTAGCCCGTTTAATACTGAAGATAGAAAAAAAAAAAAAAAAGCAACATTTTCGACATATTACAGTTTATCATTTCAAGAAAGGTAAAAACACAACCGAAATGCAAAAAAAGATTTCTGCAGTGTATAGAGAAGGTGCTGTGACTGATCAAAACGTGTCAAAGGTGGTTTGCGAAATTTCGTGCTGGAGATATCTCGCTGGACGGTGCTCCACCATCGGGTAGACCAGTTGAAGTTGATAAAGATCAGATTAAGACATTAATTGAGAACAATCAACGTTATACCACGCGGGAGATAGCCAGCATACTCAGAACATCCAAATCAAGCGTTGAAAATCATTTGCACTAACTTGGTTATGTTAATCGCTTTGATGTTTGGGTTCTACATAAGTTAAGTGAAAAAACCTTCTTGACCGTATTTCTGCATGCAATTCTCTACTTAAACATAATGAAAACGTTCCGTTCTTAAAACATGTGACGGGCGATGAAAAGTAGATACTGTACAATAGTGTGGAAAGGAAGAGATTGTGGGGCAAGTGAAATGAACCACCACCAACCACACCAAAGGCCGGTCTTCATTCAAAGAAGGTGACATTGTGTATATGGTGGGATTGGAAGGGAGTCCTCTATTATGAGCTTCTTCGGAAAACCAAACGATTAATTCCAACAAGTACTGCTCCCAGTTAGACCAAATGAAAGCAGCACTCGACGAAAAGCGTCCAGAGTTAGTCAACAGAAAATGCATGATCTTCCATGAGGATAACACAAGACTGCATGCTTCTTTGATGACTAGCCAAAAACTGTTACAGCCTGGCTGGGAAGTTCTGATTCATCCGCTGTATTCACCAGACGTTGCACCTTCGGATTTCCATTTATTTTGGTCTTTACAAAATTCTCTTAATGGAAAAATTTTCAATTCCCTGGAACACTGTAAAAGGCACCTGGAACAGTCCTTTGCTCAAAAAGATAAAAAGTTTTGGGAAGATGGAATTACGAAGTTGCCTGAAAAATGGCAGGAGGTAGTGGAACAAAAGGGTCAATACATTGTTCAGTAAAGGTCTTGGGGCTTCCCTGGTGGCGTATTGGTCGAGTCTGCCTGCCAATGCAGGGGACACGGGTTTGAGCCCTGATCTGGGAGGATCCCACATGCTGCGGAGCAGCTGGGCCCGTGAGCCACAACTACTGAGCCTGCGTTTCTGGAGCCTGTGCTCCGCAAGAGGAGAGGCCACGACAGTGAGAGGCCTGCGCACCACACGAAGACTGGCCCCCGCTCGCCACACCTACAGAAAGCCCTTGCACAGAAACGAAGACCCAACACCACCAAAAATAAATAAATTAATTAAAAAAAAATAAAGTTCTTGGTGAAAATGAAAAACGTGTCTTTTATTTTTACTTAAAAACTGAAGGCATTTCTTGGCCAACCCAGTGAAGTCTTAGCAGGTGAAATCTAGCAAAGTATTTAAAAGATGTGTCATGACCAAATAGGATATGTCTCAGGAATATATAAGGGTGGTTTAATACCAGAAAATCTCACATCAGATGGGAAGAAATCTTTCAACTACATGCAAAAAGGGTACTTAATAAAGAGATGATGGGGGCTTCCCAGGTGGCGCAGTGGTTAAGAATCCACCTGTCAATGCAGGGCACACGGGTTCGAGCCCTGGTCTGGGAAGATCCCACGTGCCGTGTAGCAACTAAGCCCGTGCGCCACAACTACTGAGCCTGCACTCTAGAGCCTTCAAGCCACAACTACTAAACCCGTGTGCCACAACTGCTGAACCCGTGTGCCACAACTACTGAAGCCCATGCGCCTAGAGCCCGTGCTCTGCAACAAGCGAAGCCACCACAATGAGAAGCCCGCGCACCGCAACGAAGAGTAGCCCCCGCTCGCTGCAACTAGAGAAAGCCTGCGCGTAGCAACAAAGACCCAGCGCGGCCAAAAATCAAATAAAAATTTTAATTGATAAAAATTATTGAGCAAAGTAAAATCAATATGGCTTATCGATCAATAAGTAGGATACTTATTGTAAAGCGTTCAAAGGAGTGAGGGGTGTTTTCTGGCCAAGGTCAGGCCTCTCTTCGTGTTGCCTTCCCGGAGGCAATGGCAGTTTTCAGTGGGGTCAAGAAGCAAGGGTTTAGTGGGCAGTAAGCCCAGCCTGGGTTGGCCCTGGGTGCTTGCTGAAGATCATTTCGGTTGGGGCCTCCTGCTGCCACCTTCTCTGAGTGCTTTTTTGCCTGGTTCTAGATGACAACAAGCCTCCTATCCAGATACCCGGCTCTTCCGAGTACGACGCCTCAGGAGGGGTCCAGGACCCTGCTGCCACCGGCCCCCGGGGCCCTGGGCCCCATGACCAGATCCCACCTAACAAGCCCCCGTGGTTTGACCAGCCTCACCCCGTTGCTCCTTGGGGCCAACAGCAGGTATCTCTTAGAACTTGTTGCAGGGTCAGGTGGGGCACACTTGGGTTCAACTGGACGGCAGGCAGGTGGGTGATGGCTGCTATGCGGGTTGATGGGCTTTTAGGGCTCCCTGGGCAACGAGGTTCTGCAGCAGGGCCTGGGGTTTGGGGGGGTGGCAAGAAGGTGATAGTCTCCCCGAAGTATGGGAACTGAGCTGGGAAGAAAGTTGGGCCTTTACATCCTTCCCGGGAGGTTTGGTTTTCTGGGCTTCTCTGTAACACAGGTCCCCATTTTCCTGTGAATGCTGAGAAGTTTCACACCATGAAGTACAGCAAGGCGATTTGTTTCCTTCCCTTTTTAACTCGTTTGACCAGCAGTGTCAACATCTCATCACCCTAGAAAGAACATGGTGCTTTCGTAAGGAAAGGAAAGGTCAGAAATACCAGGCTAGCAGCATTTTGTGGGACTGGGGTGCTGGTCCATTCTTCTCTCCCTCCAGGTTCCTTGGAGTCAGAAACTTCTAGGCCAGGGCAGGGGTCATTCTCATCCAGCATAACATGACTGGAAAACACCCCGCAGCTTGCTCTCTGGCCACTGGACCTGGGTAGAGCAATCCGGTCTAGCTCTGGGTGTCCACTTGCCTCTCGACCAGGCATGGTGGACGTGGCCCTCCTGGTTGACCCTGTGTGGAGGGGGCGTAAGGGAGACAGTTCTGGGCTGGCAAGTGCAGTGTCATGGCTGTGAGTCCCCCCAGCCCACCCTCAGCTTCCGGACAAGAGATTTAACATCACAAAAGACGGGGCATCCCCACAAAGACAGCTCCCGCCTCTGGGTGCCTGCTGTGAGCCCTGCAGTGTTGGGTGCCCTCTCATGCGGGGGCACTTCCCTCCTTTCGTTGGTGTGGAAACAGATGCCCCTAGTGCCTCCCGGCTCAGTCTTTTTGGGGACCGGCAGGTTAGGCTCACAGCAGTGGGGCTCCCCCACTGAAGGCCAGCAGTGCACCCACAGTCCACAATAGGAAACCACAGCCTGGGCTGCCCACGTGGCGTCTTACATATTGAAATAGCTGCCATATTGAAAATCTGCCTTCTTGGCTTCTCTTGAAAACCTGAGGGTGTGGCGGCCGGGGCCGGCCTCCCTGTGCTTGTGGTCAGTGGAGCCACCCAGCCCTGACCCTAGAGGAGGCCCTCTGGGCAGCCTCATCCAGGCACAGGCCACCCTGGCCCTGAGTTTGGGTTGCAGTCCTGGCTCTTTAAGTCTTCAAAGCAGCAGCTGGGCAAGCTCCAGGGCTTATGGTCTTCAACTTACAGAAAGCCATTTCCTGGAAACACAGCAGACTCTGAGATAAGGGTGTGAGAGGGCAGGTGACCCCAGGAGGCAGCGTAGGGAAGAGAAGTGACAGGGAAGGGAGAACAGGCAGGGACGGGGTGTCGTCAGGGCGGGCTCTGCCGTGGGCCCTGCGGCTCAGCCTCTGTGCCCTGGGAGTGGTGGGGCCGCACCCCTGCACTGTCCCACTGAGGGGCTCGTGGGCTGTTGTTCATCCCCCAGCTTCTATCAGGCATGGGGTCAGGGGGTGCTCCCCAGCCCAGGTGCAGGTACAGCACTTGAGAGTCTGGGCCTGGGGGACGGGCGGGCACCACAGCATCCTCTGCACGCGTCAGAGTGAAGGTGGCAGCGCCCAGCCAGGCTGTAGGCCTGCAGCTCCGGGGGGTGCTGTGCTTGGGGCCGGGCCACCTCCACCGCCGGAGACTGAGGTCGGCAGGTGTCTGCTGGGTGCCCCGCGTGCCCAGTGCAGGCTGGGTCTCACGTCTGCTCTTTGCCTTGCAGCCTCCTGAGCAGCCCCCCTACCCACACCACCAGGGCGGGCCGCCCCACTGCCCGCCCTGGAACAACAGCCACGAGGGAATGTGGGGCGAGCAGCGTGGGGACCCTGGCTGGAATGGCCAGCGCGACGCCCCCTGGAACAGTCAGCCCGACCCCAACTGGAACAACCAGTTCGAGGGCCCCTGGAACAGCCAGCACGAGCAGCCACCCTGGGGCGGGGGCCAGCGGGAGCCGCCCTTCCGCATGCAGCGGCCACCACACTTCCGCGGGCCCTTCCCGCCCCACCAGCAGCACCCGCAGTTCAGCCAGCCGCCACACCCACACAACTTCAACCGCTTCCCGCCCCGCTTCATGCAGGACGACTTCCCCCCTCGGCACCCCTTCGAGCGGCCGCCCTACCCTCACCGCTTTGACTACCCTCAGGGGGACTTCCAAGCCGGTGAGTGCAAGGTCGCCCTCGGGGGCACCGTCCTCGGGCCAGGGATCACGTCCCTCTCCTGCCTTGTGATCCCTGAGAAGGTCAGATCACTCGCCGGCAGGGCCTGGAAGAGGCGCCTGACGGACCGGCCTTCTGAGCGGGCTGGTGGCACTGCTGGCGGTCCTGCCGTGTGGCCTGGTGTGCCCTGAGCCAGGGTGACAGGAGGAGGGCCAGAGGAGCCCAGCTCAGTCCCTCAGGAAGGTGGGGAGAGGAGGGCAGACCGGCAACCCTGGTGTGGGCACCGCCAAGGCACCAGGCCAGCTATTGAGGTGTGAGGCCCTGTATCTCGCAAAAGAGGAAGGACGGTGGGGTTCTGAAAGGAAAAGGAACTCCCTAGTCCCCACGGTGGACAGACAGGTAGTGAGCGAGCCACTGAGTCCAGGCCCGGCAGCCCTTGTGCCATTCCCTGCTCCTCGTCTTGCTGTTTTCGTCAGGTGTTCTGTTTTCTTTTTGAAGAATCTTTAGTTTTCTCAATCTTGTGTTTACTAAAAAATTTCATTTCAACTCTCCTACTCTTCAATCTTTATCCTCAAATCCATTCTTGGCTGTAAATTGAGCTTGGAGACCAGTAGCAGGTTTCTTGCTTGTGTGAGTGTCTTGGGGCTGCTGCAACAGAGTCCCATGGACTGGGTGCCTCCAACAGCAGGGAATTCTTCTCTGACAGTTAGTTTTGGAGGCTGGAGGTCCGAGATTAAGGTGTCAGCGGGGTTGGTTTCTACTGAGGCCTCTCCCCGTGGCTTGTAGATGGCTGTCCTCTCCCTGTGTCTTCCCGTGGTCTTCTCTGTGTGTGTTTGTCTCTTAATCTCCTTTTCTTAGAAAGACATCAGTCAGTATTGGATCAGGGCCCACTCATAGGACCTCATCTAAAGTAGTCATCTCATTACAGGCTCCATTCCCAAATGCAGTCACGTTCTGAGGTACTGGGGGTGAATTTGCAGGGGACACGGTTTGGCTCATAACATGGCTGTTTGAAGGTTATGTGATTTCCCTTGTGGTTCCTTCTTTCACCCGTGAGGTCTGTCAGGTGCTGCTATGGGTGCAGGACAGGCCACTCTGAGCCCCGGCTCCTCCCCCGTTGCTGTGTGGCCCTGAGCAGTGAATGAAGCAGCCGGAGGGTTGGTGCTGGGCAGGGCTGCCCAGGAAGTGGGTGTGGGTGTCCTTGCCCCACTCTGAGCCCCTTTCCACTGGCGCTTATTACCCTGGAGATCTCGACCGGGCTGTTGGCGTTGCCCAGCTCTCGACTTTGCGGTAGGCCTGAGTCAAGTTTCTGTTTTGCAGAGATGGGACCCCCTCACCACCATCCTGGCCACCGCATGCCTCACCCTGGGATCAACGAGCACCCACCTTGGGGTGGGCCCCAGCACCCTGACTTCGGCCCTCCTCCCCACGGCTTCAACGGGCAGCCCCCTCATATGCGGCGACAGGGCCCTCCCCACATCAACCACGACGACCCCAGCCTGGTCCCCAACGTGCCCTACTTCGATCTCCCTGCCGGGCTGATGGCCCCCCTTGTGAAGGTAATGTTGCAGAGTTGAATGCCAAGCTTAGCCTTGAATGCTCGGTCTCCACGTGGAAAGTTCACAGGTGGAACCCATTTCCCGATTGGCTACAAAACACTGCTTCCCAGGGCCCCTGCCCCTCTCATTTCCCGCACCCCAGCGAGCCTGACAAGTAGTCAGAGAGGATGTGCCTGAGCCAGCAGCACCACCTCGCGTGCTCACATGTGGCTGCGAGCAAGGCCCGTGTCCCCCTCTGCTTCCTCCGAGCCTCCCTCCTGGGGCTGCAAGTTTGGTAGCTGCTCAGAGTGGGCTGGGCTGGGCGTGAGGTGCAGGTCCTCTTGGTCCTGGCCTTTGGAAGCCACCTTGCCCAGGGGCTGATGACAGGGATTTCTCAGAAAAGGGGTGGTCTCCAGCTGAGCAAGGTGAGCAAGGCAGGAGAGGGGGTCAGAAGGGAGCCAGGGCTGGCGCTCAGGGCGCTCTGAGGGTCATGCTGGCTGTACTGGTCACTGCCACTCCCCGGCCCCTCTGAGACATTAGCATACTGGAAGCTGAGACAGGTCACACTGGGGCAGCAAGGGGAGGCAGAGGGGCCAGCGGGGCTGCCCTCGGGGTAGGAGCTGGAGCAGAGAAAGGGGCACATAGCAGGGCCCCTGGGGTAGGCGCCTGGGCACAGGGCGGTGGTTGGCAGGGGAGGGTGTCTGGGATCCACGGCGTGTCGGTGAATTAACAGGGGTCTTTCCTTCACCTGAGCTTGGAGGCCACGTCTCCTCTGCATTTTTGTAGAGAGAATGCTGTAGCTTCTATCGACTTCCATGGAGCCCTCAACCACCCCATTTAGGAATTGAAGTACTGGTGTGGCCAAACCCTCCAGGAGGGTGGGGTTTCCCAGGAAAGGCCGGATGAGGCACTCTGATGCGCAGGGCAACTGTGTCCTGCCCCCGGCTCTCCGGCTCTCCGGCTCTCCGGCTCCCCAACTCCCCAACTCCCCCAGCCCCCGCAGTTCCCTGGATGGGCTCCAGCAGGGAGCAGTGACAGCTGTGTTCTCTGCTGCAGCTGGAAGACCACGAGTACAAGCCTTTGGATCCTAAAGACATCCGCCTCCCACCCCCCATGCCACCCAGTGAGAGGCTGCTGGCGGCAGTGGAGGCCTTCTACAGCCCTCCCTCACACGACAGACCCAGGAACAGGTACGGGGCTGCGGGAGACCAGGCGCTGGGGCTGGTGATGGGAGGGGAGGCCCCTGTCCCCTCTCCTGGCCCGTCTTCCTCAGTTTGCTTCACAAGAAAGACTCCGAACTGTCGCACCTTCCACCCAGGGCGGTGTGAGGCCCAGGTGAGAAAGTGTGGTTAGGAGATGCCGTTTCTCCCCCAGCTTGCGTGATGTGTGCCATAAATAAAAGGCTTTCACCACATTAGCGACATCAGGACAAGAGCTTACCTCGGGATCCCCTCCTCCAGCGGCCTCCTCGCTTCAGTTAAAATCGCCTTCTGCCCTGTTTGGGGCCACGGGCCTATCCACCTACAAATCAAGAGTTCCTTGTCCCCAGTTACAATAACCCTGAGACCCTCTTCAACTATTTGGAGAAAGCCCAGCGTGGAAAGGCGTGGGAGCCACGAAGCGCTGGGAGTGCAGTCCAGCCTCTCCACCTCCCAGCGGGCGGCCTGGCCTCTGGGCCTGGTCGCTCCTTTGAGAAGGGGCAGCCCTGTGGCAATGACCACCCGAGTGCTTTCTGTGCTGGGCCTTGCTCAGCATCCTGAGTGAAACAGGGAAGGCCTGTCGGGTAGGGCTTATTCCTGGTGACTTTTTCACAAGTTCCCTGTGGGAGAGAGGCTTGCGTTCATACAGGGGACGCCCATGTCTTACAGTGAAGGCTGGGAGCAGAACGGCCTCTATGAGTTCTTCCGAGCGAAAATGCGGGCCCGGCGGAGGAAAGGCCAGGAGAAGAGGAACAGGTAAGAGCGCACACGCCCACCCCACCACCTGTGTGGAGGTCAGGCCTCCGCAGTGCATCTCGTCCTAGGTCAGCTGGGAGCAAGCCCTGCCTTTGCCTGTGGCGAGCTGTGGTGTCGTGCCCGGCACAGGCAAAGGGGGGTCAGCTCTGGCCTCTGCCGGGGTCGTGGGCCTGGCACCCTACGATAAAGGTGCTGTGAGCCACCAGGAGCTGTTTCCCACAAGGCCGAAGTTAAAACACCAGTACGAGAGAGAAGCTTGCCATTGTCTGTATTCAACCCTGATGTGAAAGGGTGTGTCTGCACCTGGACTGGGCACATCAGGGGTCTTTTAGAGTTGGGGGTTGGGGCGGGCTGGGCGCAGTCCATGGAGGGGCTCCAGCTCACCAGGCCTGTCCCCGCAGCGGACCCTCAAGGTCTCGGAGCAGATCCAAAAGCCGAGGGCGCTCCTCCTCCCGCTCCAACTCGAGGTCCTCCAAGTCTTCCGGCTCCTATTCAAGGTCAAGGTCTCGTTCCTGCTCCCGTTCCTACTCCCGCTCCAGATCCAGGTAGGCAGGGCCCCGCCTCTTGGGATGCAAGGCCTGAGGCTCCTCAGCAGCTGCGCTGACCCGCCTCCTCTCCCCTGGCCCCGCAGGAGCCGCAGCCGATCACGCTCCTCACAAAGCCGCTCCCGGACCCGCTCGCGCTCTCGGTCCAAGTCCTATTCCCCGGGAAGGAGACGTCGGTCGCGGTCCAGGAGCCCCACCCCGCCGTAAGATTTCTGTCTTAACTGTCAGAATGACCTCTGGTAGCGCTGGAACCCTCTGATGCTTTGCTGTGAATGTTGAAACGTGTTGTTAGAAGACGCGCTGGCGGTGGCCCGCGCCAAGGCAGCACCTCGGGGCCCCTGAGCACTAGCACAGTGACAGTGGCACCTCATCTCACACCTCGCTGTTACCTCTGCAGTCACGTTGTAAAGCCTGAGGCAGTGGCTGCGCTCTCTATTTTCTAACCGTTTTACTGGTCCAGTGTGGCCTGGCTGTGCCGCTGAGTGTGAGGCAGGGGCCGCCGTCTTAGGGAACCCCCTTATCTGCCGGCGAAGAGGATAAAGAAGAAAGCTAGAGACACGAAATGTGTGTGTGTGTGTCCATCTCACGCTGGTGACCCTACGTATAAGCTACACGCTGTAATATTCTAAGTTTTCATTCCAATAAATGTATCAGCTCTTTTTTAAAAGACGTAACCTGTCTTAATTTTAGTTCCTCGGCTGGTCTGGGTTCTAATTCAGCACCTCCTATACCTGACTCCAGGCTCGGGGAAGAGAACAAAGGACATCAGATGCTGGTGAAAATGGGTAAGGTTCCTGGGAAGACAGAACAATCCGCTCTGGGCATTCAGGGTTGGGGGATGATGAAGTCAGAGGAAGCTCCAACTCATGACCAACTTCTGAGCCTGCAGGGTTTTTACTGAGCGTCCTTTCTTACTACCCTTAGTTCCCCATTTATAAACTGCACGTCTGCATGTCGTTTGACTCTCCAAACGCATTTCCATTTAACTTCATGTCAGGGTAAATGCACCACAATTTCAGCTTCCTCTGTGGGTCGTAACCACTCATCCCTCTCTTCTTCAGGCTGGAGTGGATCTGGCGGCCTCGGCGTGAAAGAGCAAGGAATCCAGGACCCCATCAAGGGGGGGGACGTCCGGGATAAGTGGGACCAGTACAAGGGCGTGGGTGTGGCCCTGGACGACCCCTACGAGAACTACCGCAGGAACAAGAGCTATTCCTTCATCGCCCGCATGAAGGCCAGGGACGAGTGCAAGTAGGCGCGGCGTGGGCAGGGAGCCACGCCAGTGGCCGGCCACCGGCAGCGAGGACGGTTGGACCCTTCTTGGCTTACTGGCAGTGGAAGATGGTAGGGACAGCTCGGTTCTCACACTGTCTCCATCTGTGGGGAGCGACAGAAGAGAAGGAAGACTTCGGCAGGCCTTGTGACGAGTGCCACGCTTGATGGCGCGGAAGGCCCAGGCCCCACCTGCAAACCAGCTCTAACGTAGCAGCAAGAGTCACGAGGAGATGCCCAGCCAACTCGACCATGAGCTTATTTCCCTGGACAGTGAAGCGAGAAACATAAGGCCCCTGGATAAGAATTCTTGTCATCTGCAGGAACGGCTGTCTCACATCTCCCCTCAGCCTGAGCCTCTAAAACCAGTGGGAGTGCATGGAGG
Source organism: Grampus griseus (assembly GCF_964374135.1). Taxonomy (NCBI): domain Eukaryota; kingdom Metazoa; phylum Chordata; class Mammalia; order Artiodactyla; family Delphinidae; genus Grampus; species Grampus griseus. The sequence goes on along the minus strand of NC_139019.1, from coordinate 159,733,934 downwards.
AGGGGCCCTGAGGGCACACGCCAGCCCAGCCCAAGGGGCCGGCCCTCCCACTCCCCCATCAGTTGTGTTGTGAGAAGGCTCAGGCCAGGCGCTGGTACTGCTCACTCTAAAAACGGAAAAACAAAACCTTTTTGATTTGCAAAGTTAAACAGGGTTTTCATTTTTACTCCAGATGGTTTAGTTTTAGAAAAAAATACTGATCTAGGTTGATACCCAGTGAGATAATTTGAAACCTGATTCCTCTGAGACATACTAGCCCTTAGTTACTTAAGCTGTTTAAGTTGAAGTGGTTTTTTTTGTTTTGTTTTTTGTTTTTGTTTTTGTTTGAACGTTAGCCATTTGCTGTTCCCTGCAGAAACAAAAGGTTCTGAAGAAACTTATCTGAGGCATCTCCAGGTCACATAATGATGACGCCCTTGGAGAATATGTACCCTTAGTGTCTCTACTTGTGTTTTTCACGGAGAGGAACCCGCACACCAGCACTCACGTGCAACGGCCCATTCACATCCAGAGTGTGGAGAGCGACCACCGGCCCTGCTTCCTGCTATCACTTCCTTTGCCTGCCCCAAGCCGCCCCCAAAGGGAGGTGAGGCTGGAGGGAGCCGCCTCTGCCAGGAGCTGCTGAGTGACCGCCTGGGATCGGCTGCACTCAGCATCCGCAGGCAGCTTGGTGCGGTGCCATTTATTTGTACAGAAACATTTTTGAAAAATTCTTTTCAATGAGATGCAAAATTTTCTCCAACTTTTCCACCTGATGTGATAAAATATTTGATTTTGTTCTAGATTTCCTGTAGCTGTGAATTGTTCAAACGTGTCTGATTCAGGATAAAATGTAAACGTGTTGTTAACAATTTCTTGTGGATTTTACTGTTTTGCCTTCAAATAAAGACTTTTTTTTTAAAGACCTTTTTCCTCTGTGTATTTAAGTCAAGAAGCGTGCTCAGGCTGAGGAGGGAGGAGGTGCGTCCTGAGTGCAGACTTTGTCTGAATTGTGGAGTCGGGTCAGAAGCTCTGCCCTGGTGTCTCCTGGGAGTCCCCGGCGTGGACGCCTGGTCCTGTTTCCTCGTGGCTCCAGACAGGCTGGCATCCTCTGTCCTGCCACGAGTGGTGACAGCTCCACCTGGGGTTCCATTTCCACTGGCCTGTGGTACATCCTCTCAGGTGCCATGCACACTGAGGAAATGGGGGCTGGGAGGGCTCAACTACTCAGCTAGAAAAGGCTGCAGCTGGGATTCCTCTCAGGTGAGTCCTGGGTGCCACCTGCCCCACCACTGGGAATGTCCCCTGGGAACTAAGGTGTGAGCATCACGGCTGGTTTACGGGACCAGCTCCTTAGACCCATGAGTCTGTCTCACCTCCCGGCGTTCACAGCTCCTTCTTCACCTCCTCCAGGGCCTCCTCCATGGTCAGCGGGGTGGGCCTGTGTTGCCTGATGTACTGTGGGGCAGAGGACACACAGGGAAGCCATCACCACTGCTGCCTCAGTCTACTGAGGCTTTGGGTCCTGGAGATGGTGCCTATCCCCAGGGGCTAACAGAAAAAATGAAGGGATGCCAGGTGGCAATGGAAACAGAAGAGGAGAGGTGAACCCAGGCAGCCTCCGGGCAGGTACCCTGCAAGGGGTGAGACTTGACTGAGCCTGGAAGGGAAAAGGGACCGTGGTGAGGGGCAGGGCTACCCGGGGTGCCCTCAGAGGACACAGGTTGGGGAGAAGGACTTGGGTGCCACTCTCAGGGTGTGGACCTGGAGCAGAGAGCAGGCAGCCACACGTGGGCTGCAGGCAGGTGACGTAGTCAGATCACTTCAGCCTGCATCCAATCAACTGATGCACATCCAACAGAGGAACAAGTTAAAAGGACCCCACTAGGGAGCAATCAGCCCAGTCCAGAATGTGGGAAACCGTCAGATAACCTATTTTCTTTCTTTTTCTTGGCCACACCGTGCGGCATGTGGGATCTTTGTTCCCCAACCAGGGATCGAACCCACACCCCCTGCATTGGAAGCGCAGAGTCTTAACCACTGGACCGCCAGGGAAGTCCCAGGACAACCTGTTTTCTTCCAACCAGTAAACTTCCTTGCAGTTTACTGCAAGGAAGTTTACTGGTTGGAAGAAAACAGGTTGGAACAAAAGAGATGGGGGAGGGGGGAAGACCTCTAGAGCAGTGGTTCTCAAAGTGGGTCCCCGATGGGCCCATGGGAGAAACGCCCACTGCTAGGCCCACCCTGCTGCCAACACAACCCCAGTGGTCAGGCCCTCAGGGGTCTGACGCTGCTCAGGGCTGAGAACCACTGCTCTAGATTAAGACATCAAATGATCTTTTTTTTTTTGCGGTACGCGGGCCTCTCACTGTTGTTGCCTCTCCCGTTGTGGAGCACAGGCTCCGGACGCGCAGGCTCAGCGGCCATGGCTCACGGGCCCAGCCGCTCTGCGGCATGTGGGATCTTCCCAGACCGGGGCACGAACCCGCATCCCCTGCATCGGCAGGTGGACTCTCAACCACTGCGCCACCAGGGAAGCCCCAAACGATCTTGATGTACCACTTTGGACACTGATGAAATAAACAGGAGAAAAAGGTACAACTTTTATGAGATGAGTGGAAATCTGAACACTGGATATCTAATGATATCAAGAAAACTTAGGGCTTCCCTGGTGGCGCAGTGGTTAAGAATCTGCCTGCCAATGCAGGGGACACGGGTTCGAGCCCTGGTCCAGGAAGATCCCACATGCCGCGGAGCAACTAAGCCTGTGTGCCACAACTACTGAGACTGCACTCTAGAGCCCACGAGCCACAACTACTGAAGCCCGCGCGCCTAGAGCCCATGCTCTGCAACAAGAGAAGCCACCTAATTAGAAGCCTGTACACCACAATGAAGAGTAGCCCCTGCTCGCTGCAACTAGAAAAAAGCCAACACGCAGCAAGAAAGACCCAACGCAGCCAAAAAAAAAAAAAATGCTGCAGGAATTCCCTGGCTGTCCGGTGGTTAGGACTCTGCACTTTCACTGCCAAGGGCACGGGTTTGATCCCTAGTCAGGAAACTAAGATCCCACAAGCAAAACCAAAAAGAAAAGTTAATTTGGTTTTGGTATACTGGCATTGTGACTATTTTTTTAAAGTCTTTATTTTTAAGAAATATATACTGAAATATTTGTAGATAAAATGATAAAAATCACCATGCAGAACAACTCATATAGTATGATGCCATTTCTGTAAAGAAATATATATATCATGTTATTATATATAAATACTATACCTCTTCTATATATTTTATACATAGTATAAAACATGTAAGATATAATATTGTACATGTACATAACAGTTTATATTTTACATAGGAAAAATCTAAAGACTATATATCAAGTTGGTAATAGTTATCTCTGAAATTATGGAGAACTTTATAGGCTACATATCTCCAACAAAAGTTTTATACAATACTTTTTGTAATCAGACAAAAAAATAAATTTTGGAGGGAAAAATAGAGCTGAGTGTGACATCTCTTGAACTTAGCCCTTGGGACTGAGGAGAGGGGCCCTGCCTGTGGTGGCCCACGGGAACGGTAGGTAGAGGGACAGGACCCTCACCGAGGAGGTCACCTTTGGTCCAAGGTCACACAGAGCCTGGGCTGCGGCTGGCTCTCAGTGCCCCTGCCCCGCATCAGCCCTGGTCATGGCCAAAGAGAGAACAGGACTCCTTCCACGAGGACTGAAGGTGAAGGTGGCGGGGCCCCCAGCGTCCCCGCCACCCCGGGCTGAGCGTGGGAAGCTGCCTGCCCTCTCTTTCCCGGGAAGGGTTAGCTGCACCATGGTCACCTCTTTGGTTTCCTCCAGGGTGTGGTAATGGAATGAGTCCCGGTCCAGGGAGCGCAGGAGGGATGCATGCAGGTGCCGGCTGGCCTCGATGAACTGCTGTGTCAGGCTCAGTTGCTGCTTCAGCACATCGTTGAGCGCGAACACGGTGGGGCTGTACGCTGTCAGGGCTGCACCGGGTTCCGTGTCAGTCGGCAGCCCCCGGGGCCCCATCCCCCTGGCCAGACCCGCTCCCCGCAAGGGCCCTGCAGCCCCCAACCGTGGACTGTGTCGGGATGCTCTCTGCAGCTGCTGCCACCTTCAGAAGCAGCAAAGAACTCGCCTATTCTGTGCCTCTCTCTACTCAGTAGTAAAGGAACCGCTCTCTTCGCTGACTTTGTGTGGATCTCACACCCTCAGCTCAGCTCCCAGGCAGAACCGGAAGCCTCACCTCGGCGTCCAACACAAGGAAAGAAGGCCAGTGACACGGCTCCCCAAACTGCAACCGCACAGTGCGAATCTGACACTCCTGAACTGTACACTTAAAAATGCGGAAGAGGGTAAATTTTACACTATGAATTTTTAAACACATAATTAAAATAATTTAAAATGCAATTAAAATATAATAATTAAATAAAAGTACAATTAAAAATAACTGCAACCGGGGCTTCCCTGGTGGCGCAGTGGTTAAGAATCTGCCTGCCAATGCAGGGGACACGGGTTCGAGCCCTGGTCCGGGAAGATCCTACATGCCGTGGAGCAACAAAGTCCGTGCGCCACAACTACTGAGCCTGCGCTCTAGAGCCCACAAGCCACAACTACTGAGCCGACGCGCCACAACTACTGAAGCCGGCGCGCCTAGAGCCCGTGCTCCGCAACAAGAGAAGCCACCGCAATGAGAAGCCCGCGCACCGTGACAAAGAGTATCCCCCGCTCAGCAATGAAGACCCACTGTAGCCAAAAATTAAAATTAAAATTAAAAAAATTAAAAAAAAAATAACTGCAACTGTTAAAAATGATCATTACTAAGACTACACAGTAACATGGAAAAATTGTTGAGGTTAATATTGTGTTTAAAAACAGGAGATTTTTTTGAAGAATATAAATATTTCACATATTACAACCAATATATTTTAATATCTTCATCTTCTAAAAATGTTAAGAAAATGGAAATGGGGGGAAAAAAGCAGGTTCTAGATGGATCCTTGCTTGTGTCATGCGAGTCATCAGCAGCCCTGCGGGACCTGACACAGACTGGGTTTCCCAAGGTGGCTGCTGGGCGTCTTCCTATTGCCCAAGGCTGGGCTGGGCCTCCCCAGGGCCCCACGACTCTCCCACACTCAGCAAGGAGGCAAGTGTCGCGTCCACAGGGCTGGGCCGCTCAGTACTGGCTGAGTGTCTTCCAGAGGAAAACACCTATGGATTCTGGACAGAAAGGCTCTGAGGGGAACACACAAAATAAAGATGGCCCTGTGGGGGTGGAAGGCTCATAGGTATGTTCCTGGTAGCCTTCCTGTTCTGTCCAACATCGGTGTCCTCGACCTAAGGGACCCACAAGGTGAGCTGGGCTGTTACCTTCTATGGCGTCCGCACTGATGACGTGGCTGGCGATGGGCGAGGGGTCCACATAGGCACCTCCCAGGGCTGGTCCGATGGCCGCTACGCCGGCCGCTGTCCCAAGGACAAAGGGGGAGAGGTGAGTGGGCAGGATTCAGAGCAATAACTTTCTCATCAACAGGTGTGAGGCTGAAATAAGCTACATGAATCTGTCCTTTTCTCTTTCTGAATGTGATGGCCACCCTCCTTGCTTTTTTAACCGTTACCCCTTTTAAAAATTTCCCAAACCTGCCTCCATCTTTCTGGTAGGTTCTCCCTGTTCAATATACAAGTCAGGTGTGCTGGCTGAAGTGGTCACCACAGCTCAGCACGGCTGACAACTGTGGCACTGTGCCCTCCCCTGGCTCTGCCCTCCTTCCACAGCTATTTAAGGGCTTCGGAATGTTCCCTGGATTCTAACTGGCTGGCTGATTTATGCTGCCTTTTTTCTCCCTCCTTTCAAAGTCAGGCCGCGTCTAGGAAATCAGCACCACCAATGTTTTATGAAAGCATCTCTTTATTTTTTATTTTTCACTTTTTTTTAAAAACATCTTTATTGGAGTATAATTGCTTCACAATGGTGTGTTAGTTTCTGCTGTATCACAAAGTGAATCAGCTATACATATACATATATCCCCATATCCCCTCCCTCTTGAGTCTCCCTCCCACCCTCCCTATCCCACCCCTCTAGGTGGTCACAAAGCACCGAGCTGATCTCCCTGTGCTATGCGGCTGCTTCCCACTAGCTATCTATTTTACGTTTGGTAGTGTATATATGTCCATGCCACTCTCTCACTTCGTCCCAGCTTGCCCTTCCCCCCACCCCGTGTCCATCTCTTTAAATTGCAAAAAAAGAAACAAAAATGGGCACATTTGCTGCCCACAGGCTAGGCTGTCAGAAAGGCAGCAGGAGGACCTGGAGAGGGACACAGAACCAGGGTTTAAAATCCCCTTGAACACCTTCCAGTGATCTGAGTTGGCTCGTCTGACTGATCTTCCTCCCTGAGAAACAGAACAGTCACGCCCCAGCCACGTGTGAGGTCCCAGCAGAGGTATGACTAAGCCCCCAAATCCAAATGAACAGACAAAGGGAGAACCGCACCCCAGCGCACAGTCTGGAAACAAGCTCCGTCCGTATTGCGGGTGTTGTCTAGACAAGAAAAGGGAGCAGGAGACTCGCTAAAAGAAAGCGACCTTTCCATCCGCAAGGGCCAAGACCAATGCTGGGGACACGAGAAAAGATGAGCAGTGCCTGCTGCACCCCAGAAGAGAATCCACCGACAAACGCAGCGAGTTCAGACAACCAGCCAGCTGGGCAACACAGCAGCCCTTGGAGCCCCCATGCTGGGGCCCCACAAAGTGCCTGAGGACATGCTGTCCCAGAAGGCGGTTCCTGTCACCCTGGGTAACACTGACATTTGGGGCGCGGTCACTCTCTGGCCAGGCCGTCCTGGCCACTGCAGGATGTTGAGCAGCACTCCTGGCCTCCACCCATAGGCTTCCCGTCACCCAGACCTTGCCGATGTCTGTCCCCTGGGGCCAGGATCACCCCAGCTGAGAACCACTGCCTTAGTCTTTGGTTTGAAACCCTTCAGTGTTTTAGAGCTTGGAAGACAGTGGAGAGTACCCAAGGAGCCCCCTCTTCTGTGGGAGAGGAAACAGGGTGCTGAGGTCCCCCCAGCTGACTAATGACGACAACCCAGACCTCCTGGCCCCAGGGTTCCTGCCTGTCGCTGCCTCTGGCCTGCCCCTCCCTCCTCCAACCAACATGCTTACCCTTAGCCCACTGGTAGGTGAAGGCGGGATCGAGGGTCTGCACAGCCATCTCCTTCACCATGACTCTTGTAACACCCCTGGCCCACTTTTTCCGAGACTTGGGAGTTGGTGGAGGAAGGTCTGTCTTCAGGCTTGCAGAAAATTCAGACCAAGTCGCCAGCGTCCTGTCAGGAGACTCCTCAGAATGGGGCGTCGACTCAGATGCTGTTGGACTGGGGGATTTTTCAAAATCATCCGAATAAGCCGAGCTCACTGTGCTGGCCGTAGGTTCCTGAGACTTTGACCCCAGGCTAGAAGTGCCCTTGGGTCCAAGGGACGAGACGGACCGCTGGCTCAGGCACTCAGAAATCTTGCTTCCAGAGCGGGGGGCCCCAGCCCAGGGGTTTTTGCTGGATGCCTTTTCCCCCTGACCTTTCTAAAACAAAGGATGGCAGAGGTCACTGGAAAGTGTTTTCGAAGGAACAAGCTCGGAATACAACTGCGTTAGGATGAGGACACCCCAAGGGCCCAGGAGGTGAGGGTCCACGCTGTCCTTCCTAGATTTAGGCAGGCTGAGTATCGTGAGCTGAACTCTTTTTTTTTTTTTTTAAACATCTTTATTGGAGTATAATTGCTTTACAATGTTGTGCTAGTTTCTGCTGTATAACAAAGTGAATCAGCTATGTGTATACATTTATCCCCATATCCCCTCCCTCTTGCATCTCCTTCCCACCCTCCCTATCCCACCCCTTTAGGTGGTCACAAAGCACCGAGCTGATCTCCCTGTGCTATGCAGCTGTTCCCACTAGGGATAAATGTAAAATAAATGTAATATCTATTTTACATTTGCTGGTGTATACGTCAAAGTTACTCTCAGCTGACCCTTCCCCCTCCCAGTGTCCTCAAGTCCATTCTCTACATCTGCATCTTTATTCCTGTCCCTAGGTTCATCAGAACGTAGGGACAGGAATAGGTTCATCAGAACGTTTTTTTTTTAAGGTTCCATATGTATGTGTTAGCATATGGTATTTGTTTTTCTTTCTGACTTACTTCACTCTGTAGGACAGACTCTACATCCACCCACCTCACTACAAATGACAATTTCATTTCTTTTTATGGCTGAGTAATATTCCATTGTATATATGTGCCACATCTTCTTTATCCATTCGTCTGTCAATGGACGCTTCCATCTCCTGGCTATTGTAAAGACTGCTGCAATGAACATTGTGTACATGGCTCTTTTTGAATTATGGTTTTCTCAGGGTATATGCCCAGTAGTGGGATTGCTTGGTCATACAGTAGTTCTATTTTTAGTTTCTTAGGGAACCGCCATACTGTTCTCTACAGTGGCTGTATCAATTTACATTCCCACCAACAGTGCAAGAGGGCTCCCTTTTCTCCACACCCTCTCCAGCATTTATTGTTTGTAGATTTTTTGATCATGGCCATTCTGACTGGTGTGAGGTGATACCTCATTGTAGTTTTGATTTGCATTTCTCTAATGATTAGTGATGTTGGGCATCCTTTCATGTGTTTGTTGGCAATCTGTGTATCTTCTTTGGAGAAATGTCTATTTAGGTCTTCTGCCCATTTTTGGATAGGGTTGTTTGTTTGTTTTTTTGATATTGAGCTGCATGAGCTGCTTGTATATTTTGGAGATTAACCCTTGGTCAGTTGCTTCGTTTGCAAATATTTTCTCCCATTCTGAGGGTTTTCTTTTCGTCTTGTTTATGGTTCCCTTTGCTGTGCAAAAGTCTTTAAGTTTCATTAGGTCCCATTTGTTTATTTTTGTTTTTATTTCCATTTATCTAGGAGGTCGGTCAAAAAGGATCTTGCTGTGATTTATGTCATAGGGTGTTCTGTGTATGTTTTCCTCTAAGAGTTTTATAGTGTCTGGCCTTATATTTAGATCTTTAATCCATTGTGAGTTCATTTTTGTGTATGGTGTTAAGAAGTGTTCTAATTTCATTCTTTTATGTGTAGCTGTCCAGTTTTCCCAACACCACTTATTGAAGAGGCTGTCTTTTCTCCATTGTATATTCTTGCCTCCTTTATCAAAGATAAGGTAACCATATGTGCGTGGGCTTATCTCTGGGCTGTCTGTTCCATTGATCTATATTCTGTTTTTGTGCTAATACCATACTGTCTTGATGACTGTAGCTTTGTAGTATAGTCTGAAGTCAGGGAGCCTGATTCTCCAGCTCCGTTTTTCTTTCTCAAGATTGCTTTAGCTTTTCGGGGTCTTTTGTGTTTCCATACAAATTGTGAAATTTTTTGTTCTAGTTCTCTGGAAAATGCCATTGGTAGTTTGATAGGGATTGCACTGAATCTGTAGATTGCTTTGGGTAGTAGAGTCATTTTCACAATGTTGATTCTTCCAATCCAAGAACATGGTATATCTCTCCATCTGTTTGTATCATCTTTAATTCTTTCATCAGTGTCTTATAGTTTTCTGCATACAAGGTCTTTTGTCTCCTTAGGTAGGTTTATTATTCTTTTTGTTGCAATGGTAAATGGGAGTGTTTCCTTAATTTCTCTTTCATCATCATTTTTCATCATTAGTGTACAGGAATGCAAGATATTTCTGTACATTAGTTTTGTATCCTGCCACTCTACCAAATTCATTAATTAGCTCTAGTAGTTTTCTGGTGGCATCTTGAGGATTCTCTATGTAATGTCTGCAAACAGTGACAGCTTTACTTCTTCTTTTCTGATTTGGATTCCTTTTATTTCTTTTTCTTCTCTGATTGCTGTGGCTAAAACTTTCAAAACTATGCTGAATAATAGTGGTGAGAGTGGGCAACCTTGTCTTCTTCCTGATCTTAGAGGAAATGGTTTCAGTTTTTCACCATTGAGAATGTTGGCTGTGGGTTTGTCATATATGGCCTATATTATGTTGAGGTAGGTTCCATCTATGCCTACTTTCTGGAGAGTTTTTATCATAAATGGGTGTTGAATTTTGTCAAAAGCTTTTTATGCATCTACTGAGATTATCATATGGTTTTTATCCTTCAATTTGTTAATATGGTGTATCACATTGATTTATTTGCATATATTGAAGAATCCTTGCATTCCTGAGACAAACACCACTTGATTGTGGTGTATGATCCTTTTAATGTGTTGTTGGATTCTGTTTGCTAGTATTTTGTTGAGGATTTTTGCATCTATGTTCATCAGTGATATTGGCCTGTAGTTCTCTTTTTTTGTGACACCTTTGTCTGGGTTTGGTATCAGGGTGATGGTGGCCTCGTAGAATGAGTTTGGAAGTGTTCCTCCCTCTGCTATATTTTGGAAGAGTTTGAGAAGGATAGGTGATAGCTCTTCTCTAAATGTTTGATAGAATTCACCTGTGAAGCCTTCTGGTCCTGGGCTTTTGTTTGTTGGAAGATTTTTTTTCTTTTCTTTTCTTTTTTTTTGCGGTATGCAGGCCTCTCACTGTTGCGGCCTCTCCCGTTATGGAGCACAGGCTCCGGATGCTCAGGCTCAGTGGCCATGGCTCATGGGCCCAGCTGCTCCGCGGCATGTGGGATCTTCCTGGACCAGGTCATGAACCCATGTCCCCTGCATTGGCAGGCGGAGTCTCAACTACTGCGCCACCAGGGAAGCCCTGTTGGAAGATTTTTAATCACGGTCTCAATTTCAGTGCTTGTGATTGATCTGTTTATATTTTCTATTTCTTCCTGGTTCAGTCTCGGAAGGTGGTACTTTTCTAAGAATTTGTCCATTTCTTCCAGGTTGTCCATTTTATTGGCATATAGTTGCTTGTAGTAATCTCTCATGATCCTTTGTATTTCTGCAGTGTCAGTTGTTACTTCTCCTTTTTCATTTCTAATTTTGTTGATTTGAGTCTTCTCCCTTTTTTTTCTTGATCAGTCTGGTTAACGGTTTATCAATTTTATCTTCTCAAAGAACGAGCTTTTCATTTTATTGATCTTTGCTATCGTTTCCTTCATTTCTTTTTCATTTATTTCTGATCTGATCTTTATGATTTCTTTCCTTCTGCTAACTTTGGGGGATTTTTGTTCTTCTTTCTCTAATTGCTTTAGATGTAAGGTTAGGTTGTTTATTTGAGATTTTTCTTGTTTCCTGAGGTAGGATTGTACTGCTATAAACTTCTCGCTTAGAACTGCTTTTTCTGCATCCCATGTTTTGCGTCATCGTGTCATTTATTTCTAGGTATTTTTTGATTTCCTCTTTGATTTCTTCAGTGATCTATTGGTTATTTAGTAACATGTTGTTTAGCCTCCATGTGTTTGTATTTTTTACAGTCTTTTTCTTGTAATTGATATGTAGTCTCAATGCATTGTGGTCGGAAAAGATACTTGACATAATTGCAATTTTCTTAAATTTACCAAGGCTTGATTTGTGACCCAAGATATGGTCTATCCTGGAGAATGTTCCATGAGCACTTGAGAAGAAAGTGTATTCTGTTGTTTTTGGGTGGAATGTCCTATAAATATCAGTTAAGTCCATGTGTCATTTAAAGCTTGTGTTTCCTTATTTATTTACATTTTGGATGATCTGTCCATTGGTGAAAGTGGGGTGTTAAAGTCCCCTACTATGATTGTGTTACTGTCGATTTCCCTTTTTATGGCTGTTAGCATTTGCCTTATGTACTGAGGTGCTCCTATGTTGGGTGCATAAATATTTACCACTGTTATATCTTCTTCTTGGATTGAGCCCTTGATCATTATGTAGTGTCCTTCTTTGTCTCTTCTAATAGTCTTTATTTTAAAGTCACTTTTGTCTGATATGAGAATTGCTACTCCAACTTTCTTTTGATTTCCAGTTGCATGGAATATCTTTTTCCATCCCCTCACTTTCAGTCTATATGTGTCCCTAGGTCCGAAGCGGGTCTCTCGTAGACAACATATATATAGGTCTTGTTTTTGTATCCATTCAGCCAGTCTATGTCTTTTGGTTGGAGCATTTAATCCATTTACGTTTAAGGTAATTTCAATATGTATGTTCCTATTACCATTTTCTTAATTGTTCTGGGTTTGTTTTTGTAGGTCTTTTCCTTCTCTTGTGTATCCGCGAGCAGAACTCTTGAAACCCTTCAGCACGAGGCTGCTGCACTTAGCACTGATGTTGTGAGCACGTGTAGCTGGCACGTGGGTGAAATCTGTTAAAGGGTCATTATTATGTATTATCAAAACATGTGTTGATAATGAGGTGGTTACTAATATGGAAAGAATCACCACGGGGCGATGCAACAAGTACAGGTTAGTTGTGGGGAAGTTGAAGTGGGATCTGCTTTAATCTTCTGATATGTTAAGTAGCTCTATCCTGTTATTACCTAGATCAGGGTCTCTACCCATGGCACACTGACATTTGAGACACGAACATTCTTTGCAGCGGGGGCCATCCTATGCATTGTGGGACACTGGCACAGGACATCCCTGACCACTACCCACTGAATGCCAGTAGCACCCTGCACCCCAGTCATGATCACAGTGTTGCCAGACATTGCCAAGTGTCCCCTAGGGGAGCAATCGCCCCGAGGTGAGAACCACTGACCTAAATGAGGCATAACGGTTGCAAGCTGTTCTACCCAAAGACCTAAAACGAAAAATCAGTTTTTTGTACTTACTTTCTGTTCCAAGTCTGATTTCTCACTGACGGCTGGAGCCAGATCATCAAGGGATAAAATGTTTATTCTCAAATCTGTAATCAAAAATGTAACATGTCGATATTTACTCCACATGCATTTACCATCCTGTTGTAGGCACCGGGCTAAGTGCTAGGGACGGGAAGAGCAGAAGGCGTACAGTCCCTGTCCTCAGAAAGTGAGCCCAGGGATCCAAGCGCTTTTTCTCTAAAGGGCTAGGTCATAAATATTTTTGGCTTTTCGGGCTAGTCTGTCTCTGTCACCATTGCTCAGCTCTGCCCTCATGATTCAAAAGCCGCCACAGACCATGTGTAAACAAATGGGTATGGCTGTGTCCCAGTAAAACTTCATTTATAGGGACTTCCCCCATGGTTCTGCAGTTAAGACTCCGGCCTTCCAAAGCAGGGGATGCGGGTTCGATCCCTGGTCGGGGAACTGAGATCCCACATGCCACACGGTGCGGCCAAAAAAACAAAAAACAAAAAACTTTATTCATAAGAACAGACGACTGGGCTTCCCTGGTGGCGCACTGGTTAAGAATCTGCCTGCCAGTGCAGGGGACATGGGTTCAAACCCTGGTCCAGGAAGATCTCAAATGCCACAGAGCAACTAAGCCCATGAGCCACAACTACTGAAGCCCATGCGCCCTAGAGCCCGTGCTCTGCAACAAGAGAAGTCACCCCAATGAGAAGCCCATGCTCTGCAACAAAGAGTAGCCCCTGCTCGTCGCAACTAGAAGAAAGCCCGCACACAGCAATGAAGACCGAACGCAGCCAAAAATAAATAAATAAAACATTAAAAAAAATTTTTTTAAATAAAAGAAGAGCCAAGTATTGTGAACATGTGTGCAGGGGCCCTGGAGGTCTGCAAGGAGGGAGTTATAACCTCAAGGGGGTTGGAGACTTGGCTGGGGAAGGAGGAGCTGACACCAGGTCTGGCCACAGGATCTGCAGGACCCAGTGCAAAGGAAAAAAAAAAACCAGACGGTGGGGAAATTCCCAGTTGTTAGGACTCTTCGTTTTCACTGCCGAGGGCCCGGGTTCAACCCCTGGTTGGGGAACTAAGGAACTAAGATCCCACAGGATGTGCAGTGAGGCCAAAGAACAAAGCAAAACAAAGAAACAAAACACAGACCACGGACCTCTCGGCCTCTGGCCTAGACAGAGGAGACGATCATGATGCAAGGAAGGACACCTAGTGACACATGTGCTTGAGGTAGAAGAGGGGGACTGGCACCTCGTCCTAAGTTCTCATTTAAAGCAAGTCAAGGACACTTAACTGTGGTGCCAGCTGGCCAGTCACCAGCGCCCAAATGCCTTGGGTGCAGGTTACTCAGGAGAAGGAAGGCTCTGCGCAGTTCGGGTGTCCCAGCGGGTTTCTGCCCCATCAGTATGTGAGCCCACTCCTCCCCAGGACGGGGGAGGCCGACTGGCTGCCAGTATTCGCAGGGACCTCATCATGTGGCTCATTTCAGGCCCGAGGCACAGAGGCTGTGTGTGTGTGTGTGTGTGCGCGTGCGCACACAACTGGGGATGGGAAGGGCGCGGTGGGGGGGGTCCACCCTGCGGGGCCTCAAAACTCAAGCAGGTACATGATCCAATCATGGCTGAGTTGAACAGACACTTCCGAAGAGGGCCTAAGGTGTCTAGAGGCTTCCACGGAGGGCACATGCTAGGTTGGAGGGATGAGTCTCCCTGAGGAGGCAGGACGAGACCCCCAATTCTAGGAACAAGCAGGGGACAGTTAGCAGGAGCAGACGGGAGCAGGGCCCTCCCTCAGGTGGCACAGCGCTGGGGATGAGCAGGAGATGGAAGACTGAGCCGTCTACTCTCTTTGGAAAGGTCAGCTGAGTGCAGCCGTCTGGCAGCATAAGACCCAGATCAAAGCCCAGCTCATCACTCTAGCGTGAGGGTCTCGCCCCCGCCTCCGAGCTCCTCTAACACTGCCAGTTACCACAATGCACGTGACACGTAAGTCCAGAGATACGTTCATGGACAAAGCCTCTGAACTAAGCCATCCCAGCCGGCTCGGGCCAAGGCACTGCAGGAGACTGTGGACGAGTTCTCTGGAACAGTGTTGTCATTGGCTGAGGAATGACGTTATTGTCACATCAACCAACCTGGACATGCACACACTTACTAAGCAGGAGGCCCCACTGAGGCACTCCACAGGCACCAGCTCACTGACACAGCTCTGCCCCACGTTACAGATGTGGAGACCATGGCACAGAGAGCCTGACACTGCACGGCCAGAAAGAGGCGGAGCAAGGATGTCCACCTCAAGTATGCTGGACCCCAAACTCAGACTTGTACTCACCACTCCCTGCTACGTGCCTCCCTTGAGGCTGCATCAGAATGAGGGAAGGTGGGGTCTGGACACCAAGGGGGCCCTCCAGGCCAGCAGCGAGGGCTGAGGGGCAGCCTGGATGGGCGGCCCAGGAGGGCAGGAACTTGGGTCTGGCACCTGCCCCACCAGCTACACCCACCTTCTCACCCACCTGCCAGGCTGGCGTGGACACCCACTCACCAGCCCCTTGCGCCCAAAGATATGAGACCGTATCGGTGAGGTGCCAAATGGCATCCGGCCGATGGTGGCCCCTGAGGGGGCTCAAAGGGACTTCCTCACATCCGTGAGCCCGTTTCGCTGCCTTCTCCAACCCTCACGAGGGCGCGTGGCAGGGACTCTTGCTGGCCGTGCTTCTCCTCCCTGCCCCCATGTGGTGGTACCTTGGCATCTTGAATATTTTGACCTGCAGGAACCTGAGACACAGCAGGGGCTGCAAGGACTCCCTGACCTTCTCCCCTGAATCAGGTCGTAAGGCTCTCAGGTAAGAAGATGTGCCTTCCCTCTACCTGGAGGAAAGGAGCATCCTTATGTCCAAGATGGGGGAACACTGAGCAACCCCAACTACATCCCCTCATCTACTACCCTTGGCTCATATCCTTCCATCTATCACATTCTCCCACAACTATTCTCCCATCAAACCTAGCAGAAGGCGCGACCGTTTCTTCAGGTTTCCACTTCCTTATGAAGGCTCCTGTGTCACATAAAACGTACATTAAATATTTATTTAATATCTGAACGCTCTTCTCCTGTTAACCTGTCTTTGGTCACAGAGCCCCAGCCAAGAACCCAGAAGGACACAAGGAAAAAGCTATTTTTCCTCCCCTACAACTGATTCACAGGCTACGGATCACCCTGGCACTTGGGGTCAGGGGACAGTTGGCTTGTTTGTCATCCTGTTCCTGATAC
This sequence comes from Grampus griseus, assembly GCF_964374135.1. Classification (NCBI taxonomy): domain Eukaryota; kingdom Metazoa; phylum Chordata; class Mammalia; order Artiodactyla; family Delphinidae; genus Grampus; species Grampus griseus. The sequence goes on along the minus strand of NC_139019.1, from coordinate 159,717,936 downwards.
CATGATGCCTGGCACGTGCTGGCACACAGCAGGTACTCGAGACACAGTTATTGAACTCGGATTTGATGATCAGGCACCAGATGGGAGAAATCAATGTTGGCTGCACATATTTTTCTTTCTGCTCTTCCTTAAATACATACAATGTTAAAATAAAAATCACGTTCAATGATGGTGAAATAATAAAAATGTTTATGAGGGACTTCCCTGGTGGCGCAGTGGTTAGGAATCCACCTGCCAATGCAGGGGACACGGGTTCGAGCCCTGGCCCGGGAAGATCCCACATACCGTGGAGCAACTAAGCCCGTGCGCCACAACTACTGAGCCTGCGCTCTAGAGCTCGCGAGCCACAACCACTGAAGTCCGCGTGCCTAGAACCTGTGCTCTGCAACAAGAGAAGCCACCACAATGAGAAGCCCGCGCACCACAATGAAGAGTAGTCCCTGCTCGCCGCAACTAGAGAAAGCCTGTGCGCAGCAACGAAGACCCAATGCAGCCAAAAATAAATAAATAAATTTATAAAAAGAAAAGTTTGTGACTGGTTAGAGATTGGTTTCTTTTTCTGAAGTTAAAAAGGAAAGGAAGCAAATTTCTCTTTTACAACAAGGAAAACTGCATTGCCGTCCTCTTGCACGAGGCTCTAGAAGGATTTCCGTTTTTGCTCTGTCATTGGGTAGGGTTACTAGAAGAAGGCTTTAAAGACAGAACAAAAAAATCTGACATAGCCCCTCAACTAGGAAAGAAGGTCAGGAAGCCAAGGGTGTGACTCGCACCCCTCATGACAATACCCTGTGACCACCACACCAGGGATCCTAGAGGCGGTCTTGCCCTTCCTGCCCCAGGGTGACAACTCTGCGCAGGGATGAGGGTTACCATTTAGACTTTCATCGGCGGCTTCTGAGGGAGACTTATCCTGAGGCCCAGCCTCACTCCTTCTTGGGGAGGACGAGAGCTTGCCATCCCCCACTGTTGAGGGCACAGACTTCGGAAAGGTTCCGGGGATGGAAAGTGATGCCGTGTGGGAGGCTGTGTCCTCTGAAATGGGAATCTGTGGGGAGCAAGTTCTCGAGCCAGCACTGTGAAGGGTCCCATCTGCTGACCGTGAGGTTGGCAGACGTGATGTCGGAAATGGCTTTGAGCTGGAAAGATCCTTCCTGGGCAGCGAAAGGACTCTCAGTTGATTTGGGATCTGATCCTACTTTGGTGGAAACAAAAGAAGGGAAATTACCAAACATACGCTACGTAAGTCCTTATCATCGGACATCATGGCTGGTGGAGAGCATGAGTCCTTGGCGATCAAATCATTATCCCTCTCTGCCCCTTTCTTTCCCTTCCCCTCATCTCTGGAAGTCAAGGTACAACATTTAGACAAGATAATACTGGGATTAGACATACTCCACAAATAATCAGAAAAATTCACTTTGCTTTCAAATACATATTGTTAATTACACATTTTCTAAACTAAGGCCCCTGAGAACATGGATCTTCAACAGAGTCAAAATCAATATGCAGATTTTTCCCCTTAAAATGCAGCCTTCCCATCACTTCACACCAACTAGGATGGCTATAACCAAAAAAAATAAATAAATAACAAAAAATAACAAGTGTTGGTGAGGATGTGGAGAAATTGGAACCCTCATACACTGCTGGTGGGAATGTAAAACAGTGCAGTCACTGTGGGAAACAGTTTTTCTGTTCCTCGATAAGTTACACACAGAATTACTACAAGACCCAAGAGTTCGACTCCTAGGTATAAACCCAAAGAATTGAAAACAGGGACTCAAACAGATACTTGTATACTATTCACAATCGCCAAAAGGTGGAAACAACCCAAATGTCCATCAATGGACAAATGGATAAATAAAATGTGGTCCATCCACACAACGGAATATTACTCAGCCATAGAAACGAATGAAGCACTGACACATGCTACAATGTGAGTGAACCTCGTAAACATCATGCTAAGGGAAAGAAACCAGACACAAAAGGCCACAGGTTGTATAATTCCATTACACGAGATGTCTAGAACAGGCAAACCCACAGTGACACAAAGCAGATTAGTGGTTGTTAGGGTCTGGGGGAGGGGGAAACAGGGAGGGATTACTGGGTAAGGGTCTCCTTTTGGCATGATGAAAACGTTTTGGAACTAGACAGAGGTGGTGGTTACACAACATCGTGAATGCACTTAATGCCACTGAACTGTTCATTGGCATTGAACAGTTGGAAGATGGAAATGCAGCCTTCCCAATGTAGCGATTCCCGTGTGGTACAACCAACAAATAGGCATGGATCACCAATGGCAGTGATCACAGCTGGTGTTGGATCAGTCATACAAAGTGCTGTCCTGGGGTGTATACAGCTACGAGGCTCCACATAGTGCAAAACTGCCTGACGTGTCCCAAATCCTGTCCCTTACAGAGCAGACCAGCAATGGGTACCCGTGATTGGCTGAAACCCAACCTCTCCTCATCAAACACTTTCTGAGTGTTTACGGGTGATGGCTCTCTTCAAAAGTCTCTAGTGCTATGATAGAAAGGTACAAATGCAAAGTACATACAAGTACAAAATAAATACATGCAAACCTTACCGAGACTAGTTTTGTTTGTTCTTTCTCACTGACTTTGGTGCTGGTGAAACCCTGATTTGTGGATGCTTGTTTTTCGCTAGAAGATTCCATCAAGCTTCCTAGCAACTCTTTCATTTCCTCTTCATCACTGTCTGGAGAATCCAGTCTTCTAGGAGGTTTTTTCTCTTTGGGTGTTTGAAGATCCCTCTCTTTCCCAACACGTGCTTCAGGGGATATCTTTTCCACAGGTGCTTCTCTCTTCTTTAGAAACCTACTGACCTTCCCACTCGGCATGTCACTCTCAGGGACAGGAATTTCAAGGGCCTGTTTCTGGGAGGTTTTGTCCGTGTTCTGTGAAGAAAGGTCAACCGTCCTTCTAGGGGGATTTTCGTCTGCTCTGCTAGGAAGCCAGTCCTCAGAGGTCTTCAGGTCAGATTCCACGTCAGACAAATCCATCTGCACCTTCCGGTTCCTGATCTTGGTTTCTATCTGGGCCAGCTTTGTGAGCGCAGCGTTGGCCCTGACCTTCGAGGCAGTGGTCGAAGCTCTACCTGAAGACAGCCAGGGCCCACTCCCCAGGAAAGCATTCTCTTTCGGGAATAAGTGTTTTCCACCCATAGTCTGGTTTCTTTTTAGAAATCTGCTTGGACCGGGTGCTATTTTGGTAAGACTTCTACTGATTTCCAAGTTCTGGATTTCTTCCATCTTTGAATCTTCTAAGGAAATATCACTGAAGTCGCCAAAGATATCACGCACAGTACGGCTGGTTTTTCTTATTGAAGCCATTCTAGGGAGTAAAGAAAGAAAACTTACAGTAAGAATACCTGATGTTCAGACTGCACATTCAAATCTCTCAACGCTTCCCACCACCTGGGAGAGGCCACATCCCCCTTTGCCATCTGGCCAGAGCCTCCCCTTCAAGCCCGATGATGGCAACGAAAATAATAAGACACCTGGTACGTTATCATTGAACTATGCCGTTCAAGGCCAGGTCTTAAGTGAGACACGTTACATATTAAAAACGAGAGCCAGTGCTTCTCAGGCCCAGCAGTATGCCTAGCACTCTGCTCAGAGCTACAGTATCTCATTTAATCCTCACTCAACACTGAGAGTTGGTCATTGTCATGCCTCTTTCATAGAGAAGAGGAAGGAAATGAAGGCCTCCACAGGTTAGGTCACCTGGCCAGCGAGTAACAGAGCCAAATTCAAAGCTCAGGCCAATTCCAAAGGTCCCACTCGCCCCTACAGTGCTTCACTGCCTCTCCAGTTACCCCACCTCTGCTCCGAGTGAGTCCTATTACCCAGTTGCACCCCAAGTCTGGTCTCCTCCTTTATCCAAGTGTCCTCAGTTCTCTCAAAAAGAGCTGTTGAAACACAATCTGTATATTTAATGAGCTCCCCAGAAATCTTATTTTACTTACAGTGTGTGAACTACTGCCCTGGGAGCAGGGATGGGGGCTATGGACAGACACAGACCCCCCCACCAAAGGTCGGCCATGTGTTGTATGTGTGTGCTGGCGTACAGTTTTCTGGGAAAAAGGGCCAGCGTTTCCGTCATATTCTCAGAGTTCCCATGTGCCCCTGAAGGAATATGAACAATTCACTCCAAGATTTACCAAGGTTTCAAAAGATTTTAAAGACTTAAAAAAATGGAAAAATATGGCATGGGTGTGTGTTTGCTGCAGGCCCTTTAGTGAGGAACCTGGCAACAGCAATGAAAATGTGAAATGCACAGACCCTGTGACACCACAATTCCACGTCTGGGAATTTCCCTACAATGCCCATAGAGATGTATGTTCAAGGGATGTCTTGGCAGCATTGTTTGTACTCGTCAGAATCCTGATCCCATCCATACAGGCTCAATGAAGTCCAGATGACCACAGGCAGACAATGGAATACTATGCACCTGTTAAAAGGAATGGGGGAAGACCTGTGTGCAAGATAATGTCTCCAGCATAATGATCTGTGAGGCAGAAAAGATGCACAACCACGCCTCAGCTCCATACTGTTTGAATGTTTTAGCAAGGCCATTTGTTACTTTTATTTCAAAAAATTTACTGTGAGAACCCAAAAAGCCTTTTCTTCCCCCCACTCTGTCCACTTGGAAAACAACCTTATTGGGATTGCCAGACTAAATACAGGACACCCAGTTATTTGAATTTCAGATAAATAGCAAATAATTTAAGAAATATAAGTATGACCCAAATATTTTTATCCTAAAAGGTAATGTTCAAATTTTTTTTAATTTATTTATTTATTTATTTTTGGCTGCTTTGGTTCTTCGTTGCTGTGTGCAGCTCTCTCTAGTTGCGGCGAGTGGGGGCTACTCTTTGTTCCGGTGCATGGGCTTCTCATTGCAGTGGCTTCTCTTGTTGCAGAGGATGGGCTCCAGGCACGCAGGCTTCAGTAGTTGCAGCATGCAGGCTCAGTAGTTGTGGCTTGCGGGCTCCAGAGCGCAGGCTCAGTAGTTGTGGCACACGGGCTTAGTTGCTCCATGGCATGTGGGATCTTCCCGCACCAGTGCTCGAACCCGTGTCCCCTGCATTGGCAGGCGGATTCTTAACCACCGCACCACCAGGGGAGCCCTAAATATTTTTATACTAAAAAATTATTTGTTGTTTATCTGAAACTGAAATTCAATTGGGTGTCCAGTATTTTGATTTGTTAAACCTGGCTACCATACATCTTATATACCTTTCAAAGCTGAGTTCAAATATTTTGTGCAAGGCATTTAACCCAGCCCCTAAGATTCTGTACAAGAATGAATTATTTTTATTATTTTACTGTCTGTTTCTCTGACCAGTGTGCTTACTTGCTCATCCCCATCTTAACCACCCCGTGTACTAAAAGTGCCCAGCACAGGCCTGACCACAGGAGTCAGTGAATCAAAAATCACACCCAAAAGAAACAGTGCAGAATTCCTAGTGTGAGTGACCCTGGTCAAGTTACTTAACCACTCTGTGCCTCAGCCTGCTCATCTGTAAAAAGGGAATAATAACTATTAGCCTCACAGGATTCCTATGTTCAGTGTGGGGCATGGAATAAGCATACAATAAAATTTAGATAGCAGTAATGACAGTATTTGGACTACCTGCATAACCGGCTAACTTTTAGCTGGAAGGACATGGTGAAGGGGAAGTAGAAAGCACTGGAACAACATCAACAGCTATCCTTGTGAGTATTTTTGTAGGCAAGGCCCAGGGCACTATGTGGGTCAGAGGAAAAGCCTGACCACCAGGCCAGGTTTTCTGGCATCTAGTTCTTCTGAAAGTTTCCCTAGGTTTAAAAAAAATTTTTTAATAAAAAAATTAATTAAAATAAATCATTTTTTTAAAAAGAATTTCAAGAAAAAGGGATTTCTCTCTGGTGGCCTAGTGGTTAGGATTCCAGGCTTTCACTGCCATGGCCTGGGTTCAATCCCTGCTCCAGGAACTGAGATTCCACAAGCTGCACGGCACAGCCAAAATAAATAAATAAAATAAAATAAGATAATTTTAAAAATAAATCAATAATGTTTAAAAGGGTAAATTTCATGTTATGTACATTTTACCACAACTAAAATATATATTTTTTAATTAAAAAATTTTTATTGAAGTACAGTTGATTTACAATATTGTGTTAATTTCATAAATAGATGTATTTTTAAAACACATAATTAAAAATAAACCAATAGGTAAAAGATGTGAACCAATATTTCACCAAAAAATATATATATATAAATGGCCAATAAGCACATGAAAAGATGTTCAACATCAGCCATGAAGGAAATTCAAAGCAAAACCACTATAAGATCCACTTCATACCTACGAGGGTGGCTATAATCAAAACTACAGAAAATAACAAATGGTTGGTGGAGGGTATGAAGAAATTGGAACCTTCATACCCCTTTGGAAGAGACTATAAAATGACGCAGCTGACAACCTGGAAAACGGTCTGGTAGTTCCTCAAAAAGTTAAACATCATTACTTTATGATCCAGCAATTCTACTCCCATGAAGCCCAAGATAACTGAAATGTAAGCAAATGTTCATAATAGTTCTTATTCATAATAGACAATAAGTGGAAACAACCCAAATATCCATTAATTAGTGAATGGATGAGAACTGAGGTCCATCCATAAATGAGATACTACTCAGTAATAAAAAAGAACAAATAATGACACACACAACACGCATATACGTCAAACACACCATACTAAGGGAAAATACCAGATGATGCAAAAAACCACACACTGTATAATTCCAGTTATAAGGATTGTCCAGAAAAGGTAAATCTATAGACTCAGCCCATCAGTGGTTGCCTGAGACTGGGAGTGGTAGCGGAGATAGACTGCAAAGGGGACACTTGGGGTGACTGACAAGTTCTAAAGCTGGATGGTAGTGATGTTTGCACCACTTGGTAAATTTACTAAAAATAACGGGAATTGTACGCTTAGAAGGGGTGAACTGTATGGTATGTAAATGAATTATCAATAAAGTTGTTAAAAATAAATAAACCAAAATTTGAAAACACAGTCGCCCCTCAGACCATCGAGCTCTTCCCCCAGGCCTGGAGCGACCCACATCGTACCACGCTCGCTCATGGGCCCCAGACGAGGAAAATGAGGCGCTAGGCCGCTCTCCCGCCGCCCGACCTGCCCAGCCCCGGAGCGCGTCCCGTTTCCCTGCAACTCCTCTCCCGAGCCCGGGCATTAAGCCCGGCCACCGCCCAGCCAACCCCGCCAACCTCCTCCCACGAAGTCCTTCCGCGGACGCCGCCACCGCTCTCGGCCGGACCCTCGGGCCAGAAGGGACCGTTGACCCCGGTAAAGGCGCCAGGGCGAAAGAGACTACACCTCCCGGTGCACCCCGCGCCCCAACGACCAATAGCGCTCCATGTCGCTATCGCGAGGCATCATGGGAATGGTAGTTTGAAGGGGGACACGGCGTGCACCGCGCGTCAAGGCCCAATGGTGTCTCGGGTCATAATCGCAAGGCATGACGGGAGTAGTTCCGGGAAGGGCCCGGCGCGCCGCGGAGACGCCTGGGCGCAAAGGGACGGTTACGAGAAGAGGTGGCCGCGCCTTCTCCATGGCCGCCGCTCGTGTCCCGCTGTGGGCAGTCTGTGTGCTGCGGATGGCGCTGGCCACAGTCTACTTCCAGGAGGACTTTCTAGATGGAGGTGAAGGGGCTCCGCCGGTGGCGGAGGCTTAAGCTCCCTCATACCCCAGTGCCCAACGGATGGCCCAAGTTGCCATTGCCCCCGCCTGTCGCCGAGGTATCGGTGGTGGCAAAACCTCGAAGCTTCGAGGCCTCGAGGGACCCCAACACTCTCCCCACCACCCAAATTAACAGTTTTCAGCCCTAACCGGTGTTATTTACCCCCAACAGAGCGCTGGAGGAACCGATGGGTGCAGTCCACCAATGACTCCCAATTTGGGTATTTTAGACTCTCGTCCGGGAAATTTTATGGTCATAAAGAGAAAGACAAAGGTTAGTGTAGGAATCGTGAGAAAATCAAGGTGAATGTTAAACCCCCATAGCAACCTTTCAAGGTAGGTGTGGCACAGCCCTAACACCCATTTCACAGGTCGGGAAACAGGCATGGGTAGGGTCTTTTGGTCTTCTCTTTTCTTGACCAAGATACCCCCTCTTTACAAGCACTAGTCAAATGGGTTTGGAGAGCCGAGGGTCCTGCCCTACAGAAGGAAAAAGTTTAGAAGGTACTTCTCATTTTTATTTTCACGTTAAAAAGAAAAACAGGGTAAAAGTTATATGCCGTCAAGCACACGGATCTTTGGGGGTCCAATAGGACGAATGTTTACAACTGCACACCGAGGTCAAGATAGGAACGTTTTCAGGCCCCACCTCCACCCCCAGAGCCTTCCCTTCTGGCCTACCCCCCCCCCGCCAAGTCAGTAGTCTCCAAGTACCAAGGATAACCTGTATTCTGACTTCTCATTCCTGATGATCAAAGGTAGGCAAACTAAAGCTCCTCTACTGCCTGTTTTTTGTACAACCAGTTAGCTGAGAGTGGTTTCTACGTTTTTTAATTGTTGGAGAAAAATAGAAAGGGGAATAGTATTTTGTGATGCATAAAAATTACACAAAATTCAATGAAATGCCTGAAATTTCAGGGTCCATAAATAAAGTGTTAGTGGAACACATTCATGCTCCTTCATTTGCATACAGTCTATGGCTGCTTTCAGGCTGCAAAGGCAGAAATGAGTAATTAGGATGGAGAAGGAATGGCTCCCAAAGTGTAAAGCATTCATTCCCTGGCCTTAACAGAAAAAAGTTTGCCAACCCCTGATTTAGATTAAAAAATTTCCCTCTTTACCACCTTCCACTCAACTTCCATCTTGGCTCTGTTACTCCAGTGTTGCCTTCATTGTTTTGTGGATACACGTTCCAAATTGTCAGGCTGTGATGGCAAAAATGGAGTGAAAATAACAAGGTGGTCTGTGAAGCTTGTACAGGGAGCGGGGTTGTCATTTGTTTTTTTCCCACAATGTTTTTCCTTCCTCCAACCTGGAATCCTGAGACTCTGTGCGTTTCATTCATTCCAGCACTTGTCTACTGAGAGCAGACACAGGCAAGGCACTGAGGATACTGGTTAATTTGACCCCTTTCATTGTGGTCTCCCAGGACCGTAACATAGAAGCCATGGATGGAAAGATCAATAGAATTTAACCAGACAGAGATGGGTGAGAGGTGATGGTGGTGGCTGAGGAGTGTGGTGAGACTCAGAGGGAGGTGGTGAGTCAGATGGCCTTCGGAATTGCCTGGATGGTAGGGGAAGGGGCTACAGATCACCTGAGAAAGGGAAGAGTGGGGGAAGAATGTAGGAGAGAGAGAGAGAGAGATAGGTTTGGGAGTGAGGAGTCAACCGTGAGTTCAGTCTTAGACATACTGACGCAAAATGCCAGGTTCATTAATGATGGCTCTCAGCATAGGCAGTTATGGAGGCTGGAGTATGTTACAAGGAAGGGTAGGTTATAAGAAGACTGGCTCTGTTTTCAGGTTTGTCTTTTTTTTTTTTAATTTAAGTATAGTTGATTTATAATATGTTAGTCTTAGGTGTACAGTACAGTTATATATATTTCAGATTCTTTTCTCTTATAGGTTATTACAAAATATTGAGTAGAGTTCCCTGTGCTATACAGTAGGTCCTTGTCAGGTTTGTTTTATACTCCAGTATAAGATAAGGAATTGGTACAGAGCCTTTTGGCTACTGAAAAGGGATTTTTGGTCTTGAAGTGAACAGCTAAATTTATAAAGTACAAGAAGATTCAGATGACAAAAGGATGGTATCTTCATAAAAAGAGCCACCACACAGATGACACCCAAGGACCAGCTCATCCAGTGCAGTGAAGCACTTTTTTTCCCCCCAGATCAGCAATCTGTCCTCCATCAGCCGTTGTGTCTCTTAAATAGCTGTTTTAAGATGAGAAGGAAAAGAAGTAGAATGTTCCATTGTTTAATCCAGTTGTTACAAAGCTTCCTTGTACATTCCTACCCCTTGGAAAATGAAGCAAAATTAATCTTTTATCTATAATTAGATTGCATATTTGTCAGTTAGAGCTGAAGTGTTTTTATAACTTAAGACCTAACAGTGGTATATTAAGTACAAAAACATGTACATGAGTATGTGAACTAGAAGTTCTGTGGCAGCGAGAGCCTGTTAGTGATATGCCCATTGTATATCATTGTACAAATGTGCTATAGGTGCAGGATCAACATAAATGGTTGGAAGGTTTATTATCGGGGTGGGGGAGGACAACCATGTAATTCCCTGCATTGCCGAGCAGTGTCATTCCTAATCCTTCATGAGTACTTTTTATTTAAAGGTCTGCAGACCACTCAAAATAGCCGATTCTACGCCATCTCTGCACGGTTCAAACCATTTAGCAATAAAGGGAAGACTCTGATCATTCAGTACACCGTGAAACATGAGCAGAAGATGGACTGTGGAGGGGGCTACATTAAGCTCTTCCCTGCAGACGTGGATCAGAAGAACCTGAATGGAAAATCCCAGTACTATATTATGTTTGGTGAGTTTAGATAGTATGGACAACCATTTCTTGTGATTTTGAAAACCCTTCCACCTGTAGGATCCTTAGACTGACTTTGCTATAGTTGTGTTGAGTTTATCTAACTAAAGGTTTCTAGTACTGTTAAACCTAATTAGTATTAAAAAAGGCGGCTGTACCATTCTGTTGTTCTTGGGAGAAAGTTATTTATTCAACATTAATGTAGCCCCAAGTATTTTGAATGCCTCAGGAGTCAGTAAACCTTGGCCATGGGCCAAATCGGCCCACAGCCTGTGTTTGTTATGGCCCATGAACTGAGAATGGGTTTTTAAATTTTTTGGCTGCACTGCATGGCTTGCAGGATCTCAGTTCCCCGACCAGGGATTGAATCCGGGCCACAGCAGTGAAAGCCCAGAATCCTAACCACTAGGCAACCAGGGAACTTCCTGCTTCTTAACATTTTTGGATGATTAAAAAAATCAAAAGAAGGACAATACTTTTAACCCATGAAAATAATACGAAACTCAAATTTCAGTGTCCACAAATGAAGTCTTATTGGAATGCAGCCTCACTCAGTTCATTTACGTCTTGTCTATGACTGCTTTCAAGCAGTAGTGGCAGAGTTGAATGGTCATGACAGAGAGTATATAGCTCACAAAACCAAAAATATTTACTGTCTGGCTCCTTACAGAAAAAGGAGATCATTGACCCCTGGAATACATTAAATGTCTCCTGACACTAGGAGTAATTGATTAACATCTGTTCTGGAATTGGGAAGGGACCACATTGGGCTGCAGGAACTAGACATAACTGAAATGTGTGGATTCAAAAACGTTTAAGAATGAAGAGGATTCTGGGAAGATGGGGGAATAGGAAGCACCAGGAATCTGTCTCCCCACATAGACAAGACAACATTCTTGCACTGGCATAATCTGTCTGATGTAACAGTTAGGGAACTATGGAGTCTGTGGAAGTATTGCAACTTCCAGTAGAAAACTGGGGAGGTCAATTTGGGTGAATTTCAGTTCTTAGCACAGTAGTACCTACCCATTCCCACCTCCAGCCATATGGCAAACAGACAGCTGTGCACCAGGTTCCTGGAGCAGCTTTTACAGGAGCCAGGGTAGGCAAAAAGGACCCTGTCCTCCGAATATCAAGGATCTGAACTCTGATGGCTGATTGCCCCTTCTTGTTGCAGAGGTGCAGAAAAAGAGATGGGCAGCCATTGTTGTTAAACACACCCCCATTGTTATAAGCCTTTCCCCCTCCAGCTGAAATGATTTCCAGGAGACTTAAAGGGCCAGAACCCTTCCCTCCCACCCTTCATTTTTCACCTTTTCCCCTTTAGGAAGGTAGACATTAAAGACTAAGACATTAAAAAACAACTACATATGCAGGGAAAATTAGAAAGTGACCACACATACACAGGAAAACACTCAGAAAAGACCTGAGAAAACCTGAAGTTTACATCCCAGGCTGACGCTTGGTACAGAGCCAGCCTTCAACAATCAGTCAAAAAACCAACAACAACACAGCAAACCCTGCGGAAGGAGGAGAATCTGATTTCCAGACTTAACATTCATTATTAGACTCATATGTCAAGTGTTTAACAAATAATCACAAGGTATACAAAGAAACAGGAAAGTGTGGCCCATTCAAATGAGAAGGATAAATCAACATAAACTGTCCCTGAAAAAAAGACCTAATGGCAGATCTGTTAGACTTAAATAACTGAATGATGCTAAAAGAACTAAGTGAAGATGTAGTGAAAGTCAAGAAAAATGAGAGTAAAATGGAAATATCAGTAAGGAGATAGAATACTTAACAAGAAACCAAAATCAAATTCTGGAGCTGAAAAGTAAACTAACATGAAGAGTTCACTAGAAGAGTCAAAGGCAGATTTGAGCAAGCAGAAGAAAGAATCAGAGATCTTGAAGATAGGATAATGGAAATTATCAAGGCTGAGGAGCAGAAAGAAACAAGATTGAAGGAGAGCAAACAGAGGCTAAGGGACCTGTGGGACACCATCAAACAGACCAACGAGTACACATTGTGGGAGGCACAGAAGGAGAAGAGAGAGAAAAAGGAGCAGAGGGAGAGAATATTTGAAAAAACAAAGGCTGAAAACTTCCACATTTGATGAAATACATGAATATAAATATCCAAGAAGCTCTATGAACTCCAGGTAAGATGAACTCAAAGAGGTCCACACCAAGACACAGTGTAATCAAACTTGCAAAAAGCAAAGACAAAGAATGTTGAAAGCAGCAAAAGGGAAGCAAATCATCACATACAAGGCATTTGCAATAAGCTTATCAGCAGATTTCTCATCAGAAAGTTTGGAGGCCAGAAGATAGTGGATTCAAAGTGAAAAGAAAAAAAAAACTCTCAACGAAAACTCATATTTGGCAGAACTGTCCTTCAAATATGTGGAAAAATTAAGACAGAAAAGCTGAGGGAGTTTGTAACCACTAGAACTGCCTTGCAAGAAATGCTCAAGGGAGTCCTGCAAGGTGAAATGAAAGGACACTCACTAGACAGTAACTCGAACCTATATGGAGAAATAAAAATCTCAATAAAGGTAAATATAATTATAAAAGCTAGTATTATTTAACAATGGTTTATAACTACACTTTTTGTTTTCTACATGATTTAAGAGACTAATACATTTAAGGAAAAACAATTATTTGTGTAAAAGCTAATATTACTGAAACTTTGGTTTGTAACTACAAATCTAGTTTTCTACATAATTTAAGAGACTAATGCATTTTAAAGAATTATTAGTTTATGTTTTAGGGGACACAGCATATAAAGATGTAACTTTGTGACATCAATAACTAGCTAGATGGGCTAAGGGAAGAAGAGAGAAGACTCAAATTACTAAAATCAGAAATGAAAGTGGGGATGTTACTACCTTGTCTACAGAAATAAAAGGGATTAGAAGAGAGCACTATGAATATTTGTACACCAAAAAGTTGGATAACCTAGATGAAAGGGACAAATTCCTAGAAACACAAAACCTACCAAGACTCAATCACAAAGAAATAAGAAATCTGAATAGACCTATAAGTCCTAAGGAAATTGAAGCAGTAAACAAAATTATCCCAACAAAAAAAAGCCTTGTCTCAACAAACTGAGTATATGGGGAATATACCTCAACATAATAAAGGCCATATATGACAAACCTACAGCCAACATTATATTCAGTGGTGAAAAGCTGAAAGCATTTCCTCTAAGATCAGGAATGAGATAAGGATGCCCACTCTTGCCACTTTTATTCAACGTAGTATTGGAAGTCCTGGCTACAGCAATCAGAGAAGAAAAAGAAATAAAATGAATCCAAATTAGAAAGGAAGAGGTACAACTGTCACTGCGTGCAGATGACATGATACTATACATAGACAATACTAAAGACACTGCCAAAATACTACTAGAACTAATAAATTCAGTAAAACTGCAGGATATAAAATTAATATACAGAAATCTTTTCTTTCCATACACCAACAACAAACTATCAGAAAAATTAGGAAAACAAACCCATTTACAGTTGCATCAAAAAGAATAAAATACGTAGGAATAAATCTAAGGAGGTAAAAGTCCTGTGCTCAGAAAACTATAAGGCACTGAAGAAAGAAATTGAAGAGGACACAAACAAATTGAAAGGTATACCTCATGGATTGGAAGAATTAATATTGTTAAAATATCCATCTTCCCCAAGGCAATATACAGATTCAATGCAATCCCTATCAAAATACCAATGGCATTTTTCACAAACGAGAACAAATAATTCTAAAATCTGTATGGAAACACAAAAGACCCCAAATAGGCAGAACAGTTTTGAGAAAGAGTAACAAAGATGGAGATACAACACTCCCTGATTTCAAACTATACAACAAAGCTTATAGTAATCAAAACAGTATGGTACTGGCACAGAAACAAACACATAGATCAGTGAAACAGAATAAAGATTCCAGAAATGAACCCATGCTTATATATGTCAATTAATCCACAACAAAAAAGGCAAAAGCTTACAATGGGAAAAAGACAGCCTCTTCAATAAATAGTTTTGGGAAAACTGGGCTACTCTCTCACTATATACAAAAATAAACTCAAAATGGATTAAAGACTTAAGTTACAACCTGAAACCATAAAACTCCTAGAAGAAAACAGGCAGTATGCTCTTTGACTTCAGCTTAAGCAATATTTTTTTTGCATCCGTCTGTCTCCTCAGGCAAGGGAAACAAAAGCAGAAATAAATAAATGGGACGACATCAAACTCAAAAGCCTTTGCACAGTGAAGGAAACCACAAACAAAATGAAAAGGCAGCCTACTGAATGGGAGAGGAGATTTGCAAATGATAGATTTGATAAAGAGTTAATATCCAAAATAAAGAATTCATAGAACTCAACATCAAAAAAAAAAAAGCCCAATTAAAAAATGGGCAGAGGACCTGAATTGACATTTTTCCAAAGAAGACATACAGATGGCCAAAAGACACATGAAAGATGTTCAGCATCACTAATCGTCAGAGAAATGCAAATCAAAACCACAATGAGATATCACCTCACACCTGTCAGAATGGCTATTATCAAAAAGACAACAAATAACAAGTGTTAGTGAGGGTGTGGAGAAAAGGGAAATCTTGTGCTCTTTTGGTGGGAATTTAAATTGGTGCAGCCACTATAGAAAATGGATGGAGGTTCATTTAAAAAATTTAAAAATAGACCTGACATACGATCCCACAATTCCACACTGGGTATTTTTCCAAAGAAAACAAAAACACTAATTTGAAAAGATATATGCTCCCCTATGTTCATTGCAGCATTATTTCCATTAACCAAGATATGGAAGGAATATAAGTGCCCATCAATAAATGAGTGGATAAAGAAGATGTATATATACAATGGAATATTACTTAGTCATAAAAAGGAATGAAATATTTCTATTTGTGACAACACAGATGGACTTAGAGAGTTTTATGCTAAGTGAAGTAAGTCAGACAGAGAAAGACAAATACTATATGATTTCATTGATATGTGGAATCTAAAAAACAAAGCAAATGAACAAATATAACAAAATAGAGAGTCATAAATGTAGAGAACAGGTGGTTGCCAGAGGGGAGGAGGGTGAAAGGATGAGTAAAGTAGGTGATGAAGATTAAGAGGTACAAATTTCCAGGTGCAAAATAAGTGAGCCACAGGGATGAAATGTACAGCATGGGGAATATAGTCATATATTATATAGTCATATATAATAATGTAGCTTCTTTGTATGGTAACAACGTAATTAGACTTACCATGGTGACAATTCTGTAATGTATAAAAATATTGAATCACTATTTTCTGCATCAGGAACTAACATAATGTTCTAGGACAATTATACTTCACAAGCAAACTCATAGAAAAGGAGATCAGATTTGTGGTTACCAGAGGTGGGCATGGAGGAGGGGGAATGGGATGAAGGTGGTCAAAAGGTACAAACTTTCAGTTATAAGACAAATACTAGGGTTGTAATGTACAATATGATTAATATTCTTAACACTGCTGAATGTTATATATGAAAGTTGTTGATAGAGTAAATCCTAAGAGTTCTCACCACAAGGAAAAAATACTTTTTAAAAAATTCTGTACCTATATGAGATGATGGATGTTCACTAAATTTATTGTGGTCATCATTTCATGGTATATGTAAGTCAAATCATTATGTTGTGTATATTAAGCTTATACAGTTCTGTATGGCAATAATATTGCAATAAAACTGGAAGAGAAAAGGAAGGAAGGAAGGAAGGAAGGAAGGAAGGAAGGAAGGAAGGAAGGCTGGCTCTGAATCTGATGGTTTTGCTGGTGAATTCTACCAAACATTGAAAGAATACCAATCCTTCTCAAACTTTTCCAAAAAATTGAAGAGGAGGGAACACTTCTTAACTCATTCTATGATGCCAACATTACCCTAATACCAAAACCAAAGACACTACAAGATAACACTGATGGAAATCCTCAACAATATACTACTAAACAGAATTCAGCAGCATACTAAAAGAATTATACAACATGACCAAGTGGCATTTATTCCTTGGATGCAAGTATGGTTTGGCATATGAAAATCAATGTAATATGCCACATCAACAGAATGAAGGGGGAAAAATGATCATCACATTTGATGCAGAAAAAGCATTTGACAAAATTCAACACCTTTTCATGATAAAAAAAACACTCAACAAAATAGGAATAAAAGGAAACTAATTCAATGTAATAAAAGGCATATATGAAAACCCCACAGTGAACATACTCAGAAAAACTCGAAGTGTTTCCTCTAAGATCTGAACAAGGCAAGGATGCCTGTTTTCCCAGTTCTATTCAACATAGTACTGGAAGTTTTAGCCAGAGCAATTAGGCAAGAAAAAGAAAAGAAATTGGAACAGAAGAAGTAAAATTATCTGTTTGCAGATGATATGATGTGTAGAAACCCTAAAGCTTGCACAGAAAAACCCCATTAGAACTAATGAATGAATTCAGCAAAGTAACAGGATACAAAGTCAACATGTTAAAAAACAAAACCAAAACCAGTTGCATTCCTGTACACAATGAATAATCTGAAAAGGAAATTACAAAAACAATGTCATTTACAATGACATCCAAAGGAGTAAAATACTTAGTAATCATCTTAACCAAGGAAGTGAGAGACTTGTCTAATGAAAACTATACACTATTGCTGGAAGAAATTAAGACATAAATAAATGGGAACACATCCTATGTTTGTGGATTGGAAGACTTAATATTGTTAAAATGTCAATACTACCCAAAGCAATCTACAAGTTCCAAAGCAATTCAGTCCAATCCCTATCAAAATTTCAATAACTGGAACTTCCCTGGTGGCACAGTGGTTGGGAATCTGCCTGCCAATGCAGGGGACACGGATTTGATCCCTGATCCGGGAAGATCCTACATGCCACAGAGCAACTAAGCCCATGCACCACAACTACTGAGCCTGTGCTCTAGAGCCTGTGAGCCACAATTACTGAGCCCATGTGCCACAACTACTGAAGCCTGCGCACCTAGAGCCTGTGTTCTGCGACAAGAGAAGCCACCGCAATGAGAAGCCCGTGCGACACAACAAAGAGTAGCCCTTACTCGCCACAACTAGAGAAAGCCAGGGCACTGCAATGAAGACCCAACACAGCCAAAAATAAATAAATAAAAATAAATAAATATAATGGTTGGTTTTTAGATAATCAACAAGTTGGTTTTAATAATCAACTGTATAGCACAGGGAACGCTACTCAATACTCTGTAATAACCTATATGGGAAAATAATCTGAAAAAGAGTAGATATATGTATAACTGAATCACTTTGCTGTACACCTGAAACTAACACAACATTGTAAATCAAATATACTCCAATATAAAATAAAAATTAAACTATATATATATATATTTTTTTTTTAAGAGGTAATTCCTTGGTGGTCCAGTGGTTAGGACTGCGCTTTTACTACCAAGGGTCCAGGTTCCATCCCTGGTTGAGGAACTAAGATTCTGCAAGCTGTGCGGTGTAACCAAAAAAAGAGAGAAAAAGAAAGAAAGAAAGAAAGAAAATAAATAAATAAAATGGTTGATTTTATGTGATGTGAATTTTGCCTCAATAAATTAAAAGGGTTTGGGAATTGCATGACAAAGGAACTCCATGGCTGATGATTTTTAATGCTGTCACAGCCTAAAAGCCCATCTCACCTCTTTCTTTGCCAGAACCACGTTCAGGCAGCAGCCAACTCCCCAGAACAGCCTTGGTGTCGGCGGGTCATTCGGTGAGCCGCGCTGGGGCACAATTTTGGTGGCACTGTCCTGCCCTCCCATTTCAGTGTCCCCATGTCTTACACATCCTGTTCACACTAAAGCTGAAGTGAGACAGGATATCCAGGGACTTGAAAGTAGGGTTTGCTGAGAGGTGACTCAGGAAGATGGATTCTCTAAGTACCTGCCCCTCCGAGGCTGTGATTTCCCCTTTGGTGGAAGATACTTAGAGTAGTCAAACTCATAGAGGTAGAAAGTAGAATGATGGTTGCCAGGGACTGGGGAGAAGGAAAGATGGAGAGTTATTGCTTAATGGGTATAGAGTTTAAGTTTTACAAAATGAAAAGTGTTATGGGGATTGATGGTGGTGATGGTTGCCTAACAATGTGAATGTGTTTAATACCACTGAACTGTACACTAAAAATGGCTAAGATGGTAAATTTTGTGTTGTACGTATTTTGCCACAATAAAAAAAAAAGGTGGAAAAGAAAAAGCTTTAAGGATGAAAATGTATTTTTAAAATATCCATCCATAATCCAGATTTGGGGACTTATTCTTTAAAATTATTTTCTCTCATGTGACGTTTTCCCATGCTTATTTTAAATTTTTTCGTGATCAGGATCCGGCTTCAGACACCTAGTTATGCTGTCCTTATATTTATATACAGCTGGTCTTGATGTTATTGTAGAAGTAAAAAGAATATTATTTTATTACATATTAGATTACTTATTAGATTTAGATCTAATTCTGCTCTGTCATTTTGGAGAGTGAGGCAACTTCTCCAAGGACACAGCATTAGATTGATCCAAAGTTTCCACAGATTGCGCACTCCCCGACTCCCTGCCCAGAGTTCTCTCTACCTACCACGCCTCACATTTACTCTTTTTTAAAATATTTATTTATTTATTTATGGCTGTATTGGGTCTTCATTGCTGTGTGCGGGCTTTCTCTAGTTGCAGCGAGCGGGGGCTACTCTTCATTATGGTATGTGGGCTTCTCATTGCGGTGGCTTTTCTTGTTACAGAGCACAGGCTCTAGGCCCGTGGGCTTCAGTAGTCACCGCATGTGGGCTCAGTAGTTGTGGCTTGGGCTCTAGAGGACAGGCTCAGTAGTTGTGGCACACAGGCTTAGTTGCTCTGCGGCATGTGGGATCCTCCCAGACCAGGGCTCAAACCTGTGTCCCCTGCACTGGCAGGCAGACTCCTAAACACTGCACCACCAGGGAAGACCCTCACATTTACTCTTGAATTTAAAATCTGGAACGGAAAAGGTCTTTATTTAGATTAAAAAATAAATTTAAATGTTTTGGTTATGGTTATTATTCTCTTAAAACAGGATGGCAGAGATATCTGGCAAAAAAATACCTATTGAATTAGAGATGATTTCACAAATATTTGATTTAGTTAGATTTAGTAAACAAAATAACCACAAATATCCACCAAAATACTACTTTTAAATATACACAGCATGTCTGCTACATTTAAATTGCAAAGCAGCATATGTTGGAGTAAAATATATATATATATATAAATTTTCCGCATTATGTTGCTTTTAACTCAAAATCAGTTACATTTTACCCAAACCCATTGTGTCACTATTCGAACACTTCCTGTGATTTCTCAGCTCTTTCCTTTGGTTTGAGAGCAGCTTGCTAGTGTTGAAGAGGAAAAGAGAAATATGTTTTATTGGGCCCTTGCCAGGGGCCTTACCCATGCAATCTTAGATTATGTGTAAAACCCTAGGAAATGGGTAACACAGCCCCATTTTGCAAATAAGGAAACTGAGGGTCAGAAAGATTAAAATACTTGCCCAAAGGCAGGTCAGCCCAATTTCAGAGCCCATCTGCCTACCCCATTGTTCACAAAACTCCATTACTGCATAACTATTTTATGAT
Source organism: Grampus griseus (assembly GCF_964374135.1). Lineage (NCBI taxonomy): Eukaryota > Metazoa > Chordata > Mammalia > Artiodactyla > Delphinidae > Grampus > Grampus griseus. The sequence continues at coordinate 159,697,681 of NC_139019.1, read as the reverse complement.
TGCTGTTAATGGAAAATGTCCAGATTTTTCTGGTCAGATCTGGGCACATTCTGAAGCTGAATTTAATAGTAAAAGTGTGTAGGTGCTTAGGAATAGAGAGGAAAATTCTGACCAATTTCGAAGGAAAAATAAATTTCATGTTTCAATCCTGAGATAATAGACTTTCATACAAATAGTTTACATAGCTTTTGTTTTAAAAAATTGAACAGGAATGTTTTCCAGCAGTGACAAAAAAGGAAATTACATAAACCACGCGTCCTCCGGGAACTCAACCAGGAGATAGATGTGGTGTTCTTTGTCGGTTCCGTAGATGGTATTTCCAAGTAAAACGTCGCATCTACTCTGGCAAATTCATAATATTCTTTAAGTAATTATGTGCAGCCTAGATCTCTCTTATTTAATCTGGAGGTTCATCACTGCAAGTTCTAGAAGAAGTCACAGTCATCTGCTTGTGTTTACACAGGGTTCGTTCACAGGGGTGGGTGCAGGCCTGGGTCAGTGGATGTGGTGGAATTCTGTCTGAGACAGAAAGACACGCAGATACTTTAGTACATTCCTATGGCTTAAAGTCAATGAAGCCGCAGCAGGGTAATTCCAAACAGTCTCGGAAGGTTTCACAGATTTTCCAGATCCCTCCTGTAAACCTTGCTTAGAATATTCAGAACTTCTTTGTCTCTGAGCCGGGAATACAGTGTCCTACAGCATTCCATTTCCTTAGTGACTGAAACTTACGTGGCAATTTAAAAATCGTTAACTTTTTTTTTAACATCTTTGTTGGGGTATAATTGCTTTACAATGGTGTGTTACTTACTGCTTTATAACAAAGTGAATCAACTATACATATACATATATCCCCATATCTCCTCCCTCTTGCATCTCCCTCCCACCCTCCCTATCCCACCCCTCTAGAAGGTCACAAAGCACCGAGCTGATCTCCCTATGCTATGCAGCTGCTTCCCACTAGCTATGTATTTTACATTTGGTAGTATATTTAAGTCCATGCCACTCTCTCACTTCTTCCCAGCTTAGCCTTCCTCCTCCCCGTGTTCTCAAGTCCATTTTCTACGTCTGCGACTTTATTCCTGTCCTGCCCCTAGGTTCTTCAGAACCTTTTCTTTTAGATTCCGTATATGTGTGTTAGCATACGCTATTTGTTTTTCTCTTTCTGACTTACTTCACTCTGTATGACAGACTCTAGGTCCATCCACCTCACTACGAATAACTCAATTTTGTTTCTTTTTATGGCTGAGTAATATTCCATTGTATATATGTGCCACATCTCCTTTATCCATTCATCTGTTGATGGGCACTTAGGTTGCTTTCATATCCTGGCTATTGTAAATAGAGTTGCAATGAACACTGTGGTACATGACTCTTTTTGAATTATGGTTTCCTCAGGGTATATGCCCAGGAGTGGGATTGCTGTGTTGTATGGTAGTTCTATTTTTAGTTTGTTGTTGTTGTTGTTTTGCGGTACGCGGGCCTCTCACTGTTGTGGCCTCTCCCGTTGCGGAGCACAGGCTCCGGACGCGCAGGCTCAGTGGCCATGGCTCACGGGCCTAGCCGCTCCGCGGCATGTGGGATCTTCCCGGACTGGGACACGAACCCGTGTCCTCTGCATCGGCAGGTGGAGTCCCAGCCACTGCGCCACCAGGGAAGCCCTATTTTTAGTTTTTAAAGGAACCTCCATACTGTTCTCCATAGTGCCTGTATCAATTTACATTCCCACCAACAGTGCACAAGGGTTCCCTTTTCTCCACACCCTCTCCAGCATTTATTGTTTGTAGATTTTTTGATGATGGCCATTCTAACTGGTGTGAGGTAATAACTCATTGTAGTTTTGATTTGCATTTCTCTAATGATTAGTGATGTTGAGCATCCTTTCATGTGTTTGTTGGCAATCTGTATATCTTCTCTGGAGAAATGTCTATTTAGGTCTTCTGCCCATTTTTGGAGTGGGTTGTTTGTTTTTCTGATATTGAGCTGCGTGAGCTGTTTGTAAAATTTGGAGATTAATCCGTTGTCAGTTGCTTCATTTGCAAATATTTTCTTCCATTCTGAGGGTTGTCTTTTCATCTTGTTTATGGTTTCCTTTGCTGTGCAAAAGCTTTTAAGTTTTATTAGGTCCTGTTTATTTATTTTTATTTCCATTTCTCTAGGAGGTAGGTCAAAAAGGATCTTGCTGTGATTTATGTCATAGAGTGCTGTGCCTATGTTTTCCTCTAAGAGTTTTATAGTGTCTGGCCTTACATTTAGGTCTTTAATCCTTTTTTTTTTTTTTTCGGTACGCGGGCCTCTCACTGTTGTGGCCTCTCCCATTGTGGAGCACAGGCTCCGGACGCGCAGGCTCAGCGGCCATGGCTCACGGGCCCAGCCACTCCGCGGCATGTGGGATCTTCCTGAACCAGGGCACGAACCTGTGTCCCCTGCATCGGCAGGCGGACTCTCAACCACTGAGCCACCAGGGAAGCCCTTTAATCCATTTTGAGTTTATTTTCGTGTATGGTGTTAGGAAGTGTTCTAATTTCATTCTTTTACATGTAGCTGTCCAGTTTTCCCAGCACCACTTATTGAAGAGGCTGTCTTTATCGAAAATAAGGTGACCATATGTGCGTGAGTTTATCTCTGGGCTGGGCCCTCTATCCTGTTCCATTGATCTATATTTCTGTTTTTGTGCCAATACCATACTGTCTTGATGACTGTAGTTTTGTAGTGTTGTCTGAAGTCCAGGAGCCTGATTCCTCCAGCTCCATTTTTCTTTCTCAATATTGCTTTGGCTATTCGATGTCTTTTGTGTTTTCATACAAATTGTGAAATTTTTTGTTCTAGTTCTCTGGAAAATGCCATTGGTAGTTTGATAGGGATTGCACTGAATCTGTAGATTGCTTTGGGTAGTATAGTCATTTTCACAATGTTGATTCTTCCAATCCAAGAACATGGTATATCTCTCCATCTGTTTGTATCATCTTTAGCTTCTTTCATCAGTGTCTTATAGATTTCTGCATACAGGTCTTTTGTCTCCTTAGGTAGGTTTATCCCTAGGTATTTTATTCTTTTTGTTGCAATGTTTCCTTAATTTCTCTTTCAAATTTTTCATCATTAGTGTATAGGAATGAAAGAGATTTCTGTGCTTTAATTTTGTATCCTGCTACTTTACCAAATTCATTGATTAGCTCTAGTAGTTATCTGCTAGCCTCTTTAGGATTCTCTATGTAAAGTATCATGTCATCTGCAAACAGTGACAGCTTTACTTCTTCTCTTCTGATTTGGATTCCTTTTATTTCTTTTTCTTCTCTGATTGCTGTGGCTAAAACTTCCAAAACTATGTTGAATAATAGTGGTGAGAGTGGACAACCTTGTCATGTTCCTGATCTTAGAGGAAATGGTTTCAGTTTTTCACCATTGAGAACAACGTTGGCTGTGGGTTTGTCATATATGGCCTTTATTATGTTGAGGGAAGTTCCCTCTATGCCTACTTTCTGTAAGGTTTTTATCATAAATGGGTGTTGAATTTTGTCAAAAGCAAAAATCATTAACTTTGAATAGAACTCTTTATAAATTTCACAGTTCATTGGAACCTACGTACTGATTATAACCTCTTTTTTGCTTAAGATGTGGTGTTATCTTTAAGAAAATATATATATACGTATGTGTGTTGTCTTGGAGCATAACAATAATAACAACAAGTATTGAGCATTGCCATACTAAAAGCTTTACATACATTAGCCCCTTGAATTGGCAAAATAGCTTTGTGAAGTCAAGATTAACACCCCTATTTTACAGACCAGGACCCTGAGGCATGGGAGGTGAATATGTTAGTTGCAAATATATCTCAACAGTGAAGGAGAACTGGGATCGGAGCCAGTCAGTCCAGCTCTGAAGCCCTCCTATGGGTACAGGAACCTTGGTCAGAGCTTCAGAATGAGGGCCTGAGGCTCAGACAGCACATGGGAGAACGCTTACTAGAGTGTTGTTAGACCTTCCTTCTCTTCCTCACATTCTGGCTTACACTCCAATCCAAAGTGGCTGCACTGACCGTGACCTGAACTGAGTGTCACCGTCCATTTAAATATCTCCACAAGAACATCTGATTATTCCCAGACATGTAAGCTTCCTGTGCCTTGTATATTATTTCAGGAGAATGGTTGGGGATATCCTGTGTTGATGCATGACAGAAGGAAATTGAGAGCAGTTAATATTTTTTTTTGTAGGACCCGATATTTGTGGATTTGATGTCAAGAAAGTTCATGTTATTTTACATTTCAAGAATCAGTATCACTCAAACAAGAAATCAATCAGGTGTAAGGTAAATTCTTTCATATTCAAATCAGTGATCATGTTAACTCTTGCCAGATAATAACGTAAGTTTATAGAAAATAGTTTTGACCTTAAACTATTTAAGTGAACTATGGATGGGCCTTGTCTGTCCTGTCCCTGCTTTCCAGTTTAGCAGGCCTGTTAGAGACACTTGTCCACCACTTTGATTGGTTTGGTTTCCAAAGTTTTTACCCACCGGGAGGGTACACTTCTCACTGTGAGCCATGACGTTGATTTATAAAATGCCCCATAAGGGTTACGACACGATGCTCACGTTTCAGCTATACCCATCATCATTAAGGAATGAAATATTCAGGGTGGAAAAAAATTCTGGTGAAATTAATCTTCAAAATACCAAAACAATTTAAAATGGGAATATTTCTAAAATGAATGCATACATGCTTTACATTTTTACCCAGGGGATCCTGTGAAAATGACATTTTAGGTCTTAGGGCCTGTTTATAACTCAATGGCCCTACCCGGGGCTTCTCCAAAGAGGCAGCTTGCATTAAGTCCCTGGTGTGTGGGCCTGTGAAGGGGAAGTACACTCCCTAAAGCTCATCCCCCCACACTTTGAAGGTAAGCACCAGGAAGCAGGGACCTGTCCCCCGAGGCATCCCCAGCACCCATAGCCTCTGTGCATCTGGGCAGGAGGCCAGTGTATTTCAAGATCATTGACAGCAAGGAACGGAAGCATCCGTAACTGTCCCTTATTCAGTCTCTACCTGAGCAGGGGGCGCTCGGCACCCTCACAAAGCCCCAGTGAGTCTCTGTTGGCAGCATGGTTTCTCGCCGGGTCCTGCCTGCTGACTTGATGGTTCTAAAGGATCAGCAGGTCCCCCATGTACTCAGAGGCCTGACACCCCTCCCTTGAGCATGGAGGGGAGCTCAAGATCCAAGTCTTCCTCCTCCACCTTAGTGTTGGACCAGAGGACCAGTCTTCATGATATGATTCCCGAGCATTTGTTCAGTTGCAGCTCAGGCATGCAGGAGAGAAAGGGGATGACACTACCAGATGGAGGCTGTGAGGTCTGGCCTGGACTGTGCCTGCGAGGCCAGAGCTCGGTCACCTGCGGGCAGCAAGCCTGCGGGGCCCTGAGTGGCGCTGGCAGGCGCACAACTCCCTCAGACAGGTATTGGTATTTCTGCAGCCTGTTAGAAAAATAGAGACAAGTCTGCTGAAGGAGCCTTGGAGCCTTGGATCATAGCAGCTAGTCAGCATCACGGACTCCTCGGTGAGGAGCAAGGTTATCTTCTCGGGGCTCCGATTCACTCTGCAATGCTGTAAAAGAAACGCGGTGGTCAGCCCTCAAGGATTTTCAAGGAGGAGGTCTGGCCTGCATTGTTAAAAAAAATACCTCAGGAGATTGATTCAAGATAGCGGAGTAGACAGATGTGCGCTCACTCCGTCTTGCGAGAACACTGGCATCACCACTAACTGCTGAACAATCATCGACAGGAAGACACTGGAACTCATCAAAAAAGATACACCACATCCAAAGACAAAGGAGAAGCCACAATGAGACGGTAGGAGGGCTGCAATCACAATAAAATCAAATCCCCTAACTGCTGGGTGGGCAACTCACAAACTGGAGAACAATTATACCACAGAAGTTCACCACTGGAGTGAAGGTTCTGAGCCCCACGTTAGACTTCCCAACCTGGGGGTCTGGCAACAGGAGGAGGAATCCCCAGAGAATCGGACTTTGAAAGCTAGTGGGATTTGATTGCAGGACTTCAACAAGACTGGGGGAAACAGAGACTCCACTCTTAGAGGGCACACACAAAGTCTTGTGCGCACCAGGACCCGGGGGAAGGAGCAGTGACCCCATAGGAGACTGAACCAGACCTACCTGCTAATGTTGATTGGTCTGCAGAGGAGGGGGTGGGCGGCTGTGGCTCACTGCAGGGACAAGGACACTGGCAGCAGAAGTTATGGGAAGTACTCATTGGCGTGAGCCCTCCCGGGGTCCTCCATTAGCCCCACCAAAGAGCCTACTCAGGCCAAACAACCAACAGCGAGGGAACACAGCCCCACCCATCAGCAGACAAGTGGATTAAAGTTTTACTGAGCTCTGCCCACCAGAGCAACACCCAGCTCTACCCATCACCAGTCCCTCCCATCAGGAAGCTTGCACGAGCCTCTTAGATAGCCTCAACCACCAGAGGGCAGACAGCAGACACAAGAAGAACTACAATCCTGCAGCCTGCCGAAGGAAAACCACAATCAGAGAAAGATAGATGAAATGAAAAGGCAGAGGATTATGTCCCAGATGAAGGACCAAGATAAAAACCCAGAAAAACAACTAAATTCCAGAAAAAGAATTCAGAATAATGATAGTGAAGATGATCCAGGACCTTTGAAAAAGAATGGAGTCAAGGATTGAAAAGATGCAAGAAATGTTTAACACAGAACTAGAAGAATTAAAGAACAAAGATGAACAATACAATAACTGAAATGAAAAATACACCAGAAAGAATTGATAGCAGAATAACTGAGGGAGAAGAATGGATAAGTGACCTGGAAGACAGAATGGTGGAAATCACTGCTGCAGAACAGAATAAAGAAAAAAGAATGAAAAGAAATGAAGACAGCCTAAGAGACCTCTGGAACAATGTTAAATGCACCAACATTCGCATTATAGGGGTCCCAGAAGGAGGAGAGAGAGAGAAAGGACCCGAGAAAATATTTGAAGAGATGATAGTTGAAAACTTCCCTAACCTGGGAAAGGAAATAGCCATCCAAGTCCAGGAAGTGCGGAGTGTCCCAGGCAGGATAAACCCAAGGAGAAACACACTGAGACACATAGTAATCAAATTGACAAAAATTAAAGGCAGAGAAAAATGATTAAAAGCAACAAGGGAAAAATGACAACATACCAGGGAACTCCCATAAGGTTAACTGCTGATTTCTCAGCAGAAATTCTGCAAGCCAGAAGGGAGTGGCACGATATATTTAAAGTGATGAAAGGGAAGAACCTACAACCAGGAACACTCTACCCAGCAAGGCTCTCATTCAGATTTGACAGAGAAATCAAAAGCTTTACAGACAAGCAAAAGCTAAGAGAATTCAGCACCACCAGACCAGCTTTGTAACAAATGCTAAAGGAACTCCTCTAGGCAGGAAAGAGACTAGAAACTTAAAACAACCTTGTACATGTATAGTCTGCTATATCAAAACCTCATGGGAACAGCAAACCCCCAAACTACAATAGATACACACACAAAAAAGAAAAAGCAACCCAAGCACAACACTGAAGATGGTCATCAAACCACAAGAGAAAAGAACAAAAAAGGATGGAAAGAAAAAAGACCTACCAAAAAAAAAAAAAAAAAAAAGGTACTTCCCTGGTGGTCCAGTGGTAAAGAATCCACCTTCCAATGCAGGGGACACAGGTTCGATCCCCGGTCAGGGAACTAAGATCCCACATGCTGCGGGGCAACTAAGCCCACACGCCACAACTACTGAGCTCACGAGCCTCAACTAGAGAGCCTGCATGCTGCAAACTACAGAGCCCATGCACTCTAGAACCCGCGCACCACAACTACAGAGCCCACGCACCCTGGAGCCTGAGTGCTACAACTAGCGAAGTGAAAACCAGCATGCCACAACTAGAAAGAAGCCCGCCCGCGGCAAGGAAGAGCCCGCACTCTGCAACTAAGACCCGACACAGCCAAAAAAAAAAAAGACCTCGGATGTTCTAGGGAGGAAGGGGTGGCGATCAACAGACAGGGAGATGGGTAAGATTGTTAGGTCAAGGCTTCAGCGGGATGCAGAACACGGGAGCGTTTTGACAGATGATTCAGGTGTAGGGTCCACACGTCTTGATGATGTTTGGATTCTGGGTGCTGAGGGTATGGATGATGATTCTCAGTGGCGCTGCTCTTAAATAGGAGGGGAAACAAAGGCCAAGAAAGGGGTCAGGGCAGACTCAGGGGTCATGTTTAGAACAGTTGGTTGTGAAATCCAGGCAGACATCGAGGTAGAGGTGTCGAATAAATTGTTGGAAACTTTGGGTCTGAAACTCGGCTGATGGTTGGGATTAAAGATGTTGGCTTGGAGCTGTTTGCATATGTGTGGGTGTCGATGTTACCCCTCAGGAGGCTCTGGGCCGGTGGACAAATCCCAGAGGGTGCCAGCCATGGGGCCAGCAAGCCCAAAGTCTAAATTAAGAAAGACAAGTGGAGACAAAGGCAGGCAGAGAGCAGGGGGAAAGCGTTTGGAGAATTGTGCACTCAGCTGTCACGGCGGGCTACAAGGGTTGAGGGGGACACAGAGTAGGCTGTAATACTGGTCCCGGGACAGAGTCATTGTCTGCGGTGTGACAGAGCAGAGGGGTACTGAAAAGACGTTTTGATTGGGTTCTTAGCAGGGAGAGACTCCTCCTGACAGAGCCTTTATACTGGGGCAGTGGTTCCCAAACTTGAGCAGCGTCAGAGACCCTGGAGGGCCTATGAAAGTGGCCAGAGGGTCCACGAGGCTCTGATGCAGCAGTGCGGGGCTGACCTGGGAATGGGCATTGCCCATGTTCCCCCAGTGATGCTGCTGCTGTTGGGGTATGGTGCAGGGGTCCCCTCTGCTGCTGACAGTCAGATATGTCCTGGTCACCCCCAGCCTCCCCAGACACCCTCCCATCCACCTTCCAGCCCTCCTTTATTTTTTATTTTATTTATTTATTTATTTTTGGCCACACTGTGTGGCATGCAGGATCTTAGTTCCCCAACCAGGGATCCAACCCGTGCCCCCTGCAGTGGAAGCGTGGAGTCTTAACCACTGGACCACCAGGGAAGTCCCCAGCCCTCCTTTATTGAACGTTAAATGCTTTCCTTGTGTCCAGCCTGGGGCTTTAACCATGACCAAAAGGCGCACCAGGCCTGCCCTCCCCAAGCTTAAATTGTTGGACAACACAGAGAGTTAAAAATTCTCTCTTGTGTTGAGAAATAGAGTGGGCTTCATTTGGTGTCTTTCAGAATGCAGAGCCAGAAGTTGTTTTGCATATAACTTTTCTTAAGTCCAACAACGCACTGGTCCCTCGGTTTACACCAATCACCCCATCATAACTGCCTGGGGGATTATAGGTGAAAGCCATTGTCTTTGCACAAAAGGGAATCAGCCACTCAAGAGAAGGCTGCCAGTAGTGAGGAAGTATTCTACAAAGGGGTGAGTCTTCTGTAGGACACCCTTTCATTGTCAAGTCAACCCCTATTTCTAGAACGTCTCTGCTTTCTGTTTACAACAAGCCTTTGACCCATGACGATTTATGCTGCATATCTAGACCTGCCTTGAAACGTTAAGGGTCTTATTCTTTTCCTTTTCTCCCCCAAAACATTCAGGTTGATGGCTTCACACACCTCTACACTCTGATTTTAAGACCAGACCTCACTTACGAAGTGAAAATTGATGGTCAGTCGATTGAATCCGGCAGCATAGAGTATGACTGGCAGCTCACATCACTGCAGAAAATGGAGAAGGCTTCAGCAGAGTCTAAGGACTGGGACCAGGCTACAGAGGGCAAATCCCAGGTGTGGATTTTTCCCGCAGAACTGCTAGAAAGTGTACAAGTGTAGTTCGTAAGTACCCAAGTACCGTACAATTGCTGCATGGCTGGGAATCATGATGACAGCATTACAACAATCAAAGTGCCCTCCTCAGAGCATATATGCTGAGACCAGCCACACAGGCTGCACACTTCAAGGTATTGTGAAAGAGTTAAAATATCTGAGATGAAAGCAAGTAGGGTTTGTTTTTGTAACCAATGTTTTTTTTAAAAAAGGAAAATGTATCAGCAACCTTTATAAAAATGATTTTCTTGTCATTCTGCATTTGAGCATAAGTATTTTTGAGCATCATACGTGTGACTGCCAACCAAGAATCAATTATCGTAACAGGTATATATTAGTTTCCTAGGGCTGCCATAAAAAGGACCACAAACTGGGGGCTTGAAACAACAGAGATGTATTCTTTCAGTTCTTCTTGAAGCCAGAAGTCAGAAATCATCAGGGCCGCATACTCCGTCTGAAGGGTCTAGGGGAGAATCCTTCGCTTCTTCCAGCTTTTGGTGACTCCCAGCGTTCCTTGGCTGGTAGACACATCACTCCGATCTCTGCCTCCTTTTCCACATAGCCTTCTATTCTTTTTGTGTCTCTTCTTTCTCTTATAAGGACATTTGTCATTGGATTTAGGGCCTACCTGGATAATCCAGAATTATAGAATGACCTGTCTAGAGATCCTTACCTTAATTACATCTGCAAAGAGCCTTTTTTCCTAATAAGGTCACATTCCCAGATTCTGAGACTTAGGACGTTGAGAAATCTTTTGGGGAACTCAACCTGCTATTAAGCTACTTTTTTTTTTTCCATTTACGTTAGTCATTGTTGTAACATTTTTCTTTGTACACCAAACATTATGCCAAAATGTAAGCTATTTATCTTAAGACAATTGTCTTTGCCATAACTGAGAGTACTGTAACTGATGTTTACAATTAATTTCTGGCAACTTAAAATACTAGTGGCATTGCTGTCTAATAGTCAAATACTTCATCATAGATGGAATGTAATTATGAAATTAAAATGGCATCTTGTTTAGACTTAAATTATTTGGCAACCCTTTTCTTTCATAGATGATCAAAAGTAAACTTCCATGAATTTGGAATCCATGTGTCCAATCAATGAGAATGTCTTCAGATTAGAGTAAAATCCCAATCATATAAGGCTTCCCCATCATTTCTCAAGAAAAAGAAAAAAGGCGGGAAGTTTTACTCTCCCTTTCTTACCTTCAAACCAAAGTAAAAAAAGTAGTTTTTCACCTGGAAAGAGCATTTACTTTAAACAAGGTACAGAATGGCAAAGAAACTGACGCTGAGGCTCCCAAGCTCAGGAGATACGGGTCTTAGGACTGAAATCCTGGCTGCCTCTGGGTTACAAGGATGCCATCCTAGCAGTGCAGGTGTGCCTTGGTGCCGGGCGTACACGAGGCAGGTCCCCAGAGGAGCCAAATCATCCGTTCAGAAAGCTCGTTCCCAAACTGGCCGTGTTCTGTCCATATGTTCAGTTCTGTGTGATCTCCTAAACAGTGTGGTTCTTTATGGTGTTACCATTTGATAACCCTCATTATAAAGAGTCGGCTACTGACTGAGTTGTAATCATTTCTTGGATCCCAACACAAGACTGGCTCACCTGTTGCCAGTTGGGGTCGGGGCAAAGAGCAGTAGGAGAGATGATTAACTCCCACGTGCCATCGTTGAGAAGTTCTAGAGTAACGTGGAAAAGTTCTCAGTTATTCTGAAAGAGAAAACATCATTGTACACCATTTTTATGCTTTGATGTGTTTATCTGAATTATTATTAATCCAGAGCAAATTTTTCTCATCCATTCATTTATTCAACAAATATTTATTTGGGACTTCCCTGGCAGTCCAATGGTTAGGACTCCACTGCTTCCATTGCAGGTGGCATGGGTTGGATCCCTGGTCGGGGAACTAAAATCCTGCAAACCGCAAGCCGTGTGGTGGGGAAAGAAAGAAAGAAAGAAGGAGAGAGAGAGAGAGAGGGAGGGAGGGAGGGAGGGAGGAAGAAAAAGCTCCATTTAAAAAAAACACAAATGTATTCAACACCTATTAAGTCACCTTCACATAGACATGTGTATATATGCACGTGTAGAAATATGTATATATGCGTATGTGTGTATATAGGTATGTGTATACCTGTGTTTTATTTGTTAAGATTTATTATTTATTTATTTATTTTATTTATTATTACTGTTTTGGCTGCATCGGGTCTTAGTTGTGGCGTGCGGGCTCTTCGTTGTGGTGTGCGGGCTTCTCTCTAGCTGTGGGGCGCAGGTTCCAGAGCACGTGGGCTCTCTAGGTTGCAGCACATGGGCTCCAGTTGAGGCACGTGAGCTCAGTAGTTGTGGCACACGGACTTAGTTGCCCCGTGGCATGTGGGATCTTAGTTCCCTGACCAGGGATTGAACCCGCGTCCCCTGCATTGTAAGGCGGATTCTTTACCACTGGACCACCAGGGAAGTCCCCTGTGTTTTATATATATGTGTATAGTGTGAGTATATATATAAGGGCTGAATAATACAACTGCTTTTCTCCTGCTACCCAGCAGTCCTCAGGTAAATCTTGGGACATTCCTTAGTTGTCCAGCCTCTCTCTGGAACAGTCCATATATGACCATGTTGTAGAAGTACAGACTTAACCTAATCAGTAGGAAATATGGCCCGTCTTCCCAACATCACTTTTTGCCCCTTCATTTTAACTTTGGCCACTATTTCGAGTTTTCCACAGCACCGTTCCTCTCAACAGCATGGGAAGAGTGCTGTCATCATAGGTGCGGTTAGGGAGAAAAAGCGGGCAGTGCATGGTCCTGAAGCCCCCGGTGAGGGAGGGAACCCCAGCACTTAGCCCTTCGACCGTCAAATGGAGGAGGACACGGGGAAAAGTGCAACCAGGGTCACAGGTCTGCCCCTGCCTCTTGGGAGTTAAGAATTTCCTTTCTCAAATCTGAGAATCTAAATTTTTTTCCCCCTACACATATTTTAAGGACTGGGAGAAGCACCTTCTGGATGCCAGGGCCAGCAAGCCGAGTGACTGGAACAGCGAACTGGATGGGGACTGGCAGGCACCGATGCTGCAGAAGCCTCCATACCAAGTGCGTGGCATCTTCTTCCCTCCAGCCCCCTCCCCACCCGTGTCCCCAGGGTCGACCACATACAGTTTGTTGTTGCAGGATGGCCTGAAACCAGAGGGCATAGACAAAGATGTTTGGCTCCATCAGAAGATGAAAAACACCAATTATTTGACGGAATATGACCTCTCAGAATTTGAGAACATTGGTGCCATCGGACTGGAGCTTTGGCAGGTCACTTGGTTTTAAATTCGCTTTAGTTTAATAACTCTGGACTTCAGCCTAAACTCCTTAATTCACATAGCTAGTATTTGAGCTCCTGTTGTGTGCCGGGCACCCCTACCTGGACCCAAGACATACAGTCGTAGACAAAATGGACATCCTTCCTGCCCTGGGTACTTCTTGTCTGCCTTGCTGCTCCCTGGGAATTTGCCTGGAGCTGACCCTGTGGTGCCTGTCAGCTTTAGGATAAGACTGAAGATTCAGATGTAGCATGTCCAGGATGGAGCCTGAGATTCTGCATCCCCAGCAAGCTCCCTGGCGGTGCTGATGTTGCCCATCCATGGCTCACACTTTGCACAGGAAGGTTCTCGAGCATCGGTTCTCAAACATCGCTGAATGCTCGAGTCACTGGGGAGTTCTTGAAAGTCTCAGTGCCCCGGTGGTACCCCAGACCAGCTAAATCAACATCCCTGGGGGTGAGACCAGGCATCAGGAGTTTTTTTAAATGTTCTTGGTGGTCCCCATATGCAGCCAAGTTTGAGAACCAGTGCCCTGGAGGGAATAGATATTCTAGAAAAGGGTATCTGCATGTCCTACTATTGACAGCTAATCACTGTTACAGTACTGAGCAAATGACAACTGTTTATTTTGTGGAAAGTTTCATTTTTCACATCAGTAACGAAGGCCTTATTTTCATCCACAGGTGAGATCCGGAACCATCTTCGATAACTTCCTGATCACAGATGATGAAGAGTACGCTGAGAATTTTGGCAAGGCCACCTGGGGTGAAACCAAGGTACAATGAACACAATGAACTTTTCTTTCATAATTCAGTTATTTCTGTACTTAAGTCTCACGTATAGGAAAAGCCTTGATGAATTTTTACTAATGAACACCCCACCCAGATCAAGATACAGAAGGTCGCCAGAGCTCCAGGAACCTCCTCACGATCCCTCCCAGCAAGCACCCACCCCCAAAGGAATAATGGTTCCACTTCCATCGCTGTAGATGGATTTGACTCCTTTTGAAATTTATGTAAATGTAGCTACCCATTATTTATTCATTCAGGTAGTGTTGCGAAGTTCATTCATATTTTTGCATGTAGCAGTAGCTTGTTCTTCCTTTGTGAATATTCCAGAAGGTATGTATCCATTCTCTGTGGATGCAGCTTTGGGATGCTTCCAGTTTGTGGCCTCATGGATAAAGCTGTTCCCATCATTCCTGTACATGTCTTTCAATGGACACATGCCCAGGAGTGGACAGGCTGGGTCACCAGTTCTTACACAAACGTTTTCAGTGTGTCATCCTGTTTACATTCCCTTCCTCATCGTCGAGAATTTCAATTGTGTCGCATCTTTGGCCATGCTAGGTATTACTGTCAGTTGTTGTTGATGAGTCAGTTTTATTGAAGTATAATTTACATACTGTGAAATGTATAGTTCTATGAATTCTGACAAACACATATAGTTATGAAACCACCACTAAAAATCAAGATGTACAACAGTTTCACCACCCCAAAAAGTCTCCTTGTAACCAAGCCCTCCCCTACTCCAGCAATCACTGATCTGATATCCGTTCTTATAGTATTTTTGAAGTATAGTTGATTTACAACGTTGTGTTAGTTTCAGGTGTACAGCAAAGTGATTTAGTTATAAATGTATATTCTTTTTCAGATTCAGAATATATATATACTTTTTCAGATTCTTTTCCATTATAGGTTATTGCAAGATATTGAATATAGTTCCCTGTGCTATACAGTAGGTCCTTGTTGTTTATGTCCCTATAGTTTTGCCTTTTCCAGAATGTCATATAAATGGAATCATATAGTATGGAGTCTTTTTGAGCCTGCTTCTCACACCAAGCGTAGTATCTCCAAGATTCCTCCGTGTTGCTGAGGTTCACTCAGTAGTTTCTTCTTATTAGTAGTATCTTCTTATTACTGAGTAGTTTACCTGCTCACCAGCTGATGGACATTTGGGTTGTTTCCAATTTTTTTTCTTTCTTTCTTTCTTTTTTTCTTTTTTGGCTGCACCACGGGGCATGCGGAATCTTAGTTCCCTGACCAGGGATCGAAGCCGCACCTCTGCAGTGGCAGCAGTGGAGTCCTAACCACTGCACCACCAGGGAAGTCCCAGGGGTGTTTCCAGTCTTTAACAGTATGACCAAAGCTGCTATCAATGTTGCGTATAGTTTTTTTGTGTGGACGTGTGCTTTTATTTTTCTTGGGTAAATACCCAGGAGGGGGTTGCTGAGTTGTATGGTGTATCTTTAACTCTATGAGAAATCGCCAACCTGTTTCCAGAGGGGCTGCACTGTTTTTCAGTCTCTCCAGTCTCACCAGCACTGGGGACTGTGGGTTTCTATAGGTGTGTAGTGGTATCTCTGATTTTGTTTGCATTTCCCTGATGACGAATGAAGGTGGGTACTGTTTCATGGCTTTTGTGGCCATTTGGAGATCCTTTTCTGTGAAATACCTGTGTTTTAAGACGTAAGTTTTGTTATTATTCAGGTATGGTGAGGCCAGCAGATCAGGAGATGACCTCCATCAAAAAGATGGTTTATTTTACTCACAGATCCCCAGAGGAGGGGCCACGCCATGCCAATCAGGGCCACATGGGGAAGCACCAGGTTTGGTCAGGTGGCAGAGGGAGAGTGTGGAAGATGTAGGCAAAAAAGTTTGTTTTGGTTTTTTGCAGGAAGGAACAGATGAAGCTGGATAAGCAGGCTTAGGATTGGCTAGTTTTAAGAATTTCAGTGGGCTCTGGGGTACTGGTTGTCTAGTACCTGGCTGTGGGATAATTAAGGCAAGGAGAAATCAGCCCTGAATTGAGCCAAGTAGTGGAGGTCGTTAGGGATGTGAGCTCTGAATGTAGTTTGCATATGAAAAGAGTGCTTTTTGGCATTTACTATCTCTAAGAATGGGCCCCCTTGGAGGGGCCATCCCTCCTGGGTCAGCAAGGCCCCAGATATCAAAGCAAGAGAAACATATGGTTGATACAGCCTGTTTATGTCGCTTGCCCACTTTCGCATTGGGTTATTTGACCTTTTCTTATTTAGTTGTAGGTGTTCTTTATATATTCTGTCAAGTTCTTTGTCAGATAAGTGCATTGTAAGTGTCCTTGACCACTCTGTGCTTTGCCTTTCTATTCCCTCAAGTGTGAAGCACTCCTGTATTATTATTTTTTTTAGTGTGTATTTTGAGGCCCCTATCCTGAGAAACCAACTTAAAAACTTAGCTCTGCCTTCACATAAAGAAGATAAAATATCTTTCATCAGTACAAATTCATTTATAACTCTTTGGAGCTAGAGTACTGACACTAAAATGTATGCTTTTAATGGGCATAAACATTTTGTTTCTCATGTTGCTAAGCGCCAATAACTAAATGGTGGCGCTGCTCACCCATAAGGAGAGAGTGGTCAGTGTCTTCTGGGAGTACCATGACTGAGAGAGAAAGGTCTTGGAGGACCCTCCACACTGTTTTAGCCAGAAACTTTGGGTTGTTAAATTGCATGCCGGTGAGTTTAAGTTAAGGGTGATACACAAAACATCTTCCTGCTTTTAATCAAAATCTCCTCATTCCCTTATTTTCACTGATAAGGCGTCTTCCATGTCATGTCCGTCACACTGGGACCAACTGCAAAGCAGGTGCTTAAAATTTGAGGGCTTCCCTGGTGGCGCAGTGGTTGAGAGTCCGCCTGCCAATGCAGGGGACACGGGTTTGTGCCCCGGTCCGGGAAGATCCCACATGCCGCAGAGCAGCTGGGCCCGTGAGCCATGGCTGCTGAGCCTGCGCGTCCGGAGCCTGTGCTCCGCAATGGGAGAGGCCACAACAGTGAGAGGCCCGCGTACCGTAAAAAAAAAAAAAAAAAATTGAACATTTTAAGGCATTTCAGGGGAAAATTTCCCCTCCACTGATGAAAGGTGGTTATCGCTAAGTGATTTTCTCATGAGCCCTTTCTTCTGTTTTCCTTTTTTTTAAATTATTTATTTATTTATTTTGGCTGCACCGTGTCTTAGTGGTGGCAGGCGGGCTTCTTAGTTGCGGCATGCATGCGGGATCTAATTCCCCGACCAGGGATCGAACCCCGGGCCCCCTGAACTGGAAGCGCAGAGTCTTACCCACTGGACCACCAGGAACGTCCCGAGCCACTTCTTCTTGAATCTGATTTCTGCAGCAAAGCCTTCCTAAACTCTTTTTTCAGGAATGACTATGGGACATTTCTTGACGTGTCTTCACTCATCTAACCCTTCTTTTAATCACACATGTCTGGAATTGCTCATTCAGGCTCTGAGTCCTCTTCTCATTACTCATTCACTTGTCAGCTGGTTGAAGGACCGGCCCAGGTGCTCTGGGAATAGAAGAAGGAGGGTGTATCCATTTCCTGGGGCTGCCATAACAAATCACCACAAACTTGCTGGCTTAAAACATCACAAATGTATTCTCTCCAATTCTGGAGGCCAGAATTCCAAAATCAGTATCAATAGGCTGAAATCAAGGCATCGGCAGGGCCTTGCTCCCTCTAAAGGCTCTAGGGGAGAACGCTTACTTCGCCTCTTGCAGCTCCTGATGGGTCCTGGTGCTCCTTGGTTTGTGGCCGCACCCTTCTAATCTTTGCTCCCATCTTCACATGTCCTTCTCCTCTTCTGTCTCTGTTTGTGTCAAATCTCCCTCTGCCCCTCTCTTATGAGAACATTATGATAGAATTTAGCATCCACCTGATAATCCAGTAGAAATTCTTCATCTCAACATGCTTAATTTAATCACATCTGCAAAGACCCTTTCCCCATAGGTATAAGGTTACATTTACAGGTTCCAGGAATTGGGACCTGATTACTGGGGGGTTCTTTTTCAGCCAACCCCCAGCTGGTGTGGAGGCTTCTAGAAGGCAGGGGCAGGCTGCATGCTGACACCCAATCAACCCACAGGAAGCATAATCCCCAGCTGCCGGGGTCTTTGTTTCTTTCTCCAGGGCCCAGAAAGGGAGATGGATGCCATACAGGCCAAGGAAGAAGAGAAGAAGGCCCGAGAGGAAGATGAGGATGAGCAGATGATGGGCAGGTTTGGTGGGAGAGAAAATATCTTCAAAGGATTCCACAAGAGGAATGAACTTTAATCATCCCCACCCCAGCTAAAGATGACTGGTAAAACCTTGTTTCTACTTAAATCAACATTTAAAAGCTCAAATGTCTACAGACGTGGTCATTTGTCTAATTTTCTTTGAAAAATGTTCCCATGCTTCTCGGTGGGATCGGTCTGGTTTTCCCCGAGCACCTTCCAGCCCCTCCTCCCCGACCCCAGGTACCCAGAGACGTTTCCTTTGGACAAACCGAAGTGCTGGAGGAAGCCCGAGGCCAGTGAGAGTCTGGCCAAAAACACAATGCTCTTTTCTTAATCCCCAAAATGTTTTATAAATAAAAGGTGGTAAAACTTACCTTGAAAAAGGAGAAATGATGCTTTATTTCTTTGGGTTGTAAGTTACTAATAGCTTATGTGAAACTTTTCCAGTATGGAATCTTTATGCAGCATCGTTGGCGTGGAAAGGTTTTGCGTGCCTCATTTGCACGCTGCTTATTCTGGAGAACCCAGGCCTTGTGCACAGATGTTTAACATTCCATAAAGGAGCTTTTTCCCCCACTCTGTGACCCACTTCCATGGCCGTTAGTTCTCTGTAAGACAGAGGAATGAAATTCATTCTCTCAAGTGAAAATAGTGATTACTTCGCAGCTAAATTTTTTTCCTTAAATCAAACGACTTGCTTAAAAAAAAAAAAAAAGCCACACATAGCAGCCTTCTGTTTTGAAGAGCTCTGTTTTCACGCAGAAATTTGTGTTGGAAATAATCAAATTTAGGACATCATGTTACAAATAAGCCAAATAAAATCGGAAATTATATAGAACGTATTGATAGGTGATCAGTGTGAAAAGTCTGGCCAGGAAGTGAAGGTCTGGCAAATTTTGTTCTGGCTTTTGTTGAAGTTGGCAGACCTTTGACCTTGAACTTTTTCAAGGTCCTTCAACTTTTTCAGCTGACAGTCACATTGGTCTTCCCAGTTTATCGGGGGTTATCAGTCTCAGAAGCTAAAGACTCACTCCCTGGAAGTGCAGGGGTGGGATTCAAACACTGCCCACCTTTTAAATCTCTGAACAAGGGGAGAAGTTAATGAGGGAAGAAGCAGTGCTAGACCTCGAGAGAAAATGCTGGAAACAATTGTACAAAATGGGTCAGACCAGCTCAGACCCTGCAGAACTCATCTTCCGCAGCAGTGCTGTCCTGGAGAACTTTCCTCATCTGTGCTGGCAATACAGTAGCCACTGGCCACATGTGAGGCCTTGAAATGTGGCTGGCTGGTGGGACTGAAGAATGAATTTTATTTTTAATTAATAAACTTCATTTTCTAGAGCAGTTTTAGATTCCTAGCAAAACTGAGCAGAAAGTAGAGAGAGTTCCCATATACTGTCTGTCCTCACACCCTCACACCCTCCCTTACCAATGACATCCCACACCACGGTGGTATGTTTGTCACAACTGATTGATGTGTCACACGGACACATCATTATCGCCCAGAGTCTGTACTGTGCATTAGGGTTCACTCTTGGTGTTGTGCCTTCTATGGAGGAACGAATTTTTAATCTTATTTTATTGTAACATTTATTATTTTTTCTTCCAGTTTTATTGATATATAATTGACATACAGCACTATATAAGTTTAAGGTGTACAGCATAATGATTTGACTTACATACATCATGAACTGATGACCACAATGAGTTTAGTGAACGTCCATCATCTCATATAGATAAAAAATTAAAGACATAGAAAGAATATGTTTTCCTTTTAATAAGAACTCTTAGTATTTACTCCCAACAATTTTCATTATAACATACAGCAGTCTTAATTATATTTATCATGTTGTACATTATATCCCTAGTACTTATTTATCTTATAACTGGAAGTTTGTACCTTTTGACTGCCTTCATCCAATTCCCCCCGACTCCCACCTCCTGCCTCTGATAACGACAAATCTGATCTCTTTTTCTATGAGTTTGTTTCTTTTTGAAGTATAATTGATCTGCAACACTATGTTAGTTCCTGTTCCACAACATAGTGATTTGATATTTCTATACATTTCAAAATGAGAAAGTCTTTACAGACGTAATCAAGTGATAATGACATCATTAAGGTGGGTCCTAATCTGATATGACTAGTATCCTTATAAGTGGGAAATTTGGACACAGAGACAGACATGTACAGAGGGAAGACCATGTAAAGATCCAGGGTGACACCATCTTCAAGCCAAGAAACACTGGAGGCTACCAGAAGCTTGGAAAGGGGCATGGAACAGATCCTCCCTTACAGAATTGTAATTGATTTAAATTTAAACTTACATTGCCATATGTGGCGAGAGGCCACTGTGTTGGACGGTGCAGCTTTAGACTCTGGTGAGAGAGGCCCCAGGACGGCTGATTACTGCCCAGGGTGGCAGGCACAGTAGTAGAGGGAGTTCCAGGCCACTCTGCTGCTGGCCAGGTGAGACTCTCACCATTGAGCCTCTGGTTCCAGTCAAGACACGATAGTCTCTGTGGTTTTTGTTGCCCCTGTAGACTCTCGACAGCGAGGCTGGAAGCCTGCACAATTTTCCTAGACAACCTTGCCCGTTAGTGCCCCATCACATTCTGTGAGAAGGACATCAGAAGACGGGCGAAGAGGAGAAGCCATTTTTTCCAGGCTCCTGCCGGCACCTTAGGCAGTGGGGATGATAGTGGTGACTTTAGCAACAATGGCAGAAGCAGTGGTGGCCGGTGAGGACCGGTATCTGGGTTCCTGCTCAGGGCCCAGTGGTTGTGGGTTTGGGGTAACACCCTTTCCCTTTTGACTTTTAGTCCTAAAGAGGCTAGCAGCTTCCTACTGTTACTAATCTTAGGTAACCTTGCATTTCTCCTCTGTTTTTCCAATGCTTTTGCACTCAGTCTCCTGTTACAAATTGTCCTCTGTTTGAAATATCTAGGATGACTTCTCTTTTCCTTATGGAACATGGACCAATAAAGCACCCAAGGCAGCTAAAAGCCTCCATTACCCCCACCAGGACCACCACTGCATCTTTCCAGCTGTTCCACTTGCTTCCATCCATCCCCTCTCCATCCACTTTGCCTACCTTATCCTGAGCTGCTGTTCTAGAGCAGCTGTTCATGTTCAAAACCCTCTGGTGAGGGGCTCCCTGGTGGACCCATGGTTAAGACTCTGCTCTCCCAATGCAGGGGCCCTGGGTTCAATCCCTGGTTGGGGGCCTAAGATCCTGCATGCCGCACGGTGTGGCAAAAAAAAAAAATCTTAAAAAAAACACACCCTCTGGTGGCCTCTCACTTCTCTTTGCACAGGGAACTGAGGAGCAAAGGAGCACCATGAGGCTGAAAACTTGGAGCTCGGAGAGCAAGGTGGTCTCAAGATGAGGCTGGATCACATGCGGTCTTATTTTATTGCTCTTCACACAGGGCTCTCCAATCAGACCATATGTAATCCAGCCTCATTTCAAGACCCTCTGTCTTGCTGTCTGAGTACCAGAGCCTCAGTCTCAAAGTGCCTCTTCGCTACTCAGCTTCTGCTTGTGACGGTTCTGAGGCCCCACCGTCGCTGCAGTCAGGCTCAACCTTCAAGTGTCACACCATTGGACTACTCTGTAGCACTTATCACTGGTTATCTATTTCCTCATGTGATTTTTAAAAATCAATTAATTATTTTTTTGGCTGCGTTGGGTTTTCGTTGCTGCGCGCAGGCTTTCTCTAGTTGCAGCGAGCGGGGGCAACTCTTCGTTGCGGTGCACCACCTTCTCACTGCAGTGGCTTCTCTTGTTGCGGAGCATGGGCTCTAGGCACATGGGCTTCAGTAGTTGTGGCACACAGGCTCAGTAGTTGTGGCACACGGCTTAGTTGCTCCACAGCATGTGGGATCTTTCCCAGACCAGGGCTTGAACCCATGTCCCCTGCATTGGCAGGAGGATCCTTAACCACTGTGCCACCAGGGAAGTTCCTCCTCATGGGATTTTTTCATGTCTGTTTCCTTCCTCTAGACCTGTGGTTCTCACAGTGGGGGGCCTGGGGACCAGCAGCCTCAGTACCTCCTGGGGATTTGTTAGAAATGCAAAAATCTCAGGCCCCACCCAGATCTGTAAACCAGAATCTGGAAACCTAGTCTACTTAACAAGTCTGGGTAGCTCCAGGGTGAGACCTGTTTGTGTAGAGTGTGTGTCTGCCTGGCCCACAAATGGAGCACCTGTACTCAATGAGCATTTGATGGTGAATGGTTGTTGAATGAATCACAAAGCACACTGTGCTCATTTGAAGGGCACGAGGTATGTCAAGTCACTGAAGACACTGGAGCAAGCAGCTGTGAGACTCCAGAGGGGAGGAGGTGGACAGGAAGCTGTGCCCTCACTACCCCAAGATCGCACAGCCTTCCAGCTTGTCTGCCTGAGAAGTGCCACTATCACAGGACACCACGTAAGGGGAAGCTGACCCGTGCTGAAGAAACCTTGTGCCCCTGTGGCCAGCTACTCAGCAGGACCTTCCTTCCTCATCCTCTTAGTGGAAACCGGCCACAGATGAGTGGGTGTCTATAGTAAAAAGAAGGCAAAACATGTCTAAGCAAATAAATGTGCCTCCATAATGGTCCTCCAGCAAACACCAGGTGCCTGCTCTGTGCAGGGCTCAGCGTGAGGCATAGAGATGAAACGATAGCAAACACATATTACCATTCACTCTTTTCAGAAGAGGGGATTGGGGGCGCAGAGAGGCTACTTAAATGACTTGCCAAGATCACACAGCAAGAAAGTGGCCACACACACACACACACACACACACACACACACACACACACACACAGCTATCCTAGGAACAGGGCGCCTTGCTGGGCAGGGTGAGGGTCCCGTCGCCAGGTGGGCGACAGCCTCTGCATAGTGCTTTTGCCAGGCGCACGGCAATGGGAACAGCATCCCTAGAAGAGGGCCCATCATCGGCTAGGACCCGGAGGGGTAAGGAACCTTGGCAGACGAGCCAAGGAATTGGGAAGGAGGTGGTGAAGGAGCGCGTGAGGCACTCTGCAAAGGTCCCGGGCCCCGCCCCCTCCAGCTGGGGCTAGGCGCGCGCGGCCCCGCCCTCAACCCCCTCCCCTTCTGGCTCCGCTGAGCTTGCGCGGCCCTGCTTCGGCCCCGCCCTCTCCCAAGCCGGGCTGCGCGCGCACCGCCCCTCGCACCAGTGCGCACGCGCGGCCCCGCCCTGTTCCCCCCGGCGCTCTGAGCCCGAGTCCGCGGGAAGATGGCGGCCCCGCTCATCCCCCTCTCCCAGCAGGTACGGGCTGGCTAGGAGGGCGGGCGGCGGGGGCTGTGCCGCCGCCCGTGCGGGGCGCTAGGCGGACGCTGCGGGGAGGCCTAAGCGCGAGGAGGCCTAGCTGGGCGGCGGCGGCTCGCGCTGAGGGGCCCCGGCGGAGGGCGGGCGTGTGGTCCTGAAGGTGACAGGCCGGTCCGGCCTTCGGCCTCCCGCACCAGAGCGACCCAATGCGGGCGGCGACCCCGCAGGCGGGGCCGCAGTGCGTGTCTGTTCCACCCGGGGCCCGGCGTTCTCCGCAGCTTCCAGGCCGGGTGATGCACGGTAGCATTGGGCTGCCTTCCGGGGAGGTGGGCCAGGGGAGCAAGCATTTCTGCGGGTGCGGCAGCCTCGCGGGTCTTTGTCTCCTGCCGGGTCCCAACGCCGGGGCGGCAGTGTCCCCGCCGCGGCGGAGGGCAGAGCCCCGCCGGAGCCAGGACCTGCCAGCAGTGCGATCCCGGACTCTTCTCTTCTTCCACTGGGAGCTGCTTCCGCCACCCCTACGCCGTGAAGGGGGTCGCAAGTCTCCGGGCGCCTTGCGGTGCCCTCAGATCAGCCAGATGCTCTTACTAAGGGGCAGTATCAGTGGCGCGACACAGACGTGCAAAAAGAGCCATGCGCAGGCAACCCTGCCTTCTGGGAGCGACGTTCATTCATTTATCCATCCGTCAAATGTGCGTCGGGCCAGGTGCTGGGAGCGCAGCAGTCACCCAGACCAACAAGGTTGCTGTTGTCCTGGAGGCGACACTCTCGTGGGAACTAGAAACTACCTGTGTCCTGCTAGTAACAGCTACTTTTATTTGCTGAATATCTGTGTTGTACCAAGCACCGTATTATACGCACTTTGCCAGAATTATCTAGCACAGCATTGGGATTGAGAGTGAGGACACAGGGTCACATCATCTTGTGTTCAGATCTTGACTCCAAGGCTTACTTCTCTGACTGTCCTTGGACGAAGCTCTTAGCCTCTCTATGCCCCAGCCACCTCATTTGGAAAATGGGAATATAAAAAAAGTATTGGGGTTAGGTGAAGATTAAGCATGTAAAGCACTTAGAACAGTGCTTGGCACATCGGACTCACTCATTGATTCTGTAATTATAACCATTATTTAATTCTCTGGCAGATTTGGACATTTGGAAATAGAGATTACAGCTGTGAGAATGCCAAACCCCAGGAGAGCTGTTAGGCAGGTTGACATGACTGGTCAGCTGATCCAAGGAGAGAGACAGTGCGTACTTCCTAAATATTGCCAGAACTAGCCAATTTGTAACACTGTCACTAAATTAAAAGCATTAGAGACCAGTGGTTATGAATTAACACATATGAAAGTGCTCTGTAAACTATTAAGTGCCCTACAGATGTTGGGTATTATTATTGATAGCCAGTTGCTACCTTTTAGGGTATGGTGGTGTGTGTGTGTGTGTGTGTGTGTGTGTGTGTGTGTGTGTGTGTGTGTGTGTGTGTGTGTGTGTGTGTGTGTGAGTGTGTGTGTGTGTGTGTGTGTGTGTGTGTGTGTGTGTGTGTGTGAGTGTGTGAGAAACAGGCTTAGGCTCATTTAATGAGGAAGCGCCCCTGGTTTTTAAAACTTCCTATCCACTTTTCGGCACCTGCCTTAATTTGAACTTTTTTTTTAAATTAATTAATTAATTTTTTTGGCTGCGTTTGGTCTTCATTGCTGCGCGTGGGCTTTCTCTAGTTGTCGCGAGTGGGGGCTACTCTTTGTTGCAGTGCACGGCCTTTTCATTGTGGTGGCTTCTCGTTGTGGAGCACGGGCTCTAGGCGCGTGGGCTTCAGTAGCTGTGACACACGAGCTCTCGAGCTCAGGCTCAGTAGTTGTGGCGCACGGGCTTAGTTGCTCCGCGGCATGTGGGATATTCCCGGACCAGGGCTCGAACCCGTGTCTCCTGCATTGGCAGGCGGATTCTTAACCCCTGCGCCACCAGAGAAGCCCTTAATTTGAACTTTGATGACAATAGCTAAGGTTAATTGAGTGCTTTAGAGTTTATTAAGTGCTTATCCACACAACGAAGAGAGGGGATTCTTCTTACGTTACTGATGAAGGATTAGCTTTAGAGGAAGGCAGTGGTTTGCTGCTGTGAAGTAAGGTGTGAAAACCTGAATCAGATCATGTGATTCATCTGCTTAGCACCTTTTAGAATAAAATCCCAATCCCTCCCCAGGAATCCCTGCTGGTCAGGTGCCTGCCAGCCTCCCCTGCTTCTTTCTCACCCTGGCACCCACACTGCAGCCATACTTGTGGCTTTTCTGTTCTGCTCGTAGTTTAAGCTCTGTCTGTCCTTATGATGTCCCATGGGCTGTTCCTCCTTCCTGAAGCGCTCATCCCTATTTCTTACCTTCGTGGTGCCAGTGCCTGGCTCCTTTCAGGTGGCAGCTCAAATGTCATTCTCCCCAGAGGCCTTTGCTGGTTACCTCTTGTAAGTCCCCCTCCCCTAGCACTGTGCCTCCGCCACACCACCCGTCAGCACCAGTCATGGTCCACAGATGTCTGTGGGTCTCTTTGCTGTCTGTGTCCCCATTAGACCAAACATAGATCTCTTGCTCAGTGCTCCTGACTCTGTGCTCAGCACCCAGGGGGTGTCAGGTAAACCCATGAAGCAGGGACCAGCGAGTTGCATCACCCAGCACCCTTCACAGGTGGCTTTTCTTCCCTCCAGACCCCAGGCCTTCCCTCCAGACCCCAGGCCTGGGGTCTGGGCCCTTGGGGGTGGGAGCATATTTGAACGAGGAGCTCGACAGCCTGAATCCCCTGGTCTCTGACAAGTTCAGGTTATTGACTGGTGTGCTTTTTCCTTTTCCTTTGTTGAATGATGGCATGGCCAGTCTTCCTTCCTTGGGTAATTATGTCAACATTTACACCTGTTAAGTGAAGCACTGCGCCACATGTTCCTGTCAACCCAGGTGTGAGGCACAGACCTATCAGGCGCTTCCAGTCTAGCTGAGGCTAACACGAGTTCAGTTCAGTCTAACACGAGTTCACAGTTATTACAGGGGAAGCATGCATATAATTCCAGGATAATTTCTGGTTGGGGTCACTAGGGGAGCCCCCTGGAGCAGGAGGCCGTGGTCTGGTTGGATTGAGGTGTAGGGCACACTTGGAATGTGGATGGCCAGCTGAGGGTGAGTGAAGCGGGTAGCCAGTGGGATTGTGGATGGTGGGGTGTTTTTCCTCTGCCTCCAGCCCTGTCTGCGTTTTTCCCATCAGCATCTTTCCTGGTCTGCTCCCTACTCTGCCATATCTGTGATGTCCCCTCCCCATGTAGTCTCCTCTGACCCTGAATATAAATCTTGTCAATTTGAAGAGTAGGTAGTTCTCCCTCTAGAAGTGATTTTTTCCTCCATCAATGTCTCATTGATTTATGTTTCTCCCAGCGCCCCCCTTCACCTCTCCTCTTTAATTGCGGCCCACCCTGGAAATGCACCTGTGTCCCTTACCCCCTTTGTACCCCCTTGTGCTCTTGTAGGCAAGGTCACCAGTAACCTACAAGAGCACACGGTGGTCCTTAACCCCAGTGGCCTGTCCTTGGGACTGGTCCTCCTTGAGCCCTGCAACGCTTGTCCGTCACTGTAGCCTGCCCTCAGCCTTTACTGTCTCTCTTCTCCCAAATTTCAGCCTCTCCTGTTTGCATCCTTTCTTTCTGTTTGTTCCTGCCTCTGGTGCAGAGCACTCTTAACACTGCCTCCCAACCCTCCCCACCCCGCAATGGCTAGAACCTCATGCTGTGACCTCCTGCTGCATCCTGCCTGCCCCAGAGGCCTCTTTGGTGGTGTCTTCCTTCAGCCCCATCTGAACGGAAGTTCTCCCTCCTGTACCTTCTGTGGGTCCCTTGCATGGCCACCAGACCCAGGGAACAATGGTAATGGGAGGAGAGCGTCAGGCTCAGTGACAATGAGAGTCTGCCCGGTGCCCAAGGAGTTCCTTCTTCCTTCCTCCCCACTTAGTCGTATGCTTCTTTTTAATGGGTACCACTGTTTTAAGAGTGTTTTATTCCCATTTTTCAAACGGGAAACTGAGACCCAGAGAAATTAAGTAACTTGCTGAAGTCCCATAGCTGGTGGGTGCAGAGCTGGGGTTGACCCACATCTGTCTGCCTGCAGAGCCCTGCTCTTTCCGCTCTTCTAGGCAGCCTGCTGGCCCACAGCAGCACCAGGCAAATGTGTCTGGAATGAAGACTCAGTGCTTGGGACACTTGTTTGTCCTTTTGTCCCTTGTTTTTTCCTCCAAAATAATTGCTAGTTTCTGTGTCTTACTAGAATGTTAATGCAGTATAAATTGGGGTGGTGGTGGTAGTCAGGTTTTATTTATTTATTTTTATTTTTAAATTAATTCTTATTGGAGTACAGTTGCTTTACAATGTTGTGAGAGCCAGGTTTTAGAGTAAATTTGGCTCACCCTGTAAGATCCAGAGTTCCCTGGCTGTCTCTGTCTTACTGACCTGCCTCAACCTGGTTTTTGTTGACTACGTGGCTCCTGGTAAAGCACGAACATGTAAGTTTTGCCTCTTCTGCCCCAACTTTGAGCCTTAAAACAACTTTCCCCTGCCTGGTTCTTAATCCTGATCGGTTGATCGGGGAAGCAAGTGACTGTCTTTGATCAGATGTATTGGATAGAGTGTCCACTCTCTGATGCCTCAGGCTGTGCCGACAGCCCCGGCCACCGGTGGTGAGAGGCACCTCATCAGCCCCACTCCAGGGCTGCTGTCCACTTTGACCTGAACTGAGCAGCCAGCACTCACTCGGAAAGCTACTCGATATTCTTCCTCGGGACGGTGCTCTTGGAGCCCCATTATCATTTGAGGCCCCTTCAGGGTGCCTGTTTTTCAATGTTAGGGTTCCCAGATATTCTTTCAGTGACCTCAGTTATGCAGTACTTTCTGCACCTCAGTTTCCCCATCTGCAAATTGGGAATAATACTCTATACCTGTTTTATCTGTCTCACAACAGTGGAGTGTCAGAATCCCTCAGGGTGATAGACGTGTGCGCAAAGTGCCTTCATTTGTGTAGCACACTGTTTGTTCAGGCATTTACTGGGCATCTTCTCTTGGCTGGTGCTTTCTGGGCAGCAGGATGTACCAGCAAACCTGAAGACCATCCTGCCCCAGGGAGCTGAGGTTCTAAGGAGAGGAAGCAGACGTACAGAAATGAACAAACACGTACACAGTATAGTGATGCCATCTGCGCTGTGAGAAGTGTAAAGCCGAGGAGGGCACAGTCAGACGCGGAGGTCTGGGAAGGCCTGGAGTCCACACAGGCTCCAAGGACTGAGTAGGAAAGGCATTTGGATGGCTCAGATTATCCTCCCAGTCACCCTGGTCAGTCATCCTTGCTTTATATAAAGGGGTAAACTGAGGCCCAGAGACCTTATGTCACTTGCCAAAGGTGGCACCCAGCAAGCTCACGCTGGCACGGCTCTTCTGACCCCCGTCCTGGGCTCTGCGTTGCACTGCAGTTTCCTGTCTTGGATTTTTTTTTTTTTTTAAGCTGCCAAACGTTATGGTAGTGTGAGGTCTCATTTGTTTTTAAACAGTGGTCCTGCTACTTCATCATTAGGTTCTATGGAGTCTGGTGGAGAGAAGATCACTTGTTTACATTTTTATTTTATTGTTTTTGAATGGGGAGGGGGAGATGGAAAGACCTGCTCGTCGTCTTTATGAGGGATCAGCGGGCTTCCCTGCTGCAGTGGGTACTCACTGCTTCCAGAGGCTGATGGAGGAGAGAGTGGGCCATGCCCAGCCCCCAGGGAGAGTGCACTCTGCTCAGGCTGGGGAGGCTCAGGTCCGAGCTGGAGGAGGGCCGGGTGACTTGCTTGCACTTGGGTGTGTTGGAGACGCTTGCCTGGAGGAGAAGGGGCATTTGGACTGGGCCGTGGAGATCCTGGGAAGGGAGGGAGGCATGGCATTTCTGACAGAGGCAGAGCAGAATGAGCGAAAGCCAAGAAACTGGAACTCCAGCTCAAAGGGCCGAATGTGAGGCCGGGGATGGGACTTTGGGGTACATGTCCCTCTTTTAACTAGGGTGACTTAGGGTTGAAGGGAAGAAGGTGGCATGGTAAAATGGGACACAGGAGTCTGTGCCTGGCCTACAAATTGGCCTGAGACAAAAGGGCCTGACAGGGTGTCTGCTTGTCTAGAGAGTAGCTGACGCAGACGTGGGGGAGGAAAGGAGATCTGCCGGCTCTGTGGCCCAAAGGCTGCTCCTGCGTGGAGTGCTTTGCCCGCCACAGCAGTCTTACTGCTACAGGCTGATGGAGGGGGAAGTAGAGGTTACAGATGACCGCAAACAGCCGTCTCCTCAGATTGCCGCCCGGTTCTGCCTGCTGAGTGGGATTGTTGTAGTTCTTGATAGCAGAATCGATTTGCTGACTGTGTTCTGGACTGCCTGATAGAGAGTTGGTTCTCCTCCTTTTGTACATACTGGCTGAAAGCAGGGAAAGGTGGTGCCTAGCCGTCACTGTCTATGGACTGGATCAGGCCTCTGCCCCACCCAGCACACGGCACCCCTGTATCCTGCACCTCCCAGACCTGTTGCTCTGCCCTGCAGCCCCTAGGCCCTTCTTTCAGTTGCTTGCATATTCTCTCTTGCCTCAGGGCCTTTGCACATGGTATTCATGGCCTCTCTGGATTGTTCTTTCCCCCACTTCATCTCCGGTTAATCCCTACTCCTCTTCATATCTCAGCTGCCACATCACTTGCGTGACAGCCTGGCCCAGCTTTTCTGTTACTGCCTTTGGGGATACTCTGTACTTTTCCACATACCAGTTTGTAATTTTCTATTGGTGGGAGTATTTGATTGATGGTCTTTCTCCCGCACTGCCTAGACCATGTCAACAAAGGCAGGGGCTGTGCAGGTTTTAATTTGACCTCGTACCCTAGGTGCTAGGAGTCATCTGTTGAACTAAAGGCTGACGGGTAGGGCAGGTCCAGTTTATGAGAGGCAGTTAGGAGCTCTGGCAGTTCTTGAGGAGTAAAGTGACACGTTTAGATTGTCTGACTGCTTATACAGGGAATGCCCAGAGCTGGGTACTAGCTCAGAGACATTTGCTGTGCTACAGTCCTGAAGTGGTACAGAGCAACCTGGCCTGAGGTTTCTGGAAGAGCAGAACGGCTGATGATCAAAGGAATATGTGGATTGGCTACCAGTACAGGGATCCTCTGAGTGGGGGCAGGAAGCAGGAGGAAGAAGCAGGTGTGGTGTGGGCAGCCAGCAGGACAAGACAAGCCTTTGTGGGAGCCAGGTGGGTGGCACCAGGTGGTGGCTGTGTCAGTTGAGACCAGACCTTCATCACCTTTGCAACAGGCCCTCCAAGCTGGGCCAGACCCAACATTGAGGCACAGCCCATCTCCTGGGGACCCCCCCCCACAATGTTACATTTACTGAGCACCTACTTTGTGCTGGCTCAGACCCAAGATAAATAAAACTGAACACCTGCCCTTCAGATGGCTGAACTGGAGCCGGACTCCCAGGCACGGATAATCCGGACACCCTGTGGCGGACATCCTCGTGGAGGTCCAGTGGTAGCCCGCAGAAGTGGAATGAATTGCCTCCACTGGGCTGGACATAGGAGAGGAGGAAGAGGAGACCTGCATCTCCCTTCTTCTTTTCCCTCCTCTGTTCCAGTAGGACCGGAGGAAGCAGAGGTGTGCAGCCTTTCAGTCTGGCTGCTTGTCCCTCCACCCCCATCTTTACAGTTTGCCCCTCCTATCTGCTCTGCCCAGTCAAAGCCCCCGTTCCCAGATGCTGGTCACCCGGGGTGTCCCAGAGTGGTGTTGCGGAGAGATTTGGGGCACAGGTCTTGCATGCAAGTAAGGGAGTGTGGTTGGATACCCACTTTGTGCCCATTCACCCCTGACTCCCTGTTAGGGAGGTGTCATTGTCATCATTCTTGTGCTTATTTCTGAACAAGGAAACTGAAAAGGGAGAGAGGTAAAATGCCTGGTGTCAGACCCCCTGGGGAGGTGGGGTGTCTCGGTTGGCCCACAGATCTAAAACTCCCGTGGATGCCACGCTGTGGGCTCCTGGGAGGGCAGGAGCAGCTCTATCCCTGCTGTGTCCCAGCATCTGAAGCAGGCAGGTGATGGTCACCTGTTGATTGATTGCTGCGTGCTCTGAATAGCAGCCAGGAGCGCAGTATCTCTCTAGCTGCTCTTGTTGGTAGTTGATTGGTGGGAACATTTTGTATTTTATGTCTTGGGTGAAGAAACAGGCATGTACGTACTCTACTGGTGACGAAAGTCAGGGCACCCCCCTCACCCCTGGGCCACCATCCTGATGGCCAGGCCCCCACCCCTCCCCAGGGTTCCCGATGCCTCTTCACTTCTGCTGTGAGAGGGTGTGAGAAGGGGTTCTCTGATTTACTCGTGACAGTAACAAGCATCCCTGTTGATCCATAGAAGATTGGCTTTTCTTAACCCACATAGGATGGGCTTTTCAACTTTACATTTCCAGTGGAGAAACAAAACTATCTTCTTTCAGGCTGTTTTTAAAGAGGAAAGATTAAACAAGAAAAAAACTTGACAGTGAGCCCCTCTTTAGGAGACTGCTTAACAAGGACTCTGAAGTTTTGGGGATGGATTAGCCCTCTAAATTCCCCCACACCCTAGAAACGGCACTATTGGAGGTCCCAGAACCCTATAGACTTTGGTATGTGTGATCACAGATGTTTCTTCCTTTGGGTGTCTTCTTTGATAAAGATTAGGGCGGCTTCTGTGCCCTCAGTGCACCTCTACATCCATTTTGAACATTTTGAACACTACCTCTGTGGAGAAGAGGGTTCCCAAAGGGATGAGCTGATACCCACGATGCCTAGTGGATCGGGCAATCCTGTGGGTCACTGTGGTGCTCACACATCAGGCCATGGAATCAGCATTTTATTTCAGGCCAAGTTTTTAGTTATTGGCATTTGACTTTTTGATTTTTTTGTTGCCTTTTTGCCACCGGAAAATATTCTTTAATTCACAACCCTGTAAGTGGGTTTTTATAGGTATGTACTTAGCCTACTATGTGTGAAATTGTATGTTTAAAAAAAACAACCACTGAGACTAAGAGAACTGATAAAGACTGTTCTGTCCTGGTGTTGGGAGCAGCTCAGCCAACTAGTTGAGTGAGAAAACGAGTACGATATGTACTATAGAGTGTTCAACATTTGGTGAAATATTTTATTGTTTGGTAAAAAGATCATTTGTCACGGCCAGCTGTAAGGATGACAATTCTTTGTAGATAAAACCTGTCCTTCTGTCTCAGTAACAATAATAACAACCACCATAAAAATAGTTATAACAACTGCTTCCCTTTGTAGCGTGTGCTTTACCTACATATTCTTCTTTTTTTTTGAGTGTATGATTTTTTTTTATACTGGAGTATAATTGCTTCACAGTGGAGTATAATTGCTTCACAATGTTGTATTAGTTTCTGCCAGTACAACAAAGTGAATAAGCCATATGCACACACGTATCCCCATATCCCCTCCTTCTTGAGCCTCCCTCCCACCCTCCCTTTCCCACCCCTCTAGGTGGTCACAAAGCACCGAGCTGATCTCCCCGTGCTATGCAGCAGCTTCCCACCGGCCATCCATTTTACATTTGGTAGTGTATGTATGTCAATGCTACTCTCTCACTGCGTCCTAGCCTCCCTTTCCTCCCTGTGTCCTCAAGTCCGTTCTCAACGTCTGCATCTTTATTCCTGCCCTGCCACTAGGTTCATCGGTACCATTTTTCTAGATTCCATATATATGTGTTAGCATACAGTATTTGTTTTTCTCTTTCTGACTTACTTCACTCTGTATGACAGACTCTATGTCCATCCACCTCACTACAAATAACTCAAATTTCGTTCCTTTTTATGACTGAGTAATATTCCATTGTATATATGTGCCACATCTTCTTTATTCATTCATCTGTCAATGGGCATTTAGTTACCTACTTATTCTCATTTGATACTTTTATAGGAATGGTCAAGGCAGTCACTGTATTATCTCCATTTTACAGATGGGGAAACTGAGGCCCTGAAAGGCTTTGTAGCTTTTCACTCTGCCTCTGAGGGGTGGAGCTTTTTTTTTAATAAATAAATTTATTTATTATAATTTTTGGCTGTGTTGGGTCTTTATTGCAGCGTGTGGGCTTTCTCTAGTTGCAGCGAGCGGGGAGCTACTCTTCATTGCAGTGTGCGGGCTTCTCATTGTGGTGGCTTCTCTTGTTGCAGAGCACGGGCTCTAGGAGCGCAGGCTTCAGTAGTTGTGGCTTGTGGGCTCTAGAGCACAGGCTCAGTAGCTGTGGCTAGTGGGCTCTAGAGCACAGGCTCAGTAGTTGTGGTGCACAGGCTTAGTTGCTCCGCGGCATGTGAGATCTTCCCGGACCAGTGCTGGGACTCGTGTCCCCTGCATTGGCAGGCGGATTCTTAACCACTGTGCCACCAGGGAAGTCCGAGGGGTGGAGCTTTGTCTGCCTGAGAACTGACCATTCTCCACCCATCTTACCCACTCCCTCTCGAGGTTTCATCTAAATCTCACCTGTGCCATGAACAAACTTTTCCTGAAGGTATGGGCCCAGCGCTGTGGGTGGGGTTGAATAAATGTGAAACCTCCACCCCCCAAGTAGTGAAATGTAGGGAGGGGGCCCGGTCATAACAGTAGCCTTAACATAAATTAGGAGTGTGGGAGAGAGGGACTCATTTCAGCTCGGAATTTGGGCGACGTCTTACAGCAGGGGGTTTGGTGCTGGGGCTGGAAGGTAACTGGCTTTCATCAGGCAGATCCCCCCTCCCCCCAGGATAGTTTGTGCCCAGACAAGGGTGAAAGGTGCACAGTGTGTTCAGTAGAGCATCTGCCAGACCAGGAAGGAAGGCGGGGCTTGACGGCTGTTTGTGTGTCTGTGAGCAAGTGAGCGTGTGTGTGTGTGTGTGTGTGTGTGTGTGTGTGTGTGTAGGGGTGAGTTTGGGGGAAGTTAACCTGGCAGGGCCAGGAGGTGGCTTTGGGGTGCATCGAAAGCATGGCCGGGTGGAGCTTCACACTCCCTCAGCAACCACAGAGCATCTTTTCGTTTTGGCGTGACCTCGTGCCACATGGGATGGAGGGGGAAGCTGGTGAAGGTGAGGTTCCACCTGAGAGGCTGGGACCTGGTCACAGGTGTGTGCAGAGCGAGGAGGGGGTTGAAAGGCCATTCTCGCTGCTCTGTCTACCTAATCCCTCCCTGCCTGCCCGGCAGAACAAAGCTCCATTCCTGTGCTGCCCTTGCCAGTGCCTTTGTGTGTTTGTTCCCTGACCAGACCGTGATGTGACGCTCTGCTCTGCGGTGGCGGGGACGGCCCTTCTGCTCACAGTGGAATCCGGGAGCTTGGCTTGGTGCCTGCTGCCTAGAGGGCTCCTAGGCTCTGAGGAAGAGCAGTGGGCAGTGGGCGGCTGATCGTGCCACCTACAGAGGGGAGCAGGGAGGAGGCACAGAGAGCTGCTGACTCGATCTGCCCTGGGGATCCCTGGGTCCTCGTGTAATGTTGGGCCAGGGCTCAGAAGATGGCAGGGTTGTTGGAACCCTGGGGTGGCCGATGTAGAAAAGGAATTTTGGGAAGGTTCGGGGCACACTTGGGGAAAGTTGGGAGCACCATGAGAAACGGGTGCTTTCAAGGAGGGCTGTAGGTGCCCTGCTGTGTAGGGGGCACTTACTGCTAAGATGTCGCCCCTATGAGTCTCCCCAGGGCCTCTTCAGGGCCTGGTCCATCGAATGGATGAAGGAAAGAGAGAATGGAAATGATGGGGCGGGGGGTGTTCTCTGTGATGCCTGGAAGAGTGGTGTCTAGGGAGGCCTGCAGGGAGGCCAGGGCTACGTTGATCTTTTTATTTATTTATTTTTTAATTAAAAAAATTTTTTTTGGTGTGGGGGCACTCCACGAGGCATGCAAGATCTTAGTTCCCCTACCAGGGATCGAACCCATGCCCCATGCAGTGGAAGCACAGAGTCTTAACCACTGGACCATCAGGGAAGTCCCCAGGGCCACGTTGATCTTAAGCGGCAGTGTTTGGCTGGAATCTGCTCCCTGCCCCACCCACGCTGCCTGGGCAAGGTCCCTTTCCAGTGCCATCCACCTGTTCCTCTGCATGGCCGTACTCAACCCTGTACCCCTCTCTCTGTGCCCATCCTCTGGTCCCCACAGGACCCCACTCCCTTGGTGTTTTCTTGCCAACGGCACCTCCTTTCTCCGTTGTGGGCCTGTCTTCCCCCAGTGCATCCGTGTGGGGGTGCTCCTCAGCCTGTTGGTTGTCTCGTGTCCCCTCGGGCAGGCTCAGCAGTGTAGCCGCCGTCTCCCTGCCCTCACAGGTGGGTGTCTGTGGGCTACAGAGTCGCCCTCCATCCTGTCTTTTCCTCATAGCACTTACAGCCCGCTGTGTGTGTTGTCATGTCTAATGACATTCTCCTCCAGACCAGGAGTTCCGAGAGGCTGGGGTGGGGGCGTGGTCCCCTTATTCACTGTTGCACCCCATGGAGGCCAGTGCCTGGGACCAGGCAGGCACTCCATAGATACTGCTGGAATGGAAAAGAGATTTCCACCTCGACGTCCCATAGGGACATCCCAGAGAAAAATGTTCAAGGGGGAACAGCCCCCTCTCATCTGCGTGTTTCCGCATCGTGGATGGCTTTGGGCCTCATTCTCCTGGAGGACGATGGCAGTCTCTCCCTAGCTTCCTCCCCTCCCTCCTGTCACCCGATCCGAGTAGCTGAGTGCATACTCAGTTCACCTTCACAAGCGCGTCTGCTCAGGTCGCCTTCAGAAGGACAGGATGATGTTCTGACCTCTCAGCAAGGGGTGTGCAGACCTGTCATGTCATTGCGTCTGCCATTTCTGCCTGGTCCGGCATCCTGTGCAGGGCAGTGTGTTGGAGCAGGAAGGCTGCCTCCAGTGACTTTTGTTCCTTCCTCACTTCTGTTTCCGGTAGATGGGATTGAGAGTGCTGGACTCCTGGAGCATGGAAGCTTTCACACCTTGATTCTGTGTTCTTCCAGATGGCGTCTCACCCTAAACTACCCCTGCCTGGCTTGTTCACATTGATGCCTCATTGTGTGTCTAGACTTTCAGTTGTGGTTCTCTTGCTCCTTGGTTCTCCTTTTAGGAGAACTCCCCCGTGTCACGTCCCCACTGCAGGCCCTGAGTTCTGCGTGGCTCGGAGGGAGGCCCTGCATTCTGTGCCAAATGGCAGGCACACGTCTTCAGCTGGCCTTCGTCATGGCGGTCATTTGGGTTCCTGGGGAGAATCGTGTATCATCCTTCAGATCCCTCTTCTCCTTTCGCGTCTTCTTTTCCTTTTTCTGTCCTATTTACAAAAAGCAGTGTGTGCTAACGTGGATCACTGGAGCACTCAGAAAGCCGGGAGAGGCAACCAGTTCACAAGTAGGAATCACTGTACACATGTGGTGTCCGTCCTGCCAGGTTTAGATCCAAGTGGATGTGATCACTGTGTGCTTACCAGCCAGGTCATAACTGCGTGCTGATTTGGGCCCTCCCTTTTCACTTGAGCAAACATCGTAAACGTTCTGCCTGTGCCATTTTTACCGCTTTGTGGTATTCTGTCCCAAGGAGACAGCAGTTCATTATTGGCTTAACTAGTTCTTGACTATTTCCAGTCCTTTACTGTCACCTGCAGTCCCGCCCTGAAGAAGGGCAAACTGATCCAACCCTCTTGCCCTTCTGCCTTCCTGCATATCTGATCATTACAGAATCCCAGGAGGAGACCCTAGAGTATCGGGAAGGCCTAAAGAAATTCTGGTTTTTATCATTTGACAAAAGCACGATCCTGCCAGTGATAAAGCTACTTTTCATTTATCACACTTAAACCTGAAGCAGCTTGTACCATTAAAATCCTTGCCAGAGCAGAAACACATCACATGTTCGTCTTTAATTATGTAAAATTTTAAGCACACTACAAGTAGAGGGAAGAGTTTAATAACTCCTATGTACTCACCACCCGTTCACAACAGATGCCAACGTTTTGCAAATGTCTTTACCCAAGTGTTTTTCATCTTAGAAATCATATTTCAATATGCACTTCTAGTAGCTGAGACTGTTTTCTTTTACATTACCACAGTGCCATACCACAGCTTAATTAATAATAATCTGATACCCAGTCCATATTCAAATTTCCGTGATTATCTAAAAATATCACCTTGTGTTTGGTTGTGAGATCTCCTGAGTCTTTTTTTTTTTAATTTTTAAAATTTTGAGGTAATTGTAGATTCACATGCAATTGTTAAAAAACAATGATGCAGAGAGATCCTGTGTATTCTTTATCTGGTTTTCTCCAGTGGTAATATTTTGCAAATCTGTAGGACACCATCCTAACCAAAACATTGACATTGCTACAGTCAGATGCAGAACAGTTCCATCCCCACAGGGATCTCTCTAGTTGCCCTTTTACAGCCACACCCACTTCCCTCCCATCTCATTCCTTTCTGATCCTTGGCAACCACTAATCTGTTCATTTGTATAATTTCAGCATTTTAATAATGTACAGTGGAATCATACAGTATGTAACCTTTGGAGATTGGCCTTTTTCACTCAGTATAATCCTCTGGAGAGTCTCCTGGGTTGTTGTGTATATCCGTAGTTGATTCCTTTTCATAGCCAAGTAGTATTCCATGGTGCTGTGGGACCACGGTTCATTGAAGCAGTTACCCATTGAAGGAGATCTGGCGTGCTTCAGTTTTGGGCGATTATGAATAAAGCTGCACTAAACATTTGAGTACAGGATGTTCTGTGAACTTAAGTCTTCATTTCTCTGGATGAATGCCCAGGACAGTTGCTGGGTCCTGTGATAGTTGCATGTTTAGTTTAGTTTTTTTTTTTTTAATCTGCCAAGCTGTTTTCCAGAGTAGTTGTACCTTTTTACATTCCCACAAGCTCCGTATGAGTGATCCAGTTTCTCTGCATGCTTACCAGTGTCACCAATTCTTTTTTTTTAAATAAATTTATTTATTTATTTATTCTTATTTTTGGCCGCGTTGGGTCTTCATCGCTGTGCACAGGCTTTCTCCAGTTGCTGCGAGTGGGAGCTACTCTTCGTTGTGGTGCATGGGCTTCTCATTGCGGTGGCTTCTCTTGCTGTGGAGCACGGGCTCTAGGCATGCAGGCTTCAGTAGTTGTGGCACGTGGGCTCAGTAGTTGTGGCTTGCGGGCTCTAGAGCGCAGGCTCAGTAGTTGTGGTGCACGGGCTTAGTTGCTCCATGGCATGTGGGATCTTCCTGGACCAGGGCTCGAACCTGTGTCCCCTGCCTTGGCAGGTGGATTCTTTTTTTTTTTTTTGGCTGCTTTGGGCGTTGGGTCTTTGTTGCTGCACGCGGGCTTTCTCTAGTTGCAGTGAGCAGGGGCTATTCTTTGTTGCAGTGCGTGGGCTTCTCGTTGCAATGGCTTCTCTTGTTGTGGAGCATGGGCTCTAGGTGCACGGGCTTCAGTAGTTGTGGCACGTGGGCTCAGTAGTTGTGGGTCACGGGCTCTAGAGTGCAGCCTCAGTAGTTGTGGTGCATGGGCTTAGTTGCTCCGTGGCATGTGGAATCTTCCTGGACCAGGGCTTGAACCCATGTCTCCTGCATTGGCAAGCGGACTCTTAACCACTGTGCCACCAGGGAAGTCCCGGTGTCACTATTTCTTGTTTTAGCCATTCCAATAGGTGTGTGGTGGCCTCTCACTGTGGTTTTTCAAGACAATTTTTTTTTAATTGAAATATAGTTGATTTATAATATGTTAGTTTCAGGTGTACAGCAAAATGATTCAGTTATATGTGTAACTTTTCAGGTTCTTTTCCATTATCAGTTATTACAGTATATTGAATATAGTTCCCTGTCACAGTGGTTTTTAATTTACATTTCCTAGCTAACGATATGCTGGCCATCTTTTCATGTGGTTATTTGCCATCTGTATATCCTCTTTGGTGAATTGTTCATGTCTTATGCTCCTATTCTCATTGGATTGTTTCCTTTTTTGTTGTTAAATTTTGAGAGTTCTTTATGTATTGCAGATACTAGTCCTTTGTTGGATATGTGATTGGCAAATACAGTTGACATTTGAACAACACAGGTTTGAACTGTGCAGGTCCACTTATATGTGAATTTTTTCTTTTCTTTTTTCTTTATTTAAAAAAAATTTATTTTTTTATTTTTCAGTAAATGTGTACTACAGTACTACTTGATCTGAGGTTGGTTGACTCCATAGATGTGGAACTGCAGGTACAGAGGAACTGTATATGGAGGGCTGACTATAAGTTACACTCGGATTTTTGACTGTGTGGAGGGTGGGCACCCCTAACCCCCACATTGTTCAAGGGTCAGCTGTATTTCCTTCTAATCTGTAGCTTGTCTCTGCATCCTCTTATCAGGGTCTTTTGTAGATCAAACATTTTAAATTTTGATGAGGTCCAGTTTATCAATTTTTTTTCCTTATGAATCAGGTTTTTGGTGGCAAGTCTGAACTCTTTGCCCAGCCCCTGATCCTGAATATTTTCTCCTCTGTTTTTTTAATATTAATTAATTAATTTATTTTTGCTGTGTTGGGTCTTCGTTTCTGTGCGAGGGCTTTCTCTAGTTGTGGCAAGCAGGGGCCGCTCTTTTTTTTTCTTTTTTTTTTTTTTTGTGGTACGTGGGCCTCTCACTGTTGTGGCCTCTCCTGTTGTGGAGCACAGGCTCCAGACGCTCAGGCTCAGTGGCCATGGCTCACGGGCCCAGCCACTCCATGGCATGTGGGATCTTCCTGGACCGGGGCACAAACCCGCGTTCCCTGCATCGGCAGGCGGACTCAACCACTGCGCCACCAGGGAAGCCCTGGGGCCACTCTTCATCGCGGTTCTTGGGCCTCTCACTATCGCGGCCTCTCTTGTTGCGGAGCACAGGCTCTAGACACGCAGGCTCAGTAGTTGTGGCTCACGGACCCAGTTGCTCCGTGGCATGTGGGATCCTCCCAGACCAGGGCTTGAACCCGTGTCCCCTGCATTAGCAGGCAGATTCTCAACCACTGTGCCACCAGGGAAGCCCCTTTCTCCTGTTTTTTCCTAAAAGTTTTATAGTTTTACATTTACGTCCATGATCCACTTGGAATTAATTTTGTAAAAAGTGTGAGACTTAGGTCTCCAGGCTCATTCTCTTCCAATGGATGGCTAGTTGCTCCAGCACCATTTGTGGAACAGGCCTCTTTCCTCCTGAGTGGCTTTTGCACCTTTGTCAGAAGTCAACTGGGAGCATCTGTGTGGGTTTGTTCCTGGGCTCACTGTTCTGTTCCATGGTTCTACGTGTCTTTCCTCCATCACTGCCACACTGTCGTAATTACTGTAGTTTTATAGCAAGCCTTGGAATTGAGTAGACTGATTCCTCCCACTTTATTCTTTTTCAACATTGTTTTAACTCCTTTGCCTTTCTGTATAAATTTTAGAGTAATCTTATCTGTATCAACAAAGAATCATGTTAAGCCTGCGTATCAGGCTTAACATGTGATAAGCCTGCTTATCACATGTTGTTGCTTTGGCCTCCAGAAGGCCATTCCACTCAGTATATTTTCCCACTGGCAGGGCCCAAGATGTGTTGCCACCTTTGCCAACCCTGCATGGCACCTCTCTTTGACTTTGCCAACCTGATAGCAAACAACTGGCATTTCATTCTATTTTGCTGTACCTAAATTGAACATCTCCCCTAACTTTGCTGCATCTCTTCTTTCAGAATCACCTTTTTCTTATCCTTTGCTCATTTTTAAATTGGGATGTCTTTTTCTTCAGGATTTATGAAAGCTCTTTCTCATGTCTCAGTTCTCTCGGCAGTGTTCACCTTAGCTCTGGCTTAGAAACTTCTCATCTGGCAGTTGGAGTGAGCTGTCAGTTTCAGGGAGGTTCAGGATGCCCCAGTTTTTGCTGATGCTCTTTGAGTGCTACTGAGTTATGTCCCGGTTTCCTTACCTGCAGAATGTGGTCCGGCCTGCCTGGAGGGCCGTGCGCACCGCCAAGGTAATGGTTGTGCAAATAGTGAGGGGAACTATCTCTAAGTGGAAGGCGAAGTGCAAGGATTATCAAGTGAGCACTTCTCTAGCCTTGTTTTTGAGTCAGCATCTTGCTTTCCAAGGAGGAACTCAGACAGGGATGTCTTTTGGTGTAAAGTGCCTAACTTCCTGCAAAACTTGGCAACAGCTTTGAAAAACACAGCCGTTATGGGGTCTCAGTTTTCCTGAGGAAATGGCAGGCTGCGCTGGTTTTCAAGTTAGTTCATATGCTTAAGTCAAGTCTTGCACTTTGACCATGTCTGTTGAATAAAATGTACCATGACATAATCACGTGTTTTGCCTTTTCTTAGGTGAGCATGCACGGGAGGCTGTGCAGTGGCCCTGTGTCTGGCTCTGTCATGCCTGGGCTGTTTTTGCAGGGTGCAGAGTAGGTTAGTGCCACATGGCCTGGGTCTCCTCTGGCTCCGTCACTCCTTGGCTGTGTGACCCTGAGCAAGGTAACCTCAGTCTCCTCACCCATAAATTGGGACGAACAGTAGTACCTGCCCATAGCATTGTTTGGGACAATTAAATGAGGTACAGGATAGAAAATAGTGAGGCTCAGTAAATGTGATCCACTATTTATCAGAACAAGGCATTATACTTTTCTAAAAGTTTTAAAATGAAAATTAATTTGCTTTACAAATGTCATTTTGAAACAAGCAAGGCCAGCGATCATTGCTTTGTTTTGCATAAGAGCTCCCGCCCATGGATGAAAGCAGGAATCAGAGAGCTGGATGGACTCAATCCTGAGAGGGTTAGGTGTGGCCAGAACCCCAGTCCTCAGGGTTTCCCCTCCAAAGTAGTACTGCTGTGTTCCTCATCTCAAGCTGGTTTTCTCCAGCATTAAAATTGCGCACACTTGCATGAACTGTGGAGTTTAAAGGCCTCCCAGCAGAAGGATGTTCCCTGATGTGCTGCCCTCCCAGTCTCCCCATTTGTAGGTTGCCTCTGGGGTGGAGGTTAGAGCGAAGAGGCCACAGGAACTTTTCTTAGTATTTTAGGAGATCAACTGAAAGATCAAATTGAAAGTTATATTGAACTTCAATGAATAATTCAGAGTCAAAGATGGCGTCTTAGCACAGTGGGCTGGTGGAGGAGAACACCCTCCTGGGCCGGCTCCATCCGTTCTTGAAGCCATCTCAGAGCTGTCTGCAGCCTCTTACACTGAAGGCCTTGTCCCCTGGCCTGTCCTCTGGGCTCGCTTTGGGGTTAGGCAGAGGTGGGCAGCTCTGGTGCCCACTCTCAGCTCTCAGGGGGCTCTGTCCCAGCAGAGCGGCTGCCTGTACCAACAAGCTGTTTGTGTCCAAGGTCTCTGCCTGTCACCTGGGGACTCGAGGCCTTAGCAGCATTCATCCTCAGCTCTGTTGCAACGGTGTATTGGGCAGCTTGCAGGTGTGACTCCGCTGTCGCCAGGAGGAAGTAGTGTGGTAAGAGGAAGTGCCATTAGATCTGTTGGTGTTCTCCCTTTACTCCCCCTTCTGCTTATGTAGTGCCTGAGGTATGTGTAATTAAATCAGAACCTTTCACTGCTGTCA
Source organism: Grampus griseus (assembly GCF_964374135.1). Taxonomy (NCBI): domain Eukaryota; kingdom Metazoa; phylum Chordata; class Mammalia; order Artiodactyla; family Delphinidae; genus Grampus; species Grampus griseus. Next base: position 159,654,603 of record NC_139019.1, on the reverse strand, counting down.
CTGTCCCAGGTTACCCAAATTGATTCCTGTACTTAGAGAGGAATGGGTGAGGCATATTCTGTGGTTTTCCGTTAGTTGTGGGTCATTTGGGATCAACACTTGGCCATAGACTGTCTGTAGGATGAGCCCTTAGCATCGATGGTCCAAGCTTTGGGCCTGGGGCTTCAGAGCCTTTTCTGGACTATTTGGGGTCTTGTTCCTCTTAATTATGGATCTAGTTCAGAAGCGTTTGGGAAGTTTGAGACAGTTATTAACCATCTATGCTCCAAATATCGTAACTTTTTTTCATTGGAATCGTAGTAGCTTGGAAACCTCTCTCTTGCTTACCATGAGATCTTAAAAAAATCCCACTGGAAATGCATTTCAGACCCGTGCCTCTCTGATTGCTGGCAGGAAGGGGACCTTTGTCAAGGTGGGGGTCCCTAGGGTCTCTGCATTCCATTTCCATGAGCCGGGGCACAGGATGTGCTATCTAGACCCAGCACGGTTACCTTTACTGATAGATGACAACAGCCTGCCTGACTTTGCTTCCTCTTTCAGCCTTACTTCTCCGGGGAGATGTGTTTTGAAAGCATGCAGAGCTTTTTTAATTTTAATTAGTTAATTATTTTAAATTGAGGTTATGGTTGACATATAACATTATATTAGTTTCAGGTGTACGATGTAATGATTTGCTATTTATACACGTTGTGAAATGATCACAGTACTTAACATGCATCACCATATAGTTATAAAATCTCTTTTCTTGTGATGAGAACTTTTAAGATCTACTCTTAGCAACTTTCAGTATACAGTACAGTATTATTGACTATATTAACCATGCTGTACATTATATCTCATGACTTATTTTATAACTGGAAGTTTGCACCTTTTGACCACCTCTACCCATTTCACCTACCCCCTATTCCCATCTCTGGCAACCACCCATCTGTTCTCTGTATCTGTGAGTTTGGTTTCTTGTTTTTGTTTTTTAGATTCCACATATAAGTGAGATCATCCAGTATCTGTCTTTCCCTGTTTAACTTATTTCACTTAGCATAATGTCTTCAGGGTTCATTCACATTGTCACAAATGACAAGATTTCCTTCTTTTTAATGACTGAATAATATTCCTCTGTGTGCATGAGTGTGTGTGTGTGTACACACCACAGTTTCTTTATCTGTTCATCCATTGATGAGTAAATATTTAGGTTGCTTTCATGCTTGGCTATTGTAAATAATGCTGCAGTGAACATGGAGTTGTTGTTTGTTTGTTTGTTTTTCTTAGTGTTTTCGTTTCCTTTGGATAAATACCCAAAAATGAAATTGCTGGATCATATGGTAGTTCTGTTTTTAACTTTTTGAAGAACCTCCATACTGTTTTCATAGCAGCTGTACCCATTTGCATTTCCACCAACAGTGTGCAAGGGTTCCCTTTTCTCCACGCCCTCTCCAACACTTTGTTATTTCTTATCTTTCTGATGCTAGCCATTCTAACAGGTGTGAGGTGAGATAGTGTAGTTTTGATTTGCATTTCCCTGATGATTAGTGGTGTTGAGCATCTTTTCACATACCTGTTGGCCATCTGTATGTCTTCTTTGGAAAAATGTCTGTTCAGATGCTCTGCCTATTTTTTAATTGGGTTGTTTGTTTTTTTACTTTTGAGTTGTATGAGTTCATGTGGGGTTTTAAACCCTGGAGATCAAACAGGGTGTGATGGTGGACATTGCCATCTAAGTCATAAGAAGCTAAAGGCGACAGCCTCCCCCAGGACGGTATACACAGGGGCCCAGGGCAGGAGGAACCCTCCCTCCAGGGAGCTGCTGTAGCTGTACATTTAGCTCTTTTTTATTTTTGGCTGCGCCATGTGGCTTGCAGGATCTTAGTACGGCAGTGAAAGCGCAGAGTCCTAACAACTGGACCACCAGGGAATTCCCCACTTAGCTCTCATTTCTTCTTATTGGTGTTGTCGCCTTTTGTTTCTCAAGCCATTGGCCTTTACCCTCCTTTCTTGCTTTTTCACATTGTTCTGCCTAGTTTTTTAGCTTTTTCTGCCTTTTCAGGATTTCCCTCTTTCTTTTCCCGTTTTTCTTTTTTTTTTTTGACTTTCCTCTGCTGCCTTTCAGATCTTTTTGCTCTTTTCCTTCTGTTTTCCTTCTCTCTTGCTGGTGTTCTTGTACTTTCGCTTCTTTCTGCATTTGCAGGTGTTGGCATCCTCCAGAGGAGCTGACTGTAATCTGGGCATTATTTTTAACCTGAAATGACTTTTTACAGCACAGCGGAATGCAAGTGTTGGGCTGGTTCAAATCAGTGATTGTAACTGAAGGGAACCCGCCTCCCCCCAGTTTTATTCATTATGAAAAGTTGCACAACAGCATTCAAAGACTTTTAAAATAAACACTGTCATCCCGCCTCTCATCTGGTACTCATTTTTCCTGGCATTCTTCTCTTTACCTGTTTACACACCAGTTCTTCATAAGATTAAGCATAATGGTGTCTTCTTCACTTTTCTTGCTCACTAAATCAACGGCAAGTTAGCCATGTCCTGCTTTTTTCCCGTCATGAGGTAAAAGACCAACACGTGTAAGCCTTTACAGCTAACATCTTAGTGGCTGCTGAATTCCTACCCCTGCTGGCATACTCCTGCAGATCCCCTCCTCCCCACTGGCGGGTGGCTTGCTGAGGTTGGGAAGAGAGACCGTGACACGGTGGGATGTGTGAGGGTTTGGCCGCCAACCAGGCTGAATCCAGGCGTGGCCTCAATTTGCCGCTTGATCCTAGACTGGGTGGTTACCTTCTCTGAACAGCGACATCTTGGGGAATCTGGAATGTCTGGAACACGGAGTGTCTTCGGTGCCAAGCTGAGGATTTTGAACTTCCTGCCTGTCATTGTGGGAGCAGTCACTGGCCAGCTCGCTCCTGGCGGCCGGGGCTGGTCAGTGGTTTTTGCGCAGCCCTTGGGTGGGCGGCTGGTGGAGGACGAGATGGGTGGGGATGAGACCTGGAGCAGGGAAACCAGTCTGAAGCTTCTGTGACTGGTGATTCATGATGATGTGCAGAAACTCCTGTTCTGGTTCCGGAGCCAGAGAACGATCTCAAAGGATAAGGGTGTCTTTTCCCTCTGAGCTCCTGGACACACCGAAATCCCATCGGTCAGTGAATAGAAAATGGCTCTGGTCTGCTGCTCCTTCCTGAACGACTGTGTTGTTTGTGTTGGAATCGGGATTATTTAAGAGCATTAACATTTCCTTTTTCTAAATCGAGTTAAGTGTGTTATCTCTGAAAATAAACTACAGTCTACGTATAGAGCACGTTTAAAGTGCATAAATTTTGATTTTCATTATTGTGTATTTTAGTGATAACAGAATTGAGGGACACTTTTTTTTAGAAGGGTTTTGTGTCCACCTTTGACCAATATCTGTGGTTTTGTTTACAGATTCCCACTGGAAATCCATTATATGAATCTTATTACAAGCAGGTAAGTTTTCACTAGTGTCTTTTTGGATTGAAATTAGAGTGAGTGACTCAGAAACCACAGCTGTGAATTGCAGCCCAGTAAGGCCTTTCGTCCCTTTCTGTTTCCAAATTATCAGCTAGCAGCCAGTGTCATGGGTAATGCTTTTACCTGCTGCTCTGTTGCTGAAGCCTTGTCTCAAGTGTTGCTCCCCAATTCCAGGTAGACCCAGCATACACAGGGCGAGTTGGGGCGAGTGAAGCTGCACTTTTTCTAAAGAAGTCTGGGCTCTCAGACATTATCCTTGGGAAGGTATGTGATGAATGATAGCGATTTCTGTGGCCGCCCTCAGGGCTCCCCCGGCAGGTGAAGGCCGGCCTGTGCAGACCCCTCTTCATGCGGTCTGTACTTCCCTTGGAAGTGAGCTGGCCATTGTGAGCGTCTCGGGTCTGTAATTGGTAGATCCAAGTGCTCTGATGGCTACTGCCACCCTTTGCTTGCATAGCAGACAAGAGGCCTGAGTGCTCTTGGGATCTTGATAGCTATGGATTTATGTTGGCCTTGGAGCCAGGTGTACCTGGGTGTTCTCTGGGCTCTGCCACTGACCGCTGTGTGCCCCTGGGGGGAGGGAGGGGTGAAAGCTATTCACCTGTTCTGAGTCTGTGGCTGCTGTGGCGTATACATAAGGCCCACATGTAGCGATGGTGGCTCCTGTTTTGTGATTAAACAGTCAATGATCAGCGGTCGCACTCACGAGCATTTTTGTGTTTCCACAGATATGGGACTTGGCCGACCCAGAAGGTAAAGGGTTCTTGGACAAACAGGTATATACCCGTATACACAGAGCAAGTGGAGGGGCTGGGCCAGAGCCCCCAGGCCGGGTCACCTCTCCACTTCCTTCCTCGTTGTCTCCACTGACAAGTATTACTGGTCATAAGTGCGGACATCAGACTGTTAAAACGGGAAGGTTTCATTTTGAAATAAAAGTCTTTTGAACTCTTGGAGCCATCTTTCATGGTTAGCGTATCTGGTAATATTTTGTGTGCTTACAAGCAGTTGAAATGTTTTCAAAACGTTTTATTTTGAAATAACTTCAGACTCTGATGGAAGTTGCAAAAAATAGTTCAGTGAGTTCCCGTGTATCATTTCCCAGCTCTCACCAAACCACACTGCTCAGAAGCCTGACTCAGAGCTGACCAGTTTTATTGATACCTGCACTTTCTTGTGGTTTTTGTTTCTGTCGTATATAGTTCTATGTAATTTCATCACTTGCATAGATTCACGTAACCATCACAACAGTCAGAATCAGAACATTCTCAGACCCCAGAGTCTCCCTCATGCAGCCCATTGGTAGTCACACCCTGACCCCTGGCAACCACTGGTTCCTTCTCTGACATAATTTTGTCATTTTGAGAATGTTCTATAAATGGAATGTTATAGTACTTATGATTTTTAAGTGGTCATATTTTAATTTAGTTCAGTCTTTCCCCAAACTATATTCCAAGGGATGTTGTTCCTGGTGTCTCACTGTCCGTGATCCGACCCGTCGGGAAAGCACCGTTAGCTTTTCCTCCCTCGCTTGAGATTCACAGTACACATCTGGGTGTTAAGGGTTCTGAGGATCTTTGTGTAAGAGAGCCCTGTTAACTTTGCTTAATGCAGTTCTTCTAACCTTACTAATGTCCCCATTTCTCTACACTCTACACGGGCATTCTGTAGACATCAGCTTGAGAAAAGCTGCTCTAGTGCTCATCTCTTTGAAGAAGTTTTTAAAACCATAATTGTGTTTACAGTTTTAAAAAGAGTCCATGTTCTTAGGCCCGTTGATCAATTAAAAAAAAACTAGGTGATGCCACACGAGTCCACTAAGACTGTGGCATGGCCAGTTCTGGGTTAGGAGGAGGGCGAGGAGGAGCCAAGGCCCCTGCTGGCCTGGTTCAGGTCCTTTGTCCTTATGTGGGAAGTGAAGTCCACGTCAGGCCATTGGGGAGTAGGGAGGGTGAGTAGGAGATGCTCTGTTCAGTGAGGCCAGGGGCATCCCAGGGAATCGCGAGTGTCAATTCCCAAACAACTGTGTCTATTTCAAACCATTTTTAAAAAGTCAACACATATTTGAACCATCCTTTAGACTCTTAAACTGCAGTCTGCTACTTTTACAATCTAGCATTTCCTACATGTTGAGATTATTTTTGAAAATACATTTATTTGAAAATACATTTATTTGAAATTTTACGGTGTTCAGAAAGCAATGGGCTAAGTCCATTTTAGCATATTCATTTAAACAGTGCTCCCAGGGTGAGACCAGTTCTGCTCAACACTGTAAGTGACTTGCTCACATGTGGTCTTCCTTGTTGAAGTAAACTGAAATCCCTCTTTCCCCAAAGCCCACTGCTGCAGACAGCTCTGCCACTGCCGCTGCCAGCTGGGTGGGGTTTACGCCTCCCCCTTTTTTGGATTTGCAGGGTTTCTATGTTGCACTGAGACTAGTGGCCTGTGCACAGAGCGGCCACGAAGTTACCTTGAGCAATCTGAATTTGAACATGCCGCCGCCTAAGTTTGTAAGTGTCAAAATCCTTCAAGTTCACGTTCTTCTAATATCATCTATTTATCTATCCATGTTTTCTCTCTCCCTCTTTTTAATTTTTTTTTTAATTGCAGGGAAATTTACATAATCTAAAATTAACTGTTTAAAAATGAACAATTGGGTGACATTTAGTGCATTCACAATATTATGGTAACCATCACTTCTAACTGGTCAGAATATTTTCGTCACCCCAAAAGAAAACTCTACACCCATTAAATAATCATTCCCTATTTCCCCCTCCCCCAACCCTTGGCAGCCACTAATCTGCTTTCTGTCTCTATGCATTTGCCTGTTCTGGACATTTTATAGAGTCATACAGCTGGCTTCTTTCAGCATAATGTTTTCAAGGTTCATCCACATTGTAGCATGTGTCAGTACTTCATTCCTTTTCGTTGCTGAATAAGATTGCATTGTGCGGTCTACCCCATTTTGTTTATCCATTCGTCTGTTGGTGGACATAATAATTCATGCACAAGGAATTGTTTGCACACCTGTTTTCAGTTCTTTTGGGTCTATACCTAGGAGTAGAATTGCTGAGTTATATGGTAATCCTGTGTTTAACTTTTTGAGGTTTTTCTCCATTTTGAAAGCACTTTGAAATGTGTACCCTTATAGTGAACACATCCTCCAGTAGTAGAATTCTGTGCCAGCTACAGTGCAATGTACCTCTTTCTCCTCAGCACGACACCAGCAGCCCTTTGATGGTCACGCCGCCTTCTGCAGAGGCCCATTGGGCTGTGAGGGTAAGTGACCGGGGAAGGTGCCCCTCGGCTGTCTTTCACATGCAGTCGTTTAGCCATTTATGACGTTCAGAACATTTCATAGGACGATTGTATCATCCACTCTGTTTCAGAGTGAGTATGCCACAGAAGTTGGACAAAATACTTTTCCAAATTAGAGTCTTTGCAAAGGCTATCTATCCCCTTTTCCTATAATTGGGTGTTGCCTCCTAAGGCAGTTAGCTAAGTTTCAGATGTTGGACTCTGAAATGTTTACAGTTGAAATCTCGTATTTCTAGGTCATGTTCTGTGGTTTTGCTGCTTGGGTTGGTTAATCAGGATAAAAGGAGAAATTGTGAGAACTCTCAAGCATGAAGACTTCCAGGATGGCTTCGTAGCTTTCTTCGTTATTTCCAGCCAGTTTATGTGTTATAATTCTTTCCTTTCTGTTTTGCTCCTATTGCTTTTTGAAAAGCTTCTCTCAACACTTAATGTGTTCTTTTTAGGACAGGATGTTGTGGCTGTAGAGCTGTGTTACTGCTTCTAGAAAGAAAAACGAGTAGTGTCTCCTAATAAGTGCGGAATTTACTCCAGAAGGCAACTTGTGTATGGCTTGGAGACAGTCTCCCAGTAATAAGACCTCCTCCCAACTCACTGTGAGCGGGTTGTCACATTTCCTCACTTTTATCTGGTTTAAATACTGACATTAATAGCAGTCCTGCTATGAAATAGACACCCCTCACCCACCCCCCAGCCCCAAGTGCTTTTTTGTCCATTTTTATGGGGTTGGTGTGTTCCCTCCTTGAAAGGGTTTATATGGGAGAGGTCAGGTGCAGGGACAGGGCAGGAAGAGGCCTCAGGTGACTGAGGGGTCAGGAAGTTGCCTTTGTGAGCAATCAAGCATGTTGCTGCAGTGCCGAAGGATTTCTTTCTCTGTAGTCCAATTGCACGGCGCCTACTTTGAAAAGCAGCTGCTTTGTTGTGAAAATGGTGCCAAAGGGATCTTATTATTCCTTGAACCGTTTCGGCCCCTTTCTGGCAGGAACTGTGTTGAGGCCTCAAGAGAAGAGCTGGCGGCTGAGGAGCCTGTGAGGCCTTGGAGAGGGGAGTTGGGGCAGGAATGGCACTGTGGTGGGGCAGAGAGCTTTGCAGTCCATTCAGAGAAACGGTGACAAGTGTTAATGTTCTTTTCTGTGGTGGAAGTTCCTGGGCTTCCTGAAGCCTGAGCCAGCGAGTCTGACAGATCCAGGGAGAGTTCCACACTCCAGGCGGATGCAGGGAGTTGGGATTCTCATTGCTTATGGTGACTCGAGTACACAGTGTCTGCTTGTGCTCTGATTTGTTTTTTCTCTTTTTTTTAAAAATTGTGGTAAAATACACATAATATAAAGTTCACTACCTTTTTTAAAAAAAATTTTTATTTTTGGCTGTGTTGGGTCTTCGTTGCTGCACATGGGCTTTCTCTAGGTGAGGCAAGCAGGGGCTACTCTCCGTTACGGTGTGCGGGCTTCTCATTGTCGTGGCTTCACTTGTTGCAGAGCATGGGCTCTAGAGTGCAGCCTCAGTAGTTGTGGCGCACGGGCTTAGTTGCTCCACGGCATGTGGGATCTTCCCGGCCAGGGATCGAACCTGTGTCTCCTGCATTGGCAGGCGGATTCTTAACCACTGTGCCACCAGGGAAGCCCTGTATGTCTTCCTTGGAAACATGTCTGTTCAGATCCTCTGCCCATTTTTTCAGGTTGTTTTTTGATATTGAGTTGAATGAGTTCTTTGTATATTTTTAGATATTAACCCCTTATCAGATAAATCATTTGTAAATCTTTTCTCCCATTCAGTAGGCTGTCTTTTCATTTTGTTGGTGGTTTTCTTTGCCGTGCAAAAGCTTTTAAGTTTAATTAGGTCCCATTTCTTTATTTTTGCTTTTGTTTCCTTTGCTTTAGGAGACAGATCCAAAAAAAATATTGCTATGATTTATGTCAAAGAGTGTTCTGCCTATGTTTTCTTCTAGGAGTTTTCTGGTTTCTGGTCTTACATTTAGGTCTTTAATCCATTTTGAGCTTATTTTTTTATGTGGTGTAAGAAAATGTTCTAATTTCATTCTTTCACATGTAGCTGTCCAGTTTTCCCAGTACCACTTATTGAAGACATTGTTGTTTCTCCATTGTCTATTTTTGTCTCCTTTGTCTTAGATTAACTGACCATAAGTGCATAGGTTTATTTCTGGGCTCTCTGTTCTGTTCCATTGATCTTTGTGTCTGTTTTTTGTGCCAGTACTCTACTGTTTTGATTACTGTAGTTCTGTAACATCAGTTAGGGAGCTTGATATCTCCAGCTCTGTTCTTTCTCAAGATTGTTTTGTCTATTTGGAGTCCTTTGTATTTAATACAAATTTTAAAATTATTTGTTCTCATTCTTTGAAAAATGTCATTGGTATTTTGATAGGGATTGCATTGAATCTGTAGATTGCCTTGGGTAGTATGGTCATTTTAACAATATTAATTCTTCCAATCCATGAGCACGATATATCTTTCCATCAGTTTGTGTTGTCTTCAGTTTCTTTCATCAGTGTCTTGCAGTTTTCTGAGTATAGATCTTTTACCTCCTTAGTTAGATTTATTCTTAGATATTTTATAGTTTTTGATGCAACTGTAAATGGGATTGTTTCTTTAATTTCTCTTTCTGATAGTTCGTTGTTAGTGTACAGAAATGCAACAGAATTCTGTATAGGTTGCATCCTGCAACAAATTCATTGATGAGCTCTGGTATTTTTTTGGTGGTGTCTTGAGGATTTTCTATGTATAGTATCATGTCATCTGCAAACAGGGACAGTTTTACTTCTTCTTTTCCAATTTGGATTCCTTTTATTTCTTGTCTGATTGCTGCATCTAGGACTTCCAATACTATATTGAAGAAAAGTAGCAAGAGTGGGGGCATCCTTGTCTTGTTCCTGATCTTAGAGGAAATGCTTTCAGCCTTTCACCATTGAGTATAATGTTTGCTGTGGGCTTATCATATATGGCCATTATTATGTTGAATTATGTTCCTTCTCTACCCACTTTCTGGAGAGTTTTTATCTCAAATGGATGCTGAATTTTGTCAAAAGCTTTTACTGCATCTATTGAGATGATCATATGATCTTTATTCTTCAATTTGTTAATGTTATGCTATTGATATTGAACCCATCCTTGCATCCCTGGAATAAATTCCACTTGATCATGGTGTATGATCCTTTTAATGTATTGTTGAATTTGGTTTGCTAATATTTTATTGAGGATTTTTGCATCCATATTCATCAGTGATATTGGCCTGTAATTTTCTTTGTCTGGTTTTGGTATCAGGGTGATGCTGGCCTTGTCGAATGAGTTTGGAAGCTTTCCTGCCTCTTAAATTTTTTGCGGTAGTTTGAGAAGGATAGGTGTTAACTCTTCTTTAAATGTTTCGTAGAATTTGTCTGGTTCCTGGACTTTGTTGGGAGTTTTTAAAATTACTAATTCAGTTTCATTACTGGTAATCGGTCTGTTCACATTTTCTATTTCTTCCTAATTCAGTCTTGGGAGAGTATACATTTCTAGCAATTTATCCATGTCTTCTAAGTTTTCCAATTTGTTGGCATATAATTGTTCATAGTAATCCCCTATTATCCTTTGTATTTCTGTGATGTCAATTATAATTTCTCCTGTTTTATTTCTGATTTTATTTATTTAGGCCCCCCTTTTTTTTTTTCCTTGATGAGTCTGGCTAAAGGCTTATCAATTTTGTTTATCTTTTCAAAGAACCAGCTCTTACTTTCATTGATCTTTTATATTGTCCTTTTGGTCTCTTTTTCATTTATTACTGCTTTGATCTTTATTATTTCCTTCCTTCTACTAACTTTGGGTTTTGTTTGTTTTTCTTTTTCTAGTATCTTTTGGTGTAAGGTTAGATTGTTTGAGATTTTTCTTGTTTCCTTAGGTAGGCTTGTAGCACTATAAACTCCCTCTTAGAACTGCTTTTGCTGTATACCATAGATTTTTTAAAAAATATTTAAATTTTACTGGAATATAGTTGATTTACAATAGTATACCACAGAATTTGGATCACTTTGTTTCCATTTTCATTTATCTCCAGGTATTTTTTGATTTTCTCTTTGATGTCTTCAGTGACCCATTGGTTGTTTAGTAACATATTGTTTAGAATGCATGTGTTTGTGTTTTTTGCAGTTTTTTTCCTGTAGTTGATTTCTAGTCTCATACTGTTGTGGTCAGAAAGACTGATACGATTCCAGTCTTAAATTTATTGAGACTTGCTTTGTGCTGTAGTGTGTGATCTGTCCTGGAGAATGTCCGACGTGCACTTGAATGTGTATTTTGCTGTTTTGGGATGGAATGTTCTATATATATATCTATTAATTTCATCTGATCTAATGTATCACTTAAGGCCATTCTTTCCTTATTGATTTTCTGTTTAGATGATCTATTGATGTAAGTGGGGTATTAAAATTCCCAATTATTATTGTATTACTGTCAATTTTTCCCTTTATGTTAATATTTGCTTTAGGTATTTTGGTGCTTCTATGTTGGGTGCATATCTGTGTTTACAATTGTTATATCTTCTTGTTGGATTGACCCCTTTATCATTATGTAATGCCCTTCTTTGTCTTTTGTTACAGTCTTTGTTTTACAGTTCTTTTGTCTGATGTAAATATTGCTACCCCAGCTTTCTTTTCATTTCCATTTGTGTGGAATATCATTTTCTAACCCCTCATTTTCAGTCTGTGTGTGTCTTTAGATCTGAAGTCTCTTAAAGGCAGCATATAGATGGGTCTTGTTTTTTATCCATCCAGCCACTCCATGTTTTTTGATTGGAGCATTTAGTCCATTTACATTTAAAGTAGTCATTGATAGGTATGTACTTATTGCCATTTTGTTCATTATTTTCAGTTCGTTTTGGTAGTTTTATTATTGTTGTTCCTTTTTTTCTTTTTTTTAAATGCATGCTTTTCTAATTCTTGGTGGTGTTATTCCCATTTTTTTAAAATTAAATTTATTTATTCATTTTTGGCTGCGTTGGGTCTTCCTTGCTGCACGTGGGCTTTCTCTAGTTGCGGCGAGCGGGGGCTACTCTTCGTTGTGGTGCACGGGCTTCTCATTGTGGTGGCTTCTCTTGTTGTGGAGCACGGGCTTTAGGCACGTGGGCTTCAGTGGTTGTGGCACACGGGCTCAGTAGTTGTGGCTCATGGGCTCTAGAGCGCAGGCTCAGTAGTTGTGGCGCACGGGCTTAGTTGCTCCGTGGGGTGGGATCTTTCCCAGACCAGGGCTCAAACCCATGTCCCCTGCATTGGCAGTCGGATTCTTAACCACTGCGCCACCAGGGAAGTCTGAGTTCCTTTTTTCTTCGCTCTTTTCCCTTGTGATATGGTGACTTTCTTTAGTGTTATGTTTGGATGCTTTTCTCTTTTGTGTCTATGTAGATCCATTATAGGTTTTTGGTTTGTGGTTACCATGAGGTTCATGTATAACAACGTATGCATAGGTGAGTATTTTAAGTTGATGCTCTCTTAGATTTAGAACGCATTCTAACAATCGTACATTTTTACTTCCCCTCACCACATTTTGTTTTTGACATCGTATTTTGCATCTTCTTATTTTGTGTTTTTCTTAACTACTTATTGTAGAAATAGATGATTTTACTGCTGGTCTTTTAACGTTCCTACTAGCTTTATAAGTGGTTGATCCCTACCTTTACTGTATGTTTGCCTTTACCAATGAGATTTTTTTCCTTTCATAATTTTCTTGTTTCTAGTTGTAGCCTTTTCTTTTCCACTTAGAGAAATCTCTAGCGTTTCTCATAAGGCTTGTTTAGTGGTACTGAACTCTTACTTTTGCTTGTCTGTAAAACTCTTTATTTATCCTTCAAATCTGAATGATAATCTTGCTCAGTAGAGAGTATTCTCGGTTGTAAGTTTTTTCTTTCAGCACTTTGAATATATTGTGCCGGTTCCTTCTGGCCTGTAAAATTTCTGCTGAAAAGTCAGCAGAGTTTTATGGGACTTTGCTTGTATGTAACTACTTACTTTTATGTTGTTGCTTTTAAGATTCTCTCTTTATCTTTAATTTTTGCCATTTTAATCATGATGCCTTGGTGTGGACCTCTTTGGATTCATCTTATTTGGAACTTTCTGTGCTTCCTGGACCTGGATATCTGTTTTCTTCCCCAGGTTATGGAAATTTTCAGCTATTTCTTGAAATAAGCTCACTGTCCCTTTCTCTCTCTCTTCTCCTTCTGGGACCCTTATGATGTGAATGTTAGTATGCTTGAAGTTGTCCTAGAGGTCCATCTTAACCATTTTTAAGTGTATAGTTCAGTAGTGTTAGACACATTCACGTTGTTGTGTAACCATCACCACTGTCCATCTCTAGAACGTTTTCATCTTGCAGAATAAAACTCTGTCCCCATTAAACACTAACTTTCCATTCCCCCTCCCCCAACCCATGGCACCCACCATGCTACTTTCTGTTTATTAACCTGAGTACTTTAGGAACCTCATGTAAGTGGAGTCATAGAACATTTATGTTTTTGTAACTGACTTATTTCATTCTGCCTAATGTTTTTATGGTTCATCCATATTGTAGTGTGCATCAGTGTTTTATTCCTTTTAATGGCTGAATAATGTTCCATTGTATGGATGGACCATTTTGTTTATCCATTGTTCCATTGATGGACACTTGTCGAGAGTATTTTCCTAGGGCTCCCAGTGGCCCCAGCTTGTGGTCAGAGTGGTGAGAGGTTTGCCATATCCTCACTTCCCCTTGCCACAGGCTTTATTTCCATAGGAGGGCAGACTGGAGGCCCCTGCCCAGACCCTCCTCACTGACAGCTCCCTTTACATGCTGCCCGCATTTTGTATTTCAGAATGGTAGAGGCTGCTATTCTGCATTGCAAACCCTGCCCAGCCCTTCACTCTGTTCCTGAGGAGCTTTATTATTTATTTATTTTTTATTGTCAGACACAGAGGACTTCTTATGCTTAAAGTTGATTTTGATAATTAGTTGCTTACATCTTTGGTTTATTTTTATATTTGGTTCTTTAGTTGTTTAAGTTCTATGGATTGATATCCAGATTTCGTTCTTCGTTCTTTCATCTTTCTCATCCTAGTGAGCTAGGAGGTAGGTAGGAATGACCTTGGTCTCCCAGGCATCCCCTGTGGCAGAGAGTGAAGCCCAGCTCCTCTCTCCCCTGTTGATCTTGGCCACCACATCCATAGTCACCAGAGGACTGTATCCTTCTGGCTAGAGTTCACTCTGGAAGTGCAGTAGGACAGTCGTGTACTCTTAGGTGAGCCCAGCACTGTGTCCTTGCCCATTTTCAATCAGCTTCAGGCCAGGGCTCATTTTGGACTCTCACACTTTTTCACTCAGGCTGTTTCTTTCCAACTAGGTAGAAGAAAAGGCAAAATTTGATGGAATTTTTGAAAGCCTCTTACCCATCAGTGGTTTGCTTTCTGGAGACAAAGTCAAGCCAGTCCTCATGAACTCAAAGCTGCCTCTTGATGTCCTGGGTAGGGTAAGTGGTTCTCTCACACCGGGCACTGCTGCTGAATCCAGTCAGCCCCATGCTCACCCCCCACGGACACTTCGAGGCCTTGCTGCACAGCCATGCAGTGTTGGGTTTCATAAGAGCCAACATGGGTGGAGCAATTGCTGCAGTTGGGCTGGCTTGGGGCCTCACAGGGTGCAGCTCACAGAGGCTCCCCAGCACACATGGGGAGCAGCCTGAGAAGTGCACTCACTACCCAGGGCTCGGGGCAGGCAGAGCTGGGACTCAAACCCAGACTGTGATTTCCCCCTCTGCATTGTGCTTCTAGGGGAAGAGTATGGGCATATATGTCTGTATTTCTTTTCTATTTTTAATTTTTGTTTTTTCCTGCCTAGGAACCTAAGGTAAAGGTACTTTCAATTCTGCTGCAAGTTTAGATAAAATTTTATGCATTCCCCCCATTTTTATTTAAAAAAAAGCCTCAGTTTTGTTCCTATTAAATACAAGTTTTTTAGGTACAGGTTTCTAAACCAGACTGTTTTCCTTCTAATGGGTTTGCGTTATGGCCCCTCATGTTTGCTCTGTGCACAAAGCCCAGTTCTGCATGGCTATCTCTGTGCTGAGTTTCCCGCTCTGGGTTGAGAGGGGATGGATGTTGTCATCTCTCTGGATGGAATTGCTGGTGTGGCAGGTGCAGACCTAGAGCAGGAGGGTGGAGCATGGTCCCTGCTGCCCCAGGCCACGCCTGTGGGTCTGGCTCATGACATTTGGTAGAACCATGGGGAAGGGTGCAAATTCCTACCCACTTGGATTCACCTAATAATTTTCCTGTTTGAATATCACTTTTGCAGATACTGGCCCATTTGATAGGATCCAGATAGGACTTTGTTTTGAAATGAGGCCACTAAGAAAGGAGATCTCACAGATCCCTTTGTCTTCTTTTTGGCTGTGGTGTGGTGTAGACGGAGGCCTGTGATGGGGACCCACGCTGATCACCAGTGGTCTTTATGAGGCAGGATGGGGTGATCTGCTCCTGCACAGTGTGACAGTTCTTCAAAATACCTGAAAGTTGGGTGTAATAATGTTGTAGAGCCAAATCCTGAACAAGACAAAGAGATCAACAGAGGTGGAGTGTGCTTTATTAGAAAGGGAGCTACGGCTAGGAAGGGTGAGTTCTGCAGATCTTCTACCTTGGCTCCAGGTCTTGTCCACAGGGGTCACTTCTCATCTACTCCTCTCTCGGTCTCTCCCTCCCTCCAAGCATCAACCCACACGTGCACGCGTTCATGCACGCATGCGTCGGTATGCATGCATCCATGTCCATGCACCCATCCATCCATGCATGCATCCACATTCACGCACCCATCCATGCATGCGTGCATTCACACCCATGCATGCATCCGTGTCCATGCACCCATCCATCTGTGGTTGTATCAATGCACTCAGGCATCCATCCTTGCATCTGTGCACCCACTCATTCACCTGTGCATCCCTGTACCCACGCATTATGCATCCATTTAGTCATTCAGAAGCATTTTTCGGAGTCTGCTCTGGGCCAGCTTTGTACTGAGCACTGGGAAAATGGGGATGAAATTAAATACAGTCCAGGAGATCAAATAAGTAAGTAATAGTTAAGATCTTGGTATTTATTGAGGGCTTAGTATGTGCTAGATCCTATTCTAGCGCTTTGCAGGAATGAAGTCACCAGGTACTTGCAACTACTTTGTTATGAATGGTGTCACTTCCATTTTCCATGTGAGGAAATGGGGGTCCTTCAGAGTGGCTGGTTAGTCGCTCAGGGTTGCATGGAGAAGGGAATGAGGTCCTGGTGGTCCCCAGAGCCTGCACTCTTCCCTGGTGCTTCCCTCCCCTGCCCAACCATTGCCTCCCTGATAATCACAGTTCTGCTTGCTGGGGACAATGGTAGAGGGGGAGGTTCCTGAAAGCCTCCCCCAGAGGAGGGAGAGCAGAGGGGTACAGGGCAGGCAGGGAAGCAGAGGGGTACAGGGCAGGCAGGGAAGGCTGCCTAGAGTAGGTGCCCCTGGGTTGTAGCCTTTAGAGGGAAGGAACAGGTTGCAGATGATGGGTTGAGAAGGCCAGGCACAAAACAGCATGAGCAGAGGCAGCCTGGCACGCTGAGTACTGCTGATATTCTCACCAGGCGGTTCTACCCCCGGGGGATGTAGAGCAGTACCTGGAGACATTTTTGCTTGTCCCACCTGGGTTGGGTGTTACTGATATCAGGTAGGTTGAGGTCATGGTTGCTTCTCAGTATCCTATAATGCACAGGATGTCCCACCACAGAGATGATCTGGCCCCGAATATCAGTGGTGCTGTGGCAGGGGAGGACTGTGGAGTCAGGAAGGCCTGTATGTGCCGTATTTTGGGGAACATTACTCTTCTGAGATTCTGCTTCTTAAATTGAGACCAAAGACGTAAAACACTCAGCCGAGTGCCCGACACCTTTAAAAGGACATCCATATGCTTGAGGGGACTGCGAACAATTTGAAGTCCCTAGAGATCAAGGTGGAGTCCCAGGAGACTGGGCTGGGGTTGAGGGACCAGCTAAGGGCACAGTGGTCTCCATGTGCACAGGGACTGGATGCCGTCAGCAGGGTGAGGTGGGGTGAGAGTGCATTCTAGAGCAGGTCCTGTGGTTACCCTGGGTACAGGACTAGAGGCAGGGAGGCCAACTGGAAGCTCTGGCCTCTGTGGAGTGTTGGAGAGAGGCCCAAGCCAAGGACACAGCAGCAGGGGGTGAAGAGGAGGGTCCACATGTGAGAAACATCCCTGGGCTGAAGATCCTAGTGATTGATTGGGGGCGCGGGTACCAGCATATGTAGCATCACAGATGGACCCTGGGCTTCTGCCTGGCTCTGGGCACTGGTGCCATGTGCAGCACTGTCCAAGTCAGACAGGCTTCTGGTCCTGGCGAGCTGACTTGGGTCAGGAAGCTAGTGCCTTGGTTGTACTTTAGAAAACCCAGCACACAGCCTTTGATCCATGCCTGCCTTGTCTTTCAGGATGCTAGGTCGGCCTGGCATATTTTGTGGGATCTTTCTCACCATCCACTGATAAGGGAGAGGAGACAAGATCCCACAGGCCTACTCAAATGCATTCCCGTGGCCCTGCCGTGAATGGGGGCAGGGGCTAGATGTGTGTGTGTCTGTGTGTGTGTGTGTCAGTCAGTGGGGGCGGGAAGGCGGGCTTGTGTTCAGAGCAACACCTGCACCAAAACCAAAGAATCTAAAAATCAGGGTGGACGTGATTACAATCATGATCATTTGTTAGAGAAAATGAATGTTAATATGGTGGAAAGGATCTTGGAATTGACAGTATTTCATTGGATGATGGTTTTTCAGAGAACCTACAGACTGGTTCTTAAATGCATTTTGATTGCCTTGTCTTAACCCTGGTGTGCAGTCAGAATCTGAGTTCTGGTGGGCATGTGTGCTGCCACACAGGCCCTTCCTCCCAGCAGTCCCTTGGTACCGCCCCCCGCTAAGCCTTGCTGCTCTCTTCCCTTGCAGGTCTGGGACCTCAGTGACATCGACAAGGACGGGCACCTGGACAGAGATGAGTTTGCTGTGGTAGGCCCCTGCTGTGACTCTCTTTTCCCACTCTGCTGACGAAGCAAATGTGCAGCTCATGTGGGGGTTTCTTGTTTAATTTTTTTAATGTCTATTTTGACATAATTTGGGTGTAATTTGACAGAGAATTCTTTCGAATCTTCACTCAGATTCCCCAGTGTTGCTGTTTTACTACACTGTTTTATCCTTCTCCCTCTCTCCCTCTCCTCTCCCCTTCCTTCTCTCCTTCTCTCTCATTTGCATATGAATGTATACATGGATATGTATACACAATTAATTTTCCCTTTGAACCATTTTGAAGTAAGTTTCAGACATGGGCCTTTTCATCCTGAAATACTTCAGTGTCTGTATCCCCAAACCAGAGAATTCTCTTGCATAACTGCTGTCCAGTTCAAAATCAGGAAATTGGCATTGTCTAATTTATTACAGTATCTATTATGATAGGTTATATCATATATGTTATATATTAGTATATCTATTACTGTATTAATCTATTATCTAATCTAAGGATATTATTCACATTTTGCCAGTTGTTCCCAAAATGTCCTTTATAGTGAAAGAGACTACAGCCTCGTGTTCTTTTTTTTTTTTTTTTTTTTTTTTGCGGTACATGGGCCTCTCACTGTTGTGGCCTCTCCCATTGCGGAGCACAGGCTCAGCGGCCATGGCTCACGGGCCCAGCCGCTCCGCGGCATGTGGGATCTTCCCGGACCGGGGCACGAACCCGTGTCCCCTGCATCGGCAGGCGGACTCCCAACCACTGCGCCACCAGGGAAGCCCCAGCCTCGTGTTCTTATAATCTAGATCAGCTCCTGCGTCTGTCTTTGTGTCTCATGGCCATGTGGGCATTTTTAAGGCCAGTGGTGTGTAGTGTGTCCTTCGGTGTGGGGTTGTCTGCTGTTTCCTGATGATGATCCAGGCCATGCACTTTTGTGTGGCAGGTCCCCACCGAGGTGATGCTTGTTCTCCCCAGGGCACATGACATCGATAGGACATGTGATGTCTTATTCCATGTCTTACTACCTTGATGTCAACCTTGACCCGACCTTGATCAAGTTTGGGGTGGAGGCTTCAGGATTCTCTCTTTTCCTTTGTGCTCAATCTTTCATGAGAGACACGTGGAGACTGAATACCCTGTTGTTACCCCTACAACTCTCACCCGCTAGTTCTTGCGTCCTCCCAGGAGTCTCACCTGAATCAGTCAGGTTTCTGGTAGTTGCCAGATGATGATTTTCTAATTCTGTCATTCCTTGCACATCTTCTAGCTGGCCTTCTACTGTAAGGAACTTGTTCATATCAGGGTGGACTTATGGATGTGTCCTCTGTTCTCTGTTCCATGGTTTATAATCCTTTACTGGCATGATTTATTTTGCCCAGTGGGAGTTCCTCCCAGCTGACTCCTTTGTCATTTGGTCACATCATATCATTCTTGAGCACTTGCTTACTTTTGGCACGATAGGATTTTCCTTGCTCTTTCCTTGCTCTTTTTTCTTGCTCTCTCAGCTCCATCATCAGCCATTTTTCCAGGGACCCCCAGTTCCTTATAGTGGAGAATGGTATTAGAAACCAGGATCTGGGCACTGGGGTGCTCAGTGCCCCTGCGATGCCACTGCTTCCAGGCCTTCTCAGCAGACAGAGCTGGGAAGTAGGCATATGTGTAGACATGCCCACCAGGTGCCCTAGCAGCCTGCCATCTACTTCCACGTCTGCTTCTGTTCATGCCAGAGCCCTGACACTCCCACCCTCTTCTCCTTTTAGCAGCAGTGCTAGATCTATGTGAGGATTGGGGCTCTTGTGTCCTATGGGCTGCCTTCCCATTCAGCTGCCCTCCCTCCACACCCCCGTAGCTCACCATTCACCTCTCCCAGCTGCCTGCTGCACTGACTTTGCCTGGCTCTCACCTCCCCACCCTGGGCCCATGTCATTCTGTCCCTCTTTTTCTTTCTCCCTTCCCCTCTCCTTACTCACATCTTTGATCTTTCTCTCCCGTTCATGAGATTTATTCACTCATCTCATTCCGTTAAATCTCAAAGTAGAATAAAGTAGCCCCTTGTAGATAAGGACAATGCTGTAATAAACAGTAATTAAGTTCAAGCAGAAAAAAAAAAGCTGGGAATTCCTAAGTCATAGAAAACGATGAACTATATCCATATCCCTAAGGTACATCTTCTGTTTTAGGAATTTTAAATGTCTTTAAAATGTGATTTTACAACATACAAATGAATGAAAGCTTGTTATTATCTTACTGTACTATGGTGTAAAGCCTTTGAGATTTTAAACTTCTAGGTTAAATTTAAACCATTTGCCAAGGAAATTATCAATTTCTCTTACAATTCCACTCATAATCCCTTACACCCCATAGTACTCAGTTGTGTTTTTTTCCCCCACACATCGACTCTGTTTTGCCTTTTTTACTTTGAGCATGTTCCATGTTTCTCCATCATCCTGTTCTTTTCACTAGCTGTCCATTATTATTTTTTTTATTGTGGTAAAATACACATAACAAAATTTACCGCATAACAAAATTTACCATCATAACCATTTTTATTTAGTTTTTAAAATATTTATTTATTTATTTGGCTGTGCCTGGTCTTAGTTGCGGCACGTGGGATCTTCATTGCCGCGTGTGGGATCTTCGTTGTGTCATGTGGGATCCTTTTAGTTGCGGCATGTGGGATCTAATTCCCTGACCAGGGATTGAACCCCGGCCCCCTGCATTGGGAGCATGGAGTCTTAACCACTGGACCACCGGGGAAGTCCCATCATAACCATTTTTAAGTGTACGGTTCAGTGGTATTAACACATTCACATGGTTGTGCAACCATCACCACCATCCATCCCCAGAACTCTTTTCACCTTGCAAAACTAAACCTCTGTCCCCATGAAACACTAACTCCCCATCCCCCCTCCCCCAAGCCCCTCATTATTTGTTTTTATATTTCTTTTGATGGCATTTGACTTCAGGTGTTAGTTAGTATCATTGAACTGCCTTTGGGGTGGTCTCCAGGAAGGGGTGATTGGCCTGGAGTGAACCCAGGAACACGCCTCTCTCCTCATAACCTCATGAGCCCTGAATTTCTACTTTTGTTTTTATCATTTCTCATCATTTCAGCCAAGATTTATATTCTTTTATAAGTGGGTCTTAGAGTTGTGTCATTTTGTGTTTCTTTTCATCACTAGCTGAGTTTGGCATTTAGTACAGTTTTTAAGTGACTGTAAATTTTTACCTGTGTTAATGATCTGTTGGTAGCAACTTAAAGACTAGTTTGAAGTGGGGGGGGTTGTCATTTTGGTTTTGTTTGTTACTTTTTAAAATAGACTTTTCAATCCTTGTTTTAGACAAAGTTTATTTTCCCCTGCCTACCTCGAGCAGGAGAGCCACCTGTCCATCCTCAGCACACACGCCCTTTTGGGTAGTTTTGTGTCTCCTGAATATCTTGAGGTACATGCAGCTCTCACGGTGTGCCTTTTTTTCCCCTTCCAGTTTTCTTGAGATGTAATTGACAGACAGCACTATATAGGTTTAAGGTGTACTATCATGGTGAGTCTGTAGACTTCCACGTTCCATTACTTTGAAAGTCGTCAGACCTGGAGACAGTGGCCTTGCTGTGTGGCGAAGGGACATGTGTGGAGTCTGGCATGATTGTATTCCTTTTGTACTCATTTCAGTCTCTTGTGATTAAACATATGTCTTAGAAAATTATGCATTGGCAGTGTAGCTCATCAGAAAGGTTTATTTTTACTGTGTTCCATTTGGAAGCAACCTCAAAAAGAGCAGTCTTCATCACATCACTGCAGCCCCTGAAAGAGCTGCCCTCTGCCCACCCTGGCCCTGGGCCTCGCCACCTGAACGCCGTTCTCTTTTGTGCTCACAGGCCATGCACTTGGTGTACCGAGCCCTCGAGAAGGAGCCTGTGCCCTCCGCCCTGCCCCCATCCCTCATCCCACCGTCCAAGAGGAAGAAGACGGTGTTCCCGGGAGCTGTGCCTGTCCTGCCTGCCAGCCCCCCGCCGAAAGACAGCCTCCGCTCCACGCCTTCCCACGGCAGCGTCAGCAGCCTGAACAGCACTGGAAGCCTGTCTCCCAAGCACAGTATCAAGCAAACACAGGTACGGTGCCCTCTGCATGCGTGGCCACGTCTCCGAGCAGCTGTTTGCACTGCTGTGTAGAGTGCCAGCGAGATGTTTCTCAGCAGCACGTAGTTCGTGACCCAAGAAGGGTAAAGTCTGTGATTAAATTAAATCTTTACAATAGGTGTCGTAGTCCTCTCTGGCTGCTGTGACAGTGCTGTAGACTGGGTGGCTTCTAAACAGCTGATATTTATTTCTCACAGTTCTGGAAGCTGGAAGTCCAAGATCGAGGTGCCGACAGATTTGGTGTTTGGTGGGGCAATTCCTGGTTCACAGGTGGCCGTCCTCTTGCTGGGTCCTCACATGGCGGAAGGGCCATGGAAGCTCTCTGGGGTCCCTTTTTTAAGGGCACTAATCCCATTCGTGAGGGCTCTGTCCTCACGACCTAATCACCTCCCAAAGGCCCCACTTTCTAATGCCATCACAATAGGGCTTAGGACTTCCAGCGTATGAATTGAGCGGGGGGGGACACAAACATTCAGACCATAGCAACAGGGATTCAGAATTAAGTTTCTCATTCACTTACACATAAATACCGCCTTTCCCCAGCACTACTCACCCCTCTGCCCCTCCTGCCTCGGGCAGACCCTCTGCTGGGAGGGCGTGTCCCCAGATTGCATACTGAGGCACCTGGCGTCGTGAGCCTCTGCTCACGGGGCACCTCATCTGGGGAGCCTGGTGTGACCACACCCTGGACCAGCCACCCTCTACCTGCTCTCTTCTAGATTTCCCACAGCTGGCCTGTTACGCGGTTAATTATGTATCATCTGTCCAGTTCCCCCCCAAACCCCCGCCATTAGCTTCATGAGAGCAGAGTTCGTTCTTGGTTATAATCTCAGCATCTAGAAGAATCTCTGGTACTCTGATGCTCATTAAAAATATGTTGAGTAATCAGGTAATTAAGGGAGGTATCCATCTCGTGTTAGGAAGACAGGAGGGGGCTCCAGCTCTCCATGTGACAGTATCTTATATGTCAAAAAAGACGTTTCTTGTTCTTGCAAAGGCAGCATCATAATGGGCTCTTTGTAAAAGGGCACCTTGGAGATTGTCTAAAACGTGCAAGGACGTGAGTTACATGTGGAATCATGCTTTACTTTCTACCTCATTTGTGGTTTCAAAGCCAAAGCAATGAGTTGTGACAAGAAGGCCAGCCAGCACCCCATGCAAGTTTGGAATATGATAAAAATGAAAACAAGAAAGGCATAATGAGACAGTGATTTCTCTTGATAGTGACATAATTTTAAAGTTAAATATTCGACTTGCAAGGCTCATTTTCAAGGAGCTTATCACATCCTAGAGTAAAAAAAAGAGATCAGAGAGGGTCGATGAGGCTTGGTCATAGGGGCTAACACAACTCCCCTCACCACTCTGGCCAGTTGGAGAGGCGTGGCCTCTGGTTGGTGAGTTGTATGCGGCTCTCTGTGAAGGAGCCCAGCCTCAGATGGCCCAGCCTGGGCACCTTTGCCAGCTCACCAGCCGTGCCCGGCACTTCCTGGGGGTGCTGCAGTGACTGTGCGATGGGCCCCTGCCCTCTGTGGGGAGACAGACGATAAGCAAATTGGTAAACTAAGGAAGGTCCACCAGTCATGAGAAAGCAGAGCAGGGCCTGGCCTGGAAGTGTCGGGGTGAGGAAGGGGGCGTGCTCCCGTGGGTGGGGCCAGCTGGCAGGCTACCGCTGCCGCGGTGACATCTGAGCTAACACCTGAATGATAAGCCATCTGAGGACTGGTGCATGGCAAGGCTCTCAAGTGGAAACGCTCCGTGTGTCCTTGAAACCGGAAAAAGGCTGAGGCAGGGTTAGCCAGGGGATGGTGAGATGGAGTCGGAGAAGCGGGGCTGAGGCCAGCTACTTAGACCTACATGAGCTGCTGTGTTTCAAGACCCAACACCTTGAGTGCAGAATTCTTGCCGAAAGCTCTTAAGTACCGTAGGTTAGGCTAGATGGAGTATGTTTTACTGACAAGGAAGCAGGCAGGGCTGAAGTTGTTGTTGGGTGCAGGCCAGCCAGCCTCATAATACCACCCCCTGGTGATCTGGCAGCTCTCCCCAGATCCCAGGAGCATGCTGCTGACCCCCCTGACTAGACCAGTTGTACTAGTGGCCGCTCTTGGGGGTCACAGGTGGGGGTGTCTTTGTCCCCGTGGAAGAGGGGCAGCTGGTGGAATTGCAGACATGAGAACGGGCATTTCTGTGGACCCACAAGTTCCATGCTTTCCCCTCCCCCACTTTCCTCATCCCCAGGGCAACAACACCCTACCTGGGGCCCCCAGAGGGCCGCCCAGTCCAGCTCTCGTGGCCATATGTGAGGGGAAGCCCCTTCCAGCCACCAGGGTCTGTTGCCATTGACTGGAGGCCTACAGCTGCTAAGCTGACCTTAAACCCAGCCCTTTCCAGGAGACCCAGCTCCAAGGGGGAGGTTGTTCAGTGTTGGATTTTTAGCTAAGTAGGCATCGGATTCTTGCTGCTGACATACCCTGAGACCCCCAGAAATGAGGCAGCAAGTTCATTGTGTTTGCGCAACGAATGTCTGGATCCTCATCATCCCAGAGGCGTGATCTGTTGGGGCCCATGGGACCCAGAAACCAATCCCGCCTCAGCTCAGCTTGTCTGACCATTGCTCCTTCTTCTGTGGGCATCTCAGTGTCAGCGTATGAGCTCGTTCCAGGCTCTTGACTTAAAGACAGCAAGCCTCTTCATTAAAGCTCCTTTATGTGCATCTTTACGTCTCCTCTGAACTGTTCAATGACAGACCTGAGGTGGCTTAGAAAATTCCTGTAATGCAGCAGGTAAAACGCTATCTCAGTTCTCGCTGCCTGAGCCTTTGCAATTTGAATCTGGTCCATAAATTCTGATGATTTTTTTTTTTTTTTTTGATAAATCCTTGCTGTCCTAAATCATTCTACTCCCTACCCCAAACCCTGGGTAATGTGTTGTCCCTTTCTTCCCAAAATTACTTTCTGGATCCCTGGTGCTCACATCAGGATCCCACTGATTTAGATGATAAGAGAGACCTGGTCAGAAAAGCAGATGAAAGGAAACATCTCTACAAAAAGGGGCAGAGACGCTGTGAAACGTGCTGTGATGGGAGCCCCAAAGGTCAGAGGTGACACACCCAGAATAAGCAATTGAAGAGGCCTGCCACCAAGTGCCCGAGGGGCCTGGATGCCTCTGAGTTGGAGGTGCTCTGGCCCTGGCGGACCCTGGCATTTGCTTTTCTTAAGTAGAACTGGAGCAGGTGGTGTAAGAGGTCACAGGTGCACGAGGTGGCCGAGCCCCAATGCACTGAAATCAAAGCAGCTCGCTGGGCTCTCAGCTTCGTCTGCCATAGCAGGGTCCTCGTGGATGTGGGGCGCTCACAGGTGGTGGGCGTGCTCCTCAGAGGCCCGGGCTCCCCCACCAGCACCACAGGGCCCTGAGTGCCCGCCTGTCATGCAGGTGCAGTTTTCACATCAGCCTCACTCAGTGCCTGTCAGTGCCTTGTGTGTACTGACACCTCACAGGGGGTCTGCTGTGTCGCAGGGAGTGGGGTCAGGGTCAAAGAAGGATGGAGTACAGAATCCTGGAACTGTGGGCGTTGAGAATGCCCCTGCCGCTGCAAAGAAGGTCTGCAGGTGGAGGACAGAAGGCCAGGAACGCTGGCATCGGTGCTGGGCCGGTTCTCGGGAGACAGTCCTTCCAAAATGAGTGGTCAGGAGGGTCCTCTCTGGTACACTTGAAGTCCCCTCCTGGAAGGGGATCACTTTCCATCGTGGAAGGCTTTCCTTCGTGTCCCAGGCAGCGGGGATGGAAGGGCTATTGGTAGAAGGACCTGCTGCGTCTTTACATCCCTCTCAGTACAGAGATTTCAGGGCACTGTGATGGGGTGGAAAGAGGTACAGACTGGCCACTGGGTAAGACTGACCGAGTCAGCATTAACCTCTCTGAGCCTCAGTTTCCGCTCTTAAGAACAGGGATCCTGTCTGCCCTCTTGGCTCGTGGAGGGTTTTCTGCTAAAATGAGCATGAAAGCACTTCAATAGTGTATATTTGCAGGTGATAAAAAGCTTGAGGATTAACTTCTGAAAAACCTTTTCAGCCAACAGTAAACTGGGTGGTGCCAGTGGCGGACAAGATGCGATTTGACGAGATATTTCTGAAGACTGACCTAGACCTGGACGGCTATGTGAGCGGCCAGGAGGTGAAGGAGATCTTCATGCACTCGGGCCTCACCCAGAACCTTCTAGCACACATATGGTAAGAGCAGATAGGTGGACGTCTCTTCCTAAGTACAGGGGGTCTCGCTGTGTGAAAGTAACGGCTGTGGGTGGCTCACACGTTGAGTGAGACTTGTGCTGTGTGAAGGGCCGGAGCGGGTGAGCAGGACAGGAGGGAGCGGTAGTCAGGGCTGAGTGTAAAGACCTCTACCCTGTATTCCGTGCATGTCAGTTCACCCTCCTCCAGCAGGAAGGTCTCCTGTTTTGTCCCTCCAGAGAGCTCTGGGGCAAGTTCTTGCTAGTGGTTTTGCAGCCTTCAGCCCAGCCAGTGAGGGTGCAGATGCTCGGCCCCACCCTCTTCTGGTGGAAGGGTGCAGTAAGGGCCCCAGAGGCTCCGGCAGGGCCACCCTGGGCATCAGGGCTGTGGCCATCTCTCCTAGAGGCCCTTCCCCGTGAAGGTCAGTGACACGGCTGGTGGGAGAGGGTGAGACTGGTCTGTACCTCAGGGCTGGTCGAGGAGCCGTCTTCACCCCCACTTTCCTCCAGGGCCAGCGGAGCGATCTTCATGGCACTGGGATGGCTCCTTTTGTAACTAGCCAGTGGTGAAAGTCGCTTCCTAGCTTTCTCAGTGGAGAAAGCCCTCCCACTTTAGAGGGCTTCACTTGGGAGTTGTAAGAAGAGAATTTCCATGTAATTCTGGAGGGGTGAACCCCTCCAAATAGAGCTGTGAAATTCACTGTGACTTGGGGAAATAACCATCCTTAACAGTAATTCAGAGATAGGCACGTTACAAGGTGAGGCCCTACTGGAGAAAACGGGCTGTCCCTTCTGAAGAAGCACACGACACCTAGTCAGTTAGCAAAAGACTGTGGGAAGCCTGGCCCCTTGTGACGAGTCAGGGGCAGTCTCTATCAGGCCCTTCGGATCCAGTGCCCCCTTTATCACGCTGAAATGCACGTGCATGGAATTCAAATTATACCCTGATCATAACATAGAGTAATTTATAACATGTATCTCAACCTGTAAGTGACATGACAATACGTAAATGACACAACGAAATCACAAATACGCTTGGATTAAAAAGAAAACACGCAGAAGGCATTGCATACAGGGAGAAAAAGGCAAGGACGAAAGAGTGAGCTCTAGAGTAACCACTGGGACAGTGAAAGGACAGGCTGGGTTTGTTTGCAGGTGGCCAGGTGTGGGAGCACATCCAAAGTGGAGATAACAAGCCACGAAGGATTGAAGGGACGAAACGAGGACGTAGGCGTGTCCCCCGCAGTGCCCGGCACCGTGCCACTCAGCGTGGTGTCAGAATAAGCACAGTCATGCTGCCCTGGGTGGACGCGGACAGAGTACCCCTGCACGTGGGCCTGGGGGCCCCCGCTCCTTCAGAGACCGGGGAGCAGGGACGGGCCAGAGAGATGGGACCGCAGCCCGAGAGCTGCCGTGGGCTGGGTGTGAAGCAGGACTGGCCCTTGCCAGCGGAATCAGGAAAAATAGTTGCAGTTCGAAATTATCACACCCCGCCCTTGAAGAACAAAGACATTTTAAAATCAGGCTTGAACAGAGACATTTACAGGGGTCTCCACCAGCCCTGTTCGCTCACAGCGTTTGGGCCTGAGTCTGTTACACGTTCCCGGCTCTTCTTTGCTCTGCATCAGGGCATGGTTTCACTACTCTCTCAGTAACTACGTGCAGTGGGGAGGAGACTGCGTGTTGAGTGGACAGAGTGAAGGGATGACATTTTTCACAGATGTGGAGGCCTTGTCCTGGCTGCGTGAGGCTTCCCTTCTCGTACGGCCAGCTCTCGGTGACCAGGGGTGTGGCAGAGCTTCCACACTGCCTTGCCCATGTGCCAGGACACCAGAAGGCCACAAGGGCGGGGTCACCTTAGCAGCGAGGGACTGACCCCTGTGTAGCCATGCCTGGCTTTCCAGGCCCCGTCCCCTCATGATGACAACCCCAGGTGCTGCTTGTCATCCCCATTGAAGACCAGCGGCTCAGGCCATTCTGATAACCCAAGGCTGCAGGAACCAGCTGAGGGTCTGAGTGTGTGCACTCGGCTCCAGCTTCCATTTGCACAGGAATGTGAATCGCATCCACTGCCTGCACACCATCAGAAGCCAGCTGCATGTCTCCTGGCTGCTAACAGGGCTTCCCAAGGGACCGGCTCCTCGGCCCGTGGTGGGGGTGGGCTTGGCGGTTCTCCAGTTGGGAGAAGAGCCCCCTCCTGCCCTGACGCTCTGGTGGGGGGGCTGGGACTGCTCCCCAGGAAGGGGATGTTCAGTAGAAAAGGAGCTGCAGCTGTGGCCCATTGTTTTTATCGTATTTGTTGTCCATTTTTTAGAAGTGTGGGTTCCATGTACTTGGAACCAATTCTGGTGTTTGTGATGTGTAATTAGCATCCCCACATTTCTCCCAGGGCTCTGGCCGATACGAGGCAAACGGGGAAGTTAAGCAAAGACCAATTCGCGTTAGCTATGTATTTCATTCAGCAGAAGGTCAGTAAAGGCATCGACCCCCCTCAAGTCCTCTCGCCGGACATGGTCCCACCTTCAGAGAGAGGCACTCCCATCCCGGTGAGTAGCCGCTGGCCCATCCCTATCGTGTTTGCGCCACTTCCCTCAGCCCGCCACCAGGTGGCGCTGGCAGCCTGCCCAGCCTTCACTAGGGCCACTCGGGGTGTGTCTGGGCTGCCCAGATGGTTCCCAGGCTGGGGGCTGGAGACAGATGATTTTATCCCTTATTCTAAGACCTACTAGCCCGTGCTGTGCGGTGAGGTCAGCTAGCCAATTTGTAATTCTTTGTCTGAATTTGGTTGCAGGACAGTTCAAGTTCTCTTGGATCGGGGGAGTTTACCGGTGTGAAGGAACTTGATGATATCAGTCAAGAGATCGCCCAGTTACAAAGGTATGTTAAAGCGTCTCCTTCCCTTCAGATTCCAACCAAATCTATGTCCCAGGTTGTTATCGGAAGTAGCAGAGGCTTGTGAACCATGTGGCGAGTTGACCGTCATGAGTTTGTTCAGCAAAAATGAAGGGACACAGATTCTCCTGAGTTCCTGAATTGACTTAATGAGCTCAAGTACTGACATCCTCAGTGGGAGCCGGTGTGGGCTGTGGGGTCTCAGACACATTGTTGCTAGGTGGCCTGCAGGGCACCCACCCCCACCCCCCACCCACCCCCGCCACAGGAAGGCCTTGTAATTTCTGAACACATAAAGTGACTGAGTCTCAGGTAGTGACACTGCTGCTTAGGAGCAACAGGTCAACTCTGAGTCTCAGGCCTTGTGTCCAGGTTTCTGTCTTCACTCCCAGCGCCCACTGCCCTGGTTTCCCCACCTGTAAACAAGGGCTTTGGATGGGGTGTCTGTACTCTCAGAGTCTGGCATAAAAGAATACCTCTACTTCCTGTATGCCCCTGTGATCTTCTGCAGAACACCATCCTCTTACCAATTAATTCTGGGGGAGGGTTGGGGGGGGTGCAACGAGCAGAAGGGCCAAAGGCACCCAGCCCTCCACGGGAGACAGACTGTTTCTTGACCGAAAATGAAAACATTACTTTGCCAGAGCGAGCTGGATCCCACTCACAGCTGGATGCCCCTTGGGTGGTGTAGTTTGTGTCCTTAGTGGAGCAGAGCCCTGAGAAGCAAAGGCAGGTCAGATGTCATGTGAGACTGGTTAGGTGGCTGGCTGGCTGGCCACAAAGCCTCAGCCTTGGCCACCTGCTGAAGCCAGACCCTCTGCTTCATGCTCAGCCCAGAGGATGGCTCCCATCTGTCATCTGCTCCCTGGGGCTGTATTTCCAAACCAGAAATCAGCACGTGGAGCCTGACAAGGCTGAGAGGGTCCGTGAGGATGGAGGGCCAGTGTCTCAGAGGCTGGGCAGGCCTGTTACTCAGGACTGCAGGTAGAGGAGGGAGGGGACCCTGTAATGCAAGGGTTGGGGTCTTGGAAGGGACAGTGGTGTCCCAGTCAGGCCAGGGCTGCCTCTTCACAGCTGTGCAGCCTCTGGCAGCCTGGAGCGTTTCCCTGTGAAGGCAAGAGGCAAGCGTGTGCAGAGCAAGAGTGTGCAGGAAGCCAGGCCTGGGTGGCTTTGAGAGTGACCTTCAGGCCTGTTGCTTGGCAGTGTGGCGAAACACGCCTGTCCCCTTGACGTGACTCAGTCGTAATGGGTTGGATGTAAAGAGCACGTTGTATCGTTAGTTAGTTCTTAGACTTGTGGAAACGAACATGCAGATACTCGCGGTTCCATGTCTGGCCCAATGTCCCAGAGGGGGCCTTACTGTCGAGCAAGGGCTGGGTTCCCAGCAGGGGAGGCAGGGTATGTTGGCCACATGAGGTTTCTGATGCCGAGGCAGCCCCCTCAGGCTGCTGTAACAAACTCTCACAGACTGTGGGGCTTGAACAACAGGCCCATACTTACCCCCATCGTGGAGGCTGGAAGTCGAGATAGAGGTGCAGACAGATCCAGTGTCTGATGGGGCCCATCTCCTGGTTCATCGACAGCGTCTTCTCGCCATGTTCTCAGAGGGTGGAGGGGCAAGGAGGTCTCGGGTCTCTCGTAAGGGCATTAATCCCATTCCTGCAGGCTCCACCCTCATGACCTAAGCATCTCCCAAAGGCCCCACCTCCAAAAACCATCACATTGGGGGGTTAGGGTTTCAACATATGAATTTGTGGGGGGCACAAACAGTCAGTCTCTAAGGAGGAGAGCAAGGCTGGTTGCTGCCCCGGGGGAGCTGTTTGCAGCTGAGGAGGCAGGCAGGGCCCCACCAAGCCCTGGTGCGCACAGCGGCCAGCCACAGCCTCCTGTGAGGGAGTAGCTGGGGGCAGCTGCCGGGCCCAGAGACCCTCACTGCCGCATCTTGCTGCCAGCCCTCTGGACTCCTCACCCAACTTTGCATCACTCCAAACACCTCACCATGGCTCCTCCAGCCGAGCTATGCCTTCCTGTTCCCATCGCCTAGAATGTTTTTCCATCATATATTCCCTTCATAGGCCATGTCCTCAGAGTCCTTCCCTGGTCATCGTATGCAGGACATTGCACACCCCCTTTCCTTATCCCATTGGATTTCCCTTCGTGGTACTTAGGTTGTGTGCCTTTGTGTGTTGATTTGTTGCCTGTCTCTCTCACTGGCCTGTGAGCTCCGTGAAGGCAGGGCCTCACTCCGTGTGTCCTCGTGTCTTCAGTGCTCAGTCTTCTGAGCAGTTATTGCTCACCATTCATGAGCGAGTGTACGTAGGATTTAGAGAATGTATTCATTTTCTGTTGCTGTGTATGGAATGGCTTAAAACAGCACAAATGGCTTAAAACAGCTCTGTAGACCAGGAGTCTAGATGGGCTTAACTGGGCTTCTTGCTCAGGGCCTCACAAGGTCGAATTCAAGGTGTTGTCCAGGTAGGTGGGGATCTGAATCGAGTTGGTCAAAGTTGGGAGTCTGGGGTCTGCTTTCCGTGCTGTGTGGCCAGGGGCTCATTCTGCTCTGAGAGGCTGCCCGGTGCCTGCTCTCTCGTGACCCCTCCATCTTCAAAGTCAGCAGGGGCACATCCAGCCCTTCTCACCCTGGACATTGCTTTGACATTCTCTGCTTTAAAAGGCTTGTGCGGCCATGTTGGGGGCAAAGCCTCATGGCATCCACAGGTTCGACCCACACTTGTAGGGGAGGAGGTCAGGTAGGGCAGATGGTCACTGGGGGCGTTCCTATACTTCTGCCCCCCACTGAGTGGGGCCAGCCCGGGTGGGTTTCTGTGGGATGGATGGGATTGGGTCTTGAGAAGTTGGGATACTGGGGGAACGGTCAACTCATTCACTCTATCTGTGCTTTCCTGAACTATTTTTAAACACACAGAGAGAAATACTCACTGGAACAAGACATTAGAGAAAAGGAAGAGGCAATCAGACAGAAAACCAATGAAGTACAGGTAAGCACTTGGCTGGTTTTCGAGGAATCAACCTTGTGTCACACGCAGTGCAGGGAGTTCCCAGCAGTGATGGTGGAGCAGGGCAAAGGGGGGGCACCGATGCACTCATTGGAAACTTGAGCTTTTGGGGGCTTCCAAGTGATTTTTTGTTTAGTTTCTTATACCATAAGTAGTGGATTTTTTAAAAATTGAGATGTACAATTCATATAACGTAAAATCTACTGTTCTAAAGTATACAGTTCAGTGGTGTTTAGCATGCTCAGTGTGTTGCTTAACGACCACCTCTGTCTAGTTCCAGAACATCTCCATCACCCCAAAAGGGGACCCCATCCTCATTAGCCGTCTCTCCCCATTCCCGCTCCCAGCCCCTGACAGCCACGAATCCACTTTCTGTCTCTATGGGTTTGTCCGTTCCGGACATTTCATATAAAGGGAATCATACAACATTCGGCTTTTTGTGTCTGGTTTCTTTCACTCAGCCTGAAGGACAGTCCTGCTTGGAGAGTCTCCTTGTGGGTGGTGGTGACAGCGACACTGGGGGTCTGACTGCTGGGGCTCAAACCTGGCTCTCCTTAGCAGCTGTGTGACCTTGGGCAAGTTACTTAACATCTCTAGGCCTCGTGTGACGTTGGTAGTGAGTGGTCTGCTCTCCCGGGCGGTGGGCTGGAGCATGGGGTCTGGCATGTGCTCAGCACTCACTCGTCGTCTGGGCAGAGGGAGGCTGTGCCAGAAGCGAAATGGTCAGTGCGTGGGAGCTGCACCCTTGAAGAGACATCGGTTCCGAGATGTCTCAGGTCTGAATGAATAGAGACGGCTCTGCCGTCGTGAGGAGACTCGAGTTGTCTGTGGGGCTCTGAGAGCGTGGCTGAGCTGTGCCGCTG
Source organism: Grampus griseus (assembly GCF_964374135.1). Classification (NCBI taxonomy): domain Eukaryota; kingdom Metazoa; phylum Chordata; class Mammalia; order Artiodactyla; family Delphinidae; genus Grampus; species Grampus griseus. Next base: position 159,621,633 of record NC_139019.1, on the reverse strand, counting down.
GGCCTGACAGTCTCTGCGTGGGGCTTCGAGTGCTCTGAGCTCAGAGCCAGGGAAGGAGGAGCGAGGCTGAGCAGTCAGCGCTGCAGCCCCCACGGCTCGGCCAGGGGACTGTGGGTGGGTGGCTCAGCCTCCCGGCCTCCGTCTTCCCACCTGGCAGTGAGGATCAGCGCCAAGAGCAGCATCTGGCCGCCGTGTGCACCGCCTGAGTGGCTGGTTCTTTCTGGGCCACCTCCTAGGGCAGCGACCTGAGCCAGGCCAGGGGAAGCAGCACCTGACTCAGTCAGGCTCATGGGGTGCTGGGCGGCCCTCTTTCCCCCTCCCCTGAGCCTGTCCGCAAAGGGGCTCTAGGATTCCATGAGATACCCAGTGGACAGATGGCATGCAGTGCCTGCCCGCCGGCTGCGGGAAATGTCCTCTGTCGTAGCTGCCGTCTGCAGGTGGGGTAGGGTGGATGCTTTGGGACTCTCATTGGTTCACGCTGTGCAGTGTCCAGGCTCTTCTTTCCTGGCTTCTCACTCTGTACACGTTGGCATCAGGGGTTGGGCCTTACATGGTCCCCTGGAATGTTTTGGATTAGAAGGCAGGGAACAGCCTGCCTCTATCATCGTGTTTTGGTTTTGTTTGGTTTTTTTTTCTCAAATGAGTTGCATCATTTATATGACCACAGGTGAAGCGACTCTATTTTTCTGGGTGTTTGTATGTTCATCCTATCATTTTATTCTCACCTCAGCCCTCTGATTTCCACCCATGTCCTAGAACTGACCCCTCAGACACAGTTCCCTGTCACCCGTATCACCTCACCCCCATCCTTTCAGCTGTTTGGTGTGGTGGTGCTGGCCTCATCTTCCCTTTCACCTTGGCCCTGGCCCAGCTGGCCACGTGGGTCCCTGGGCAGTTCTCCCTCCCGTTGTGTCTGGGTCGCTCTGCACGAGCTCTGGTTTGCATTCCCAAAGCTGGGGATCTGGGTGCTGTGATGGCCTTTGGCTCCAGGGAAACCAGTCACCGGGTCTCTGGCACCTGCTCCTGGGCAATTCTAAGAAAGCCGTTGGGTCGCTGTGATGCCTGGAGGTGCTTTCCCCTCTGATCTGTGGCAGACTCAGCAAGGCCACCCGAAACCCTCGCTACTGGGCTCTGACAGTGCACTCCTGCAGCCTTTGAGATGCTGGGGTCCATGTGGGCCCCGATGGCCCCTCAGAGCTGGAGGGGGCCCAGCTCCAGCCAGGCCAGCCCCTGTCCCACAGGAGCATCACGTGTACTCCAACGAGGACAGGCCCCTGCTGTCGTGTGATGGCAGCTCCTTGGTCAGGGACAGAACACTATATATATTTTAAAGTTCCTCTGTGAAAACCAGGTTTGATTTTGGTTCCTGCTGCCTTTTCCCAGATGGGTTTGGCCAGGACATCATGTGCCATGCCTGCCAGCACAGGCTGCAGGTCAGGGCCCAGCGTCGAGTAGCAGGCCTTGGTCCTCAGGTTAGTTTATGTTTGGTTTTAAGCAGTGGAGCTTCAGCTTCAGCCCCTTCAGGCCTCCCCTTCCCCCTCCTGCCCTGGGGATCTCTCCATTTCCATGGCTACTGTCTTAGTGAGAACCTGCAGCATCTTTGCCTGGTTTACTGTTGCATTTTGTTTTTGTAACAACAGCTTCACTGAGATGTAATTCACATACTATACAATTCATCCATTTAAAGCGTATAATTCAGTCGTTTTTAGCATATGCACAGAGTTGTACAGCCATCGCCACAGTCAATTGCAGAACATTTTCATCACTCCAAAACGAAACCCCCTACCCATTAGCGATCCCCAGTCCTTCCCCAGCCCTTGGCAACCACTAATCTACATTCTTTTCTCTGGATTTTTCTGTTTGGGACATTTCATATCAATGGGATCACATACTATGTGGCCTTTTGAGTCTGGCCTCTTTTCACTCAGTGTAGTTTTCAGGGTTCATTCATGTTGTTGCACGTGTCAGTGCTTCATTCCTTTTTATGACTGAATAACGCTTCAGTGTATGGCTGTTTTATTCATTGCTTCGTTAGTTGATGGTTGTTTGTGTTTTTCTACTTTTTAGCTATAGCAAGTAATGCCACTGTGAATATTAATGTGCAAGTTTGTGTGTGGATATATGATTTCACTTCTCTTAGGTGTGTGTGTATATATATACATTTAAGAGTGAAGTTGTGGGTCACATGGTAACTGTATGTTTAACCCTTTGGGGAATTGCCAGACTGTTTTCCAAAGTGGCTGTACCATTTTTCATTCTCACTTTCTCCACATCCTCACCAACACTTGATATTTTCCATTTTTTATTATAGCCTTCCTAGTGGGTGTGGAGGGGTATCTCATTGATGCTGTCCCTAATGTTGATGAGCATCTTTTCACGTACTTATTGGCCATTTGTGTATTTTCTCTGGAGGAAAGCTAATTCAGACCCTTTGCCCATTTTTAAATTGGGTTATTTGTCTTTTTATAGTTGAGTTGTAAGAGTTCTTTATATTTTCTAGATAAATTCCCTTATCAGATAAATGATTTGCAAATATTATGTCCCCATCTTTGGGTTGTCTTTTCACTTTCTTGATGGTTGTACCCGGGCCCTCGGCAATGAAAGTGAGGAGTCCTAACCACTGGACTACCAGGGAATTCCCTGAAGCACAAAGGTTTAAAATTTTCCAGTTATTTATTCCGTTTTTTTGCTTTTGCTTTTGGTATCATATCCAAGAACCCATTGCCAAATCCAAGGTCACAAAGATTTACCACACATTTTCTTCTAAGAGTTTTATAGCTTTAGCTGTTACATTTAGGTCTTTGATCCATTTTGAGTGAATTTTTACGTAATGTGTGAAGTAGGGGTCCAACTTCATTGTTTTGCATGTGGAGGGCCCGTTGTCCCAGAACCATTTCTTGAAGAGACTAATCTTGCCCCCACTGAATGGTCTTGGCACCGTTTTCAAAAATCCATTGGTCGTAGACATGTGGATTTATTTCTGCACTCTCAGTTCTATCCCATTGATTTCTGCCTTTCCTTATGCCAGTATCACACTGTCTTGATTACTGTTGCTTTGCAGTAAGTTTTGAAATCGGCAAGTGTGAGTCCTCCAGCCTTGTATTTTTCAAGCTTGTTTTGGCTCTCCTGATGAGATCGGGCCCGTTCCGCGTGGTGTGGCCGTAGACTGTTTTGGCTATTCTGGGTCCCTTTCGTTTCCTTATAAATTTTGGAATCTGCTTGTCAGAAGCTGGCTTGCGTTCCAGTGGGGATTGCTCTGAGTCTGTAGGTTGTCTGGGTTTTTTCTGTCTTCTCTTTGCTCAGACACCTCCCCCACTTTGACCCCAGCGCTCTTCCTAACCAGAAGCTGGCAGGTCATCTTCCCGTGGGCTTTTCCGTGGCTACGGTAGGCCTGACCCTCCTTCCTCCTTCGTCTCCCCCTTCCCCATCACTTGTCCTTCCCTCAGATGTGGCAAACCCACATTCCCTACTCTGCCATTAGCTTCCTATCAGACATTCATTGTTAGCTCTCCCAAACTTGTTGGACTTGAGGTCTGTTCTTAAAGGTCGGGGACAAGGAGACTGGGGAGCAGAGAACCTAGCCCCCCAAAATAGCTCAGAGGTGTGTTTTGGCTGTTGAGAGAGGAGAGAGAGAGCCGTGATTTTTTTGTCCTCAAAGCAGGGAGAGGGAGACCCTGCACCTCCTTCGAGTTTTCTTCTGAAATGACGTCAGCCACCAGCAGCCCCGGCCAGCCCTGGGGATTGGCCTCACCACTCCTGTCCTCCCTGACCGCCCAACAGTCCCCTCAAGTCCGCCCCTTCCTTTGATACGCATGGCCACAACCTCACCCAGGCTGCCATCACCTCTCCCTCGGCCCCAGCTTGAGTCCCCTCCCCACTGTCAGCCCCACAGGCCATGCTCTCCCCTCCCATCCCATCCCTGCTGTAGTTATCTGTCTTACAGGTAGGTAAGACATCCCATAAGACATTCGCCTGGTTGAAAATGGACGCCTCCTGCCCTCCCCTGTACCCGCAGAGGTGTAGTCCATCAGCTTCCATGAGGCCTTCCAGGAAGGTCATGTGTGTGTGTGTCAGGAGAGACGTCTGTGCGTATTCCCCCCTTCCTGATTGCACAAATGCCACAGTGCCTCACATGTGTGCTCTGCTGCATGCCTCGTTCATTTCACATTATAACTCTGTTACAAGGTGGAGTGTCCCTCAGGGTGGGCTGTGCTACAAGTCCAGCCAACTCCGCCTGTGGAAGTTTGCATTGTTGACAGATCTTGCCATCACAAACATTGCACGTTTTCACTTGCGCCATCCCCCTCTAGGATCCTTTCCCTAGAGGTCTAACAGTCGAGTCTGAAGACACCCGCACTGGTCGTCTCGTTAGATACGGCCCACGTGGAGGAGCTTTAGCAGCTGAGAATCATCATGTCCTGCTCCCATTTTAGATGTCTGCAGGGGCTTCCTGCTGCAGAAGCCAGTGCCGTCTTTGGCATGGCCTTTGGGGCACGGACTCTGGTGCCCTCGGCCCGCTTTCCTTTGATCCAGCTGGAGCACGGCACCCCTTTCTCTTTGGGGTCCTCTGCGGCCCCGTCCACTCTTCACATTCCTGGCTCTTTTCCTGGCTACCACCTGCTCGTCCTTTGGGTTCGTCGAAGTGGTGCTTCCTTGAGCTCTTGTCCACCTGTGCAGCATCAGTATGGTCTCCCCATGCCCCCGTGACTCTGACTGACAGTCTGACCCATGCTATCCCATGTTCGTCTCAGTTCGTGTCTGGGTGATGCCCTTCCCGCCCCAATGATGACCACATGTCACTGGAGAGCTCTTCTTGCCAGGAGCCCAGCCCCACTCCTGGTGCCTGGCCTCTCTTAGGCCATCAGTAAGTATTTGCTGAGGGACTTAGTGAGAGATTCAGCTGGGGCCACCACACTGAGATGTGTGTGGTATTCCCTGTGGAGTGTGCGGTTTTGTAGGACATCTTGGGGGCTCCAGCCCAGGCTGAGACAGTGTTAGCTTGGACGTGCCCCATGTGAACAAGTCTCGAGTAAATTCATGCCACCCTCCCCTAGGAATTGCAAAATGATTTAGACCGGGAAACAAGCAGTTTGCAAGAGCTGGAAGCTCAGAAACAGGACGCCCAAGACCGCCTGGACGAAATGGATCAGCAAAAGGCCAAGCTCCGAGACATGCTGAGTGACGTCAGGCAGAAGTGCCAGGATGAGACCCAGATGGTAAGTCATCATCCCCCCCTCTCCCCGCTGAGCCCAGCAGGGGAAGGAGGCTTCTTACAGACTTCCCTGAGCTCACCATGACCGTCTCAGCTCAAGGTTGAGATGTCTACTGGTTTAATAGAGTAGTTGAACGTATCATGTGGAAAAGTGTCCAAGCATTTGTGGCCTGACCTCAGTCTCATCCACCATGTTACATGTATAAGCATGAACCCGTGTGTGCACACCACCCTGACCCATGCCCCACAGCACGGTGTGGGCACGTGTCTCCCCTCCCCTGGTGTCTTAGCTGCTTGTTACAAACCAGGGAGGCTGCAGCTTCAGCAGACTGTAAAACCCTTACATCCTGGTCTGAGGCCTCTTGTGGGGACATTCAACCCCAGGGGACAGACAGATTGCCTATGCTTGTCCCGGGTGTGGAGAGGGGTCCATGTAAAGGAAGCCAGGCGTCGGGCTTTCAGGCTGGTGTCCTCTTCCCTGGGTCAGCTTGTTTCAAGAACATGAGCCAGAATTCTTCCTTGAAGTCGTGTTTCATCTCTTTTCAGATTTCCTCACTGAAGACTCAGATCCAGTCCCAGGAATCCGACCTCAAGTCCCAGGAAGACGACCTGAACCGGGCCAAATCTGAGCTGAACCGACTGCAGCAGGAGGAGACGCAGCTGGAGCAGAGCATTCAGGCTGGGAAAGTTCAACTGGAAACCATCATCAAGTCCCTGAAATCCACGCAAGACGAAATCAACCAGGTATCTCCGAGGAGGTGGGGCGAGGCCTGCCACCACTGGCTGTGGCCGGGGGCTTCTGGGGTCTCCTGCCAAGCAGGGTGGCTGCCACGAGCAAAGCAGTCACAGAGGGGTGTGCGACCAGCGGTCCCAGGTGTCTGTGCCGCAGTAGTTGTTTTCTTTGCTCTCACCCACCTCCCTTTCTTCTTGGAAGCCTTCATTCAGCCTGAAGGTGAAGTGCTGAGAACCCCCCCAGCGTGCGTTCCACCATCGTGTTGACTTTGGCCTGGTGGTGTCTGCTTTGCCTCACTGGCCTTCCACTTCCCCGCCTGAGTGCACATCATTTTTGTGGAGCGGGTGGGGTCTGGGTGAGGACATTAAGTTAACTCATTTGGAGAGAGCCTTGGGTTCAGGACATGCTCTCCCCAACCTTGGTCCTTGTACAAGCAAGAGGGACAGAGTCCAAGACACCTTCCAGCACCCATCTGTCCCCATGTATTGATAGTTCGAAGACCAGCACACCGAGGAGGCCCCATCCTCTCAGGAGCATCGCCCCACATGGGCCCCTGTCCAAGTACCCCTCCCTGTCCCGCTCTGGGGTGAAGGCCTTGAGGCCTGTGGCCGCTGCCCACCAGCAGAGGGAGAGCTCTTTTCCTGCTCCCCTGTATGTAACGGCTAAAGGCCTCCTTGCTCGCCCTCGAGTGTCCCACCTGCAGAGTGAGGGTGATGTTTGTTAGACCTTGGCAGTATCTAAATGCGTGTTCGTGCTTCCTTTCTTTTGACTGACTTGATCTCTTTGCTCTTTTTGCCAGTTTACCGGCAAAAGTTGATCACAAACTCAAATCTCAGGGATTTAATGCCATATATTGTGCTTTTTTGTTAATTAATACCTGTAGGGTTATCTTATGTCTTTTCCCTCCCAGCCTTTGGAGTTTATAAAACATAGGTAGGAGCCAAGACATAAATGTATGTTAGTGATAATGATAACGATATTAAAAATGATAGCTGCTGCTTATTAAGGCCCACCCTGCCGGACACCGCAAGAGGGGTTTTACCCGTCATTTCCAGGGCTCCATCTTGGAGAAGAGGAAACAGAGAGGTTAGATCACCAGTGCATATGAGACAGTTAAGATAAAGCTGGGGTCTGTCTGACGTCACAGATTGCCTTCCTTCCCCTGGCCTCACGTGCCTCCTCCAGGAACAAGGAGGAGCAAATGGGGTAATAAAATCCCACGAAGGAAAGTGACCGCTGAATATCACTTTGAATAGATTGTGCATCTGGATTTTGTCCCATTCCACTTCCTTCTGAGTCACCAAATGTCTGAACACTTGCCTTTCTCAGGGACCGCCTGGGGCAGCAGAAGGGTCTCGTCTTGGTTTACAAGTGGTCTCGCGTCTCATAAACATGGCAACAGGGATTGTCTACTCCGTAGATGGGTAATTCAGTTACCATTGTGAATCGTCCGGGGTTGGATGTTAGGAGAAAAAAATGTGTTGCCTAATACTCTTTTCCTAAACCCTACTTGATGCCGACGATGTCTCTATTGTACAGGCAAGAAGCAAGCTTTCCCAGCTGCACGAAAGCCACCAGGAAGCCCAGAGGAGTCTGGAGCAGTATGACGAGGTGCTCGACGGGGCCCACGGCGCCAGTTTGACCAACTTAGCAGAGCTGAGCGAGGGCGTCTCCCTGACAGAGAGGGGCGGTTTTGGAGCCATGGTAAAGGTTGAATAAATGTAAATGTAAAGGTCCCGGCCCCACACTGGGATCAGAGAAGGCCCTGCCCGCTTGATCCAGCACTTGCCAGCCTCGATTCTGTTCAAGTGCAGGGTGTTTCTTGTTTTCGCTGCTGCTTTGCGTGTCCCCACCAGCCCTGCAGCCTGGCGTCCGGGGCCACACTCCATCCTGGTGTCTGGGACAAAGCCAAGGATAGGCCTGAATCCTTTCTAAGACCAGTTTGTAAAGACCTCTATCTCCGTGAGCTGATCACCCAAATTTGGAGGGCTTCCCAAACTTAACCAAAATTGGATCAACTCTCATACATTGTGAAACCCCGCATCCTACTAATTGAGAGTTTGGAGGAGTGTGTGTGTGTGTGTGTGTGTGTGTGTGTGTGTGTGTGTGTGTGTGTGTTTCTGTGTTTCTACAAGGAGCACCTTGAAAATCACACGTATAGGTAAAGATCAAGAACAATGACAGCCCTCCTGGGGTGTTGCTGTATCACCTATGAATTGGCCTCTCTCCTGAAATCTTGGTTACGTTTGAGACTTTGGCACTTGGGTTCAAACCTCATGACCCTGGGGGTGCTGGTGAAGGCCCGAGAGAGGCCGTTGGCCTCTTAGGTTTCTGCAGGCCTTCAGGCTGCTGACATCCAGCAGTGTTACTTTGTCCTTTGTTCCTGCCAGAGTTGGCTGTAGCAGCCCTGAGCCCTGGCGTGTGCCGTTTTGCAGTTTACTCTGGCTGACGAGAGTGTCTTTGTGCATCTCTGTGCTGTTGCGGGAGCCAGTGGGATGCTGTTGGTCTCCGTGGTTTCGTCGTGCTCTGCTCCCAAAGCCTTTCACCGCACGCCCCGCACTGCCATCTCTCTCTCCCAGGCTCTTGCTCCTGGCCCTGTTTGCCTCATGGATTCCTTCCCCTCCTTGTAATAATTCAGCCTCTCTGTCTCTCTTCATGTGAGACTCGGCTCTTTCTGTGCATTTCTTGACATGTTTCTTTTCTCAGTAGCCAAGTGCTCAGTCCCAAAGATTTATGGGGAAGCTTACGCCTCCTCCCCCCGGATTGCAGAAGACCTGTTGGTGTTCTCATCTGTCTCCTGTCTCTGGCCGTCACTGCCTCCCTCCGCCATTCACACATTCCTTTCCTCAGGGAATTGTAAACGAGTGAATTCCATATCTGCTCCTGGGCCCGTTGTCAGCTTCGTCAGCTTTACCGTCTACATAGAGACTGTGAACGTTCCTTCTTCCTGAACCGAGTGAGGCAGAATTTCCTGCTTGGCTGTCTGTCTCAGAGTGTGCGTTTCAGCTTCTTAGCCCTGCTCTGATTCTTCCCTCTGTCACTGGTACCCTCACACGGCTCTTGGCTTGCCCTGTTCCGTCTTAGTTCATGGAACAGCTCACTTTTAAACCCTCTCGCAGGCTTTGATAAGATTGGTTTCCTTGGATAAAAAGTTGACAGTGAAGTGGCAGTTTGAAAGCAGCATGGGACTTCCCTCCCCTCTCCTGCCCCCCACAAATTTTTTTACCTTTATTTTTATTCATCTCATTAGCGGGCACAGTTTACATGATAGTCAGTTCATCTTGAAACGTCGACGTCGCATATGTTACGTAGAAACTCAAAACCAGCGTTTGAGAGAAAAACTATTTTTATCTTGTTGTACAAATACAGTTTTTAAAGCACTTTTTGGTTTGTTTCCATTTCTTAATAAACACTTTGAAGAGGGCTTTTTGTTTACTCCTGGACATTGCAGGACTGCTCCGGAGGAGAGGGACCTCTCTTAGTTCTCTTTGAGGGGATGAAAGTGAGGAGTTTAGTTTCTTGAGAACAAGTGTAACCAAAGAGGTGCGTCTAGAACTTTCTAAGTCTGGACGGTTTTACTAAAGTTACTAAGTTTAGTGTTAGGCTCACATGATTTTACTTTGTCCAAGACAGCAGGATTCTTAAAGCCATATTTATTTCTTATCTGTCATCCACTGATGAGAATACTGGCCTCTTGTCCTTGGAGTCAGCACTCGGCCAACCGGTCTACTAGAGAGAAGGTAATAAATCATCCCAGCCTTTAGTCTCGCCGAGAACTCATCATGAAAGAAGGGCTTGTCTGTCACATCCAGCCCCTGGAGTGCTGGAGCCAGTTTTATTGACTCTCCAGAGCCGATTATTAAATAGGAATTTTGTAAGCTGTTATTCAACCTTCGGTAACTGGACGTCAACCATGGTGGGAGTAGCTACACCATGGGAATTGGCAGAGGCTAACAATCAGGGCTTTTTTTTTTTTCCCCCAGAGCGCTGGTTCACCAGCACACCACTGCCTAGCCCCCATCTAAAGGGAAGGAACGTCACAGAATGTCACCTAGATGCCCTTTCAGAGTTGTCATGTCTGTTTCCCAAGAAGTGCAGTAATTAAGACCAGAACTCATTGTTCGAGGTGTTCTCCCTCTGCCACGGGTCGGATCGTTCACCCCGTGCTTGGCAGCTGCACTTGCGTCTCCCAAGCGGGCAGACGGCTCCGTGCTCGTTGGCAGGAGGTCAGTGGATGGTGGAGTTTACGGCCTCTCTGCACCAGGGGAAATCTAGTTTTCTGCTCTGGATCTGTGAAATGGAATCCAAACCACCTGTGGTTACCCTAACCACATGAATCCTGCCGGGGTCTTCTTAGGCTTCTCCTTTGAAGGGGAGGGAGCGGTTGCTGCCTTAGGCAAACAGTTGCTCCTGAGAGAGAGATTGCAGACTTGACTTTCCGCTCAGGGGATTTCGGGCCAGACCCCCCAGGATCAGTCTCTTCTCTGCCATTGTCCACTGTTATTTGTCAGTCTTCCAAGTGGCAATTGAAAACATTATAAAAACAAAAACAAAACAACACAACCAATTTGTACATCAGTGCTAATTAAAAACTAAACAGAAGCTTCCACACCGAGGCCAAGTTGTCATTCTTAACTCACTACTTTATCCACCTCATACATCATATCTCTCTGTTCTTCTGGAACAGATACGTTCCTTCCCCCGGGCTGCAGTGCGAGAGGTTTATTTTCCACACCGGCCTCCTGGCTTCCTTAGATTATGACTTCTCCATCACGTTGATCTGTGTCTCAGAACCCCATTGGGTGCTTGCTGGCGCGGGCATGTCACAGTAGTTAGCAGTACGACGTCCTTACTGAGTCCTTGCCCTGCTATCAGACACAGTTCTTGCAGACATCGGTACTTACTTGCCTAAGAACTGGCTTATTTTCCCCACCTTGGGAAACCCTGTGGTTGGAGGCTCCAGATAATCTTTCTCAGGTAAGGAAAATCGTTCCGTATTCATCAGAGGGCAGGGGTGTTGGTCAGTCCTTCCGAAGCCTTGGGCTTCCTGTTAGCCTGGTGCCTCTGAGATCCGTCCTGCTCCCTGAAGTCAACTGGCCCAGGGTGGTAGGAGCCTCGTCAGGAATCTTCCTTTGGCCCCTTTGACGTCATTGCCCTGTATTTTCACGGAAGCCCAGCTCTTTAATCATTTGGTTTTGGTCAGTTGGAATAATGACTGAGTTTGCCAGCCCCGAGGATGCTGACACATTTGCCAGATTTAGTGAGGATGTTGTGCTTTTTAACATCATAGTGAAACCTTCATGTTTTCACTGAGGGTGTGTCTTCATTAACCAAAATATCTCAGTATTTCTGAACCAAGTACACCGGCCCTATGTGTACTGTGAAGCCTCTCCCCAGCCCTTTCAGGTCATTTTCCACTATAAAGACGTGCTCTTCAAAAGCCGGTTTTTTTCCCTTCTGATTTAAATATTCTTGTTTGTTTCTAGAAATAAGCACTTTAAAAAAAAAATGCAAAGTGTTGCATATGCTCTAGTAGTTCTAACTGCGTAAGCACTCATTTCCTCTCAGGATGTAAATAGCCAGCATGTTTCTTGGTGTGGAAACGGCATTTTTGAAAATGCCCACGTAGGTAACACACTCTGAGGAGGTGTTTGAGGGAGGCACACCTTTGGACAAGGCCTCCGGCTGCAGTCGTCGGTGGCTTATTACATTTTCTTTCTGACATTTCCAAAAACATGACTTTTTTTCTGACTCGATTTTTTTGTTTTAATTGTGGCAAAAGGCACGTAACGTAGAATTTACCATCTTAACCATTTTTCATTGTACAGTTCAGTAGTGTTAAGTTTATTCACATTGTACCACTAAGCGCCAGAACTTTTTCATACCCATTAAACAGTAACTCCCCCTCCCCCCTCCCCCAGTCCCTGGCACCCACTATTCTGCTTTCTGTCTCTATGAATTTGATGTCTCTAGGGACTTCATGTAAGTAGAATTACACAATATTTGTCTTCTTGTGACTGGCTTCTTTCACTTAGCATAATGTGTTCAGGGTTCATCTGTGTTGCATGTGTCAGAATTTCCTTTTTAAGGCTGAATAGTATTCCATTGTATGTACATACCACATTTTGCTTATTCATTCATCCATCAGTAGACGCTTGGGTTGCTTCCACTCAATGATTTTTAAATAAACTTTTTAATTTTAGAAGACTTATAGAAAAGTTGCAGAGATGGTACAGAGAGTTCCCATGTACCCCACACCCAGCTTCTCCTGTTATTAACATCTTGTATGGTACATTTATCATAACTAATGAGCCATTGTCGACATGTTATCATTAACTAAAGTCCATCTTCTATGGTTTTTTAAAAAAATTACTCTCTTTAGGATCACATCATTTACAGGGAAAATATACCAGTTAGGTATAGAATTCTGTACTTTGCTTTAAATCTGAAATAATTAAATTCCTGTCCTGTCTCTTCACAAAATTATAGGACGATCCTTTCAAAAATAAAGCCTTGTTATTTAGCAACAACACCCAAGAATTGCATCCGGATCCTTTTCAGGCAGAAGACCCCTTCAAATCTGACCCATTTAAAGGAGCCGATCCCTTCAAAGGTATCTCATTTGGCACCCACTTTATCATTGAAAGGCTGTTTTGTGCCCCCTAGGGTTGTCCAGTGACTAGAACAGTTAGGAGGAAAGAAATTCTTTGAGCCTAATGGGCCTCTTGAGTTTTTCACCCCACCTGGTTATCTAAAGAGCTGTGGTGTTGAGGGGAGGGGGTGGGAAGAGCTCCAGGCTCACCAAGAGACATCCACGTTCAAGGGTGGCCTGCTTGGCCCTGAGACTCTGCATGCTTCAGTTCCCATCCACCTCTCGGGATTGATAAGATAATCAGACGTAGTGGTGATTATGGAACCACCTAGTAAACAGCAGATCCCCACGTAAACATCTAAGGTCTTAACGTGGTGAGTTCATCCGGATCCACACACGAGTCAAGAATAAGAAGAATTCTAGAAACAAGATTTCCTAAGTTTCTTCAGTTTTTGCAGAGCAAAACAGTATTTCCAAGAAGGCTATCTGTACTTTTCTGAGAAAAATGCCAGGGCAGGGAGAGGGCAGAGGGAGTGCCTTTCCAGTTTCAGATTTGGAGTGGAAGCACCTTAGTTCTGAGAGATGAGTCAGGCAGTCCCGAAACTCAGATGTACCATGCGGCTGAGGATGGGGCAGCTCCGGGGTCCCAGGTTCTTGGAGCCCTGGGAAGTGACGGGGAGGGACGGGGGTGAGACAGGAGAGTAAAGCACTGTGTAGAAAGAGAGAGTGAATTCAGCCTTGCCCTACGCTTTCCTTGATTTAGGCCCGTGTTGAGCAGCCAACAATACTTTTAATTTTATCTTAGCTGTCCTCGCCATGACAAACTGCCTTAGTCAGTGGCTGCCCCTGCTTCCCCACTTTGCTCTGCCAAGGTCATGTCTACCATAGACCTGAACGGTCCTCTCTCCTCTAAATCCAGGTGACCCATTCCAGAGCGACCCCTTTGCCGAACAACAGACGGCTTCAACAGGTAAAAAAAAAAAAAAAAAAAAAAAAAGCTTAAGCCTTTGTTAAAAGAAACATTTTGTGGACTGGCTCTCAGAATATTCCCATTCCTAGTTCAGGTTGAGGGAAATGGGGAAACACCTTGCAGCCTCCTTTGCCAGGTCAGTTTCTGAAGGAACCTCCATTGTCCCTCCCTTTCACAGTCTGGTGCCCCTTCTTGCCAGTCGCATAGCATGATGAGAATTAGAACTAGGAAAGAAGCCCCTGATAGCTAGGCCACTGTTTGGACACTTGTGCCCACTTGTGTCACCTGTGGTGGCATCAGGGTGTCCCATTGGTACCCACATGCGGTGGCACTTCTGCCCACACATACCAGGGAGTGGACTGGGAAGGACAGCATTGCACTGCATAAAAGCCTAGCATCTTGTTCCCTGCTGGTGATGGTGGCTTGCCCCTCCTATAGTCACCAGGCCCACACCTCACGTTCGAGGAGAATGAACGCACCCTGGGCGTGGTGTTGGGATCATGCTGCCCATTTATCTAATTTTCCCCCTTGTATTTGCTTTTTCTATTGAGGTGAAATTCACATAACACAAAACTAACAAATTCACATAACACAGATTAACCACATTTCAGTGACGTTTAGTTCATTCACTGTGTTACGCAGCCACCACCTCTGTATAGCTCCAGAACATTTCCATCTCCCCAAAAGGAGACCCTGTCCCCGTGAGCAGTCTCCCTAGTCCCACTCTCCAGCCCCTGCTTTCTGTCCTTATGGATTTACTCATTTTATTTTGAAATCAAGTGTTATTGAGAGGTATAATTAACACACAACAGAACTCACCCATTTTAAGTGCAGAACTGGATAAGTTTTGACAAATGTGTATAGTTGTGTGAGAAAGAGAACATTTCCATTATCCAGAAGGTTCCCTGGTCTCCCCCACCCCCTTCCCCCCCAGATCTCTGGCAACCACTGACCTGCTTTCTGCCACTACGGTTTTTACCTTTTCTAGACTCTCATGTAAATAGTGCCAGTCAGTTGTGTGTTCTTTTATATTTGGGTTCTTTCACTTAGGCATAATGTTTATTCATGGGGCATTTTTTTCTTCTTTCCAAAACACCTAGATCCATTCGGAGGGGATCCTTTCAAAGAAAATGACCCATTCCATGGCTCTGCCCCCGACGACTTCTTTAAGAAACAGACAAAGAACGACCCATTTACCTCAGACCCATTCACGAAAAACCCTTCCTTACCTTCAAAGGTGAGTGACCCCAGAGAGGCTGCCTTCTGGTGCTGCCCGTCTGCATACTCTGCGTGTGTGAAGGCAGCCCTTTCCATTCCCCACCCTCCATGGACCGAGTCAGGGCCTCCATCACTCAGACTGTGAGTGCTAAGCCTGACGAATGAGGGCTGTGCAAGGCCAGGGGATTCCCCAGGGGCTGGCTCGAAGGCCAAGCCTCGTTACTGCATAGCAAGGTGACCGTTTCTGCCGATCCCTACAGAGGCTTGTCCCACGAAGCAAGGTGTCACATCCAGCAGTCCAGTGAGCCCAAGTCAGGGCGGGCTGTGTCCTGAACAGCTGTCATTCCTCTGTCCCTTTCTGTGCCCCTTTACTTCAGCTCAGGCCCACCTGCTGGGTTCTCTGCTCTGTCGTCTGCCCCCAGTACCACTCCACCTCCCAACAAAGACAAAATAGAGCACCACACACTCCCACAGGTTTCCATGTGACTGCTCCTGCCATCTTCCTAGTGCAAAGCACTAATGGTGACATTGGCATCAGCCAGCCTCAGTGGGTCCCCGCCATGGCAGGAGGAAGTCCAGACCCACAGCCTGGCTGCACTTAGTGTGCTCCCCCGCCCCCCAGCAAGTAGTAAACCATACGTTTTGCACGTTAGACTCAACAGACTGGTTTAAATTGGTGTAAATGAGGATTTAAAAAGCAAACAGTAACTTTGTGATTGAATAGAGAATTTTTGTGTCTAAGTGAGGGCAATGTATAGCCTTCCTTCACGTTCTAGGCTGCATCTCTGTCCCCACCTTACCCATTCCCTAGTTTTTCACTTCTCCATAGACCTACTGGTATGTATCACGGGCCCCAGAGCTCCTTGAAGGCAGGGATTAACCTGTAACGTTTCTATCTGCGAGACCTGTCATGGGATCCCCCCCTTTCATCGCTGGTGTTGGTGGTCTGTGTTATCTACGTTTATCAATTTTGTTGATCTTTTCCACGAGCCAACTTTTGGCTGTGTTAATTTTCTCTCCTGTTTGTTTCCTGTTTCACTGATTTCTGCTCTTCATTATTTCCTTCCTCCCACTTTGCTCTTTTGTTTCTAACTTCTTAAGATACAACCTTAGGTCATTGGTCTTGGATCTTCTTTTCTAATATGAGTGTTTAAAGCTATGCATTTCTTTTGAGGTGCTGCTTTAGCTGCATTCCATCCATTTTGGTATGTTGTATCTTCATTGTCATTCATTTTGAGATATTTTCCAGTTTTCCTTGTGAATGCTCTGTTGAACCTGGATTATTTAAAGTATATTGTTTCATTTCGAGATACTTTTTTTTCCCCCTAGGTATTTTATAATACTGATTTCTAATTAAATCTACTGTTATTAGAGGACATATTTTGTATGTTTTCAGTCCTTTTAGATTTATTGAGACTCGTTTTATGGTCTGTGTTGGTGAACATACTTTGTACACTTGAGAAGAATGTCTATTTGCCGTTGTTGGGTGTAACGTTCTGTAAAGGCCAGTTAGGTCAAGGTGGTTGTTCTGATTGTCTATATTTTCTTCCCTTTCGCCACACCATGCGGCTTGCGGGATCTTAGTGCCCCGATCAGGGATTGAACCCAGGCTGCAGCAGTGAAAGTGCCCAGTCCTAACCACTAGACTGCCAGGGAGTTCCCCTTTTTTCCTTTTTTTAAAATGTAAGGTATAGTTGACTTACAATATTGTGTTAGTTTCTAATGTACAGCAGAGTGATTCAGTATACCTATATACATATATATATACTTTTTCATTATGGTTTGTTACAGGACTGCTCGTCTATTTTTTTTTTTTAATTAACTCATTTATTTATTTATATTTTTGGCTGTGTTGGGTCTTCGTTTCTGTGCGAGGGCTTTCTCTAGTTGCGGCGAGCGGGGGCCACTCTTCATCGCCGTACACGGGCCTCTCACTGTCGTGGCCTCTCTTGTTGTGGAGCACAGGCTCCAGACACACAGGCTCAGTAGTTGTGGCTCACGGGCCCAGTCGCTCCGTGGCATGTGGGATCTTCCCAGACCAGGGCTCGAACCCGTGTCCCCTATGTTGGCAGGCAGATTCTCAACCACTGTGCCACCAGGGAAGCCCTGGTCATCTATTTTTATGGTTTTTGTTTGTTTGTAAGCTCTACCAGTTGCTGAGAGAGGAGTGTTAAAATCTCCTATGATTGCAGAATTGTCCATATCCTCCTTAATTCTGTCAAGTTTAACTTCATGTGTTTTGAAGCTCTGTCAGGTGCCTACACATTCATGATTGTTGTGTCATCCTGATGCAGTGACCTTTTTTTCTTTGTAAAGGGTTCCTTTTTTCCTCTGGTGCTTTGTCTTAATCTATTTTTATCACATATTAAAATAGCCACCTCATTCTCCTTATGCGTAGTCTTTGCATGATATATCTTTTTTCATCCATTTACTTTCAACCTGTCTGGGAGTTGAAGGATGTCTTTTGTGTCGAGCATGTAGTTGGGCCTTGCTTTTCTATCCAGTCTGGAAATCTCTGCCTTCTAAATGGAGTGTCTAGTCTGTTAACATTTAATGCAATTATTGATATGGTTGGATTTACGTCTACTATTTTATTATTTACTTTCTTTTATCCTCTGTATTTTATTCCTCTGTTCCCCTTCTTCTGTCTTCTTTTGGATTATTTGAATGTTTTCTAGAATTCCATTTTCTGGTATCTGTTGACCTTTTTTAACCATACCTTTTTTCATTATTTCTTAGAGGTTGCTTTAAGGATTACTATATACACTCTTAACTTATCATGGGCTACTTGGAATTAATATTATGTCACTTAATGTAAAATGTAGAAAACTTGTAATCATATAGGTCCATTTATCCACCCTCCCCCAAACAGCA
This sequence comes from Grampus griseus, assembly GCF_964374135.1. NCBI lineage: Eukaryota > Metazoa > Chordata > Mammalia > Artiodactyla > Delphinidae > Grampus > Grampus griseus. The sequence goes on along the minus strand of NC_139019.1, from coordinate 159,604,034 downwards.
GCGTCTCTGTTATAGTTGTCCTATGAATGTAATACATCTAAATATGTTAAACTCCATAAGACAGTGTTTTAATTTTTGCTTTAATCCACTGTATGAATTCTAAAGAGGAAAAAATAGTTATGTTCTTTTTTCTGGCTGCCTTAAAGAGCCTCTCTTTACATTTACTTTTCAGTAGTTTGTGTAGGCTCTGGATATGTTTTTCTTTGTATTTATGCTGCTGGGCATTTGCTGAAGTTCTTACATCTATAAATTATGTCTTCACCAAATTTGGTAAGTTTTCTGCCATTATTTCTTTGAAAAAAAATTTTTTCTATTCTATTTTCTCTCTTCTCTTTGTGGGATTCGAGTTACATAGATGTTAGACCTTTTGCTGTTGTCTTTACAGGTCCCTGAGGCTCTGTTTCTTTTCATTCTTTTTTTCTTCAGATTGGGTAATTTCTACTGATTTATCTTCAACTTCACTTACATTTTTCTGTCATTTGCTGGTTAGCTAACCTAGTGAAGTTTTTATTCTAGATATTATACTTTACATTGTTTGAGAATGTCCATGTTTCTTCTGTATAGTTTCCATTTCTCTACTAAGATATCCTGTCTTTTTATTCATCTTAAGTGTTTTTTCCTTTATCTCATTAAGCACAGTTATTGCTGCTTTAAAGTCATCCTCATCTGAGAATTCCAAAATCTGGGTCATCTTGAGATTGACTCCATTGATTGTCTTTTCCCTTGAGAACCGCATTTTTCAGGTTCTCTCTGTATGTTGAATAACTTAAAAATATATTCTATGCATTGTGAGTGCTCTGTTGTGGAGACTGGATTCTGTTGCATTCCTCCAAAGAGTGTGGGTGGTTTTATTTCAGCAGGCAACTAACTTGGTGAGACTCATATTGCAAACTCTCCCTCTCTCACCTGTGGTTTCATTCCTGTGGCCTTAGCTGTAGGCTGCTCTGAGTCTACCAACCCACACACAGTGTAGGGGTGAGCGTGAGACGTGGACAGAGCTTGTCATGGCATTTGGGGCTCCCATTCTCTGCCTCTCCTTTCTAGATCCCGCATCCCTTTCTCATGGCTGTGGTTGTCCTGGGGCTCCCTCCTCTGAGCTTCAGTCCAGAAAGACAGTGAGTTTTCTATTGGAGTCATAGGCCCCCAGTACTCTCAGACTGTAGCTTCAAAAGGGAAAAGCTTGGAAGTTTCCTGGTCTAGTGGTCTAGTGGTTAGGACTTGGTGCTTTCACTGCCGTGGCCCGGGTTCAATCCCCAGTCGGAGAACTGAGATCCCTCAAGCCGAATAGCGCGGCCAAGATAAAAAGAACCACAGGAAAAAAAAACAAAAAAATGGAAAACTCAATCTTGTACTGCTTTTTCTGCCAAGTTTCAATTCTTTTCCAAAGTCTTCCTGCTTTGGTTCACTTCCTGGGTCTTCAGGTGATGGCTTTTTTTTTTTTTTTTTCCAGTTCAGAGTGTTTATAGGTGTTATCTGCGGGAGGGGTTGGTCTGTTGGGATTTAACTCTGCCGGGATTTAGTTTAAATCATTTTTATCCTCCCCAAGGCTGGGCAGCAGATATGGTGCATATAGATGTCAAGAAAGTTTGTGGTTGAATGAATGGATGATGAACAAAGGAACTGCTTTTCACTCTCTCCTCTCTCCTTTCACTCAGCTCGACCCCTTTGAATCCAGTGATCCTTTTTCATCCTCCAGTGTCTCCTCAAAAGGATCAGGTGAGACTGATGGCTTATTTTCCTTCTCACTCTTCCTCGGGCAGTGGAACGGCCCACCCATTTCCAAATCTGGTGTGTCCTCAGTGCTTATGTCATTAGTAAGTGGCACCCAGATCCTCGCCTGAGGCAGTGCAGCCAAAGCCATTCCCCTCTGGCTGCTCATCTTTCTGAGCAATAGCTGGCATCTTACTGGATGGAAAGGAAGCTTGGCGGTAGGGATTAATTTAGTAATAACACCAATGTACTAGTTACTCTTTGCTCAATCCTCCTTATGAATCTTTGGTTCTAACCTCTGGATTTTTTTTCCTAAAGGAATCCAAAGTTCTACTGAGGCTTGTGCTATGGGCACTGGATTTGAGGGAACCTCCCCTCACAGCATAAAGCTCTTAGGTGTGCCTTTAAGGGAGGGGAGCATTTGCGGACTCCCCCTTGCTTTTGGAAACAGGTTCCACTTGGTACTGCCGCCTTGCCTAACATCTTGTGCTTGTTAGTTGCAGAGTTTGATTTCGTAGGTGAACTCGTGGGTTATTCTGGACAAATCGCACCACCCACCAAAGGAGAAAGCTCAGCAAAAATCTCTACCTGCAGATGACCTCCCCACATAAATCATGTGGGTGGCTGGTCGCCTCCCTCTCCCTCTCCCCTCCTGATCCAGCAGGACAGGCAGCAGGCTCTCCTTCCACAGGGTGCTTGTCACTCCTTTGGTGACGGTGAACAATGCTGGCTTGCAGCACAGCCGCAGGGCAGAGTCCCTCTGGCTCTCCCTGCGCCGGCTCTCATGGCTGCCAACCGTCTGGCTGAGCTGCACCAACCATGAGCCAGAGTGGGCAGGGGCAGGGGGCCTTGTTGAGGACTTGCACCCGATTCACCACCCCATCAAACAAACGTGACCTCCATGGATCTCCTGCTTTGGGGGCCATTGAGAACCAAGAGGTGACACTTCCCCCTGCTCCCAGGAGGCGTGTTCTGTGAATGCCCTGTAACTCTTCCTCTGCTGGTGCTGCTTGCAGGTCCCTTTGGAACCTTAGACCCCTTCGGAAGTGGGTCCTTCAATAGTGCTGAGGGCTTTGCCGACTTCAGCCAGATGTCCAAGGTAAAGCCCTTCCCACGGAGCCCCTGTGCCTCTGCCAGTGTCCTTGTGCCTCTTGTCGTGGTCTTGTCGTGGGCTGCCAGGTGTAACTGTTTAATGCCACGTATGTATTTCTTTGGCACCTGTCAAACTCTGAAATGTATTCTCATGTGAGGTCGTGAGTCAGCAGACGGGGTCTAGAAAGTGCCCATGGCTGTGGCTGGACCCACTTCCCTTCCTCCAAGCGAAACTGCCAGAGCCCTGAGTCCCTCCCTGAGGCGTAAGCGCCGCGGGCTCCCCGCTACTGCCACTGGTGTCAGATGGCAGTCAGACCTCAGGTGATAAAGTCATCTCTGTGACTGAACAAAGTTGCGAAGGTCTTGGGCCCTGAGGGCCAGGCCTGGCGTGCAGCCCGCTGAGGCTGGAACCGTGGGCCTTGGGCCAGAAGGCAGGAGGTGTGTCTGGAGCTGCCCATGGACAGAACCCGAGAAGGATGTGGAAACCGAGGGCTAGGCTCGGTGAATAAATATGCAGGTGAAAAGTGAGCCTTTCAGGAAGGACGATAGGCACTCCTGGTTGGACTGGATGGTGCCTACACGGCCATAGTTACGTAAACTGACTGTGGATATAGTCCCACAGATAGTGTTAGAGCTCTTTCGAGAGGGGCTTGGAGGATGGTGCTTAACGTAGCAGGAAGTCGGTCAGTAGATATGTCCAAAATGGACAGATCAAGAAATAAGAGTAGAGGCCCACGACTGAGAGGTAGATTCCAGAAGAAACTGCTAAGAAGTCGAAAATGTTGGCCTAGGCGAGTAGGTCTGCTGTTCTTTGTTCTAACCTTTAGCGTCCCTTGGTTTTGACCGTGACCCGTGTTTCTTTGCCAAGAATTAAGGGAAGCAGCATTAGGTGTGCGCGTCTTGGCCTCGGTGGGTGAGGGTGGGATCCGTCACAGATAAAGCGCTGCGTGTGGCACGGCCTGTGGCCGCGGAGCCATAAAGCCCTGCATTCTTTGTTGAGTCCACCGGTCTGTCCCAGCCGCCTGCTCCAGCCCAGGTGCCGTGAGCACTGGGGGGCGGCCACATGCAGATACGGTTCCTGTCTCCTCGCTGGTGGGGGTGGGGTGGGGAGGGAGCCCCCCCGGAGTGTGTGGGATGGGTACCCACGGTGGGGAGTCCCGGGCCCCCGGCACCGCTCGCCCCGCGTGCCAGCTCCTCAGAGCATCCTGCGTGTTTCCTCCACGTTCACTCAGCCCGAGGGGCGCACGACTGTCTGGGCGCTGAGCACTCGTGGTTAGCAATGTGTGATTGTGGTGCGTGGCTTCCAAGAAACATTTGGGATTTTGTTTATGTTTTCAAAGAAATGCGTGAGTATAAACTGTGGAGGTAGCAAATGTAGCTTCTGGCCAGAGGCAGAGCATCTGTTTGCCCATTGGCCGCCGCAGAAGGGAGCCCAGAAGTGCTGGGGTTTCGGCCTCTCTCCTTCCAGTGCCTGGAGGGAATGAGCCTCCATCACTCGTATGGGAACTGTGACGCTGACGGTCGGGGCGCCATCTGGGATCAGCCAGAAGGGACCAGGGCCTGAGATTTGCCCTCATGTTTGCCCGTCACTGCGTGGCTGTTACACACACTCCTTGAGTGGAGCTATGTGTCCTTGTCTTCTGTCCGTGCTTAGTGGGTGGGAAACCATCGCCTGAAATGAGAAAACTTCTGCCACACGGGGGCGGCAGTCTCCAGGGAAGGGCTTCGCACTGTATTCTCAAGCTGGCACAAGTGGGACCTCTCCCTGCGCAAGGCCGAGGAGGGAGTGAGAGCTAGCAGTGCCCCCGAGCTGGGACAAGGACGAGGGCATGAATGGGGTCCTCTGTTTCAAGAAGCACCTGAGTTGAGGCTGTGTGTGGGGTGGCCAGCCTGGCGGGGCCCCGGATGGCAGAAACGGCCGCGTCTCCCTCCTCCAGGCAGTGCCTGTGTTTCCCGTAGCTGCAGAGACACCCCAGAGCCGGGCAGTTCAGAACCTGGCCCTTCCCTCCTTCTGCCCGTTCTAACCTAAGGTTGCATTTTCCCTTTTCTAATTCCGCTTTCCCTCTCCTTGTTCGCGTGTCCCAGATCAGGCTGCACACACGTGCACTTGCGACTTCAGGGCCAGTGTCCCTTCCTGTTCGTGGCGCTGGGCGGGATGGAGCTGGATGGGGCCGTGGAAAGTTTGTCTCCAGTACTCCATTGTTTTGTTTCCACGATTCCATCAGCTCCTGATCTCATGCCACTTGCCCAATTGAATACAGGGCCCTAACCTCATAGGTCTCTGTTTTTCCCTTTTGGTTCCCTTTCTGTTTTTCAAGAACAACATTGTGTATATAAATAAAATGCTGAAGGAAATGAAAGTAAGTGGCAAGAAGGTGTTTTTTTTTTTTGACTTCTTGGTTTGTGTGTGTGTGTGTGTGTGTGTGTGTGTGTGTGTGTGTGTGTGTGTGTGTGTTAACATTGCTGTCTTTTCTCCACCTGAGTGGGGTGGGGAGGCAATGCACGCTGGCGATGCGTGCTGGCTCCTTTTCTTTCTTTTTTTTTTTTTTTCCTTTTCTTAACTTCACCCTAAATTGGAGTGTCCTCCCTCTGCCTGGCAGTGCTAGAGGAGAGTGCCAGCCAGCAGTCTGACTCCAGTAGATTCCTTTGGGAGGTTCTCTGGGCTTGCACCCTTCATTGAGGTCCCTCAACACCCGAGAAGATTTTTCTAGACAGTATTACCTTGCTTTAAAAACACATTCCCCAAAATAGATTTCAGAGAGCATCTGAGAATAAAAACAAGACTCTAACTTAATTATTTTACTCCCGCCCTAAAAAAAAAACCACCTATGAAATACTTGACTGCCCATTGTCAGCCCATTTTCAGTTGTTTTTCAAGCGTGCGTTCCTATTTAGGGCTTTTTTTTTTTTTTTTTAAGTTTAGAGTCGTTTGCTTTAAATCAATTCTTTAAACTGTGAATCTCTTAGAGCTGCTTCTCATATAGTAGCTTTTCTGTCTGTCCTTTTTTCTTTTTCTTTCTTTTTTTTTTGGAGCACACTTCACTCTAGCCCAGCCAGAGAGCCCCTACCGGCTTTACTGAAACCCTTCTAAAAATAGCAACTTTCCCTGAAGCCACAGCCTGAGTAGGAACCAGTCAGGTCCCAAAGGAAGCTTCTTGGGAAACTTCAAGTCATGAAAATTAGGATTCGGAAATGACGCAGGCTTTTTGGTGTCAGAAGTGATATAATTCCCTGCTGTGGCCGAACCAGGCGCTTACAGTTGGAACCCTTTCGCCTTGGAGCGGGCCCACTGGCTCCGTGGGTTTAGACAGACGAGGGGGCGGAGAGTCGGCTTGGCCCGTGGAGTCCCCAGCCAGCCGGGAGGCTCACTGCAGCTCGCGCTCCAGGCTGGGGGTTGCACGGGCTGGGTGGACAAGGGCCCTGTGCACCCCACAACTCTGGGGGGGGTCACGTCCAGAGAGCCCTGGGTGTCCCTCTATACCCCTTCCCCAGAGCTGGCGCCTTTGCAGCACCCAAGACAAGAACTGGGGCCCACGCAGGTGCCTCGGGGGCTGGTCACGCCTCCACTCTGTCAAGATTAGTTTTGATTCCCTCCTGCCCGTCTCAGGTTGTGGCGAGGGCAGTAAGAGTCCTAGACCCAGGCTGTGTCCTGGGAACGGCAGAAGCAGAGGCATCAGCATTCCCTCGCTCTCCATCTCCTTAGCCCCCACTGCGTCTTCTTTCCCAACCAGCAGACCCTGACCCACTCACTTTAGAGCTAAGCTGCTGGTCGACACGGCACCTTAGCTCTACTGCTCTCTTCGTCTGGGAAAGGCTCTGTGAATGACGGGAAGCAGCAGAAATGAAGCATCGGTGGCCGATGGAGCGTTTGCAGATTCTCGTGGGTATCCAAGAGAGTTCTAGTCACATCCACATCCTTGGCGTGATTATAATCGTGCTATCTTTGTGCTGATGCAGTCCAGGTGCCAGCTGGAGCAATTTATGCATTACCTTTCGTTTTCTTGCCACAGCCCTGCGAGCTGGGGCCTGTCATTATCGTTGTTTCATAGATGAGGAAACAGAGGCACGGAGCCGGTAGCAGGGCCTCCAGATCCCATCCCAACCACTGTGCTCTGCAGCAGACGTTCTGGAAACTCGAGCAGCAGGTTTTGCAGAGACTCCCAGACTTTTGTACCGAAAAAGGACAAGCGTCACAGAGCCTGGGAAAGGGGGGCGGCAGCAGTGGAGGGAGGGACCTCCTTGCTCCATTGCAGCCCTTCTGGCTCAGAGCTTCCCGGCGGGCCCAGGTGGTCTTGGCAGGGAAATGAGTCTTTCCCATTAGACCCCATCCTCCCCAGGGCCTTCTGCCCTGCTCTGCCCCTTGCCTGCATCTGTGCATGTCTCCCTCATGGGCATGAGGAGAGTCCCCAGACCTCCCGTGGGGGGCGGGCGGCGGGCTGCCAGCAGCCAAGGGCAGGGTCCGAGAGCCCTGGCCCAGGAGGTGGACGGCGTGGGTTCCCGCCCTGACTCCCCCGCTGAGGTGCTGTGTGACTAGCAGGCTGCATCTCCTCCCCGTGCCTCAGTTTCCCTGTGTATAAGGTAGAAGTGATGACAGTAGGACTTGTCCCAAGGCCGTTGGGAAGATGTGGTGAGAAGATCAGCGAGCGTCTCCTACCCTGGCAAGTGAGCGTCTCCTACCCTGGCGGCCCCAGAGGCTTGTGGGGAGGAACCAGGGCGCCCAGTGGGCTTGGCTGAGTGTGCAGCAGCCACCCCGGGCCCCCTCCTCCTCCCTGGGGGCTGGCCGCCTCTCTCCCACCTGAGGCTAGTATCTAGGTACCAGGGGCTGAGGCGGCCGCATCCTCGTCCCCGTGACCGGATCTGGAAGAGGGGGAGCCGCGTCCCCGTGACTGGCATCAGCCCTTCTCCCCACTTCTCCAGTGATGTGTCGGAACCAGATTACCTAAGAAGGTCCCACAAGTGCACTCTTGTGTTCCTGCTTTGTCTTCTGTCCCTTGACCTGCCCCACTGGGGAGGGCATCGCAAGTGCCCCTCCTCACGCAACCCCCCCCTCCACCCCTGCTGCGTGTGGCCCACCCTGTCCCACTGCGCGTCTCCTTTCCTTTGCTTTTTGAGGACCGTATCAGCATTTTCACTCCCGTGTCCACCAATTCCTTTAGTGTCTAGCAGCTATGAATCTCCTTGCTCTACTTTTTCGTAAACGTGGTCTCCCACCTCTGTAGAAAGCAGTCTCCTCCCTTTGGGGTGCAGCTCTGGCTGTCTGTGCGCATCCGTCTGTTGGTGGAGGTTTGTTATGCCTGGTACTGTGCTGGTGCTCCAGGTGAGGGTGCACAGGTAGACAAGTCCCTGCACGCCGCAGGCAGTTGGCAGGTGTGCGCCCTGTCACTGGCACTTGCCCTTCAGGCAACTTGCCCCAGTTAGGTGGGAGGGGCCTGAGTACCCGTCACTGCGGCGTGATGATGTGTGTCCCGTCAGCTCCCACCAGGATGTCCGAGCAGTCAGTTAGTAGGAAGGGGTGTCAGGGAGAGCTCTGGGGGTGGCAGTGAGGTCTAGCCAGTCTCTGAGGAAGAAGAGGGGCTTGAGGTGGACGGGGTGGGCTGAGCCCCCAGTTGGGGACTCTGTATATATGGAGGCCTCGAGATGGGGCACAAGGGGGTTCCAGGCACCGGGGAACTGGCCAGGAGAGGGTTGGGGCAACTGCAGGGATGAAGCTAAAGCCCTGGGCAGTGGCAGGGGGGTAGGGTGGTGAGGGGCTGTGAGGGAGGCCCTGCATGACTTGAGGAGTGCTTGGAGGTTACCTTCAAGCTTCAGGGCTGTTCAGTGCTCCTACCCACCTCCCATCTACCTAGTTCCCTACCTGCCTGGCAGCTGTACCTACCCATCTACCTACCTGCCCACCCATCTATCCAAGCATCTCTCTGTTGCTGGTTGACATGGTCCCTCCTGGGTCTGAGGTGGTAGATGTGGAGGTGGGTGGAAGCAGGAGGAGGCTGGGGGAGGGTCCGGGCCAGAGCTGACAAGAGCCCACTGGAGGCAGCGATGGCTGTGCCCACGGGGCTGCGGTGGGCTCTGACCTGAGCCACTGGGTCAGGCAGCCCTCGGGCACAGAGAGGGTCTGGTGCCGCTCTGACCCAACGCCTGACACTGACTGAAGGGGGAGAGGCTGGGCGCATCTCTGAAGTATGAGCAGGAAGCCCAGGGGACCCTGGGGTCAGGAGAGACCTGATATCCCCCTGTGGGTGGCAGGAAGCACCCCACCCCCACCCCATGTCAGAAGCCCGTCAAGGCACCGGGTTACTCTCACTTGCTCTGTGTGTTTGCTGGCTGCTCCTCACTGGCCAGAGGACCCTGGCTGTTGAGGGTGGAGGAAAGTGGGGGGGGCTTGTGAGAGACCCTGGGCCCGAGTGGCGGCCATGCTGTGCAAGCCCGGAGGGCTCGGTGGATGTCCGCTGCCTCCGTGTTAACGATTATCTCTGCCTCTCTTTCGTGTCCTCTCTTACAGCCCCCAACTTCTGGCCCTTTCACCTCCTCCTTTGGAGGGGCAGGATGCTCAGATGACCCCTTTAAAAGTAAACAGGACACTCCCGCTCTGCCTCCGAAGAAACCTGCTCCTCCGCGGCCTAAACCGCCCAGCGGTCAGTACGCTTTCTTCTCTCACAGCCACCCGCCCACCGTCGCCAGGCAGCGGGGGCACTGCGGGCCCCTCCTTTCACCAGCCCAGAGTAGAGCAGACGCTGCAGGGCCTGCACTCAGAGCAGGAGGGTCTCCCCTCCGGCCGTCGCCTGGGTCCGCACACACTGTGTGCCTGGGACGTGCTTCCCGCCCCATCTGCCCTCGCCTCGTCCTCTGGGCCTCTTGGCTCCAGGCTGTGTGGGGCTCCAGGGTGGTCTCCGGAAGGCCAAGAGCTCAGAGCCCTCCTTGCGGTCGGGAGAGCTGCCGCATGGCCCCCGGTTCAGCATGCAGTCGTGGCCCCTCCGGCCTCCCCACCCGACCCAAGCTCTTTCCCAGGTTGGCTCAGGGAGGGCCCAGGGGTGGGGACGGCAGCAGCAGTGGCTGAGGCCTCCACTCAATCCAGTGCCTCCAGACTGGTTAAGGACTTGGGGAGGGGTGGGTGGGGTCTTCCTTGGCCATGTTTGATGTGAGAGGAGGCAGGATGGCTCGGGGCTCCCTTCTCCTCCGCTCCGGCCCCAGCATCTAGGTGGATGGCTCCGAGCAAGGGGTTTCCTGTAGACTCTGCCTCTCCTGGCTGCGGTGGGGTGGCTGCTTTCTCTCAGGGGTGAGCCTGGCATGTCCCCTTGAGGATGCTGAGGACTGTTAGCTCATGCAGGGGACCTCTCTTACGTGATGGCGATAGGCCAACAGGCCAGGTTACCAGACTCAAAAGCAGAAAGCTATTGCTCCAAGCGGCAGAGAGATTCACTGCAATTTCCCAGTCCATTTATCTGTCCCCTCTTCATCGTTCGCGCTCATCTCCCAGCAGAATCACCTATGTTGTCCTTAGACTTCTGGATGGCCACAGGAGAACCACACGCTCCCTCGGTCGCGCCTTCTATTCCACAGCCTTCCTCTCCCCGGTCCTTTCTGTCGGGGGGGTGGTGCTCTCCTTCCCGCCCGAGCTCGCCCTTCCCCGTCAGTCCGCCCCGGGGACTCGCCTTGGCACCTTGTGGTCATCGGTGCAGGCCCCCAAGCTCTCTAGTTTCAAGGGGTCATCAGTCCAAGGCTGGCCAGTCTTCCTACACCTGCCACTGGAGCCAAACAGAGGGGAAAAGCTATTTAAAAATGCTCCCTCTCCCTTTCTGTCACCTGGGCTGGCCAGAGCTTTCTCTCAGGAGGACGGGAACTCTGCCCGCAGTGCCCAGTTTGGCCTCCTTGTGGATGAGTCACGAGAGAAAGCACGACCAACAGGCGGGATGAATTTATAACAGGTTTTCTGTGAACTGTGAGCAGAAACACACACATAAAGAGATCACTTCTGTAAGCCACGCATCAAAGGCATTTATCATAAAACGGGGGAGAAAAGCAAAAACAGCAAAGGAATTCCCTTGTGTCTGTGAGAGGCCGCTTATATATACCTTAGAGGCAGTGGCCCTTAGGGAACCCCTGACGGTCTCCTGATGGAATGACATTGGGCCTTCTCTGCCTGAAAGATGGGAGCCACAGCACACCTACACACACGTGCACATGCAGTCACACGCTGCACTCGTGCACACGCTCGCACAGTGCTTGCATACACCTGCATGCACACTGCACACGTGAAAGTACACACACACGAGTGCACACGTGCCCAGCAGCTCGGCATCTGTCGGGCCTCGTGGAGGAGCTGCTCCCCTCACTGGCTGTGGCAGGCGCAGAGCTTCATTCTCGGGGTTTCTTGGAAACACTCATCTCAGCCTCCTCCCCTTCCCTGAACCAATGCTGGGTGCTTTTGAACTTGCCCTCCGCTGTCACCTTCCCTTGTGTCTCCCTCTGCGAGCCTCTCCACCCCGCCTTGGCTTCTGCTTTCAGTGTGCCGTGGACTTAGAAAGCAGAGCCCGCCAGAGGCACGGCTCACCTCCTTGGAGCTGACTTCAGGGCTCGGGCTTTTTAGAGCGCTGTCCACGTTTGGGGAGGTTTGGCCCTGTATGCTGGGGGTCTCAGGCTGCCTTTGCTCGTGGCTTGGGGCTGCCGCAACCTTGCTGTGCCACAGCCTGCTAGGGTGCCGGGTGCCCCGAATATCGTCTTCACGTCACAGCCCTCAAGGTGCACGTGCATGACTGTTAGCTTGCCAGATTCTAGCAAGACCCGCAAAGACGGGGCAGGCACCGTGATGCCCTCTTACCGGAACTGGAAAGGGAAGTGAGAGGGGTCACGTGTGACCCAAGGTCACGCAGCAAGGTGGTAGCAGGACCAGCCCTGGACCCAGGGGCCACCACCGCCCCCCTGCCGGCCTCCCACCCCCAGAGACAGCTGTAATGACAATCAGGCTGTGAGGTGCGGGTGCTCTGGACAGTAGTCAGCTTGTGTGCAGTGCGTAATCTGTGAGCGGCCACGACGTGTCTGCGTAGAGGCCTAAATGTCTCTCATCTGATTCTCTTACCTAGAAGCAGTGGCTGAACAGGAAATCCCTGCGTTGTACACACTGCTGGGTGGTAGGTACACACTGTGTGGCGGGTGCCCCTGGAGCACTTCCAGTGGTGTTTCTGCTGTGATTTCATACTAACCTCTAACAACCTGGAAATTGCTGGCTGTGCCGATGCTGATGTACCCGCGAGGGACACCTGACCCAGCAGGTGGATGTAGGTGGGTGGGGGGGCATTTGGCTCTTTGAGGGATGCGCAGGAAGGTGTCCACCCCACGCTGCTTCCCTGATTGAGGGAATTGGAGCCCAGCTGTGCACACTGCTCTCCCCTCCCCCATCCAGGCCGCAAGGAGCAAGGCCACTTAAACCGGAGCCTCCTGGCAGTTATCTGGTTCTTAGCAAGACAGGTCGGCAGAGGAGAGTTGGAGGAAGTCCCACTCAGAACGGTTGTTATGAAAGCATCAGGCCTGGCTCTTGTTTTCTTGGCTGCTAAAGATGAGAAGCAACCAAGATGTCCAGCTGTTGTTGTCGTTGTTTTTGTAAGAAAACAAAAGTCCAGCAGTTTGCAAGGGAGGGGATGGAATGTGCTCTTCTGCTCGTCTTGCTGACCCAGCCTTTTCCCGCTTCGAGGGGCCGCGTGGCCAGCATGTGGCAACGCCGGGCGGTCACGCTCAGGGGCCATCCTGACACGTGGGGGAGCGTTGGTCCCAGGCGGCTGAGCCGGGAGGAGATGAGGCAGGTACCCTGCTCCCGGGGACGTGTGGCCCTGGCGGTCGAGCTGTGATCCCGTGAAGGTAGGCGAGTGGACAATCCAGCCTGCTGCGTGATAATGATTTTTCTCACAACCCACACACACAGCTTCATACCTGCACTCCAAATACCAAGAGGAAGGAATGGGCTCTTCTGTAACCCTCGCCGCCCCGCATGTGAAATGGGTCCGATTGGCCACATTCCCACTTGAGGCTGGTCTGCAGGGGACCCAGAGGTTTCTAGAACCCTGCCAGGTCTTTGCGCCTGGAGTTGACTCCAATGTGTGAGGCCAGGACAGGCGAATCTGATGCCATATCCCTCCAGCATCTGGGCCACCTGTCCCACTAGAATCCCGAGAGGCTGTGTGATGAGGATGGTTTCACGTTCCAGCCGCTTCCGTTTCCCTGAGGGGCTCTGGGCAAGTGTCTTAACCTCGCCGAACCTCAGTTTCCCTGCCTGGACATGGGACTAACTCTGGCCTAGCATGTGGCCTCTCTGGTAAGTGCCTTGCACAGTGATTACCATGATGGGCATGGTGTGCATCCCCCAACCCATCCCCAGGGTACAGAGACCAGGACTCGGGGTCCTCCTTCCCTAGCTCCTTTCCCGGGAAAGACAGAGGCTGGGCCTGAGGTGGACATATGCGTACAGGGATTTATCAAGGGATCCTTTTCCCCCATGAGATTGCAGTTTAGCAGACACCTTTGCAGTTGAAAAAAAGTCAGAGCGTGGGTAGTTGAACTTCAAAGAGGTCTCCAGGGTCCCCTCTGGCGAAGCTCAGCTGTCGTCACTCGTGGGACCAAATGCACATTTGGGTCTGAGTTACTCTTGGTTTTTGGGGTGCCATCTCTTGTGCACCAGCGGCTTCAGTTTTTACATTCTGTGGGAGCTGGTTTTTTGTTTGTGTTTTTGAGCTTGATTAAAGATTAATTGACATGTGACAAACGTATATAAGCATCAGCCTGTGCAGTCACGGTGGGGATCCTACCAACTGGGACCCTCACCAGGGTTCTCTGGGAAAGAGTTCTGGTGCCATAGGTGTGTGACCGGCGCAGCCCGCGGCTGGCCGTCTGCTCTGACCCAAGCCAGAAAGTGGACCTTTGGGGGCTGTCAAGAATCGCCCTCTGTGGCATGTGCACGGAGCTTTGGCATCAGCGCTGAGTTCTCTGTGCCTGGAGGTCTTTTCTAGAAAAGTCTATCAAGGTATGAAATGACCAGCAGGTGTCTGTTTGGGGTAGAGAGAATTGGTTTCTTCTAGGCAGATGCAAAACAGACCGTTCTGGCAGCCGCCGAAACCTGTCAGTTAGAGTTAGCGCTGGCACACCTCCCCCAGGTAAACAGCGGTGTGCTTTCTGCAACGGACCGGAGATCGAGATCAGTCAGAACTCACCGCTAAAGAGTTTCTAGGTAAAAGTTGTTGATTTGCAAAGGGAGAAACAGATTTTTTTTTAAGTGCAGGAAATGGCTGTGTGGGTGTCAGTGATTGGGCCTCGCGCCTGCGGCGACAGATAGCGGGATCCTGTGCCCCGGGCCCCACCCTTGCCACTTCCTGCAAGTGCAGCCCCGCGTTGCGGTTCCTGCAGCGCCCGGGTGACACCAGCTAGCACGCCTTCACCGCTAACCAGCCAGTCACCTTTAACCTTTCCCCAATTTAATTATTATTACTGCTAATAACCTTTGCACCTTCAGGATAAAACCACGCACACACTGGTGATGTCTTTCTGCCCCTCCTCCCCTTCCCATAATTCTTCCAACACACACAGGACAACGGGAGACCGTTTAACCGGGGTCCTGTTTGGTTCAAGTGATTCTCAAAAAGTAAATAGATAAATAATCATTTCCCCCCTAGAACATGAGTCCCCTCCCACAGCTGTGACTGACTCCACACAGGGTGACTGGCTGTGGGATCTTTCTCTTGGGCGGTTTTCTGGTTGCCGCCCACACTTGGGCCAAGCCCGCGGGCTCGGTGGTCCGCTTGACCGTCCCGGGAGCTGCCACACAGGACTCGGTCAGGGAGGACGCCCCCGGTTCATCCGTGGCGCCAGCCCAGGTGTGTGCTTGGCTCTGAGATGCCAGGCTGGGGGTGAAACCAAGGTGGTCATCCCTGGCCCGTGTGGGTTCCGTCCCCTTGTTTGTTGCACAAGATCCACTCTTAAAATGGCTTCACCAGTTGAGCCGTGCGGTTAGCACCTCAACCTTGAGCTTAACTACTTTAATTCCGTTCCCACGATGATTTCAGAGAGATAATTTGGTGGGTACCTGTGAAGTTCTAGAACGGGACAAAAGCAGTTCACTGCCAGCTCGAGGAGCCTGGAATTATGGCCGTTGCCAGCCAGCCAGGGTTGGGGTACTCCAGGGGAGCCTCAGGCGCCCAGCCTGGCGGAGTCCTCCTTTCCCGCGGGCCACCCCCTGCCCGCCGGGAGCTTCTGTGCCAGGGCTGGGCGGGACCCCTGCCAGCGTGTGCTCGAGAGCCGGCTCCCAGCAGAGGGAGAAAAGCCATTGTCCTCTCAGCCTCTTAACCTGTAAAATGCCTGGAGATGAATTGCTCTTTGGGGTGAATTTCTGTTCTCAAAGTTGGCAGAGTTCAAAAATAGAAGCATTTGCCTACCTTAGCACACGCCCACCCTCCTGCGCCCGGAATCGAGCGGTGGATTGAGTGGGAGTTGAGTGACGCTCTTGTTGCCTATCGTTCAGCGGGGTGCAAGTGCCCAGGCTTGGGGTTCTGGAGCAGAGGAGTCAGGGCTCAGCCAGCTGGGCTCTGGTGGCGGGGTGTAGCAGGGCCTCGTGTTAGGGTGCAGGCCCAGAGAGTGTGGACTCCCCTCTCTGGTGTCTGCGCATCCGTGTGAACGGACAGCAGCTGCCACCTTGACCCCGGCCCCCTCCCCGGCCGCCAGGGGCTGCCTCGTGTACCTGCCCCCAGGCCTCCTGCAGCCCCTTGGTTCCACCTACAGCAAGGTGAGGGGGCCCAGGACGATGTTCCTTGTGCAGCCCTTGCTGTTCTGATGGGGTGAATGTGGTCCCTCATCTCTCACATTCAGAGCACTGAGTCAACCCCCGGCCGCCGCCATTGTCAGTTGAAAAACAGCACATGTGTGTAATCTGAGTGGGTGGTGGGAACTGGCTGTAAAGGGAGTGAGAGTGGGCGGGTCCCCCATCTACTGCAGGCTCTCTGGCTCCTTTCATGCGGCCCCGACAATGGGAGGGGGCTCCGGGTGGTCTCTGCACCCCCCCTCCAGTGCACAAGTGCCTTCAAACTGGCTTCCAGACCCACCGTGTGGCACCCTGGGGATTTTGTTAAATGTGGGCACGGCGCCTCTCTGCCCGTGCAGTGGTGGCGTTCTGGCAGCATTGGCACTGCTCTATAGGGAGGAACAAAGCCTGGGCCACCGCGGCCCCAGGGCTCTCCCCACCAGGCTGTAGCTAACATATCCCTTGTCCCCCCCCAAGGCACCCTAGGCCCCTCAGAGGGACGAGGCAGGCCAGCACACAGGGCTGATTCAGCAGAGTGTGTTGCAGGCGCAAATCAAAGAACAAATACGATTTTTCAAAAAGCAGAACTGTGAGACCTGCCAGTCTGCATTATTTTGGTTGCAAAGACTGATCTGTGGTTTGTAAATTCGTTTATATGTCATGTACCCACTCCCCGTTTTTGCTGCAGAACTAAAGTGGCCCTTGTCAGGTTTCTTATGAATGTCTTAGGAGCTTTTCGTGGAAACCTTGAAAATTGTATTTTTCAGTCCAAAGGATATTTGTCTTTTGAGGACCCTGAAAGTGTGGCTACTTTTCCCCCTTCTCTGCTTTTCCTTCTGACAGTGCGAAGACCCCACATCCAGTGGGCTCCTCAGCCTTGACTACCCTGGGCACCTCACAGAGAATGAAAAACGCATCAGTTCAGGGGGCGCCTGGTGGATAATAGTAAATATTTGTTCAGCTTTTCTCAACAATTCAGAACCAAACCTCATCCTGTTCCCTTCAATGCATTAAGCAGATTTTTCTTAAAATTCGGTAAATATTTTTAGTGGAAAATCTCAAGATTGTGATGGTGGGGACCTCAGATTTTATCTGCCGGCACTGTGCTGCTTGGCACGGCTTTGATCTGCCGGGCTTGCCTTCTCCTCGCGTGTGCATCAGCCACAGCGAGCGGGGCTGGTGTCTGCAGGACTCCTCGCTGGCAAGCCGCTTGGGTGGCCCTGTGGGTCACGTCCTGAGAAATAAGCTCTCCTCGCTCTCCCGCCCCATCCCGCCACAGGGGGACGTGTGTTTTTCACGTGTGTTGGTGAAAAGCGATCTTCTTCAGTAAAAAGTTCCCAAGTGATTATGGATGTGAAAGGTTGTGCTCCGGACAGCCTGCTTTCTCTCTCCCCCCAGTTAAGCTTTGTTGGTGGGTTTAAGGGGGCAGGAAGGGAGGCACCAAGGTGACAAGGAGTGCCTCCTCCCAGCCACAGCTCTCCTGTGTAGTATGACTCTCGGAAGCCTGGCGGTTGTGTAGGCGTCCCCTATAGTGTAGGACGAGTGACAGTTGTGTAGGCGTCCCCTGTAGTGTAGGACGAGTGACTGTTGTGTAGGCATCCCCCGTAGTGTAGGACGAGTGACAGTTGTGTGGACGTCCCGTGTTGCAACGAATGGCAGTTTGGGAACGTCCTGTGTTGTGTAGGGTAGTAGCTCAGGTGGGGCAGCTGTCCTGACCACAAACCTTTGTTTTTTATTTTTGTGTTTTGTTGTTTTTGTATTTAAGTCTCATCTACAGAACTGCATTTCCCAACTGCAGCCCTCAATCTTATAAATAGAACGCAGCAAGTATCTGGTTGGGATGAAAACATACACTCAGACTCATGTCTATTTTTGATATTTTCATTCATCCGATTTATTGAGATCACCCAACCCTCTTACTTTTCTTCTAAGTAAAGAATTTCAAGCAAGAGAATCTGGCTTCTTTCAGTGTTCACATTTGTATGTTGAGGGGGGTTTGTGTTCTATCATTCTCTCCACTCACCGCCGCTGCAGGGACCCTCCCGGCAGAGAGCTTCCCGAGAGGCGAGGAGGGAGGGTCGGCACGGGCTTCACCACTGCTGGGTTGCCGGGGGCCTGTGTGGCCTCAGAAAGTTCAGAAGTAGGGGAATAAAAGACATTGCTACCAGGGTGGGGCCGGCCACCGAAGTTTTTTTTAACAGCACACACCGTGGTAAACGATCGGGTTCATATTGTTTTTGCTCAAGGCTGTCCTGTGTGTGGTTTCGGTGCACCGCTGGGGTAGCTGCTGAAACTGCTGCGGTTTGAAATAAGTCCTATTCTGTCCTATCCTCAACCTTGCGTTCCTCCTTCTGGTCATGAAGACTCCTCTGAGTGATGGAGAGTCTCTCTGGGGGGTGCGGCAGCAGCTTCCAGCCAGCCCCCAGGGCTGGAAGTCACAGGCTCCAGCCTCTGCAGTCACAGCCTCCCCTACGCTCGGGGCTCCCTTCCCTGGGCAGGTGTCTAGGAATGACAGGCCAGGTATCATCCTGGTTAGCTTTATACCAAAATTAAAAAAAAAAAAAGGGTGATCTGTGCTCTCTTCACTGAAACACGTCCCAGTCAAGCTTTTTCCTCACTCTCCGTACCCGGAGCCATGGAAAGGCATAAAGCCGGGCAGCCGGCTTTGCTCAGGGGGCATGGAGGCAGATCGAGTTACTTTGTTCCGTTTGAGATGAGCAACACCTCAGAAAATCGGAAAAAAACCAAAACAATTAAGGGTTAGCAGAAGTGGTTACATAAAAGCAGGAACTAGCCCCAGAATGTTTTAAAAGCGCAGCTGCTAAAAATAAACGGGGGCGCAGAGTGGGAAGTTTGGACCAAGGGCAATCAGGGCGAGGGTTTCTTTGTAAAAAGCCTATGTTCGCGAGCATCGTGTCAGGCCGATCCGGGGATGCCACCGATTTCGCACGTGCCAGGTCCAATAATTCAGCCTCTGTGCCTGAGCACAAAAACAGATAACCGAGAAAAAACCGTTTGATTTTCTCCCCCTCACGCCCCCGAAAACAGGAGCAGTTGATGTGCCCTGGTTTCATATTAACACAGTCATGATTTCTAAATAACAACGGTTTCGGCAGCAGAGCAAAACCAGTCCCGGGCTGTGCTTGACGTGATTGCCAGTTCTCATCTCCCCGATCATCTCTTTGCTTGTCGGAAACCTCAACTTGACATTCTAGCTGGCTGGATTCTTAACTGCCCCCCACCCCCCACCAAAAACTGATTAAAAAAAAAAAAAATCCCCCAAAGCAGGGGAGGAAGGTCTTCTTAATTGAAAAAGGAAAAAAAAGAAGAGCGCACAAGTGGGCAATGATGTATTTATTTGAACATCTGGACTGTTGTGGTCGCTCTCAGGGCCTGGCTGGGGTCGACTGACCCACTTATCCCGGCTCAGATGTCTGCCCTTTGTGAGCAACTCCTGCAAGAAGTGCTCCAGGAAGTCAAGCAGCCGTCCACCCTGGACTTGCTGCTGGAACCAGAGGCTGCTCTGG
The DNA here is from genome assembly GCF_964374135.1 of Grampus griseus. NCBI lineage: Eukaryota > Metazoa > Chordata > Mammalia > Artiodactyla > Delphinidae > Grampus > Grampus griseus. Next base: position 159,584,930 of record NC_139019.1, on the reverse strand, counting down.
GCCCTGGGCTTTTCAGCCTGTCCCTGGCAACTCTTACTTTTTCTTGGATTTGGATTTTGCTATTTGGTCCATTCTTTTAGTTTCTGATTTTAAAAACATTAGCCTAAGAGTGCACCGATGAATACTTGTCGCCCTTTCTTGCAAAGGAGGGAAGCCAGATGCCTGTATCCCTTCCTGGCTCATCAGTGAGGTTCCCCCAAAGGCCTCAGGCCCCTCAGGATGGCCCCGTGGAGCCTGGGTGGTGGCATCCCGCCCATGAGGACCCCCACCAAGAAGAGGGGGCTGGTATTACTGGCACCTGCAGTGTGCTGAGCCCCACCTACGTGGAGCTGACCCTCAGGTGTGCTGGAGACCAAGACAGGTTGGTGCACGGGAGGTAGACAGGGCAGTGGGGAAGCCTGCAGGGGTGGAGTGAGCCCTGGAGAAGGGTCTTCCAGGGGAAGGGAAAGGCTGTGTCAGGGCTGGGGGAGACTGGCCGGGCTGGACAGTGCAGGGCGGTCAGCATGGTGGAAGTCGCTAGTTGCTATGGGAAGGAGGCCGCGGTGGCCAGGCTGCAGGGACTGTGCCCGCTGAGGTCAGTGTCCCTTCCCTCAGTGTCGCCACCCCTCAGGACCGCGTCTCCCAGGGTGCCCCTGCCAGAGGCACACATTGTACCGACTCAGTTCGCAGGTGAGGACCCGTCACCGTGGGCCCAGAGAAGGCTGCAGGTGTTTCAGGCCCCCCCCCCCCCCGAGCATAGTTCACTCGGGAACATGTCTGTCCGTCCACGATCAAGCCCCAGTGATGCCGCGGCTTGGGGTTTGGAGAGCGAGGCGGGGTCTGCATCTTGGTGCGCCCTGCAGGGGGACTCTGGTGGGTGTGGAGCACACCTGGGGCGTGGTGCTACTCCACCCTGCGGAAGGAGGCTGCCTGGGGGGACCAAGGAAGCAGGATGGTGGCGGCCAGTGCACACAACTCAGCAGTTCAAGGGGAGGACACTGTTGCCCAGGGGCTGCACGTGCCCACCACGCTGCGCACGGGACATACGAGTGGCTCTGTTAGAGCAGAGAGCTGCAGTCGGGGGTCCTCGGTTTCCTAGTGGGGCCCATAGGGGCAAGCTGTCCTGACCTCTAGGGATTGGAGCTGCGCCGGCCTGGCCTGGCATTGGCAGACCAGTAACGCTTGATTTACGAAAGCAGGCAGCCCATCCCAGGCCGAGCCCGGCTCCGGCAGCCGTGCACAGCCGGTGCTCTATTACCCTGTGAGAGTGTGCTAGGGCCGCCGTAACAAATACCACAGACTGGGTGGCTTAGACAGCCGAAACTGATCGTCTCACAGATTTGGAGGCTGCAAGTCCGAGGTCAAGGTGTAGGTAGGGTTGGTTTCTCCTGAGGCCTCTCTGCTTGGCTTGTAGACAGCGTCCTCCCCCCCCCCGTGTCTTCCCGGGGTCTCCGCTCTGTGCATGTCTGTGTCCGACTCTCCTCTGCTTCCAAGATCACCAGTCCTATTGGATTAGGGCCCACTCATAGGACCTCATTCTAATTTAATTACTTCTGCAAAGATCCCGTGTCCAAAGACAGTCACATTCCGAGGTACTGGGCGAGAGGACCTGAACATAGTGAATTGGGGGGTGTTGCGAGGGGAACCAATTCAGCCCATCACAACCCCATTTCATGGATAAGGAAACTGAGGCTGAGAGAGCAAGGCTGAGTGGGGTGGTGGCCGTGCTTTGCACCGTCTTCCAGGGGCCCACACCCCACTCCCTGCCCAGGGCCGAGCTGGGAGGGCTGAACACAGGCATGGGGAGACAGCGGGTCACAGGCGTTTGAGGTGGAGGTGCCATCTGGGCAGAGGGGCTGTCTGAAAAGAAGCCCAGGGTTGGGGGGTCCTGGGGGGGAAGGGAGGTGCCGCTCAGGCCCTGGAGGGCGGTTGGGGGGTGATGTTGGGAAGGGTTCCGTGTGGGCTGTAGGGCCTTCTGGATTCGCCACAGCGGATGCGGGGCCCCAGGGCAGGGCCGGGCGCGGTGGAGCTTGCACGTTATAAAGCTCCGTTCAGCAGAGGGGTCTAAGCAGCGGGCCCTGCCCTAGGCAGCGGGGACACAGCTGAGGACAGCAGGGCCCTCACCCTCGTGGAGCTCACGTTCTGTTGGGAAAGAGAGAAAATATACAGCAAGTGACATAATAACGACGGAGCGTGACGAGGGCTGCAGAGGTGTCTGAGCCAGAAGTGGGGAGGGCGGCCTCTGTGTGTGCGGCACCCACACGAGGAAGAGCGTTCCAGCCTGGGCAGCAGCAAGCGCAGAGGGCTGCGCTGGGCAGGGGCAGGATGGCCGAGGCTGGGGTGTGTATTCCCAGAGCAGCGGGGAGAGCTCGGCAGTGTCGGGTCAGCTCTGCGTTAAAAGGCCACCTTGCTGGGTGCGGACGGCCCATGGGGTGAGAAGCTGAGAGGGTGAGCAGCCAGTGGCTGTCGCAGGGGTGATTCCCAGGGACCCGGGAGAGGTGAGGACCACTTGCCTGAGGTGGTGGTGCGGCCATGTGGACCAGAGCACCCTGCCTCACGCCCACCCTCCCTCCTGCCCAGGGTGCCCCTGGGCTCCGCCTGGCTGCCCACTGCTCGCAGCTGCGCAGCCTGGAGTTGACACGCTGCGGGGCAGGTCTTGCCCGACCCCTCCCGCCAGAGCTGCACGCTCGCCTCTGAAGAGAGGGGAAGGGGTCCGCGGCAACACGGTAGCGCTCTCCGGTCACTGTGGTGCTGGGCCTGGGAGGCCTTGGCTCACCCATCGGCTCGACCCTTGGACCAGGGAGTAGCCTGGTTGTGTAAGGTGGCCTTGGGGGAGGCATTTCTTCAAAGCCAGCACCCAGATCGCCCTGCTCTCTGAAGCCTAGGGGCTGAGGTCCAGGAGGGAGAGGAGGAGGCAGGATAGCCGACAGCAGGGAGAACGTCTCAGGGAGGGGCATTTGGTGCTGGGTGGGGTGGGCCGCCTGAAGTCTGTGGCTCTGTCACAAATAGGAGAGAAGGGACCAGAGGTAGAGAACTCAGCCTGCACAGAAGATGGGTCGTGGGGATCAGCCCCAGGACTTCACCCTGAGAAGCAGTTACCCTGGGGGAGAGAGGCCCTAATTCCTGCTGTGCCGCGGGACTTGGCACCGCCCTTCTGGGGAAGGGCCCCCCACCCCGGGGCTTTGTCGGTGGCTCACCTGGCTTATTGGGCCTCAGGGCTGACTGAACTGATTCGTGGCCACAGGGAGAGGTTGACCGATGTCCCAGCCTACAGCCTCCTCTCCACCCTCCCTTCTTGGTCGGGGTGCATCCTGTCGGAGCCTGGGACAGGCAGTGTGACAGGGAAGGTCAGGCTGCAGTGGGCACACCTTCTGACCCACAGCTCCACCTCCAGAAACGTTTCCTATAAATAAACACACGTGCGTGGGGGTGCTGCTCGTGACAGTGAGAACCTGCAAAGGCCAGGGGTCAGCAAAGGGGCCCCATTAGGCCACAGGCAAGGGCATAGAGGTGCTCCGCTCTGACCGCAGGAAGCAACAGAGGGCTGGGTGCAGGGCTGCATGTGTCTCAGAGTCCTGGGCAAGCCTCGGGAAGTTAAGACTCTCGGTTTCCTTGAACAAGCGAAAAGAAACCAGCAGCAGCTCTGACGGGAGGGGGCAGCTTGGGGCCTCTGTGTTCCAGCTGTCGGTGGGGGCATCCATGCACTGGCATCCCCCGCCCACCCAGAAGTCCCGATTCAGGTGGGATGGGGTGTGGGGATTTTAACCAGTGCTTCTGGTGGGCTCGGCGCCCATCTCTTCTCCGTGGGCTCTCCCAGGCGGGACCACGTCACTGGTAACTCGAATTTCTCATGCATGGGTGAAGCTGACAGAGACAGGGTGGCATTTGTACCTTACGGCCACCCAGCTGCTGCGTCGAGTGACAAGTAAATAAACTTGCGTGTCCAGGGGGGGCCTCAGGCCAGGCTCTCACAGGCCCCACACACACTGAGCCCCACTTGCGCAGGCACTGCGGTGCCGGATGCTGAGTGGCCTGGAGTGGGGCGCAGCCCCGTGCAGCCCCGAGGAGCACGCCGTGCACCAGTCACCCAGTCTGACCCCTACCTCTTCGTTCCCACTTCCCAGACAGGAAACTGAGGCCAGCTGGGGCTGAGGGGTTTGTCCTCATCTGGGTCTCAGAACTAAGGGTGACAGAGGCAGGAGTCGTTAGGGACACCTTGAGGCCGTCAGAAATGTGGCCTGGGAAGCAGCGTCAGAGAGGGTGGTTTTGGAGCTGGGCACGGACATGGACGTGCGGGCAGGTGGGGTGGCGGAGGCGAGCAGGGTGAAGAAGGCAGGTGTCCTGGGCTCAGGTGCTACAGGGGTCAGCTGTAGCTCAGGGCCAGGGGCATTCTCTGGACGTGCAGCTGGATGTCCAGGGTCTTCTGTGGAATGTGACCCTCGGCTTTTGGGTTCTTTTTGCGCATTACTTTGAAATTGCAAGAGTAAACATAGGCAGCTCAGTTAACAAATCAGAATCGTGTTAAGTATCCTCGAGCCTCTAGCCCGGGCTTGGACACAGAGCTGCCAGATTGAACGTCTCACCCCCTGGGTTACCCCAGTACCCTGGGCAGCTGTTGGGCAAATGAGTGGCATCAGGCAGGAACCTGGCCTGCAAAACAGGCAGATCCCTGAGGCTCATCACGTGGGCCCCCCGCCCCCTCTTGCCAAGCAGGCCTGGAGAAGGTTCAGGCTCCTAGCGGATTGTTCTGACATATTGGCAGGATTTGTTGGGAGAAGCCACCTGTCCTCAGGCCATACCCCCGAAGCATGGCCTCACAACCTCATTTCCCTCCAATTCTAAACACCTCTCTCCCGCGTCCCCGTGGAGATCTGCCTTGCCGGGACCGGGGCATCCCAGAGCCACCCTCTTGGCAAGAGCCCAGAAAGGCCCAAAGCCTGCCCCTTGGAGCCAAAGGGACAGAAGCGGGAGCTGGAAACGAATTTAAACCCAGGACGGCAGAGTGGGTTTGTCTGGTGAGCTGCCTCCGGACCCTCACGACTAACACGGCTAACTCTGCACACACCACATTGTGAAACTAATCGCCCTGTTTAGTTGCAAGTAATCTCCACCCCCTTTTTTTTTAATTGTTGGACGCTTGCAGTGTATTTTTCTGCTCAGCCGTGACTTTTTAAAAACTCAGTGCGATAGTAAATGTGTTGCCATGCTAAAATGAATCACTTTGAAACACGCCTGCATGTGAGCTCTTTAAAGATGATGTAAATTTTAGCTGCGGTGGGAGGGGAGGGGAGGGGGTCATCTGAAGTGGTTTTCTTGTAACGCCCACAAACCATTAAGCCTCCGGGATAAATGGAGAGGAAAGCCAAGATCCACGCAGATTCCCCGGGGTCCGTCCCATGAGCGGCATTCCAGCTCTTTCCAAAGAGGGATAGAGTTTCCCAGGGAGCTGGTGCCCGGCTCTTCAGTCAGGACTCTGTTCTGTCTGTGGTCAGTAACTTGTATTTCTTTTTTTTCTCCTTTTTTTTTTTTTTTTTTTCTTCTCCTAAACTTTCCAGGTAAAAGTACACCCGTAAGCCAGCTTGGTTCTGCAGACTTTCCCGAGCCCCCCGATCCATTCCAGCCACTCGGGGCTGACAGCAGTGACCCGTTCCAAAATAAAAAGGGGTTTGGGGACCCGTTTAGTGGAAAAGATCCATTTGCTCCCTCCTCTTCAGCTAAACCTTCTAAAGCCTCCTCCTTGGGCTTTGCAGACTTCACCTCTGTAAGTTAAGTTCTCCGCCTCCGCGCCATTCCCTCCCCTCCCTACGCTTGCAGCTTCTTTGGGGTTATTTCTTCTTTGTCTCTTTCGAATGGCAAACCTCCTCCTGGCTCAAGTCTCCCGGTACCTCACACCATCACCCGTGTTATTTATTCTGTACTGCTGCTTTCTGTAAGAAAAACGGTTTCTCAATAAAAAAAAAAGAGCTCTGGTTTGGATACTCTGTGATAAGGGCACGTTTTCTTCCAGCAGGGTGGCCCAGTATGCCTGTTTTTCTGTCCTTCACGGTAGACTCTTTGTATTAGTTCTGTTGCCCAGAGCCTGTTGTGTTCATTGATTTTTTTGGAAGCCACGACATCAGACGCTTCTGAAGTACGAAAACAAGACTGCTAAAGTTACATTCGGGTCTTGCTGTCCTCAAAAAAGTCTTTGTGGGGGAGTTCTGATGGTCCCACCCAGTGCATTTTGGGCAGCAAGTGCGAATTGAAGGACCCAGCCGGATCACATGAAGGGAAAGCAAATTTGATTTTTTAAAACTTTTATTTCAGTTACCAGCTACAATGAAAACTGAAATGCAACCTAGAACAGCCACTCTGAATCCCCTTCCTTTTGCAGGGAAAAACCCCCCAAACTCAGAAAGCCATTAGCAGAGTTAAGTGCCTTTTTCGAAGCTAATCCAGGGATTTTGAAGGTCTGGTTTTGTGTCTTGGTGTGAAAAAAGATTCCAGATTGTAAAACGCTGTCACATTAGAGTGTTTTCAGTACCCTCATCAGTACCCAGAGATCTTGTTCTCAGAGAGCTTCAGACGTTGTCTTCCCAGAATCAGTTTCACTGTCTGTTGCGCACCTGTGTTTTTTAAAAGGTTTTCTTCCCTCGATTTTGCAGTTTCCTCGTTCGTTGTGAGCTGTGTTGTTTATAGATGCTTCCACTCCTAGAATATCCGTCTTAAAGCACGCTCTGCCATATCAGTGCCCAGTGAACACCCAGTTCCTTTCAGATCCACCTCGCGCACAGCTGTCGTGGCTTATTGAAATCGCCCAAGACGCCGACACATTCCTGGCTCTTGGCGACCTGTAAATATTTTATGACTGCAGTTAGCGGGGTTGTGCTGACGGCCAGGGCACAGTGTGGATATATATACAAGTGGCAACATTGTTAATAAAAGCCAGAAACAAAACCCGCTTTATCTACAGTTTCTTAGATAGCACTGCCTTTATTTTTCAATGGAAAAACTGAAACACTGATGAAAAAAAATAGAGCTATTCACGCATGACTCAGGTACTCTAGGGTAGGGCGGAAGGGTAAGTGGATTTGAATGGCAATTGGAAGAAATGACTGTTCTCTCTCTGAAATGCACAGTTCTATTTCCTGTGCCCACCCCCCCCACCCCCAGCTGGTTTTTGGAAAATTTTTTTTTTTTAAACCCTAAGATTTCAAGTTATCATTTGACACATCATTTCTGGTCATTCCAGCACAGTTGTTAACATCGATTTTAAAACACCCCTGGGATTTAATCACCCTCAACTGCAGGTGAGGAATTGGATTCTGCCCAGTTTGCAGCCCTGCTGTTTTACGTTTAAAATCACCTTTCCCGCTTCAGACGCCCCAGTCTTTCCAGGGGAAATCACCTGACTGGGAGATCCAGCCCACTCTAATGGGATGGGATGCATGGGAGGCAGGACACCTAATTGGTTTGGTTTGTCCCCTCAGTCATACCATGGTCCAAAACATGGTCAAAAGTGTCCCACCTCCAGGGACTCAGGATGTCCTTGCGTTTTCATGGCGTCCGGGGGCTCAGTCCATTGGCCGGTGGTTTCTGTGTTCACTGGACCTCAAAGATACATGCCAACTCGAGGCCAAAGTCGGTTCCTCTGGTTTGTGTGCTTCAGCTTCCCTGAGTAAATGCAGAGAGGTCTCTAACTGCCCAGCAGCCTGGCAGCGTGCCTCGTTCAGATTGGATGTTCTAAGCGTGCCATCAGGACATGTTGTTACGCGTGCAAAAGCAGCTTGGTCCGTGTTGGAGTTCAGGGATGCCAGTGTTACAAGTGTACTCAATCCCGCCCCCCTTGGCACCCCAGCTCTGCCACTCTGGAACCCTCTCATTCATAAGCCCCCAGTTTCCATCAGTGGGTTACTTGTGCTTGTAGCGGCTCACAGGAACTCTCTCTGGTATTTCTTTTAAAACAAGCCTTTCTGTCTTAGGTGAACGTGTTTACTAGGAAGTAGTATTTAGAGGTGAGCAAAACAGCGCTTTCTTTTGGGAAGTCTGCATTAAGAGCAGAGCAAATATCAGACGGGATCAGTCACGCTTTGCGTCGTCAAACGAGTCGGATGCTTCCCTGGTGGCGCGGTGGTTGAGGGTCCGCCTGCCGATGCAGGGGACACGGGTTCGTGCCCCGGTCTGGGAAGATCCCACATGCCGCGGATCCCACATGCATTATCCTGCTGTCCTTGCGATAGCAGGGTAAGCGAGTTAATGGGACGTGGCTAGAAGTGTCCCCACGCGTAGTGATGGCAGACGGGTGCACATGTCGATCCCTGGGGAGGAAGGGTGCCGGTGCTTCACGTGCCTCTTCAGAGGCCTCTGAACCTCGGATTTCTGTGGAGAGGCCGCCGAAAACAAACCGCTTAGAGTCCGTCAGGCCCCGGCGCGGGAGGTATCTCAGAAGAGCAGAATGCTCGTGCCCAGCCAGGTCTCGGTTCCTCGACGGCACAAGAGTGAAGCAGAAATCGGAGCTTGCCGTTTACCGAGCAGCTCCTGCACCCTCAGGCGGTCCAGATTCGCGCCGGCGTGTAACGCATCCAGGTCAGAGGACAAGAGCGCGGCCCCGTCAAGGTATCTCCACCAGGGCCGGGGGAAGGATTTTCTGCTGCTCCGAGACACAGAGGGAGCCACAGAGAAGCCCCTTCCTCCAGTATCCCTCAGACATCACAGCCCGTTGTGCTCCTCAAGTGCAAGCAGACCACGTGCCTGCTGCAAGTCTCCATCCTGGATCCTAAGCTGGCCTCAAACCAGTCCACTCTGAAGGCATCTAGAACGTTCCTGTCAGCACGTTTACTGTGAACACACAGACTCCTTGAGCAGGAGGCACCCGGGCTGAGCAGGCACCGTGGCGTGGGCCCAGCCTGCCCGTCCCTGGCCACGTGACCTCAGCCAATCCCTTGACCCCTCCGGGCCTTGGTTTTCAGCTTTGGTGTGGACCACCCCGGTCATTACTTGTTGGCCCCTACCCGCCCCCTCCTCTGAGCTGGCAAGGGCGAGGCCCCTGTCAGCCCAGCTGTCCCCTCCCGATGCTGTCAGCAGCACCGCAGTCATTCCCATCAGCATTTGTTGTTTTTTCCTTGTTTTTCTCCTGAAGAGGTGTTGAAAAATTCCCCAAAGAATACGGTGGGGCGGTGGAGGGGGGAGGGCGATTATCTGTGACCAGTGGTGGAAACACGAGGGGCGGGGACTGGCTTTCAGGAGTCCAACTTGGAGACCCATCAGCCCTCTGAGCATTTTTCTGGGCAGTTTCTCTAGAAAACAAGGACCAGCCTTTGTTCCCGGGGACAGCCCCTCTTCGTGCTGACCCTCACCTGCCCCTGTCTGACTCCCCAGGCAGGTGGAGAGAGGCCTCCCGGGCTGTCCTGCTTCCTCCTTCTCCTCGGGGCCACATCCAGCTCCAAAGCAGCCTCCCCCCACCCAGCCCTTCCCTGCCCCAGTCCCCGCTGTCTGGCCCTGCCTCACCCGCACACTGGCTGTCAGGTCATGAAACATTGAGAAGCTGCCAACCCCATCGCCCCGTTCGCTTGCCCAGGGAGCCTCCTCAGGAGACTCTTAGCTCCCTTCTGGGGCCTGTAAGCCCCTCGAGGTCCGGCCCCTTCCACCCTGTGCTCTTCTGGCAGCACCAAGTTTGAGCACTTGGCACCCAAGAGCTGGCACCTCACTGGGGATGGTGCCCAGACCTCCAGGGCCTGTCCTGTGCCCTCAACTCTGCAGTTACAGCTGACCACTGCCATCCCCACTGCCCCCCGAACCAGGGAGGAGGTCCAGAGTCCCGAGGGCCCAGGCTCTGCAGCCACCTGCACCTCCACCCCCAGGCCTCAGTGTTCTCAGCTGTCAGCCCACCTCCTGGGTTGCCACTCAGACCACATGTGTGTGTGTGAAGAAGTAGCCATGAATTCCTGTCTCTGTTCCTTCCGCGGGGCTCCTGGTGGGTCTGCCGGGGCCTCCACAAGAGCCTCTCTCAGGTTGGGATTGTCTGTAGGTCTGTTTGTTCCCGAGTGGCGCCAGGCCCCTCTTTACCTTTGGTGTGTCATCCAGTGCTTAGCAGAGAGCCAGCCAGAGTCAGTGCACGGAAGAGAGACGCTGATCCAGGCAGGCCAGGGGTCCGAATGGGCTGCAGCTCTGCTCGGGGCCAGTGGTGCTGGAGGCCTCTCAACTGGAGGCAGAGTACAGCAACTGGGGGCCTCGGGGGGTTGGGGACCCCCACCAGGGGAAAAGCGTGTGAGGTCTGGCTTTGCTTTTCTTTCCATAGAGCTAAGGTACCCCGAATGGTTTGAATTCACCCATCTCAGGATCAAAACAATTTCTTCCCTTGTTTTAAAAAATGATTCTTTAAAAAGTTGAACCTTTCGGAAAAGGACCCCAAGAATAAAAAACTCCTGGACCAGATGGCGGTGTAAATGCCAGGGCTCCTGTAAACGTCCAAGTACAAGGCGGCTCTGAGCGTCTCCCAGAGCTCCTGGGACTGTGGCTGAGACAGAGATGCTGCGTTTCAGGACCTCATCATCTTGCTTGGCCTCAAGGCCCCTTTACGCGTTTGAGACTCAGAGATCTGTTTGAACCGGAACTCTCCAGCCCCAGCGCCTCTTACCCGGGCATCAAGGCCCGTCGAGGCCCAGGCTCCGTGGGGTTTGCTGTCCCAGCTCCTTGGGGTTCCGCTGACTCTGCTCCCCAGCTGCTTCCAGAGACGCCCCTGCCATCCCCCGAGAAGAGGCCCCGCGGGCGTGCTGTGGGGGGGAGTCCCTGGAAGTCTCTCAGTGTCCCCGATATCATGCCTGGCTTCCGCCTGCTTCAGGTCCCTGCAGGGACGGGACGGCTGGTTTGTCTGGTGGCAGTTAAGGTCAGACTCAGCCCTGTGTCTCAGTGCATTGACCCCTTCCAGACTGGGGGGCAGGACTGGGGCGTGCGCGTCCCCTCCCCCTCCCCAACCAAGACAAGGGCTTCCGGCGTTTCCTGGTCTTCACCTGCACACCGGGCACCTTCCCGCACACACCCCAGCACTGCGTTTCCCCGCACCCACCCGTCCACCCCCGACAGGCCTCCGCCTCCTCGCCCAGCAGCACGCCCCCACCCCTCCCCGCCCCAGCAAGCAGGCAGCCAGCGCCGGGGCCGTGTAACCCACCCTCCGTTTTTCCTTCACAGTTTGGCAATGAGGAGCAGCAGCTGGCGTGGGCCAAGCGGGAGAGCGAGAAGGCGGAGCAGGAGAGGCTGGCGCGGCTGCGGCGGCAGGAGCAGGAGGACCTCGAGCTGGCCATCGCGCTCAGCAAGGCTGACATGCCCACCGCCTAGGCGCGGGCCCCGTGCTCGCGCCCGCCGGCAGCACGGCCGCGGGCCAGGCTTGCCACAGGCGAGGCCTCGGAAGTCCCTATAGATAGACGCACACTCGGTCTCGGCGGTCCCCGCTTCACGTTGTGACATGTCGCAGCCACTGTTATGTCAAGGGCTCGCTGGTCGGAGGGCCTCGGGCTCTGGGTGGCTCACCCAGGGCACGGAAACACAGCTCATCCCAGTGCAGGAGGCCCGAGGAGACGCCCAAGGATCCATCTCTTCGCTGTGACATCCCCGTCTCCCTCCTGGAACCAGCAGGACGAGCAGAGGAAAGCGCCTGTCTCCTGCCTTTCATCCCCTGCTCACAGCTGGGCAAGTACCAGCGTGCGGGGCGCACCCCACCCCGTCGCCTCCCCGACCTCCCTCTGAGACAGACACCCCGGTGATGTATGCATTCATTGTATAAAATTTAAGTTTGAATGATTAATATAAAATATTTTAATACAAAACACTAGAATTCTTTTTTTTCCTCTCTCTTTTCCACTTAAACGTTGTTTTCCTTGCATTAACGTTCACACGTGATGTCACATGAGGCAGACCAGGCAGAGGTGGAAGACCAGGTCGAACGTTCCCGGTTAAATCCTAAGTGTTTGAGCAGAGAAAGCCAGTTTTGGAAGTTTTCAAGGGTCACCCTGTCCCTCGGGATGCAGCGTGCTTCTGAAATGGTGGGCTGTGACCTCACTGCGACTGGGGCAGGTGGCCCTTTGTCCCAGCAGTGCAGTTTGAAACGAGATTCCTGCATACAGTTCACTGGGGCCTCGTCTGGTCTGCACGAGGGGTGAGGCCGGCAGGGTGGTCTCCACAGAGTCAGCACGCGGGGAGAGCTTTCCACCGGGATGCAGCTGAATTCCCCTAGAACCTTCCAGAAGCTTGGACTTAACTGTTGGGACGACCTCAGGAGTTGATGAGGATATTGCAGATTTGCCCCCTGCTTTGCTTCTCACGTCCCCAGGGAGACGAGACAGCCCCGGCCAACTTCCCTTGGGTAAAGATGATCAAAACTTGTGAGTCTGAGTGGCCTGAACCTCTGACCTTAAAACCATGCAGGAAGGGGGTGAGACACCATTGCCGGGACTTAATTATTTATATTTTATTTATTTACTTTTGGTTGCGTTGGGTCTTCTTTGCTGCACGCGGGCTTTCTATAGTTGCGGCCAGCGGGGGCTACTCTGCATTGTGGTGCCCGGGCCTTTCATTGCAGGGGCTTCTCTTGTTGCAGAGCACGGGCTCTAGGCACACGGGCTTCAGTAGTTGTGGCGCATGGGCTCAGTAGTTGTGGCTCGGGGGCTCTAGAGCGCAGGCTCAGTAGTTGTGGTGCACGGGCTTAGTTGCTCCATGGCATGTGGGATCTTCCCGGACCAGGGCTTGCACCCGTGTCCCCTGCACTGGGCATATTCTGAAGCACTGTGCCACCAGGGAAGTCCCCAGTTGCCAGGACTTAAAGAGGCCCAGAATGTTCCACATCAGAAGGAGCCTTTACTGGAAACGGCAGGGCACGCACAGGCCCTGTTTCTAGGTATCTGTGGCTCTGATACCTAGAAACCCTTCTCTTGAAAAATTCCTTTTCAATGTGTGTTCTGGGTCTCTGGGTCCCAGTCTTACCTTCTCCCCTTCCTTCCCCAGCTAGGGCAGGGCTGTTGACAGCCCCCTACCTACCCCAAATGCTTTATCCCAGCCAGGGAATCATTCTGACAGAGGCACTTACTTGCTTGTTTTTGCATTTTAATAAACTTAATTTTTTTAGACCAGTTTTAGATGTGCAGAGAAATCACAAAGATAATACAAAGAGTTCCCATAAACCCTTCACGATTTCCTCTCTTTTTAACATCTTACCTCAGGCTGGTACATTTGTTATTGAAGGAACCCCATATTGAGATATGATTATTAACTAAAGTCCACACCTGATTCATATCTCCTCAGTTTTTTCCCTAATACCCTTTTTCTGTCCCAGGATCTCACATGGCATTTGGTGGTCGTGTCTCCTTAGGTGCCTCTGGACTGAGTTTCTCAGACTTTCCTTGGTTTCGATGACCTTGACAGTTTTGAGGAGTGGTCAGCTGTCTTGTATGTTGTCCCCCGTTGAGATCTGTCCATGTTTTTCTCATGGTTAGCCTGGGGTGACGGGTTTGGGGAGGACCTCAGGGGTGAAACGCCCTTCTCATCACATCGTATGGAGTCCATGTCATCAATAGGATTCATCACCATTGATGTTGACCTGCATTACCTGAGGATAGATTGCTTTCGAAAGACAGTTTTTCAGACCCAGGTATGTAGTTTCACAGTCTTGCATCAGACCGATACTCTGTGAGATTGAAAGTAAACCATAAACTGGTGTTTACGACAGATTTAGGGGAATGTAGAGATCGACCAGGACAACCCAAGCCCTTGGTAGTCTTTCTGAGGTCCTGGAGTGGGTGGGCTTCCTCGGTGCCCGTGGAAGGGCCTTGCCTCTCTGCCGTGGCGTGGGTCTGGGACCTGGTGCCTGGTGCCGAGGCCTGTGGGCTTCCTAGCCTCTGACGTGCCCCTAATCCTCTCTAGAAGAGCTAGCGGCTCCGGGAACGTGGCTGGAGGTGATCCCTAAGGCTCTTTCTTCCTGCAGTGGAACCATCAGAATAAATCCGAAAGCCCCATGCTGCGTACCCCTACAATTATATCCCTTTGGGGAAGGCACTGACCACATCACCTCTCACCGAGGTGGTCACAGGTCCCCATTTGAGCATGTGACCCACACTCTATATTTGGTGAAAACCTCCCGGTTTTCAGAGCATTCAACCTCTGTTATTTTGTTCTACCTCAGAACAACCTTGTAGGTGAGGAGGGTGTGGTGTTAGCCCATTTTCCTGATGGGAAAACTGAGGCTCACTGTCTGCAGTCATTTGCCCAGAGCCCCAAAGCCAGCCAGTGGCTGTAGCTCAGCGTTTTGCTGATCTTTAAAAGATGTATTTCTTGTTGCCTGCTGCTTCCTTACATAGCCATTGTACCTAGAAAAGGTACAGAAATTGTCTCTTTGTGTCTTAGAAATGGAAGACCATGCATTGAATTAAGAGCTCTCATCCAAGGGGATGAGATGGGCTTTCGGGCATCTGTGAACCCCTGAATGCACATTTGTGAATCTTTCTTTTTTGGGGGGGGCAGAGGGTATCCACGACTTTTTTATCTGATTTTTAGAGCATCCCAGAACCCCCCCTCAAAAAAAGTTACCAGCCAGTTTTATCAATTTTGTTTATCTTCTCAAAGAACCAGCTTTTAGTTTCATTGATCTTTGCTATTGTTTTCTTCATCTATGCATTTCTGCTCTGATCTTTATGATTTCCTTCTACTAACTTTAGGTTTTGTTTGTTCTTCTTTCTCTAGTTGCTTTAGGTGTAAGGTTAGGTTGTTTATTTGAGAGTTTTCTTGTTGCTGGAGGTGAGATTGTATTGCTATAAAATTCCCTCTTAGAACTGCTTTTGCTGTGTCCTGTAAGTTTTGTATCGCCATGTTTTCGTTTTCATTTGTCTCTGGGTATTTTTTTATTTCCTCTTTGATTTCTTCAGCGTTCCATTGGCTGTTTAGTAGCATATTGTTTAACCGCCATGTGCTTGTGTTTTTTACAGTTTTTTTTTTTCCTGTAATTGATTTCTAATCTCATAGTGTTGTGATTGGAAAAGATGCTTGATATGATTTCAGTTTTCTTAAATTTACCAAGGCTTGATTTGTGGTCCAAGATGTGATCTATCCTGGCGAATGTTCCTTGTGCACTTGAGAAGAAAGTGTATTCAGCTGCTTTCGGATGGAATGTCCTATAGATATCAATTAAATCCATCCAGTCTAATGTGTCATTTAAGGCTGTGTTTCCTTATTAATTTTCTGTTTGGATGATGTGTCTATTGGTGTAAGTGGGGTGTTAAAGTCCCCCCCGCAGACAGTTTTAAATCCTGTTTCCTTTTCCCCAGACACACACGCACACACGCACACACCTGCTGTGTAAATAACCAGCCTCAAATCCACCAATCCATTTACACTCCCATGGGTTCTCTCAGCCTCTTCCTTGGCAGAGAACATTCACACCCTTTCCTGAAAAACAGAGTATCGAGTTTGAAAAAATGTATCGTGAAAAATCTCCAAGCATAATAGCAGCAAGAAGAGTACAATAAACCCCCAAATACCCATCGCCCGGCGTCACTGTCCTCCGAATTTTGCCACCTTCGCTTCACCCATCCATCCCCTTCTTCCTTTCCTTCTCTCCGCGAACGTGCTTTAAAGCAATTCAGTGATGACGTCACTTCACCCTTCCACGGTCAAGTGCACATGGCCAAGACATGTGAGACCTTCTCACGTACTGCCAGGCTATTATCACACCTAACAAAATTAAGAGTAACACCCTCCCTCCACCAGTCTCATCTTTCAGATGAGTGGCAACCTGTGATTTTGCAGCGTCATTGATTTACTGCCCGGGTGCTTGAAAGTCTCTGTCCCCTTAGGACGGCTCCCACCTGTGGCAGCTGGTTCCCAACCCCCTTCACGGTCCAGCAACCCAGCTCTGGCTGCAGTTGGACCAGAACCCAAAGGTCCCGGATACCTGGTCTGAGCAGCATTTTGCAAAAGGATGATTGATTTTCTGCAAACTTGCTCCAAGTAAATGAAATCACATCTTCAAAGCCAATTTCATTTGAAAGGACATTCTAGTTCTGGAACAGTGGTGGAGAGCTATTTTTAAAACAGGAAGCGTCTGAGCAACAAAGAACCTGCCTCTTGAAATAATGGAGTAAATATTTCTGCCCCCTTATCAGATCTGGTGCCTTTGAAACATGGTCCTTTTTTTTTTTTTTTCCCAAAATTTTCCCCAGTAAAGGTTACCAGGGGCTGTACAAATTGTATCATGAGCTTTTGTTGGAAAAACATAGAGGGAAATGGAAATGTGATCCTTATCACGAGCATATTCCAAAGAAATTACGTGATGTGGGCTTGCATGGTTGGAGTTGTGTTTATGTGTAGTGGGTCTTTAAATATCTCGCTTTGATTTGCTTTCTGGTGGCCGTGCTGTGTGGTCTCTGCTTCGTGACCTTGGGCCCCTTACCTCAGTTTCCTCATTTGGCTCAGGAGGTTGGACTAGATGACTGATGAAGACCTTTCTAGCTCTAGAATACTTAATATGATTGTTCAAATCTCTAGAAACACATATTTTAGGATCTCAGGTAACATAAAAGAAGGAAATGGAATAGATGTCATCCTGTCAGTTTCATCTTTATTGAAAATGTTTTGTCCACATGTAGACAACCATATTGTATTATAATCATCAGACTTGCTAAGAGACTAGTAAGTTCTAATAAGTTATTCCCACCACTCAAAAGAAATAATTATCTAATGTGATAGAGGTGCTAATTGCTACTATGGCGATCATATTAAAACATAGAAATGTATCAAATCAACGTGTTATACACCTTAAATTTACCCAATGTTAAATGTCAAATATATTTCAAAATTTTTTCTAAATAAAAATTTTCCATGCATAAAATTTGTAAACATATCCCAACAAAGGTGTCATTAAAAATAAATAGGTAAGTAACTGACTGAAATAAAATATTTGCAATGCCTATATCTGACAAAGGATTTGTATTCAGAATATATAAACCACTCCTACAAACAACTCATATAAAAAAGGGCCAAAGACTCAAAAAGACATTTCACAAAGGAAGATGTGCGTAGGGCAAATAAGCTTAAGTGCTCACTGATAATAGTGACTTAGGAAATGCAGACTAAAGCCACATGATATACTATATAGGTGGTTACAATTTAAAAGATTGACAGCATTAAATATTGATGAGAATCTAAAACAACCAGGAATTTCATACACTGCTGGTGGGAGTGTAAAAAAAATTTTGTTTTAATGTTTTGCCCACTCTTGATAACCATTTGATAGGTAAGGGAGAAATATTAATTTAAGTAGTACTAGTTGAATATGATATAGTATAATCTCATATAATGTAATATGTAAATATAAATCAATAGTATAATTATATCAATATCAATTATATAATTGTATGTATCTTATAAACTTTAAAAAAACTAGTATAAGAAACACTAGTTTAATACGTGAACAATTCTGTGAACTTCCAGTGGCTTTTCTATGCTAACCTTCAACAAGGGGAGAGAGAGCCCTTTCCAAGGACTAGAAGCCTAAGGACTTTTGAGATAGTGGTCTGCTACGAATATTGTTTCTTCGTACTAAAGACAAAGGGCAGAGTTTCCACTCCAAGAGCCAAAAAAAGACCCAAGACAAGATGCAGCCATTGTTTTACCGCAAACATAACTTTTTAAAGGAAGTAGGGATCCCGGTTCTAAGAGAACAAAGTGGTTAGGCCAGAACTCCGATTCCTTTCCGGTTCTAGATCCTGGGATAAGAACCGTATGGCTTCTCTTCCCCTGAGGGAGACCACAGAAGACACAAAGTTACAAAGAGGCCATGGATGTGTTGGAAGGGGCACAGACTTGGAGTCAGGCAGACTCGGTGTAAACCCAGCTCCTCTCTTAGTAGTGGGGTGAGCTTGGGGTGCTGATTTCACCTCTGGTGTCATTTTTCCTCATCTGTAAAGTGGAGATGATAATATCTATCTCTCAGGGCTTTTGTGAGAACCCACAGCAGAGTTCCCAGAACATTCTATAATCAGAACAGTAGTAGTTGTTGTTTTGTTTTTGATTTTTTTTTATTACTGTGGTTTTTAAAAAACCATATAACATACAATTTACCATCTCAACCACTTTTAAGTGTACAGTTCAGTAGTGTTAAGTACATTCCCATTGTTGTGCAACAGCTCTCTAGAACTTTTTCATCTTGCAGAACTGAAACTCTGTACCTATGGAACGACACCTCCCCGATTCTCCCTCCCCCCAGCCAGTAGTAGCGGGTTTTGTTATTACTGAGTCAGATGGTTATTATTAAATCTATGGCTGCTGTGATAGTGATTGCTTTGCACTTTGAGAGCAGGACATACATATCCTAGTTCTACTACCCAGGAGCATGCGGAGAGGTAACTCTGTCTGTACTAAATTAGCTACTACGTTATTCCTTCTTATTATGGGAGTCTCGTTCTAAAGGAAATAGTGTTGGGTTGAGGAAGACATGAGGCCCAGCCCTGCCATTAACTTTCTGTATGATTCTGTGGTCTTACGAGAGAAGGGGGCTCGAGAGTACTGAGTGCCTTGTACAGACCAAGTCCATTATCAGCCACCATTCAGGAAAATGGCGGTCTTGTCTGAAACCAAGATGTTACTTTTAATCCAGAGGCTTAGCCAGGGGACTTTCCACGCAAGGGGGACCAGATGCCATGGCCCTTCTGTGGCACTACAGGACTGTATCATGAGCTTGTCGCCACTTCAACAGTGGCTATTTTCATAGCTGATGATGAGACTTACTGGAAATGGCTTGGCATTCTTGCGTAGAAAGCTCCCGCACTTACATCTGAGGAGTTGGAATGCATGAGTCCTGGTATGAGCCCTGGACCAAGACATTCCCACAGAGCAGATCACTTCCAGCCCAGGAGAAATTCCAGGGATGCTCAGCCTTCCTGAGGACCCGTTCTCTTAGGACACCTGTTTGACGCCACAGAGCCATCATCCTCTCTCCGGTATCATGGTCCTCTGACCCTCAAGGCTTACTCCAGGCTTACCTCACCTCTCGTACCTGGCCCTCCCGGGAAAGAAATGCATCTGCCCAACAGAGGAAGAGAATTCCACCGTTTTCCATTCCCCATTCCACTTTCTTGAGTTGTACGCTCTTCCCAGGTGCACCCCCCCTGCCCCCAAGCATTGACTGGGCCAAGGAAGATGGTTCATTTGATGGAGGAAGTGATGGGAACCTGATTTTCAGCTGGGGGTGTGGGACTCCTTTCAGACATAGGATGCGTCACCCATAGCAGTGCTCTCTCGGTCCCCCAGGCCTATGTGCCAGCTCCAGAGAAGACCCTGCGGGCGGCATTTTTGGATATCTTGTCTTTAGGGCCTTTGACACATTTCCAGAAATTCTTTTCCTCTATTTTTGACAGCATCTCTCACATCCACACCAACCCTTTCGAACCCTGTTTTCGCACATGCTGTCTTGCTGACACTGCACCCCGATCCCTAGGGCAGTGCCACATGTATTCCTTGAACTAAAATTCTTCTTTGGAAGCATGGCTGAGCAAACAAGCAGGCATTTTCCATCAGTCATGGGCTGGGTCACCTCCCCACAAAACAGACTAAGAGTCTCCATGGGCTTGTGCACTTTCTTGTGGGCTTCAGGGACCCGGGACAGACGGGAGATTTTGCAAGGCACCTATAAGGGTTGAAGTCAGGCAGTGAGACTCAGGAAGCTACCCTCATCTGACTTTCACCGAGGGCCTGTGGTGGCTGTGAAACTGGATCTAGAAAATTCCTCCCGCTTGCAGTTGGTTAAATGACAGCAGCGCCCATTCTCACCAAATCACCTCCCTCCAATTACCTGAGAGGCTCCAGTTACTCTGTTCAAGTCCCGAGGCCTGGGCACTCTTTCCTACTGTTTGTCGTTTGTAACTTTCTCCTAGGAGCCTTGGAGAACCATACAAAGTCGATTTGCTGTATTTCTTCAAGAACCTGATGCACGCAAATGCATTTGTGTTTCCAGAAACAGGAGATGCTGCCAGCAGCCAATTCTACTTTGCATCTGATTTAATTCAGCACACTTTTTACTGTCACTTATATTGTTCTAGACCAGGGGACAGCAAACTTTCTGTAAGGGGCCGGGTAGTAAATATTTTGGCTTTTAAGGCCATACAGTGTCTGTTGCAATGACTCAAGCCTGCCATTATAGTACAGAAGCAGCCATTGAGTAGTTGTCAATGAATGCGTGTGGCTGTGTACCAATAAAGCTTTATTACAAAAGCAGATTTACAAAAGCAGCTGGAAGGCCATATTCAGCCCTCAAGCCATAGTTTGCCACGGCCGGATATAGGGCCTGAGCTGGGTACTGGAAAGGCAGTGGTGAGCCAGACAGTTTCTCTGCCCCCACGGAGCTCCAGCTGAATTAATTTTTTCATTAGGGCTGAACAGTTTCTGATTCCTGTGTAATTTGATTTTTAGCTCTCTCTGGGGTGCAGGTGGCATTACTTGGAAGAATAAAAATTAAATGCTACATTGTTTGCAACATTGTTAAACCAGAAGTCCCCTCCCAGTTTTCCCATAGAACCAATATATTTAAAGGAAATTATGTGAAATTCACAGAAGGAATGGCTCCTTCTGTGAATCTAATGATAGTGTCAAGGTCATTCCATTTCTTCCATCCCTCATGCTCTATATTCGGGGCCCTCTTTCCTATCTTGGCTCAAGGCTGGCAAATGCTCAGGCTGTAAGGAATTTTTTTTTTTAACCATAAAATGGGAAATCCATCGTTTTCCTGAAAATCACTCATGTATGCAGTTATACACAGTGCTAGCACTCTATATAGTATAACGTAATGAAAATGGAAAAGAAGGTTTGAACGTTCACCCTTCCTGTGTGTCCGTTGTTAGTATAATGAGTGAATGTTACTGTCAGCCAAGCAGATGTGAAATTACTGTTTGGGAGTCCAAGAGGCTGCAGGTTCGTTTTTTGTTGTTACTCTGATTTTCCTACTTATTTGCTTATTTATTAAACTGTTGTAGAATACACATAACTTAAAATTCACCATCCCAGCCATTTTTAAGAATACAGTTCAGTGGCATTAAGTACATTCACATTATTGTACACCCGTCACCACCATTCATCTCCAGAACGTTTTCATCTTCCCCAACTGAAACTGTCCCCATGAAACACTAACTTCCCATCCCCCTCCCCCAACCCCTGGCACCCCACCCTTCTACTTTCTGGAGGTGACCGCTCTGGACCTCACATAAATGGAATCATGCGGTATTTGTCCTTTTGTGACGGGCTTATTTCACTTAGCATAATGTCCTCAGGTTTAATCCATGTCGTAGTATATGTCAGAATGTCCTTCCTTTTTAAGGCTGAATAATATTCCATCGTATAGATGTATGTACATTGTGCACGTCGTATGCACCTTGTGTGTATGTATATACGATGTTTTGTTATCTGTGCATCCCTTGATCAATTTTATTTTACTTTGACATTCACGAAAAGAATTTCGTTAAAAATAGCAAAGTTTTGCCATTGAAACCTCTATTCCCAATTGCTTCTTTAGAAATCGTTTTGCTTTTATTGAGGTGAAATTCACGTAACATAAAATTAACCATTTAAAGTATATAATTCAGTGGCATTTAATACATTCACGATGTTGTGCAACCACCACCTCTGGTTCCAGAACATTTCCATCACCCCAAAAAGAGACCCATCCCCATGAGCAATCACTCCCCACTTCCCACCCCCAGCCCCTGACAACCACTGATCTTGCTTTCTGTCTCTATGGATTTGCCTGTTCTAGACATTTCATGTAAATGAAATCATACGCCACATGGCCTTTCATGTTTGGCTTCTCTCCCTCAGTCTGATGTTTTCAGGGTTCATCGACGTTTGGAGCGTGTGTTGTCAGCGCTTCCTTCCTTTTTATGGCTGAGTAATATTCCATTGTGTGGATGGGCCACATTTCGTTAGTTTATTCATTCTTTGATGGATACTTGGGTTCTTCCTACTTGTTGGCTGTCGTGAATAGTGCTGGCAATGAACACCCCAATTATTTCTTAAACCAACATGCCAACAACGGCAACACGATAATAAAAATAATTGCCACAACGTTTCTTCCAGGCAAAAATCTTTCAGGAGCCCCTCCCACTCAAAGAGGCACCCCTGAGACGCCCGCTTACACTGCAGAAAGGTCCAGGACGAGGTCACCTGCACTGACGCTCTCCCTGTGCATTTCCATAGGGTGCCTGAGTCTCCCTGTGCAGAAGTCAGCTCAGTTGCCAGTGACATCAGGACTGTCCCAAGACATGGCAGTCCCCCCACCTCCAGTCCCACCTCCCAGAGGCCAGCAGGAGTAAGCGGAATGAGTGGGCGTGTTCCTTTGGAGTTCTACTGTCTCTCTTTTTTTGGTCACACCACGAGGCAT
The DNA here is from genome assembly GCF_964374135.1 of Grampus griseus. Taxonomy (NCBI): domain Eukaryota; kingdom Metazoa; phylum Chordata; class Mammalia; order Artiodactyla; family Delphinidae; genus Grampus; species Grampus griseus. Next base: position 159,562,564 of record NC_139019.1, on the reverse strand, counting down.
GCAGGATCTTAGTTCCCTGACCAGGGATCGAACTCAGGACCTCGGCAGTGAAAGCACGGAGTCCTAACCACTGGACCACCAGGGAACTCCCTGTCTCTCTCTTAATAACGGCCACCATTCCTTCATTGAGCACCTACTGTGTGCCAGGCATAGGGCAGGCCCCATCCATCAGACAGCAGCTACCAAGACAGCTGCTAAGGACCCCTTTTGACAGGGGAGGAAATGGGGGCCTGGGAGTCACAGGTTGACAGTGAGGAACTCAGGAGCACAGCTCAGACCTGTCCAGTGTCCCCAGCCCCTGCCTTGTGACCGGGGCTGCCCCTCCAAGTCATCGGGAACGCAGATCCTGGCAGGCAGGGCAAAGCCGGCCATGGGCTCCTGCAGTGAACCGCACTGAGGCAGGCAGAGAGTTGGTGGGAACCAGCCATGCTTAATGGAACAGTCGCCAACTTCTGAGATGAGAAACCCTTCCTTCGACAAACCTCCGTGTGACTCAAAATGAACCGATGAGCCCCCGGCAAGCTGGCCTAAGTCACCCCAGGCCTTGTTGAGGAAATGAGACATCAGGATGTGTTTGAGGTTTGGGGTTCAACGGAAACACACCAGGAATGTGGAGAATTCTGCTTCTGAGAGCTGGGATTGGCACCTCTGGGCATATTTTGAAGCCAAGTGAAAAATGGGGCTGGCTGGACTCCTGATTCCTGGTTTTTCTCCTTGCTTTGAAACATCATAGAACCCAGAGGCCACAGACAGGGGGTTTGGCCAAGGAGTGTGTCTTTCGGTCTTGGGACAGTCCCCAAAAGGCCAACTCGGGGTCAAGGTTGAAATCAGGGGTGATGGAGGCGGAGGGCAATCAGGATGTCCTGGAGGAGGCAGGATGGCAGCCTCTCGAACAGCGAACAGCATCTGGCATTCAGCGGGTGCAGAACTATTTCCTGAATGACCCTGACAGTTTAGAGCCGCGTGTCTCAAAGTGTGGCTGAGCCAGCCCCTGGGGAACTGCACACATGGCAACTTCTGGGCACTGCCCAAGACCCACCAGATAAGATTCAATCCCCCATGGAGGATGGAGGGGAGGAAACAGCAGAAGCTGAGCTCCCACAGTACGTGTGTCGGAGGGAACTTGACTCTGATTTACTTTTCTGACCAGCCCAGGGGGAAGCTCTGGCTCCCAGAGATTGGGCAGAGGCAAACCCCAGAGCTGGGGTGACCCGGGCTGTCAGACTCCAAGTCCTATCTATGCTGCACACTCCCCCGCATTAGCATCGGCACCGACTCCTGGAGTTGGGCAGAAATCCTGCTACCCCAGGAGAGCCTGAATTTGGGGTTTGGTTGCATATGAGGACCCCGGGAACAGAGCCACTACATCTGCTCGTGGTGCTGACTCCTTCTCAGCCAGGCCCCCCCGGTCATGCGGCACCCCTCACTCCTGGCTGCTCAGGCCGCATCGGATGGGGGTGCCAGATACCCATGCAGGTGCCCCCGCCCCAGAGGTCGGGCCCACATGGTGGGGAGAAGAGGTTTTGCTGGGGGAGTCAGGGCAGTCTTCCCAGAGGAGGTGACGCTTGAGCTAAGCCTTGAAGGATGGACTGTCCCTCCATGGATACGTAGGAAGGGCTTTTTGGCATAAGGAACAGCCTCTGCAAAGATGTGGGGTTGGGGAGGAGCAAGAGTGAGTCGGATCGGGACGGGGGGGGGCTCGGAGATTAGGGTGAAAGGTGGAGAGTGACGTGGGAGAAGCAGAGGCTCAGAGGAGAGAGACTGCTGACCATTAAGGACCAGAATGCAGAGTGAAGGAGTCTCCAGCATGTTCTAAACAAGCAAGGGAGGAGGCTGTCTGGACGGCTGGGGCAGGCTCTCAGAAGCAGCCCCCCAGCGCACCCAACTGGAGCCACGAGGTGAGCTGCCCTTGGGGGTTCGGGGGTCACCCGCGCGCATCAGGGCAGGCTCCCATTCTGGAGGCCACGACCCCATGGGAACCACAAGAAATCCCCAAGGGACACCCGGAGACCTCACGGACCTGCCCTCCCCCCCAAGATCTGCAGATGAATCCTGGGTGCACGCAGGCCCCCAAGCAAAGCCAGATCTGCGCCCCACCTCCCCCCAGCCTCAGAGCTCCCCGCAGCCTCGGCCCCGGAACGAATCTCCTGCCTCCGGGATTTGCTGGTTCGATCTTGGAGCAGGTAATTCTGTACTATTATTGCTTAATGGCCACGTATTTCCGGGTTTGCCAGCTTTCTCTCTGTTTGGGGTTTCTAATTTCATTCCATTGTTGTCGAAGAACATACTTGGTATTATCTCAAGCCGCTTCAATTTGTTGAGGTTGGTTGGTGGCCCATCCTGGGGAATGTGCATGTGTATTTTGCCGCTGTTGGGTGGAGTGTTCTAGATGTGTCTGTTCAGTCTAGTTGGTTTCCAGACTCCCTCTGTTAAAAAAAAAAAAAAAAGTGGTGGAGGGGAGGGAAAAATAGAAAGGCTTGTCAATAGAATGTTCTGTTCATGTTGTTCTAGGTTAAAATGGAGCAGGTCCTGGCAAGCAGGTGCCATTGGCAGGCACTCAGCCAGCGTGTCCACTCCCGTGGCTCAAGGTGGACAAGGGACCAGGAGGCCTGGCTGGCCTGTCCCCACTGTACGGCCTCTGCTGCTTTGGAGTGAGGGTGGATGACGTCAGCCCAGCTCAGGCCCTGGCCCAGTGGAGGGTCTCTTGATCTGGCCTCCAGGGGTCTGTGTTCCCTCCCGAGAAGGCTGTCCCGGGTAGTCCAGGCCTGGTGGGGCTGGGTGCTGGCTGCAAGCAGAGCAGCCTGTAGGCTGAGCGGGCGGACGGGCGTGCCGGGTGTGAGCGGCACCTCGACCGCAGGCCTGTCCAGCTCCTGGGGAGCCTCTGCCTCTCTGCACAGCCCATGCTGCTGCAAAACCCCGATTTCCGGGCGACCCCGAAGCTATGCTGCTGGCAGCGCTCCCTCCCCTTTTCTGTTGCCCCCATTTCACAGAGGAGGAAACCGAGGCCCAGAGAGTGGCTGGTTGGAGCTAGCAGTGGCGAGCCGGTGCAGAAGGGACATCCAAACACTGAGAGATTTGCAGATGCTCGGCCTGAGCCTGCAGCTCCTGGGTGAGCTGTTCAGAAAAGAAAAACACTTCTGACTTTCTGAGAGGCAGCGCATAAAGCTTTCAAAAGAAAACAAGGGATCCAGCAATTCTACTTCTGGGTCCATCCCCGAAAGCAGGGTCTCAGAAACATGTCTGCATACCCGTGTTCATGGCAGCTTTACCCACAACAGCCAAAAGGTGGAAGCAGCCCAAGTATCTATCGAGGGATGAATAAACAAACAAATGTGGGTTATCCATGCAATGAAATATTATTCAGCCTTAAAAAGGAAGGAAGTTCTGACGTTTAACAGTGTAGATAAACCTTGAGGACATTATGCTGAGTGCAGTAAACCAGTCACAAAAGGACAGATATTGTAGGTCTCCACTTACATGAGGTGCCTAAGGGAGTCAGATTCGTAGAGACAGAAGGCAGAGTGGTGGGTGCCAGGGCCTGGGGGAAGGGGCTGGGCAGTGAGGGTTCAATGGGGCCGGAGTTTCAGTTTGAGAAGATGAACAAGTTCTGGAGATGGATGGTGGTGATCTCTGCCCAACAGTGTGAGTGTACTTGAGGCCACGGAACTGTAGGTACACTTGATACTGGGTAAAATGCTTAATTTTAGGTTATGTGTATTTTACGGCCATGACAAAAGAAAGAAAACAAGAGATGGAAGGGAAGAGAATAGGGAAATGGAGGAGACACAGCCTAGAGAAAGTACTCAGGCCTGGAGCAGGGTCTTGGCGGGGTACCTGTCCCCATCCTCCCAGGGCTGTGTCCCCCCCAGAACAGTGAGGTTATCTCCCTTGGTTGGTCCCAGCCAGGGCCTGGCCTCCGCCCCCAGGGAACCCCAAGTCAGAACCAGCCTCCAGGTTCTGGGGTGAAAAATGCTTAAGGAACCCAGAGAAGGGTAGAGAAGGGTGTGGGACCTCAGAGGAGAAAGGGGTGCCTTCACAGGCATGGGTCATGGTGGAAGAACCGTGTTATAGGGCTTGAGAGAGCGCAAAGCTGATGGTCACCCCTGTGCCCTCCTGTGCTCTCCTGCAAGCCCCATATGTGGGGTCTCCCTCCACTCCACTCCCTCCCAGGTGGGCCAATCCATGAGCCCCAACATTGGAGGCAGGATAGATAGGGGTCCCATGAGGCTGAATCAGCTGTGCTCTCCCAGGAGACCCAGCCAAGGCCCTGGGATTTGTGGAGGAGAGGGGTGAGGCGGGTGTGGGGCACAGAGCCTTCTGAGACAGGACGGCCACAGGGTCTCAGCCGTGGGGAGTCTGGGTAAGGATTTGGGAGACAGAACTCCAGGGAGCTCTGGCTTTTCCTGCTGTGTGACCTCGGGCAGTTTCCTCCCCTTTTCTGAGCCTCCCCATGCACTGCTCACCTCCCTGGCACATTGACGAGTTCATCTGCACCCCCGCACGCCCCGCCCACCGCCGAGTTCCACCTGCTTGGGTAACGTTTGCCAACGTGCAGTCAGGCCTGGAGGAGCCCATTCATCTGAAAGAAGTGGCTGAGTGTGGTCCAGCGGGAGGAGGACATTGAGTCCTCCATCCCAGGGAGGGGGTAAGGTCAGCTGGGTGGATGGTCAGGGCCTTGAAGGACAAGGAGCAGCTGGCCAGCATTTCTGGCTGAGTGAACAGCAAGTGCAAAGGCCCTGAGGCAGGTCTGGAGGGCATGTCTTTTTATTCCCAGAGCCACAAATGGCCATAAATGTAACCCTGCTCTACCCTTACGCTCCTCCAAAAAAAAAAGAATTAAAACCGGTGGAGGATGGGGTGTTGAGATTTGCCTCCTCTCTCAGCCTCCCTCATGAACCAGAGTGAACCTGGCCTTCTGCGAGTGCACAGCTAAGGGAAAACCCCTACCTTCAGAGTGGGAGTCCTAGCATCGGTGTATGACTCTGGGAAACACCTCTGGGCCTCAGTTTCCTCTTCTACAAGAGGAGAGATGACGCCTCTGAGGGGTTTTCCCAGGCACGGCTTAAGAAGCAAAGGTGATGGGAATTGAGATTCCAGGGACAGCTTCTTTCACCCCCTGTGGGGTGAGGGCCAGCAGGGCCCCGGCCCCTTGTCTGGTGGCCTCCTGCCTTTCACCTGAGGATCTGGTTTCTGGCTTTGAGGCTGCAGAGATTCTCCCAGTGCAGCTTGGCGTGGCTGCTACTAATAGCTATGGGAAGAATACAGGGAACAGCATCTGAGGTCTAGGGAACAGCAGGTCCAAAGGCCCTGAGGCAGCACTGAAGGGGAGCATGTCTGCTAGACAGTAAGGAGAACAGTGTGGCTGAGTGCACACAGAGGCATGAAGGAGAGGTGGGCAGGAGGAGGTGGGGCTCCCCAGACCACAATGAAATCTTTGGATTTATTCTAGAATGATAGTGACCTACTATAGGATACCGTCTGATTTTGTTGGGAAGACAAAATTGTCCCCAGTATGTGGTCCATGTAGAGGAGCCATTGCCCTGGGTGTTTTCAGGTGGAGAGACAGAGGGTCAGAGAGACCCAGGGACTGCCTACTGCAGAGACATCCAGATGGAGAAAAACTTTCATTTTAGGAAGACTCAGGTTCAAAGCTCAGCTCCATTATGTGGACAGTGGCCTCGTCTCCCCAGGCCTCCATTTTCCTACCTGTAAAATGGGCACAAATGCCTGGAAAACACTCATCACAGGGTCTGACTCATAGAAATCTCTCTCTCTACCTCATGCCTTACGGAGACTCCCAAGCCTTTTAAAAAAAAAAAATCATCATAAGATGTACATAACATAAAATTTACCATTTTAACCATTTTTAAGTATTCGATTCAGTGCTATTAATTTTATTCACACTGTTATGCAACCATGCTCACTAACTATGTCCAAAACTTTTTCATCACCTCACACAGAAACCCTGTCCCCATTAAACATTAACTCCCTGGTCCTCTCCCCCAACCCCTGGCACCCACCCTTCTACTTTCTGTCTCTGTGGATTTAGCTGCTCTAGGACCTCACATATTATTCAGGATAATGTTTTTGAGGTTCACCTACCTGGTAGCTGTGTTCGTGCTTCATTCCCGTTTATGGTTTAGTTAATATTCTGTTCCATGGATGTGTCACCTTTTGTCTCTCCATTCATCAGTTGATGGCCATGTGTGTTGTTTCCCCCTTTTGGTGGCTGGGAATCCCGCTGCTGTGAACACTGATGTACAAGCATCTGTCTGAGTCCTTGTTTTTAATTCTTTGGGGTCTACACCTAGGAGTGGGAGCTTTTGGGGGGAACTTCTTCCTTCCGGCCTCCTTTTGTTTCTTATTACAACATCTCAGGGAACTCCATTCACCTAGCCAGGCTGCCCCCCGACACCTGTGTTCCCTGACCCCATTTCTCCCTGCCCAAGATTTTCCCGGAAAGTGAGTTTTCCGGGATATTCAGACGGAAGCCTCGAAGGAACTCACTGGGGCTTCCAGGAACCCCCAGACTGTGTGCGTGGAAGAAAACAAGGCGAGCTTGATGCAGTTTAGCATGTAGATGTTTCCAGGCGTGGGTAGGAGCTGTGACGTCAAGATTGGACCAACCTAAGTTGGAGCCCTCACTCCACCACCTACACCCACACCGGGCAAGGGGCTAGCCGTCCTCTCTCCGCACCAGATTTCTGCATTTGGAAAATGCGGGTGGCTATTCCACTCCCCCAAACCCCCCAGCTTGGTGGGAAGGTTGAAAGAGAGAATTCGTATTAAGTGCCCGGGATGAAAGCACCTGCCCCAGCCTGAAGCTCAGCTCAAGTTCACGCTGGGTTAGTCATTCAACAAACTTTTGTTGACAGTGGCTGTGGTTGAAGAGGCAAGGCTGAGTCACTTCTGAGTCACTCCTGCTTCCCCAGGACTCAGATCAGTGCTGAGGAATTGGGAGCATTTGCTGAATGAATGAGTGGAGGAGAGAGAGGTTGAGAGAGAGAGAGAGAGAGAGAGAGAGAGAGAGTGAGAGAGAATGAGACAGAGGTGGAGAGAAGGGAAGGGAGAGAGATTGAGAGAAAGATTATCATCTATCCATCCTATCTATCCATCCATCCATCCACCTTTCTATCTATCTATCTATCTATCTATCATCTATCTATCTATCCATCCGTCGGTCCGTCCGTCTATCTAGAGACACAGACAGATGGTGGGTAGCAAGACTTGAAATTCACACACACCAATCTCACAGGAGAGACTCACCCTGCAGTCCACACCCCAGTGCTGGGCACTCATCTCCCGTCTGTCATTCCATCCCCGCAGCACCACCCTCACCTCCCAGCTGAAGAAACAGGCCCGCAAGGCAGAGCTGAGGGCTTCCATGGGAAAGAATGGTTTTGCCTAAGCAGTGGTACTCACTGTGGGCGATTCTGCACCCTCCCCCTCCAGGGGACACTTAGAGACATTTTTGTTGTCACAACTGCAGGACTGCAGGGCTGGGGGTGCTACTGGCATCTCCTGGGTCGAGACCAGAAATGCTGCTGAACACCCTACAATGTGCAGGACAGTCCCCTAGAGTAAAGAAGGATGCGGCCTCAGATGTCAGCAGTGTCGAGATTGAGAAGCCCTGTATGAATTATTTGGAAAAAAATTTATGTAGCTTCGTAGCTCACACTGCACACCAGAAGAAATTCCCGATGGGTTAGATGGTATAAACCAGGCTGATCCCTCAGTGTTTGTGTTACCTCTTCTCTCCCTCCCACTCAGTTTCTGTATTTAAATACGTGCAGCATCCTAGCACCTCAGGTCAGATAGTTAACAGATGCAAAGCGTCTCACGTGTCCACAGAACTCCCTAACCCAGTGGTTCTCAAACTGGAGTGAACCTGCTTTCAGGGGACACTGGCAGTGTCTGGAGATATTTTTGGTTGTCACTACTCGGGGGCGTAGGTGCTGCTGGTATCGAGCGGGTGGAGGCCAGGGATGCTGCTAACGTCCTACAGTGCACAGGGCAGCGTCTACCACCGAGGATGATCCAGCCCCGATGTTGATGATCATGGGGTTGAGAAACCCCTGTGCTTGTCACACACCAGCTCAGCGTGGGTCCAGGCTATCAGAGACACCTGGTGCTGGTGCCTTTGAGAGCCATTCATCTCTGGCTTGCTGCCTTGAAACTCCCCAGGGTGTGGCTAAGCCTGGGTGCTAGCTCAGCTTTGCTGAAGGGGTAGGTGCTGAGTCAGGCATGTGCTGGGACTCACCTGACCCTCTGAAGGCTCTCCCTCCCCCCACTTCACACCACATCATTCTAGGATGCCTGGGGCTCCCTGACATACAGGAAACTCCTAGTAGAAAAACAGCTCCTGTATCCTTCCCCCATCACTGGAGTCACTCTTGGGAGAGCATTTTGGCAATGCCCAAAGTCCTCCAAAACTGTCATCCTTTCCAACCCCGGGGGACAATCTGAAATGTGGCCCAGTGTGTACATACAGATGCCCAGCGCTTGTTTGCATAAGCAACTTCTGGCACGTCCAAATGTTATATTATGCAGCCATTTAGAATAATAAAAACATATTGTGGAGGAAAATATATGGAAAAATGGTTATAACTTTTCCTGGAAAAAAAAAGAGGATACAGTGAGAGTCACAGCCATGCAAAAACAATTCAACCACTGACCAGAAACCCCTTCCTCCAAAAAACTTTGACGAAAATTGGGTTGTAGAATGCAGGGCAAAAAAATTTTTTTTTCTTTGATATTTTATATTTTCTCAAGTGGACACCAGGAAGGAATAGTGTTCTGTGTCTTGTCACAGGGATGGGGACAGGGCCCAGCAGTGAGGTTTTATTCATACTTTTCTCTGGGTGGCATCTGTCATGGAAACTTGCGTCCTGGGATGGCGCCCCCTCCTTGCTAGTAAAAGGGATGAATGATGATCTTTTAGGAACTCGAGCAGGTGTTTCAGCCGCGGCACTAACGGCACTGAGACCGAATGGTTCTCTGTGGAGGGGGCTACCTTGTGCCTTCTACGATGTTTCTGCAGCATCCCTGGCTCCCGCCCACTAGATGCTAGCAGCATCCCCCAGTTGTGAAAACCCCAAATATCTCAAGACTGGGTTGCAACTGGCTGAGAACCACCCATCCAGAAGCTATTTGAAGGAAGTCAACATTTGGGTTTCAGAAAGGGGCAGAGAAAACGATGAGGGAGTGTTTCTGCATTAATCAGTGCAAGCCAGCTCTTTGCCGGCCCCGTGTCTTGCTGAAACGTGTCTTGCTGAAACGCACTGCTGCGTAGGAGCCTGACACTTTCTATTGTATCAGTTGGAGGCACTCAGGAAACAGAAACTCAGCAGCTTCAGTCCCCTTACAAGTGGCCTCTCATTGGATTCAGAGGCCTCTGGGAGGTGTTTTCGAGCAAGCCAGAAACATGGCTTTACCCGTGCGTTTAAAAACTCAACGAGAAAGACCGGAGGACCGTACCAAAAAATTATTTAAAATCTCTTGCGAGTCTTCTACTGCCTCTGAGACCAGCTCTGAGCAAAGAGGGGCGTTTCCACGGATTGAGGGGGCCAGTGCTCTGCTCTGGAATAGTTTTTTGCAAAAGCTGCAGAGAGAGGGTACAGAGGCTTACACACACGCACACTCACACACCCCATCGCCAGCGGAAGTGGGCCCAGGCTCTTTACTCGAGAAAGATGCATCGGATTGTCATCTCCCATTTCTGCTTTTTGTGGATTACCAAACGCTCTCAGCTGTTTCCAGGGCTGCCGTCAGGGGTAGGGGGTGGGGAGGAAGGATGAAGAGAGGGAGGAAGGGAGGAAATCCCAGCCTCTGTCGCAATAGGGCAAGAGTGTTTTAAAACAGGCGCTGCTTACAAGCTATTTTCACTTTCTGGAAAGAACTTATGCAATTGTTAGTGGCCATGGTTACCCACCCAGGGCCCCCAGAAGGGGGAAGAGGAGGGGGAACCTGCCAGGGAGAGGCACCTCCTCGCCTGATTGAGGTATTCAGGGTGCTGTACAGGGGTCCTCCCTTGCTCACGAGGTACATTTCTGGAGTGGCCGCCTCCAGCCAGCAAGGCTGGGGCTCTGATGTGACTCCTTCACACAAGGGCAGCTGCAGGGGAGGGTCTTATAACCCTCTACCACCAGCAACAGGTGGGTTGTTGCAGAAATCCCTCTAGTGGGATTCAGGGACCCCTGGGAAGCAGCCAGACCAGGCTGGCACCCTGACACCACTGTTCCATAGCTACCTCTCTGGGCCTCTGCTCAACTGGAAAAGCGTACTCACCATCCATGACCCTCAAACGTGGATTTCATTTTTTTCTAAGATGGGGAACTCATCTTAAAAATAAAAAACAAAAAATTCTGCTAAAAGGCAAGACTAGTGAAAGGCAAAACAGGTCAGAAACTCAGCATTTTGCCCCTTCTGAAGGAAAAAAAAAAAAAAGTCTGCACACTACAGAAGTTTGGCTAAAACCTCAGAAGCTTCCAAAAGGAGGTAAGGCTTTTTTCAGCCCAGGGGAGGCCACGTCAGTGGGACCAGCAGTTTCTCCAGCTCTGGGGAAAAAGAGGCAATTTATGGCTCAGGGAACAACCTTAAAATAACTCTCCCTCAGTCCTAAAAGGCAGTGTTTAAATTTATAGAAAAACCCACAGGTTCCTGGCAGCTGGGGGCTGCAGCTGGCAACCCCAGATGCTGGCCAGGGCAGGACCCACTTCACCCTGCCTCTGCCAGGCTGCCCTCCGTCAAAGCTGCCCGTTCCCCCCAGCCCCTCCCAAGTGTCCCAAGCCCCCAGCTTCCAAGCAGCCAGACCAGTGCTGTGATTTTTTTCAAAAGATGCAAAACTTTTTTTTTTAATTAAAAAACAGCAAAATCTTATAAAAATGAACCAGGCAGTCAAAATGCCCACCTGTCTTCCTATTTACAGTAATACAATATCTGTCACAGTCATTATGTACAATATTATAAAAAATGTTGCACAGTACAAATTAAGGCTGTATTTTTCACGAGGCATCAAGCCTCGATCCTCTAGTGTAGACCCGGCAGGGGGGAAGACGACACTTAATTATTGCACCATTTTGAAAACAAAACTCGTCAAGGAGGATTGTGGTCTTCTCCCACCGGGCCTTCAGTCTCTGATGGGGGCCGGGCGTCGCCGTCGTCGTCGTGGGGGGAGCCCCCTCGGTGGCCACGCTGTGCCCGGCCCGGTCCTCTGGGCCCAATAAATACCAGTCACAGTTTGGAAGGGGGCCGTGCCCGGCGCGTGGGACCCGCCACGGCCGCGCGCGGGTGGGCGGGGGGCGTCCAGGCTACATGTGCCGCTTCATGTGCAGAGCCAGGTGGTCCGAGCGTGAGAAGGCACGGTCGCACAGGTGGCACTGGAAGGGCCGGTGGCCCGTGTGCTTGCGGTAGTGGCGCGTGAGTTCGTCGGATCGCGCAAACTTCCAGCCGCAGCCGTCCCAGTTGCAGTGATAGGGCTTTTCGCCTGCAGGGAGGGGGCGAGAGCCGGCCTTAGTTTCCCTCCCGCCTGTGGCTCTGATACTCACAGACACTCACCCTGATTAGTGGCTACTCGGGCGCGCACAACCTACCCCTAACCAGCTCTCTGAAGGGCGCCCCGCTATGTTTTGAACCTCTAGGGATCCTAGGCACGTTATCTCCCATTCCCGGGTCTCCTGATCCTCACTCCCCAGGGGTCCTAAGCGCGCACAGTCCGCTCTGCAGTGTCTTTCAGCCACGCCCCCGGGGGGCTCCTAAGCTTGCACCTTCCCCCCCCCCCGACAGGCTGAGACATAGCATTCCCCTAGGTTTCGTAAGTGTGCATGCCTGCCCAAAGTACCGAGCCACATTCCCAGGAGGGTCCTAAGCGCGCGCCCCGTCCCCAGGGTCCGGAGCCACGCCCCCAGCCAAGCCCCAGGGGGCTAAGACCTTGCCCCCTCCCCAACCTCTGGGCCACGCCCTCTGGGGGGGCTCCTAAGCACGCCCTTCCTCCAGCTCCCCCCGCATTGGTCCCCAGCCCGTGCTCGCTGCCCACCTGTATGCGTGCGCAGGTGCGCCTTGAGGTGGGAGCTCTTGGTATAGGTCTTGCCGCAGCCCGCGTAACTGCAGGTGTGCGTGGCGGTGCGTTTGCGCGGCCAGGACCGCCGGCCGCGCTTGGGCTTGGCCTCCAGCAGCTCCAGCGGAGACGCGGGCGGCGTGAGGAGACCTCGGGCGGCTGGCGGCGCCAAGCCCAGAGCTGCGGCGGCGGCGGCCGCGTCGTCGAAGAGGCCGAAGGCCGCGGGCGCGGGCGGCGCGTAATGCAGGCCGGGCCCGGGCGCGCCGAAGCCGGGGCCACCGAAGGGAGGCGGGAAGGGGGCGCGCGCGCCGGGCGCGGGGAGGCGCGCGGGGCCGTCTGGGCTGAGCGGTGGCGTGTCGGGCGGTGGCGGAGGGCGGCCCCCGGGGCCTCGCATGCACGCAGCTGCCGGGCCCGGGGCACCCTCGCGCTTGAGGCCCCGAGGTCCGCGGGCCAGGCCCGGCGCGCAGCCGTAGCCGCCGCCGCCGTCTGCCTCGGGGGGTTCGGCTTTCACCAGGCGGCCCGGCGGCGCCAGCAGGAAGCGACCGTGCAGCGCTGGCCCCGGCGGCACGTCCAGCTCGGGCCGCAGTAGCTCGGACACCAAACCGCCCGCAGGGGCGCCGTAGGGAGGAGGGGCGCCGGGCTCAGTGTAGTAGAACGCAGGCGGCGGGGGCGGCGGCGGCGGCGGCTCCGGGGCGGACTCAGCGCCCAGGCCGTCCAGCCCCATGGACAGGATGAAGTCCAGCACGCTGTTGAGGTCGTCGTCCGTGCCGCCTGCCTCGGGCTCTGCGCGCGGCCAGCGCTGCGGGTGACAGAGCGATAGGCGCGGGCGTGAGCGCGCGGTGGGGCCGGGGATCGCTGCCCGCTGCCTGCGTTCTAGTACCCTAAGCCTGCTGTCCCTGCCGCCTGCGTTCTACTACCCCGCAGCCCACGTTCTACTACCCTGAGCCAGCCGCCCCCGCCGCCCGCGGTCCCTGCCGCCCTCACCTCCTGCAGGCCGCGCTCCCGGCACGGGCTGGCGAAAGTGGAGAAGGACGGTAGGATGGGCTCGCTCAGCGCCATGGCTGGGACCCGGGGCTGACGCGGATTCGGGACACCGGTGAGTGGCTGCCCGGAGCCGGGCTGGTCGGGACGCGGGCGGGTGGGGACGACTCTGCGGGCAGCGGCCGGGCCCGCCCAAGCCTTATAGGCGCGGCGCGCGCGGGGGCCGGGCCAAGGCGGCGGCGGCGGAAACGCGTCCCGGATGGGGACGAGCTCCGGGCGCAGCCTAAATTTAGCCGCGGTATATAAGCCGGCGGGCGGCGGCGGCAGTGGCCACTGAGGCCGCCAGGGCCCTGAGCGGCCGGCTCGGCCCATCGTGCGCAGCTAGGCGGCGCCCCCGGCCCAGGCCCGCCCCCGCCTGTCTCCCCGGCGACGGCGTCAACACACGCTCCACAACAGCAGCGTGACGCTCAGGGATCCCCGGGGCACCCCGTGGGCTCCCGCCTGCGGGAGCACAGGGAGGACCTGGAGCGGGGGCGGCATCCGGGGCCTGCAGGGATCCCTGATGGATGGGGAGATGGGCCCCTGCAGCCACAGAGGGGTCCACAGAATCCTAGGTGGATGCGGTTAACTGGGTCCCGCGAGCTCAGAGTGGCTTTCCGCGGACTCAGCTCCTCATTTTCTGCGAACCCACCAAGCCTGATCCACTGTTATGCCCACCACTCTGTCAAAAACCTTGCATGATGACAGCAAGAAATGTTAAGTCTTTGAGACGCTCTCCCTCAAGGAAGCCCTTCAGGGCGGGGAAACTGAGGCTTAGGAGGTGCTGGGAGACGCTTGAGGTCCTACAGCTGCCAGCAGGCCTGGTGCCTTTACTGACTCACGTAAGCGAGGAGACTCATGACAACGAATCTAACAACACAGACCCAGCACCAGAGGGGCCACAGGGAACAAGCCATCCCTGTGAGCATGTAAACACCCGCCACCCCCCCACCCCCCCGCCACCAGATGCCCCACACCAGGCATGGGGCCTGCCAGGAACGGACTGTTACTCCTGCTGTTACTGTGTGCTGGCCTTGTGTGGGCACTGGGAACACGTTTGCCAACAGGCAGACAAATCCCCTTACCCTTGGGGCTTTCACTGTAGTGGGGGATGGGGGTGGAGAAGTGAAATAAACAACTATATTGGGGAAGGCAGGGGAGGGAGATGGGTAGTGAGTGTGTGTGGGAGGGGAGAAAGAGGATGGTGGAATTGTGAACCCATCTCCCAGGAGGAGATGTGTGAATTAAGACCTGGGGAAAAGGGGAGCCAAGTGGGTATCAGAGGGAGAGCATCTCATGGTGTAACCTGGAGCCAGTATCCAGCCCTGGTCTCTTGATCCCAGAACCCATATTCAGGCCTGGAGGTGTCCATGGTCAGCCACAGTCCCACGGCCAGGTGGTAAGGGGTACAGGCAGCTCCTGACCTGGAAGCCTTCCCTGGGGGCCAGGAGGGTTTTGTCACTGACAGCATCTGGACCCCCGCAGCCCAGGGACACTGCAGGGGGTCGCCTTGCCATCACAGAGGCACCAAGAGACCACTCTGGGGTCCACAGTCCTGGACCCTCCCAGCTGGAAGGAGCCTCAGAGGTGTGCCATCTCATCGTGATTCATCAGATTGTGGGTTAGGCAAACACTTGTTGATAAGCCCTATTTGCCAGGTGTGGGGCACCCAGAGGTGCTTCAGTCCCAAGCACAGTTGCTGGGGTGGTAGTAGTGCAGGGATCCCCTCTGCAGCTTTCCCGGGCTGCTGGAGATTTCAACTTGAGCTCCAAGATGCTTCCTGCGGCTGCCACTGTGATGGTTGAGAGTCAGCCTCGGCCACTGACCACTCTCTGTGTGACCGTGAGCAAGTGGCTCTGCCTCTCTGGGCTCACTTCCTAATCTTGAGAAATGCAGAATATAATAGTACCTTACCCCAAAGGGATATCACGAGGGTCACGCGGGTGCTTTCTCTTTGGTGGAAATGTTGACGATATCCTGTGAGCTCACTCAAGTGCTGGTTAGATGAGCTTTGCTCACTGCCATTCCGTTCTCTGGGCCTCAGTGTCCCTGAATGAGAACGAGGGGAAGTTGAAGGGAATCAATTTTGTTTCCCAGGATGTATAATTCTCAGTCAGTTGCGGACCTCTGCTCCAATGGTGCCTGGGGCCTCCCCTCAGCCTCAGCTAGCTCCTGCCGCTCTCTCCAGCCCATCCCCGTCCCTTCCTATTCTGTTTCCTTGCCAGTTCTGGAACACACCAAGCACATTCCTCCCTCCAGGCTTTGTACTTGCTGTGCCTTCCATCAAGCGTTCAGTCCTCTCACTTTCCACTAGCTTGGCTCAGGCTTATCTCCTGCCCCCTCCCCCCCCAAACTAATGAACTTTATTTTTATAGAGCAGCAACAGGTTTACAGAAAAAAATGATCAGAAAGTACAAAGAGTTCCCATATATCCCCTCCCAAGGCACAGTTTCCCCTATTATTAACGTCTTGCTTTGGCGTGATACCTTTGTTACATATTGATACGTTATTATCCAGCCAATGTCGATACATTTTTATGAACTCAAGCCCACAGTTTACTTTAGGGTTCACTCTTTGTGTTGGACATTCTGTGGGTTTCAACAAATGCATAGTGACATGTATCTGCTGTTACATCATATAGAACTATATAGAACTATCATATAGAACTGTTTTCACTGCGCTAAAAATCCATCCCTCCCTCCCTTCTAAGTCCTGGTTAGGTTCCGTAGTTTTACCTTTTGCAGAATGTCATAGAGCTGGAACCACACCATATGTAGCTTTTTCAGAGTCTCCTTTCACTTAGCAGTATGCATTTAAGATTCCTCCATGTCTTTTGGTGGCTTGACAGCTCCTTTCTTTTTATCAATGAATAATATTCCATGGTATGGATGTCCCACAGTTTGTCCATTCAACTATTGAAGGACATCTTGGTTGCTCCCAGTTTGGGGCCATCGAGTTGCTATTGAATAGGCATTGAATATGGCGGCTATAAACATTCATGTGCAGGTTTTTGCCTGGACATAAGTTTTCAAATTAATTGGATAAATACCTAGGAACACAATTGATGGAATGTAGGATAAGACTCTGTTTAGCTTAGTTAAGAGACCACCAAACTATCTTCCAAAGTAGCTGTACCACCAGCGATGAACGAATGAGAGTTCCTGTTGCTCCACATCCTCATCAGCATTTAGTGGTGTTGGTTTTTTATATTTCAGCCATTCTAATAGGTGTTTGGTGGTATCTCATTGTTGTTTTAATTTGCAATCCCCTGATGATATCTGATGTGGAGCCCCTTTTCATATGCTTGTTTGCCATCTGTATATTTTCTTTGGTGAGGGGTCTGTTCAGATCTTTGGCCCAGTTTTTAACTGGGTTTTTTATTTTCTTATTGGACTTTAAGAATCCTTTGTATATTTTGGACACGAGTCCTTTACCTGGTAGGTGTTTTGCAAAGATTTTCTCCCAGTCTGTGGCTTGTCTTTTGATTCTCTTAACGGTGCCTTTTGCAGAACAGAAGTTTTTCATTTTAATGAAGCCCAGCTTATCAGTTTTTCCTTTCACAGACTGTGCTCTTGGTCTCGTATCTAAAAAGTCAGTGCCAAACCCAAGGTCATCTCGATTTTCCCCTATGTTGTCATCTAGAAGATTTACAGTTTTGCATTTTACATTGAAGTGAATGATCCATTTTGAGTTAATCTTGTTGTTGTTGTTTGGCTGGTTTTTTGTTTTGTTTTGTTTTGTTGCACGTGGATACCCAGTGGTTCCAGCACACTTTGTTGAAAAGGCTGTGTCCTCAGCTCATCTGACTGTGCGTTTCAGTGTAAATGTGAGCTCTCCAGGCTCCACCCCCACCCACCGGGCTGCAAATAGTACCCTTCCCCAGGCCATATAGTTCCTTCCTCCACCCCCTCTTTTCTGTTGTTGTTGTTCTGCGGCACTTTTCACCATTGGTCATTATTTTTATCTACCCGTTTGCTTTTCTTCTGTCTCCACCACAAATAGTGTATGAATCACAGGGAGGATGGGAGCCAGGTCTATATTGGATCCATTATGTTCTTCAAGCCCAGTTCAGCACACAGTAGGCGCTCAATAAACGTTCACCAGAGGGATGAACAAGCAAATGAATAGCTACATCTCTTGCGGCTCTTCAGAGGAACTTCTGCAGGTGGCTCTCTGCTCCTGTGGGATTGTCTACACTCTCTCCTCCTCACCCAGCCTCCTGTGCACCTTCTTTGTCACCACGGGTGGTAATAAGTTGAATGTGTCCCCAAAAGATATGTCCATGTCCTCACTCCTGGTACCTGTGAATGTGACTTTAATTGCAAAGAGGGTCTTTGCAGATGTAATTAGGGGTATCAAAATGAGATCATCCTGGGTTAGGATGGGTCCTATATCCAATGATAAGTGTCCTTATAAGAGAAAGGACACAGAGATACAAATGTAGAGAAGGCCATGTGAAGATGGGGACAGAGATTGGAGCTTTTGTTGCCATAAGCCAAGGAACACCAAAGATTGCCTGGGGTTGCCAGAGGCCAGGAAGGAGGCCTGGGACGGATTTTCCCTCGGAGCCTCATCAGAAGGAACCAACCCTATTGACACCTTAATTTCAGGCTTCTGGCCCCCAGAACTTAAAGAGGATACATTTCTGTTATCTTAAGCCACCGAGTTTGTGTCACTTTGTGGCGGCAGCCCCAGGAAGCTCATACCGTCATGGTAACCAGCTCTTCTGCCTGCCTGCCTGCCTGCCTGGTTCCCTCTTCAGAAAGGGAGCCCCTCAAAGGCAGGGGCCTCCCTTGATTCATCTCTGTGTCCCCCAGGCCCAGCTGTGGACCTGGTGTTGAAACAAACGTGATGTGAGGATGCTGGCCACCCACCAAGGACCTCCCGGGGCAGCGTGAGACACTCCAGCAGAGCACCCAGGGAATGTAACCAGTTACACAGAGCCACGAATGAGTGTAAAGAACGTGGGCTTCAGTTGCCACTTTAGCTGTGTGTCCTTAGGCACATCACACAACCTCTCTGAGCGTCAGTTTCATTGTGAGATATGAGTATTTACTGCCTGATTATAGGCATGGATGAATGAGCCAGATAGAGGGTCTCAGGCAGAGAGGGAGAGGCTTGGCACAGAGGGGTTCGGAGCATGGCACCTCTCAGGCTGTGGTCCTGTCTCCCTGCTGTCCAGGCTGCACCCACCTGTGTGGGTATGTGTCTTTGTGACGTCTCAGGTGATGATGCTATTGGAGAAAGAGCTCTGGACTCGAAGTCAAGTCCCAGCGCTACCTCTTTCAAGCTGGGCAACTTACTCTTGGCCAAGCTTCCAAGCAGCCTGTCCCACTGCTAAGCGGGGGAGAATAAGGCACATGTCCAAGGATTACATGGTCAGTAAGCAAACTGGTGATGCTGAAGAACGCCGTGGGCACCCTTCTCCCTGTCATGGCTAAGTTCCTAAAGGGTAGGGACTGACTCTGTGTTCATGCCCTGCCAGCCCCCCTCTCCCAGTTGGGAACTTTATGCCTCTTGATGGTGATGCCCTCGTTCTCATCTCTTTCCCAAGGTCTCCCATCCTCTCCTAACAGCCCAACATGAATAATCTAACCTGAGGGGGCAGATAGTTTCCCTCCAATCCATTGGTAATGTTTTGAGCGCTGTGTTCGCACAGATTCTGAGATTACATCCTGGCTCAATGCTGGAAAAGAGTGCTGTGATTGATTAGTGATGTCTCTCCATGACTGATTGGTGATGTCTGTCACTGGTGGAGCCTTGTTGGAGTAGTATGCATGCAGCTTTACATTTACCATCTCTTGTCAGGCTGTCTTTAAGGACCCAGGAAACTTGCAAATCAGAGGTCTTGAGCCTGAACAAAAAATAAATGTTGAGCTCCCTCTCCATGTTCTGCTGGACATGGAGAGGAAGGTAAAAAAGTACACAGCTCCGTTTCTGCCCACAGAGAGCTTACAATCTCCTTTAACCGGGTCCTGGCCATTTCTAGTATCCTTTACTTCTTTCCACTTTTCTTCTAGAGTCTAGACCATCTCTCCCTTTACTAGCTGTTCCGCCCCAAATAGCTATTGTGTGCACTTGGCCCAGCTCCCAAGAGCAAGCACTCAGGAATTCTACAGAAAACACGTCACTTAAAATACAGCTGAGCTTCCAAGACTAATTGTGAATGCTCTAGAGGAATTACAGTCGCATGACAGCAGCAACTGCACGATGACTCCCAGCTGGGGCAGTCGGGGTATTTCTGCTTAAGTTTGCATAAGTTCTTTGCAGCGTGTTGCCAAACTTAGCTCCCCATGTTGCAAAGATGTTTGGCAGCTCGGTGTTTCTCCAGGATGGGAAGTGATGCAGGCAGGGGTGCTCCTGCAAGTGGGCTTTTTTCTGAAGGTCACCACCTTGCCACTGCCGTGCTTGTGGCCAAGGTCCAATGAGAAAGGGCACTTCCCAATTTGCCTCCCTGTCTCTGAGATTTTCTTACTGTTTATGAACAATTAAGTAGTGAGCATGTAGGGAAGGTGCAGAATTGCATGTGGTTGATGACTGATGGATTCCTATGGGGACCCCTCATCATCTCCTCACCAGCCAGACCATGACTATCTCAGTCTCATTGATGCAGGGACATGAGAGGTGGAGGAACATTTATGAAGCACCTACTGTACGAAGAGTAGCCCCTGCTCGCCGCAACTAGAGAAAGCCCGCGCAGCAACGAAGACACAAGGCAGCCAAAAAATAAATAAATACATTTTTTAAAAGCACCTACTGTATGCCAGGTCCTGCATTGAAGAGTTGTATGTGTTTTCTCATTTAATCCTCACAGCAGGTCTGTTTAGTGTGGTGAGCAATGAACAGAATGGGGGTGCTCAGCCAGAACCCCAGGTCAGATCCTGGCCCTGGCACTTATATCTCAGTAACTTTGAATGAAGGGCCTTCTCTTTTTGAACCTTTGTTCCTGTCCCATCGAAGGAGCATGAGAATGCCTTGTCACCTGTTGATGAAGATAAGAGACACCCCGTGTAAAGAACTTTCCCTAGAAGAGGCCCTCTGATCCTGGAAGCTGTTTTTATTTGCCTAAATCAAGGGCTGGCACATCCTGACTTGTGGCTTTTTACAAAATATATGTATGAAAATGTCAATAGTATTGCTCTTTTTTTTTTTTTGCGGTACGCGGGCCTCTCACTGTTGTGGCCTCTCCCGTTGCGGAGCACAGGCTCCGGACGCGCAGGCTCAGTGGCCACGGCTCACAGGCCCAGCCGCTCCGCAGCATGTGGGACCTTCCCGAACCGGGGCACGAACCCGTGTCCCCTGCATCGGCAGGCGGACTCTGAACCACTGCGCCACCAGGGAAGCCCGGTATTGCTCTTTTTTAAAAAAAAAATATTTTATTGAAGTATAGTTGACTTACAATGTTGTGTTAATTTCTGCTGTACAGCAAAGTGTTCTTAATATTTCACGTATACTCCAACGTTAATTATATATGTGTGCATAATTTTTATGGAGGTGAAATTCATATAGTAAAAAAATTAACCATTTTAAAGTGAAAAATTCAGAGGCATTTAGGACATTCTCAGTATTGTGCAACCATCACCTCTATATAGTTCCAGAATATTTCCATCCCCCACAAAGGAAACTCCATCCCCGTCAGCACTCACTCCCCATCCCCTCCTCCCTCAGCCCCTGGTAACTGCGAATCCACTCTCTGTCTCTATAGATTTGCTTATTCTAGATATTTCTTCTAAAGGGAACCGCACACTATGTGACCAAAACAGCTTTTGTTTGGCCAATAGCTAAGCATGTCTTCTTCCTTTATGAATGTTTGGGAAAAAAACCCAAAAGAATACTATTTCATAGATGAACATTCTATGAAAATCAAATTTCGGTGTCCATAAATATGTTTTATTGGCATGCAGCCACGCCCATTCATGGAGGTATTGAGACCATGCACAGAAAGAGACTGGATGGTCATATGCAGAAATACTGAATCTCTGGCCCAAAGCTTAGAGAAGTTGATTCCATATGGAGAAGCCAGCAGAGCTACTTTTGGACTCCAGAGTCTGAGCTGGGCTCCCAAACAATCACTGCCTCTCAGTATGCATTTAATAGACCTTTCTGGAATTCTTATTACTGAGCAGGTGCTGGAGAGTGAGCCGTCATCCAGAGTAAGCTGGTCTTTGCCCCTACTTAGCTTCCAGGTGTTAAATCAATAACTAGCCAAATAGATATGGGGGTGAATCTGAAGACATCCTTAGGTCAGTGGTTTGGACATTCACCATCAAGGGATGTCTTGACACCTGGTTGTAAAGGTATAGTTTATTAGTGATGACTGACGAGAGCTTTTTTTTTTTGCTTTTTTTGCTTAGGTTTTTTGTTACATGTTGGCCATAGCATCTGGGCTAGGGGCTGCTTTTTTGTTTTATTTTTACTTGAAAAATTTTAGTTTTATTTAGATTTAAAATTATTAAGTTTTGATTTATTTATTTTTATTTTATTAAAATTTTTGCTTTATTTAGATTTAAAATTTTTAAATCTTATTTATTTTTTATTTAAAAAATTTTTAGTTTTAAAAATTTTAAAGTTTGGGAGCTCCCTGGTGGCCTAGTGGTTAGGATTCCTGGCTTTCACTGCTGTGGCCTGGGTTCAATCCCTGGTTGGGAAACTGAGATCCCGCAAGCCATGTGGCACAGCCAAAAAAAGAAAAAAAATTAAAGTTTTATTTAGATTTAATTTTTTATTTTAAAATTTTAATTTTATTTAGGTTTTTAAAAATTTAATTTTATTTCTCTTTATAGTGGGATCATTTGCATACTGTGAAATTTCCAAGTGGTGCAACCATCACTACAGTCCAGATTTAGAACTTTTCCATCAACCCAAGGAAATCCCTCCTGTCCCATTTTCAGTCCATCCCCACTTCCACCCCCAGCCCCAGTCAACCACTGATGTGCTGAGTCTGTAGATTTGCCTTTTCTGGATATTTCATATAAATGCAGTCACACAGTGTGGTCCTTTGCATCTGGTTTCTTTCACCCTGCATAACTTGAGGCAGCGTGTACCAGTCACTGGTTCTTTTTCATTGCTGAATCGTATTCCATCTTACGTATGGACCACAACTTTGTCACCCCTTCACCTATTGATGGACTGAGTAATACTGTGTTGTCCATGTCACTTCTTGGAGCCCAGTAACAATCCCACACACGTAACTTAGAAAAGGCAGTCATGTCCTTTCCCACCTTGAGTGCCCTGGCCTCCCCTCCCCTCATTGGCCTGGGACTCCAGCACTGTTGCCTGTAAGGTCACCCCTTTGGGAAGCTGGTCAGACCTGTAGGCCTCCCTGCCACACCCTGCCAGGAGGAGGAGGCTGCCGTTCTGCCCTCCAAGACACCTTTGTGTTCTGCACTCGTGTGCCCGGCATAGCCATATGTGTGACCCGGTAGGGGGAGAAGGAAAGGCCTGGGGGCTGGGGCAACAGTGACTAAGGTTGAGCCCCACATTTTTGGCACCTGGGGGACCCGCTTCCTCACACAGTCCCCCTGACCTGCCTGCCTTCTGACTTCAAGGAAGGTTTGATTCTCGCTTATATGGTTAACAAGCCTGCACAGAGCCTCCCCTCCCCAGGGATCGTGGCCTGTTGTCACACAACTTGCTTTGGTTTCCTGTCATCAGCCAGAGGAGCTGGCTTTGGCATTGACCCCATTTGAATCTCTCTCTGCTCCTTCTGTGGTGAATGGCCTCAGGGACATTGCTTCACCCTGCTGACCTGCAATGCTGTAATCAGGGTGGAAAATAATAACAACATGATTAAGTTATTATATGTTATTATGTCCTTATTATATATTGTTAATAATGATAGGCACTCGACAGGTTGGCCAGTGATCTACAAGGGATGAATTGCTTAAGGACCCCATTTAACATTGTTAAAAGTTTATTTGTAAATCTCCACGTCTTCTGTTTGGGGACAAGGTATTTCTGGATGCCTGGAACCGTTTCTCTGGAAAACAAAGGAGCATATATATTGTTCGGATCCACTTATTTTTTCACTTTCAATTTTTTTTAATCGAGGTGAAATTCAGAAAACAAAAAGATAATCACTTAAAGTGTACCAACTCAGTGGTATTAAGTACATTCAAAATGTTGTACAAACATCCACTCTAGCTAGTTCCAGAACATTTCCGTCACCCCAAAAGGAGACCTTGTACCCATTAGTGGTCACTCCCCATTACTCCCTCCCTCCCCCAGTCCCTGACCGCCATCAGTCTTCTCTCTGTCTCTATAGATTTGCCTGTTCTGGACGTTTCATATAAATGGAATCATTCACTAAGTGGCCTTCGGTGTCTGGCTTCTTTCACTCAGCATCATGTTTTCAAAATTTGTCCACGTTGTAGCAGCCCTTTTTATGGCTGAATAATATTCCAAGATGTGGAGGGACCACGTTTTGTTTATCCACTCATCTGTCGATAGACATTTGGGCCGTTTCCACCTTTTGGCAGTTGTGACTAGTGCTGCTGTGAACATTCGTGTACAAGTATTTGTTTGAGTCCCTGTTTTCAGCTCTTTGGGGTCTATACCTGGGAGTGGAATGGCTCGGTCTTACGATAACTTTAGGTTTAACTTTTGGGGGAGCCGCCTAATCAGATCCACTTTGAAAAGGCTCTCCTGGGCTGGAGACAGTGCTGGGTCTTCTAGCTTTGACCCCACCCCCTGCCTCCAGGATATTTATTCTTCTGATGACATTTATTCAAGCCTCTATAAGCACAATCTCATTTCCTCCTTCCAGACCCCATGATTTGGCTTTCTCTGTTGCACACTTTCTCTCTCCTCCTGTTCCAGTAACACAAGGCTTCTCCCACTTCCCACTGGGAGCCAAGCCACGGGCTGGATGAGCGACGTTGCAGCTTTAACAGGGTGGACCTCACCTGGATGGTGTAATAAACCCCCTTTACAGATGAGCAAACTGAGGCTTACTGCCTCAGGGTTTGGGATCCCTATACCAGCACACCAGCCCCCTCTCATTCCCGGTTCTTCAACGTCTTTGCAGTTTTGCTCCTTGACCCTGGGCAAAGGCTGACACGTGGTCCCTGTACTACAAAGGCTTTTCTGGTTGAATTTTGGGGGAGGACGTTAAGAAAAAAAAACTTAAAGAGAGACAGGTCCTGATGGGAAAATATCCACGGTATCACGGGGTCAGTGGTGTCCCCACTAAAAGATATGCCTACCTCCTAACCTCTCACATCTGTGACTGTGATTTCTTAGAAATAGAGTCTTTCCAGATGTGATCAAGTGAAAGCTCCCGAGATGAAGTCATCCTGCATTTAGGGTGGGCTCTAAGTCCAGGGACAGTTGTCCTTACAGGGAAAGAGAAGGGGAAACAGACAGAGAATGGAAGGCTGTGTGAAGATGGAGGAAGATATGGGAGTGACGCAGCCACAAGCCAAGGAACGCTGAGGGTTGCTGGCAGCCTCCAGAAGCTGGGAGAGAGATGGGGCCGATTCCCTCCCTCAGAACCTCCGGAAGGAACCAACCCTGCCCACACCTTTATCTCAGACCTCTGGCCTCCAGGACTGTGAGACAAAACATTTGTTTTATGTAAAGCCACCCAGTTTGCGGTCATTTGTTAAAGCAGCCACAGGAAACTCATATGCATGGACAGGAGGAGTGAGCTGGGGTCTCTGCATGCTGGGTCCGGGCTGAACATGGCTGAGATCCTGGGCCCAGAAGGGAGTAAGGCATGCCCACAGACAGCCAGGGTGTAGCAAGATAAATGCCATGAAAGAGGTGCAGTTATTATTGTTCTCATCACCATTATTAGTATTGAGTCATTATTCATCTCCGTGATATGGGGCGCTCATTACCCCCTCGACTCCAGCCCATCCCGCCATTCTGCGACCCAGTTAATGGAACGCCCTTCTTTTGCTGAGGCTAGAGCGGCCAGATCAAACACTGGATGCCCAGTGAAGTTTGAATTTCAGATAGATGAGGAAAGATGTTTTCGCATTAAGTATGTTCCTGTTTAACTGCCTTCCTCTTCCATTCTTAGCTTAAAGCTGTTGTATTTACAAATAACCTTTTAATTGTGGAATTGACAAATCTGATGGCAGAAACGCTGCGAAGAGCATATTCAGAGCTCCCCGTGTCTCCTTGGCCCAGTTTCCCTGAAAGTTAACGTCTTACGAGAGGACCGGGCATTTGTCAAAGCTGAGAAATTAACACTGGGCGGTGCTGTTTGATGCTGCACTCCAGACTTTATTGGATGTCCCCACTTCACCCACAGATGTCCTCTTTCGGTTCCGGATCCCATACTACATTTAGTCATCACCTTGCCCCAGTCTCCTCTAGCCTGTGACAGTTTTGCAGGCTTTGTTTTTCTCATGACCTTGATAGTCTGGTAGAGTGCTGGCTGGCTATCTCCTAGGACCACTGAATGTCCCCCACCCCAATCTGTTTTTTTTTTTTAATATTTATTTATTCATTTATTTTGGCTGCACTGGGTCTTAGTTGCGGCACATGGGATCTTTTGTTGCAGCATGCGTACTTCTTAGCTGTAGCAGGCGAACTCTTAGTTGCGGCATGTATGCGGGATCTAGTTCCCCGACCAGGACGCCCTGCATTGGGAGCGTGGAGTTTACCCACTGGACCACCAGGGATGTCTCCCCCACATCTGGGTTTGTCTGATGTTTTCTTGTGATTAGATGGGGGATATCTGGGGAGAGGACCACAAAGGTGACGGGTCCTCCATATCATACCATCCCAGGGGTACCTGATGTCTGCATGACTTTTCACTGTGATGTGAACGCTGCGCTTCATGCTCAGGGGCACCACGAACATTCCCTAGACATCTTCAGGAACCAGACTGAGTTTTGGTTCCTTGAAAGCAGAAGACAGCGATAGCACGTACTGGGCACCAGGCCAGGCCCTGGGATACATCCCCTTCACGCTGCTGGAAGACGGATTTTAATGGGAGAACATGGATGTGGAAGAACTTCTCCAACTGCAGAGCCTGGAATCCTGAAATGGTCCTCTTATCTTTTTCCCAAACAGTTTCCCGATATGCACACTTTACAGCCCCAGTAAGCGATAAGAGAGGCAGCCGCTTTTGAGAGGTTTGCCTGAAGCATGTTCCTCTAACTTACAGCCTAAAGAACATCAACTGAGCCATTTTAACTCTCAGAGTTGATTTAATCTGCACAGCAGCTCCATGATGTTATCCAAATTATCCGGGGAGAACGGAGGCTCAGAGAGGCTAAGGTACCTCCTGAAGATCACACAGCAGCTCGGGTCTGCTTACACCCACCAACTCTGCTCCCTATTGCAAGAAGCCTCAGTAGTTAAGTTGCATCTCCCCTAGAATATGTTCTTAAAAGGAGGGGGTGGGGCAGGCCAGCGTGAGAACTGGGTTAGTTACAGGGGCCGGTAAGCAGGATTTTCCAACCTCAGCACTGCTGACATTTGGGACCGGATGATTCTCTGTGGTGGGGCTGTCCTGTGCATTATAGGATGTTGAGCAGCGTCCCTGGTCTCCACCCATCAGATGCCAGTGATAGCATCCCCCAGTTGTGACAACCAAAAATGTCTCCAAGTTTTCCCCAGGGGGTCAGAGGAGAGATGCTCTGTGTAAGCATAGGAGGCGAGGTGGCTCCTCAGAGCTGTGATTTGCATTTCTAGCAAACTCCAGAGCCCTGTTGGGTGGTCAGACCCCTTCCCAGCTCTGGGAAGGAAACCTCCCTCCATCATCCCCGTCACTGGCTGGCTTGGAAGACGTCGGACATTTGCGATTTAATAAGAAAAGTCTAAGCTCCCCTGACTCAGGGGAGCCTTGTGCTCAGCGATCTGTACTGTTTACACCAAACAATGACTTACGTACGGCAGAAAGCTGGTGATATGCCGGTATGTGCAGAGCAAGAAAAACCAGAGGGGCTGTCAGCTCTCCTGGCCTGACTCATGCGCTGCCATGCTGGGAGCGCAGCCAAGGCCTGACTCACGGCAATGTCATACCTGTGCCCTCAACCCAGGGACGGCACCCCTCTGAGAAAATATTGGCTAAACCCACGACAATTGGGCTTGGCTGTATCCTTGCTTGCAACACCTAGGGTGTGAAGGGGTGTGGGACCCATGATGGCCTTGCACCCTTGGTAGCCCCGGGCTGTTTGTAGGAGGAAGGTTGAGTCAGCCATGGAGGTTGGTGCCAGGCCGAGACCCCTGGAGAAAGAGTGAAGGAGCGAGCAGAATTTCAGAGATGCACCTTCTGGTTCTGTGTATTCATTCTCGTTTTTAACTTTTTTAACAAACTGAGGTGAAATTCCTACCACATAAAACTAACCTGTCTTAGTCCTGCTCTAACAAACTACCATAGACTGGGTGACTTAGAAACGATAGAAATTTATTTCTCAAAGTTCTGGAGGTTGCCAAGTTCGAGATCAAGATGCCGGCTGATTTATTTCACTCGGCATGATGTTTTCAGAGTTCATCCACATTGGCACATGAATCAGGGTTTCATTCCTTTTCGAAGCAGGATAATATTCCATCGTGTGGATGGACCACATTTTGTTTATCCATTCGTCAGTTGATGGCATTGTATTTTTGGGCTATTGTGAGTAGTACTTTTGGACAGCAGTAGTATAAATTTATTTTATTTATTTATTTGTGGCTGCGTTGGGTCTTCGTTGCTGCGCGTGGGCTTTCTCTAGTTGTGGCGAGTGGGGGCTACTCTTCCTCGTGGTGCGCAGGCTTCTCATTGCCGTGGCTTCTCTTGTTGCCGGGCACGGGCTCTAAGCGTGCGGGCTTCAGTAGTTGTGGAACACAGGCTCAGTAGTTGTGGCGCACGGGCTTAGTTGCTCCACGGCATGTGGGATCTTCCCGGACCAGGGCTTGAACTCATGTCCCCTGCACCAGCAGGCGAATTCTTAACCACTGCACCAGCAGCGAAGTCCCAGTAGTGCTGTTTGAGTATTGTTTGAACACCTGTTTTCAATTCTTTGGGGTCTATACTTAGGAGTGGAATTGCTGGGTCATGTGGTAATTCTATGTTTAACCTTTTGAGGAACCGCCAAAGCGTTTTCCTCGGTGGCTACAGCATTTCACATTCCCACCAGCAGTGCACAAGGGTTTTGATTTCTCCACACTAACATTTGTTATTTTCCTTTTTTTTTGGCCAAGTGAGTGGGTTTGATTTGCATCCATTTATCTGCTCTGTGCAGACTCTGTCCCAAGCATTGCGGGGTGTGGGGGTGGGAGCAGTCCCCTGGCCTGGAAGAATTTTCAGGGACACATGAAAAAGTGGGAGCATATGTCACTTCACCAGGCAGAGGGGCATCCAGGAAGACTTCCTGGAGGGGGTGGTAGATAGCAATGGGTTAGGCCAAGCATCTCTAACTATGGCCCACGGGCTGGCTGCCTGTTTTCACAAATACACTTTTATTGGAACCTATCCACTCTCACTCATTTACACGTTGCCTGTGGCTGCTTTGCACTACAATGGCAGAATTGAGTCATTTCAAGAAAATGTATGACTAGGAAAGGTAAAAATGTTTACGTCAGGCTCTTTATAGAAAAAGTTTGCAGGCTTTTGGGTCAGGCCAAGGAGGAGCAGTGTGTGCATCGCCCAGACTCATGTGGAGATGGTGTGTTGGGGAACTGTGTTCTAGGTTTTCCGTCTGGCTGGGGTGTTCAGTGCCTGAGGGGAGCGTAAGAGATGAGGCCGGGGAGTGGGGGGACTCTAGGGGTAATTGTCTCCTATGCTGAGCTGAGGAGGTTGACGGTGGGGCCCGTGCTGGCTCTACTCTCTGTTTTCTCATCCTTCTCTGGGCCGGGAGGCTGGCCTCTAACGCATTGATGGCTCCTTGTTCGGTGTGGTCAGTAGGAGGTCCCTGAGGGGCACTGAGGGCAGGAGGGAAGTGGTTTGGGGAAATGGTCCTCTGGGGTCCCTCCTGCCAGGAGGCTCTGCAGTGGCTTCATCTCCTGCTGAAGGCCACACTCCCCTCCCCAGCACACAGTGCCTGCCCTTCCCTCACCCCTGCTGCCTTGGGGTAGTAACAGCCCCCCAGTGTTGCTCATCCTGGGTGCTGGACCAGCCCTGCTGGCTTCCCAAACCCTGAGTTTTTGCCCATTCTCCCCAGTCACCCAGGTGAACATCCAGCTGAGCTGTGTCCTAGGGGATGCAGGGACCTACTTCCCCGTAGAAGGATTCTCTCCCTTTCTTTTTATAGTGGATGAAAACAACAAAATTTATTTTTTATGGGCTCTTTGTGCCCCCCACACCGCCAAATTCATCTGTTGAAATCCTAACCGACAATGTGATGGAATTAGGAGGTGGGGCCTTTGGGAGGTGATTAGGTCATAAGGGTGGAGCTGTCATGAATGGGATTAGTGCCCTTATAAAAGAGACCCCAGAGAGCTCCCTCACCCCTTCTGCTAAGTGAGGATACAGTATATACTGTATTGATATATATATCAATATTTATCATCTGCATCTAGGAATCAGGCTTGTGCCAGAACCCAACCATGCTGGCACCTTGGTCTCAGACTTCCAGCCTCCAGAACTGTGAGAGGCAAAGATCTGTTGTTTACAAGACCCAGTCTATGGTATTCTGTGACAGCAGCCTATGCTGATTAAGACAGTCTGTATTATCTCCCTGTTTCTACAAGTCAGGAGCCCAGCACAGAGTAGCTGGTCCTCTGCTCGGTGTCCCACAAAGCGGTAATCAAGATGTTGGCCAGGGTGGGAGTCTCACCTGAGGCTCCTCCTCCAAGCTCCCTGGGTGTTGGCAGAACCCAGTTCCTTGTGGTTGTAGGACTGAGGCCCTCAGCTCCTTGAGGCTGCCTATCCTCTCCATCAAGCTTCCTTAAGGCCCACAGCATTGCAGCTCTCTGCTGCTTCCAATTTCTGACTTCTAGATGCTCTTTTTTTAAAAAAAATGTTTCTTCAAGTCCAGCTACTTAGTTTAATTTTGGGTTATCCAACATTATTTTTTTAAAAATTGTGATAAAATACACATAAGAGAAATTACCATTTTAATCCTGCCTTTTTTGCTTCCTTTGCTTATTTTAACTTGAAGTATAATTGATTTACAGTGTTGTGTTAGTTTCAGGTGTACAGCAATGTGGTTCAATTAATATGTGTGTGTGTATATATATATATATACATGCATATATGCATACACACACATACATGTACACACACACACACACATATATATATATTCTTTTTCAGATACTTTCCCCTTATAGGTTATTACAAAATATTGAGTATAGCCCTTTTTAAGTGTACACTTAAGTGGCATTAAGTACATTCACATTCTTGTGGAACCATCACCACCGTTCATCTCCAGAACTTTTTCATTTTCCCCAGCTGAAACGCTATCCTCATTAAACACTAACTCCCCATTCTCCCCTCCCCCAACCCCTGGCAACTACCATTCTACTTTCTGTCTATGAATCTGACTACCCTAGGAACCTCATGAGAGTATTTGTCCTTTTGTAACTGGCTTATTACACTTACTAATGTCCTCAAGGTTTATCCATGTCACATGTGTCAGAATTTCATTCCTTTCGTGGCTGACAAATATTCCATTGAACGGATATACCACATTTTTTTACCCATTTATCTGTTGATGGAACTTGGGTTGCTTCCACTATCCAACGCACTTAAAAAATTTTTTTTGATTAAAAATATTGTGGTTAAAAAATGACATAACCTAGGGACTTCCATGGTGGCACAGTGTTTAAGAATCTGCCTGCCAATGCAGGGGACAGGGGTTCGAGCCCTGGTCTGGGAAGACCTCACATGCTGCGGAGCAACTAAGCCAACGTGCCACAACTACTGAAGCCCGCGTGCCTAGAGCCCGTGCTCCGCAACAAGAGAAGCCACTGCAGTGAGAAGCCCGCGAACCGCAATAAAGAGTAGCCCCCACTCTCTGCAACTAGAGAAAGCCCGCGTGCAGCAACAAAGACCCAACACAGCCAAAAATTAATTAATTAACTTAAAAAAGACATAACCTAAAATTTACCGTCAGACCCTCGATTATGTCAGGACCACCCAGGATAACCTCCCTTTAGATGGACTCGAAATCAAATGATTTGGGACCTTAATTGCATCTTCAAAAATCCCTTCACTTTGGCCCTGTAATGTAGCCTAATTAAGGGAGTGACATCTCAACTATTCACTGGTCCCACACGTAAGTACGGTAGTATACCAGGCAGGAGTCTTGGGAATCTGAATCCCGCTTACCATGAGCTCTACCGCTTGCCATTGCCCATGGGTGGTTATGAAGGGATGGCTTAGGAGGCCCATGGGTGGAATTGGGGGTGGGAGACCCTTGTCCCTCATCAGAAACACACTGCCCCATCCTTCCGAATAAAGACAACCTGCATCGAGATGGTGAAAGCCCTTTGTCCCCTGGGCTGTGGGCCTCAATGCCCTAGATGATCAGCCTGGATGACGAGACTCCCCAGGCAGGAATGGAGGGACCACATTCATGTGCAAGTCCTCTGTCCCCATACACAGTGGAGACGTCTGTTCACTTTTGAGACCTTTTGGAGGTGACTGGCCCCTGGCTTTTGTCCTCACTGGGGTCCAAGGGGATCCCTCGGAAAGGTTTTCAACGGGCTGGCTGGCTGACTGCCAGAAGCTTTTACCAAGCTTATTGATTTGTGGCGACAGAGGACTTTTTGCAGACAATCCGAGGGTTGAGTCCCCATGGCTCATGTTGTCCTGGGCACCCGGAGGCTGTGTACCGAAGGTGGCAGCTCTCAGGCGAGGCTGCTTGCGTGCATGTGCCTCCCAAACACACCTGGTTGAGTCACCGGGGAAACCAGTGGGCAGTGAGGCTGGCCGGAGGGGTTCCATGCGACTCGTGAGCTCCTTCAGGGATCGGTATCCCACTTTTGGGTCCACTTTGGGGTCCTTGGGGAAGTCCTTGAGTCTCTTTTCCACACCTGCCAAATGGGGTTTCGGGATGGGTGGATCGCCAGGTGAAGGCTGTAAGGCGCCTGGCGCATAGGGAGCTCTCACCCACGGGGGCCACCATCATTGATGACAGCTCCTCCTGGGCAGGGAGGTGGCCCCTGTGAGCACAGGTCCTTTCAGACCTCCTCTCTCCACCACCATCCACCCTTGCACAGCCTGTAAGACCAGGACAAAGCCTCGTCATTCCTCTGCAAAATCTCTCCACCCATCCAGAGTTAGAACCATTTGCTTTTTCTTCCCAGACAGGGCAGGGTTCCCTGGGTCATGGGGCTGGCAGAATTCTGAGCACCAGCACCGATCCTGGGTAGAAGGTTCTGCTGAAGCCTTCTGCTATACCTTCCAGCTTGTGCTGCGTCCTGCGGGGCTGCCTGGCCAGTGAACTTGTAGGAGGAGTGAGGTCTGAGCCACTGCTGCCCCTTAGTGCATGCACTAGGTGCTCAATAAATGCCTGTCTGGTCTTTTCAATGAAGGTAAAACTTGCATGCGGCTGAGTGCACTAATCTGAAATGTACGTGCAGTGGATTTCACTGAAGTGACCATCACCCAGATCAAAATGTGGGAGCATCCAGTGCCCCCCAAGGCTCCCTCTGCCAGTGAGGGAAACTTTGCCTCTGACCTCTGTCCCCGGAGATGAGTTTCACCAGCTGTTGATTTTACTGGTGGAACTCACTGTGGAATCACCATTATGGCCTCTTTCACATTTGGTTTCTTTCCTCAGTTTTGTGCCCACGGGGTTCCACATTCTGTATGTAGCGGGCCTTTTCCCCCCCGATCGGTGTATAGTATCCCATTAAATGAATATACTATAGTTCATTCATTGATGACATTTGGGTTCTTTTCTCATTTCCTCCCGCCCTCTCTCCCTCCCTCCCTCCCTCCTTCCCTCCCTCTCTCTCTTTCTTTCTTCCTTTCTGGCCACTGTCAGTAATGCGGCTATATTTTTTTAGTGTGGACATATGGATTTATTTCTTTAGGGGTATATACCTAGCAGTGGCCTCACAGGGTCGTAGCTTTGGTAGATACTGGCAAATGGTTTTCCAAAGTGGCTGGACCAATTTATTACTCTTGAAAGCGAAACAACCACCCCGAGGAGAGAGCGCAGCTCCCTAAAAAGCATGGCCCACAGAGTCAGCAAAAAGAAAATCCTGGACATGAAACTTGGACCAGATTTGAGAGCATCTCCCAGACTGGGTTGTGGGGGTGGGGCGCGGCCAGCAGGTAAGCGACTAATACTTGGGTTGGATTTTGTGAAATGAGACATCCCTGCCACCTCCAATCTGGAGAACGCTTGTCACGCCCACTTTACACATTTCTCAGGTCCCGATTCCGACCGTCACCAACCCTCGCGTCCACGGGGGATGGTCTTTAAGGCAAATACTGAAAATATCGAATGTAGCTTCGGACAGATTTAGCTTTGTGTTCCACCGCTGCCGGCTTCAGCCATGCGTGACTTTGTTGGGGGCAAGTCGCCTGCCCTCTCTGTGCCTTGGGTTTCCTCTTCTGTAAAATGGGAAAGGCGTTCGGGGCATGGTGGAACTCCCAAGGGCGCTAGGAAGATTAAGGAGACACTGATAGAAAGTGACTTAAAAATCCCGGCTCCCTGTGGGCGACCAACAGATGTGCCTGGGTCTCAGCTGCCGGTGGCTGGTGGAGAAAGATTCCTTTCCTTTCCTCGGAAGATTTGTGACCGTTTACAAGCGCTCGGCCTTGCCAGCAGAGTTCACATAGGCACTGGGCCTCCCAGCCCCATCCACATTCCCCTTCTCACTCCGGTGGGGGGAGTCAGGGATCCCGGCCAGGGCATCACTTTCCCTTCTCGTGTCTGCCTGCTGCCAGCACAGCCCTCTGCCCCGAAAGCTCGCAGCCTGGGCCGTTGGATGTGCTTCCAGGGGCCAGTGGCATACACTCTGTGTTATGTAAGTTCTGAGGTGAGTTTTGGAAAACTCCACCCTCTCCCACCACCACCTTTTTTTTTTTCTTTTTTTTCTCCTCGAGGTTTTCCAGTGTCACCCAAACACCCAGCTCTGGGAGTTGGGGTGGGCTGGAGGGGAGCAGTTGTTTACATGTCTTGGTGAGAACAGTGTGTCTGAAGGCCAGGGCAAGATGTGTGCGAGTGCTTTCGACTGGGGAAAAACAAATGTGATTTGAGAAATTAAAAAAAAAAAAAAAAGAAGAGGAAAAATGAAATGGAAAACAACTGCTCGCAGAACTGGAACTTTGAGGCACGGCCCCAATTGTAGGATTTCGAACGACCTGGGGAAGAATGTTCTGGAATACTCCAGGAGGCTCTTGTGCTCCTGGCAGGCTGACGGCTCGTGCCCCTCACCCTCCACACCACATCACTCGGGCTGCTCCGGACGGACGGACGTGCCGAGGAGGACAAACAGCTGCTTCTTTTCCAGGGGTTGCAAGCCTGCGTCCCCAGGCGCTTAAAAATAGCCATGGTTTCTTGCAGACCTGAGTCTAACAATCAGGGTTTTCTTCTGATGTAAAAACTTTTCCACCGTAAGGGCAGTTTTTTGAAAATATGTGTAGTGAGAGAGAGTTTTCCTTTTTTTTTTTTCCTCCCAGGAGTAGTTGTGAAGGCTTGAGTTTAAAATGGCCAGTCCAGTGTCATGTTGTCGTGTGTGTGTGTGTGTGTGTGTGTGTGTGTGTGTGTGTGTTTGAGGCTTAGGATTGATGGAGGGGAGAAGGAAACTAATATTGAAGACCTACTATGTGCCAGGCCCTGTATGGAGCTCCCTGGGTCCTCAGGACTAAGAGACCCATTCGTATTTCCACCACTTTATTGGGGGGGAGGGGGAACTGAGGCACAACGGATCCTCAGCTGAGCCAGGAGTTCGACTGTTTGATTTTGAAGCCTCTGATCCTGACCCAGGCTTGTTCCCCTGTATGAGCCTCAGAGGGTCCAGGAACCCCCTGACACTGAAGGCAACCTGCCGACATATTTATGTAAAATGAATGCTCTCCAACTTTCATCACCCGGGAGCCCAGGACATCAAAAAGAAACACAACTACCCCTCCAGAAAAGGTTTTTGAGAGAACCACGGCCTAGAGCTTGGGTCAAGTTGCTTCTCTTTTCCGGGCCTCAGTTTTGATATTTGAGAAATGGGTTGTATCTCCTGGTACCTGCCGGATATGTGATCCTGAGCCCCTCCCCACATCCCACCAGATGTTGATGTGTCCACGGGCGAGGAGGCTTTTTCCCACCTTCATAGTGCAGACGTATAACGAGACCACCTTGATCTTGGCAGGAGAAGCTCAGGGCTGACTTCTGACTTCTGGGGGCCTGAGGCACATTTGCTTTTGCCTTACGTTTCTACCTGGCTGAGAGGACCAATTGTCACAAAACGACCAGGTCGTCAGATATAGCAAATAAAACACGAGGTGCCCAGTTAAATTTGAGATTCAGGTAACACATTTTTTAGCATAAATATATACCAAGTATCGCTTGGAATGGGACATACTTCCTCCATTTTAAACAAAAGTTAAAGAATTTAATGATTTCCATAGGACTTAAAATTTTCATTTTCACCCTCTGAAGTAAGAAAAAATAAAACTTTTTTTTTCTGCCCTAAAATAATGTTTTTTCTTTTGATGTTAAAGAAATCAAGACATTTCTGTGGACTCCTAAAAGTACCAGGCCTCCTATTCCTGATGTATCAGCTGGTCCTGGAGAAAGTGGCCTTCCCTTAAGCCCATGTCCCCTGGGTGGAAAGTGACCACGGGGTTTCCCTTATGTGATACTGCCCGGCATCTCCCAAGCCTCGGGTCAGTGCAGGGCCCAGAACCAGGTTCTGGGAAAAATCGAGGGGGAGAAGTGTTGCCTGTTCAGGTCGATCTGCCCCTCGCAGAGACGCTTCCGGCCCAGACGGGCTCCCTTTGAATATGAGGAAGCATGAATCAGACCTCGGTGGCCTGGCAGGCAAGCCCCAGTGAGGTGTCTTTTCAAGGGGCCACCTGAGTGTTCACCCCTTTGCTCGCTGGCCTTCTGGTGGCCTGGGGTTTGGGGACAAATTTAGATCATTTGCCATCTGACCGAAATGGACCTTTAAAGATTTCCCAGGGTCTTAACAAATTCTTTGTCACCAGGACTTTCTCGAGGAACCGGTAGAGGACCGGAGACATCTCGGCGGCTCAGGCCCCAGCTGGGTTTTACTGAGACAAACCAGGTGGATCAGACATTTGGGGTCCAAAAGGCCTGGAGTTGCCTTTGATTTCTGCCTGGCTATGATTTCGGAGATTTCTGCCTGGTTGTGAAAAACAAACTGTAACAAAAGCCCATCGCCAGATTGAGCACATGAAAGGTAGGATACCCAGTTAAATTGGCATTTCAGATAAACAGCGATTTTAAAAGTATAAGTATATCCCAAATTTTGCATGGAATGGGATATACTAAAAAGTTATCCACTGTTTACCTGAAATTCAAATTTAACGGGTGTCCTGTGTTTTATCCTGGGACCCTGCAGGGCAAGAGAGAAAACTCAGGGAGAGGCGGGGATGGGGACGCACCCATCCTAGCTTGAGGTCCTAGTGGGTGCCAGGTCACCGACGTCATCTCCTTACATCGTCATCACAGCCAGTGCACAGATGAGGAAGCTGAGAGTGGAGGGAAGTTGGTGCAGAATGAGGGCATTTCCTGGTGGGTAGCTGCAGGTATGCCCACGGGAGCATGAAGAATTCAGGCTTAATCCTGCCAGGGTCAAAATGGGGC
Source organism: Grampus griseus (assembly GCF_964374135.1). Lineage (NCBI taxonomy): Eukaryota > Metazoa > Chordata > Mammalia > Artiodactyla > Delphinidae > Grampus > Grampus griseus. The sequence goes on along the minus strand of NC_139019.1, from coordinate 159,525,826 downwards.
AGGACTCCTCAAAAAGTTAAACGTAGCATTACCGCTTGACATAGCTATTCCGTTCCTGGGGACCTACCCCCCCGGAATTGAAAACAGATGTTTACACGAATACTTGCACACGCATGTCCACAGTAGCACTAGTCAGCATCGCCAAAAGAAACAGAGGAATTCCCTGGTGGTCCAGTGGTTAGGGCTCCATGCTCCCACTGCAGGAGGCATGGGTTCTATCCCTGGTCGGGGAGCTAAGATCCTGCATACCTCAAGGTGCAGCCAAAAAATAAATAAGGTAGAGATAACCCGGATGTCCATCGATAGATGAATGGATAAACAAAGTGTGATCCAACCATACAATGGAATATTACTCAGCCATACAAAGGAATGATTCATGCTACAATGTGGATAAACCTCAAATAAACCTGAGTGGAAGGAAGCCCAGACACAAAAGGTTATATAGGATTCCACTTACTTGAAATACCCAGAACATAAAAATCCATAGAGACAGGAAGTAGATTGGTGGTTGCCAGGGCCTGATGGAGGAGGGGATGGGGAGTGACTGCAGACGGGGACGGGATCTCCTTTTGGGGGTGATAGAAGTGTTCAGGAACTAGATAAAGGTGCTGGTTGCCCAACACTGCAAATGTACTAAATGCCACTGAATCACACACTTGAAAACTGTTAAAATGGTCAATGTTATGCGTATTTTAACACAATTTAAAAAAAATATCCGGCAGGGGCTGGCTAGGAGGAGACTTGGGCTACCATCAGGCCCGTGGCCAGGGTCCCAGAAGAGTTGCGAACAGGGACCCTCTTTGGTTGGATAACTGCTGCCAGGAGCTGTGCCGGATACGGATGTCAGGTCCCATTGAATGCTGGGGAGCAGGGACCTCTGGTGTGCCCCCTTTGCAGAAGTGGCAACTGAGGCCCATGAAGTCAGGGAGCTTGCACAGGGACTCAGCATGGCCAGCTGGGATTGCAATGTGGGCCTGTGTGGCCCCGAGCCCAGGAGTTCGTTCCAGGGAAAGCCATCTGCAGGCTGAGGGTGCTGAGTCACCGCTGGGGGTGGGACCACAAGAGCCATCACGGGACGTTAGGGAGGGAGGGGGCGAACGGCTCCTCCTCTGACAGCCCCAAGGCAGGCAGCCTCACGGTCTGTGCCGCCCACCCCAGGCGGGCCCAGCACGCCGGGGCCAACAGAAGATCAGAAGAGAGCTCGAATCCCAAAAATCAGGAGGTGCTTTGGTTAAAAGCCTGGTTCTTGGAGCCAGGTAGCTGACCCTGTTGGGCTGGGGGTGGGGCTTCACCCCTCTGAGGCTCAGTTTCCCCTCTGAACCTACCCCTCTCCCCCGTGGGTCAGCGGAGCATTCGCAGAAGGTGCTGCTCTATGGAGGCTGGTGCAGCGTTGAGCTCAACCCCTGGAGAGTTCACCATCCTCCAGGGCATCTCGCCAGGGACGTGAAACCCGTCCCCCAGGGGCCTGGACATCTACTTATTTGTTTAATTGAGAAACTTGAGTCACAGAGAAGACATAGGCTCGATCGGAAATGTTTGAACAGGACCAAAGTCAGCCCACCCTGCTGGGAAGTGGGGACCAGGGGCAGGCACACACAGAGTGCTCTGGCTAGGTGATTTAGGACAATCGATCGATTGACGATTGATAATCCTTTCTCTGATGAAAGAAAATGAGGCAGCAGAACTGGTCATCTTGTTCTTGGAAGAGAGAGTGGTTCTCTGATGGGCAGAACTGAGCAGAAAAGCACTGCATTCCACGAGAAGGAGAGTTAGAGACAGACAGAGAGAGTGAGAAGGAGAGGGATAAAGAGAGAGAGGGGGACCCTGAGACTGGTTGATAGAATTCAGCCTTTGGGCTTCTTTGAATTGAAGCCCTGATGGGATGCAAGTCTTCACTTGACAGATGCGGAAACTGAGGCCGGGAGGGGGTACCAGTCCCCTCCGTTCACCATCACCCAGGCCTGTTGGCCTGCCGTGGCCCTCAGCTTCACTGGTGCCCCCGATCACTCTCCCGCGTCCCCCAGCCCACAAGTCCCCTTTGGCCAGTTAAAAATAGCTGGTGGAGGACGACGGTGACTTCTGAAAGGGGCCTCAGAACCCAGGCGGCGGCGATGTGCAGCCAGCGACGGCGCTAATTGCGGCAGCCACACAGGGTACAAAGGCGCCTTCAGGGGAACTGGCGCGTCTGGATCAGATTTCTGGAGAGCAAACGTTTCTTTCATTTCCCTGAGCCCCGGCAGGGATCTGTCCTAACGGCAGAAGAAAACATCCCCTGGAAGGGAACAGGATCTCATTTGGGGTGTGAGGGTGCGGGGGGAGCCCCAGGGCACTACTGAACGGTGGCACTTAGGGAAGCTCCCAGCACACCCCGCAGCAGCCCCCCATTTAGGGTAAGTTGGGAGGACTTCCCTCTCCTCCAGTTTTATGAAAGCGTCTGTGTAGAACTGGCATTCTTTCTTTCCTAAACCTTTGGGGAAATTTACCAGTGACGCCATCCTGACCTGGCTTTCTACCTGGGAAGGTTCTCCACCACCCCATCAACTTCTTCCGTGGATACGGGGCTATCCTGGTGATCCATTTCCTCTTGAGTGAGTTTGGGGAATTTGTGTCTTTCAAAGAATTTGTCTGTGTCATCTGAGCCATTGAACTGATTGGAATCAAGTTGTTTATAATGTGCCCTTGTGATCCTTTTAATACGTGTAGGATCTGTCCTGGGGTCCCCTCTCTCCTTCCTGACATTGGTCATTTGTGCCTTATTTTCCTGATCTATGTGGCTCAGTCCAGGATGAGAAGCCCCAAACCCTGGTGTTGAGTTTGTCCCAAAATTCGGGCAGTAGTGGGCTTTGTTGTCCTCGCTGTTCTGATGGCAATGACATCGGAGGCCCTTATGGAAAGGCAACCCCGCCCAGCTCAAAGCACAGGAAGCCTTCCTATGTAAGGGTGATGATGGTCCATCTTCTGAGTCTGCCCTCCGAACTCCCAAAGTTTAACTTCTAAGCATAGACCAGATAGAACATGAGCCCCAAAGTCTGGAAAACCCTGGCTCAAATCCGTTACTTTTCGTCAGGGCTGGGATAGGGTAAGGCAAGTGAGGCATCCAGGTGCAAAATTTAAGGAGGTGTCCGTCAGCAGGCTTGTGGAAGGCAAGGCTGGAAAAAACTCCCCGAGACAACTTGGCCACGTGGTCTTGGGTTACCGTGACAACACATGATGCTACTCCTCCCTTGCTGCATCTGTGAAGAGGGGGAGGGGATGGTACTAGAACTGATGCGTGGGTTAAATGAGATAATATATGGACGCCACGCCCAGGGAAGTAAAAGCCCTGGAAATAATGATAAGAATTCATAATAATTACTCAGCCTCCTAGGGCCTCTCTTCTAAGTGTTTAGTGCTTACAACAACGCAGGAACTATTGTTTGTTCCATTTTACAGATGAGAAGACTGAGACCCAGAGCTGGTGGCAGAGGCAGGATTCGAACCCTGGCCGTCAGGCCCCCAGCCTGTGTGCACTTTGTGCGTCATCGCTGTGCACATCCGAAATCACAGCTCCACCCGAGTTCCTCTCCCCCGATAGCGCCTGGGTTTGCATCCTTGGCTGGAGAAAAGTGATTTAAAACAGGAACACCCACGGTGGCCCTGACTCTGCCTAAGTTCTGGAAGCGGGGCAGCCTCGGGACTCTGAACTTGGCTGGCGTTTTCCCCCAGCCCCGGGGCCCAGGGACGGGGGTTTGGCCTGTCTTAGGCCCCAAACCACCTGCTCAGCCCAGCATCCAGCCAGCCTGCGTGCGAGTGAGGGAGAGAGGGGACCCTCCGCTGTCTTTATATACCGGGGTTATTTTTAACCCGGCCTTCCAGAACATTACGGAGCTTCCTCTCTCCGATTCGCAGGAAGCCCTACTTGGCCGTGTTTCCTGCTAACACGCGGCCCCGAGATTGCTGAGAACAACAGGTCCAAGACTGCTCGGCTCCGGGAAAAAAAAACCTGGCTCCCTTTCAAAGCCCTGACAAAACTCTTTCAGAGCTCTGCGCTCCCGCCAGCCCGAGCATGGCCCCCACGGCGCTGACAAATTGGTCGAGACCATGCCCAGGGCTCGCAGGCAGGGGCCCCCGACTACATCATCCCTTCCCAAGGTGGGAAGAAAGTGTGTGCCCTCCCTCCACCCCCAACTGGATAGACAAATACCTGCATTGGTGGATATTTTTATGCTTCTGTTTTTTATTTTCTTCCATGTATTTTTATTGAGACGAAATTCACGTAACAGAAAATTAGTCATTTTAAAGTGGAAAATTTGGTGGCATTGGGTACATTCACCATGTTATGCAACCACCATCTCTGATTCCAAAACATTTTCATCACTCCAAAATAAAACCCGGTCCCCGTGAGCAGTCACTCCCCATTCCCCCTGCCCCAGCCCCTGGCAACCACTAATCTGCTGTCTGTTTCTATGGATTTGCCAGCTCTGGACATTGCATATAGATGGAATCATTCACTGTGTGACTTTTAGTGTCTGCCTTCTCTCACGTAGCATCATGTTTTCAAGGTTCATCCACACTGCAGGATGAATCAGCACTTTATTCTTCTTCATGGCTGAGTAGTATTCCATTGTATGGGTGCCCCCATGTTTTCTTTCTCCACTCCATCGTTGATGGATGGATTTTGCTTTCCAACATACGTGGAAGGCTTGGGTTTGGAAGAAATTATGTTTGTCAATGTCGTGTCACTTTCCTCTTGGAAACGTTGCTGTTTGCTGCAGAGCAATTCATCAATGATGTCTGCACTTTGGCGGAAGGTGTGGAGAAGACGTGGTTCTGGACAGAGGCATCTTAACCCTTCTGTTCTGGTTTGACCTTTTCTTCCTGTGGTCTTCTGTGTGCGGCGATGGTTTCTCACGGGGAGGCAGTGGGGTGTGGTGGGCAGCCAGGACCTGATTCAATCCAGCTTCCTTCACTTACCAGCCACGTGATGCTGGACAAAGCCCTATGGTTCTCTTAAAGCCTAAAACCTTTGTACTCTGACATCGGCTCCCAGTATCCAGAGAAACTTGGCTCCGGCGGGGCCCTCTCTTTTACAAATGTGGAAACTGAGGCTTGGAGAGGGTGTGTGACTTGCCCAGGGTCTCACAGGTACAAGAAGCGCTGGGGATGCAGCCCCAGCCCCAGCCTAAACTTGGGTGGGCTCCTCTCCTGGTTGGGCTTGGGAATCCCTGCAAGCAGCCCCTCCCCTGTCCCTCCTGGTCTCCTTTCTTTGGCCACAGCCCTCAGAGAAGCCACTGCCTCCTTCTCTGATCTCTCTTGTCATCACCTCCTGGGGTCACCCATCCTGTTTGTGGCTTTGTCTCAGATGGGATCTTGTCACCACATCCAAAGACATTTGCCTGAGTCCGTGGTTTTTACCTGGGGGAAATTCTGCACTCCAGGGGATATCTGGCCATGTCTGGGGACATTTTTGGTTGTCACAACTGGGGTTAGAGGGTGCTATTGGTTTTGAGTGGGTAGAGACCAGGGAAGCTGCTCAACACCTTACAGTGCACGGGACACCCCCCCACCCACAGGGGATGATGGATTCCAAATGTCGATAGTGCTGAAGGCGAGAACACTGCCTTGACATGAGAGACCTTGTTTGCTGTCTGTTATTCTATCATCTGTCATCAATCTATCTATCAATTATCTATTTGTCATCTATCGATCATCAATCAATCATCTATCGATTATCTATTGACCATCCATCTAATAATCTGGTGTCTATCAGTTATCTGTCTATATCTATCTACCACATCTTGTATCATCTATCAATTATCTGTCTATCTATCTATCTATTATCTAGCTATGTATCTACCTACCTATCACAGAGAATGATCCAGTCCCAAATGTCAGCAGTGCTGAGAAACCCCAACCCAGTGAAGGCTCAGATATCTGTAACAGAACGGGCAAGGTCCTTTCTGGGCTGGGTCCTTCTCACCTCCCACCGCCTTTGATCCTCCTATAGCCCTGTGAGGTGGGATCCTTTATCCCCAGGTGAGGAAACTGGGACCCAGGAAGGTTAGGGGTCTCATGTGAGAAGCGGAGCTCAGGCTTCATTCTGAGGGCAGTAGGGAGCCATGAGAGGTGTTAGAGCAAGGGAGGGAACCAGTTGAGTCTGCATGTTGGGGAGATGCCTCTGGGGCCAGGATGTGGTCTTGACTGAGGCAGGGAGCTTAGAGGGGACCCCTGTGGGAGAGCTGAAGGACTCCCAGAAGGAGGGGGCGATCCAAGTGGGGTTCAGGAGAGCTACGGGGGAGAGAGAGAGAGAGAAAAGGGCAAGGGTGTCTCTGTAAAGCCAGCTGCAGGCTGTGGCCGCAGAAGGGAGGGGGCCAGATTCATTGGGCTCCCCCAGGTGAAGATGGGGGAAGGATGGCCATCTTCTGGGGGGCCAGCCATGGACTCCCCAGCTTGTCACTGGATAAACATTCATCAACATTATTTCTAGGCCAGAATATGGTTCAGTGGGGACACAGACTTCAGGGAGGACCTGGCATGGGAAACTCCAGTCTGAGAAAGACAGCTGGACACAGACACAGTCCTATGGGGTCAAGGCTGGGCAGAGGGAAGGACCCAGTGCTGGGGGCACCCAGAGGGGGAGCAGGGCCTCTGCCTGGGACTGGGGAGCAGGCCAGGCTGCAAAGGGGAAATGATATATAGGTTCAGGCAAATGGGGGAAGGGTGTTCCAAGCGAAGGACACAGCACAGGCAAAGGTCCAGAGGTGAGACTTCGGCAGATCTGGGAAACAGGAGGAGTGGTGTGTTGGAGGGAAATGTAGGGAGGTGAGGCTGGGTTATAAAAGATGGTAAAGCGAGTTGGAGGCGGTATGATGGGCAGTTATGGGGATCAGATGCTCTCTCTTGCCACCCACCCCCATCCCATCCTAGCACCCTACAGGTGGCAGCAGCTTTGGTTGGGAGCCTCCTCTTTTTTTTTTTTTTGAATTTATTTTTGGCTGTGTTGGGTCTTCATTGCTGCGCCCAGGCCTCTTCTAGTTGCGGCAAGCGGGGGCTACTCTTCGTTGCGGTGCGCGGGCTTCTCACTGTGGTGGCTTCTCTTGTTGCGGAACGTGGGCTCTAGGCGCGCAGGCTTCAGTAGTTGTGGCACGTGGGCTCAGTAGTTGTGGATTGAGGGCTCTAGAGCTCAGGCTCAGTAGTTGTGGCGCACAGGCTTAGTTGCTCCGTGGCATGTGGGATCTTCCCGGACCAGGGATCGAACCCATGTCCCCTGCACTGGCAGGCGGATTCTTAACCACTGCGCCACCAGGGAAGCCCGAGAGCCTCATCTTAATAAGAACAAGGGACCCTTGGCTCAGGGCGAGTTTAAAAGTTGCATCTCAATTTATATCCTAGGCAGCTTCCAAGCCTACAGCTATTTCTTGTCGCCCTAGTTTGGGTCTGCTGCCCTGGACACCTAACCCTTTGTATCTGGCTCCACCAGCCTGACTGGTAACCCGCTTCCCAGCACTGAACTTAGCCATCCAGCTTCGCGCCACCCCCTGTTGAGCCCTGTGTCATAGTACGGGCTACTGAAGTCACGCAGGAAACCCTCAGACTTTGGGTTGCGTGAGGCTGGGACCCCTGGGAAGTCTCGGCTCCATCCAGGCCGTGCCTGAGGGGCCCTGAGTCTGGGGAGAAAGAGGACACGGACACCCCAGCCTGTGTGGTCAGGGCTGGACCTGAGGGAGGGACGGGACATGGGGAGGGGGAAGCAAAATGGAATCTGACATGTGGAGTTAAAATGGGGGGACAGAGTGGGGTTCCTCTTGCAGGGGAACAGCATGTGCAAAGACCCAGAGAGCTGAGGCAGCCTGGGGCCCGCCAGGGGCGAAGATGCCCAGGGCCAGCTCAGGCAGGGCCAGGAAGCTATGCCTGGGGACTGGGAGCCTGGACCTGACCTAAAGGCAAGGGGGTTCCTTGTGATCTGGGGACCGTCCATGGCGGGGAGTGGGGATGGGTGTCCGCTGAGCTGGAGGGTTCTTGCTGCTTTCGCTTAGAAGAGCTGCGAGCATCTTCTGGTTTCTCGCTTCCGTGGCCCTCCAAGCAGTGGCTTGTCCAAAGGTGGAGCATTTTACCTCACGGTGGCCGCTCGCAGCAGCCCCACCCCTCCCCCGCCTCCTGCACCCACTCACTCATTCCTTTATTCATTGACTCAGTCATTCCTTCGCTGTCCCTGGGGAGCCTGGCACTCAGCCTGCTTTGGTCCCCCGGGACCCCGGGCTCACCTTCCAGAGCACGCGCATCCTCACCCGGTTCTGCCTCGTGGGCAAGTCCCCCTTGAGTCTGAGTTCTACTGGCCATTCTGTCTGGGCTTCACACATTGTTATTCCCAGCGCCAACCTGTATGGGGTGGCCCAGGGGTCTGCAAACTATAGCCCGGGGGCCAAATCCTGCCTGCCGCCTGCGGTTGTAAAGCCTGTGAGATGAGAATGTTTGCTTTCCTTTCTTTTTTAACTTGGGGTAAAACGTGCGTAACATAAAAGTTACCGTTGTCACCATTTTAAAATGTACAGTTCAGTAGCGTTAAGTACATTCACATTGTTGTGCAGCTACCATCACCACCATCCATCCCCAGAACTTTGTCATCTTCCCAAACTGAAACTCTGTCCACGTGAAACCCTAACTCCGCATTCCCCCTCCCCCAGTCCCTGGCGCCCACCATTCTACTTCCTGCCTCTATGAATCTGACTCCTCTAGGGACCTCATATAAGTGAGATCATACAGTATTTGTCGTTTTGTGACTGGCTTCTTTCATTTAGCATAATGTCCTCAAAATTCATCCATGTGTCAGAATTTCCTTCCTTTTTGTGGCTGAATAATATTGCATTGTATGGATGGACCATACTTTGCTTATTCATTCATCCATCAATGGACATTTGGGTTGTTTCCACCTTTGGCTATTGTGTGTTTTCTTTTTATAACAGCTTTACTCAGATATAGCTCACATCTCATACAATTTCACCCACTTAGGATGTACGATTCCACGATTTTTGGTATATTCACAGAGCTGTGCATCCGTCACCACAAGTAGAATATTTTCATAACCCTGAAAGAAACCCGCACCCCTTAACTGTCACCCCCTGATAAGAATGGCATTTACATTCTTTAATAGTTGAAAAAATACGGAAAGAAGAATACTATTTTGTGACATGGGAAAGTTCTACAGAAATTCAAATCGTGTCCATAAATAAAGTTTTATTGGCACCTGGCCCTGCCCATTGGTGTACCTCTTTTTTTTTTTTTTTTTTTAAGTTTTATTCCTTCATCCACAACATAATCGTACTACCTCCTCTCTCTCTTTTTTTTTTTCCGGCCTTGTGGCATGTGGGATCTTAGTTCCCCGACCAGGAATAGAAGCCATGTCCCCTGCATTGGAAGCACAGAGTCTGGACTGCCAGGAAAGTCCCTGCTGTACATCTTGTCTGTGGCTGCTCTCAAGCTACAATGGCAGAGTTGAGTGGTTTCAGCAGAGACTGAATAGCTCACAAAGCTGAGCATCTGTACCATGTGTACCTTGGCAGGAAAAGTTTGCGGACCCTGCAATTTCTCCTCACCTCGTCATCCGGGCTCCAGTCCAGCTGAGCCCCCTCCATCTCGCCCGGGGATGCCAGCACCAGCCTCTTGTTTCCTCCCCTGGTGGATCATACTGCAGTAGAGTGTGAGCATCACTCCTTCAAGGTGTGGCCTGTAAACATCACTGAGGATGGCGTGTTTAGATCTAAGTTCAAATATCCCCTCCAATGGCCCCTTTAGTTCAGGAGCTCTCAGCCTCAGCACCACTGACTTCTGGGGCTGGATCCTTCTCTGTGCTGGGGGCCGTCCTGTGCATTGTAGGGTGTTGAACAGCGTCCCTGGTCTCCACCCACCAGATGCCAGTAGCACCCACCCCCCACCAATAAAACCAAAAATGTCTCCCGACATTGCCCAATGTTCCCTGGAGGTTAAAATCACCTTCCCCTTCTGTCTGACCCCACCTATCCTGGTTTGGTAGGTGGCAGAAAGGGAGTGGGAGACCTACCCCTCCTCCCATGGACAGACCAAGGGATAGACTTTTCACACCTAACACCTCTCCCATCCTTCAGCACCCTCCTGTGAGATGTGAATTACTCGCCCCTTTAGCAGATGGGTAAACTGAGGTGTGGTAAGGGAAGCCAGTAACCTGTCCTTCTGCTCCCTGCCCCCTCAGGCTTTCTCCGGACAGCAGAAATTACAGCCCTCAGAGCCCCAAATAGCTCCTTTCTCTCTCCCTTCAAGGCAGTCGCTGAACACACTGGCTTGTGGTTCAGACTCCAAAGCTGCAGGGGTAAAATAAGAGATTCAAATCTTGTCCGCTGGAGAGCATAAACTTCAAAGAAGGCAAAGGGGTCTGGTCCCTGATGATGGGGGCCTGATTGTGTTTGCCCGCTGCCTTGGGGAACCACAAAAAGTGTCTGATGGGGAGAGTCAAAATGAGCCCCTGAATGGGGGGCTGGTGAACCCCCTGGGCTGTTCTGCTCAGTGAGTTCAGAAGGAGGTTCCTACAGACTTTTCGGTGAGAATGTGGGACCCTGAGATGGCACTGGGTGCAGCCCATTTGTAGGCATGGCTTAGAGGTCTCCTCCTCCAGGAAGCCTCCAGGAATGCATTCCTTCCATCCTCACATAGTCCCCTTTACAAAACTCCTCAGGGTCAGGGAAGCCATCCCTGGGCCCTGATGGCTCCTCACCAACTGGCCAGACAAGATGTCGAGGTGAGGGAGCCCCAAGATGGGTGTGGAGGCTCAGGCTGGTGGAGCTTTGCAGTTTCTCTGCATTTTCAGAAAATAGAAGGTGAGTTAAGCTGGTCATTTTCAATTCTGCCTGAACATTCAAGTGCCCCCAGGGAGACTTTAAGATCTATGATCCCACCACCTGAACCCAGAGAACACAGTTAACATCACCAGCAATGGGACAAGCCAAGGTCAGGTGCTTCGGAATACGAGGCACCAGGGAGAACCAGCATGACTCCTGCAGATCCTGCCCCAAGACACACAACTGAGCTGGTCACCAGGAACCAGCAGGCCAGCCCGCCAGGGGATGTGCTGCAGAACAACTGCCTGGACTCTGCAAAAATGTCAAATGTGAAAGACACGAGAATCTGGCTGAGAAACTGCTCCTGATAAGGGAGGCAAGAAAGACATGAGAACAAAAGACAGCAGGTGAGTCTGTCCTGGATCCTAAATGAGGAAAGAAAAAGTTGCCATTAAAAGACTAAGACATTTAAAAAAAAAAAGCTTAGTCTTTTTGTGCAGCCATAACACAATACCAGAGACTGGGTGGCTTATAAACACATTTATTTCTCACAGTTCTGGAGGCTGCAAGTCCAAGTTCAAGGTATGGGCTGATTTGGCAACTGGTGAGGGTTTGCTGGTTCATAGATGCTGCCTTTTCACTGCGTCCTCACATGGCGGAAGGGGCGAGGGAGCCCTCTGTGGTCTCTTTTACAAGGGCACTAATCCCATTTACTGGAGCTCCACCCTCATGACCTAATCACCTCCCAAAGGCCCCACCTCCTTGATACCACCACATTGAGTGTTAGAATCTTAACCTATGAATTTTGGGAGGACAAACATTCAGACTATTGTGGGCAGTGGGGTTCATTTGACTACAAAATGTAAATTAGATCATGCTATTTCTCAATGAAAAATTTGGAGAGTGTGACATTTGTCCTGGAGTTGTGTGAGAATCTCCTCGTTCTCAGGATAGGCAAGCAGAAGAACTTAGGGATTATGGAGCATGATGTCAACAGTGTATTCCCAAGTCGTTCAAAAATGATATTATATTGCTATGAACTGAATACTTGTACCCCGCTCAAATTCACGTGCTAAAGTCCTAACTCCCTGTACCTCAGAATATGACTGTATTTGAAGGTAGAGTCTTATTTATTTTATTGTATTTATTTATTTTTGGCTGCGTTGGGTCTTCGTTGCTTTCTTCTAGTTGTGGTGAGCAGGGCCCTCTCTTTGTTGCAGTGCACGGGCTTCGCAGTGGCTTATCTTGTTGCGGAGCATGGGCTCTAGGCGCGCAGGCTCAGTAGTTGTGGCGCATGGGCTTAGTTGCTCCGCGGCATGTGGGATCTTCCTGGACCAGGGCTCGAACCTGTGTCCCCTGCATTGGCAGGCAGATTGTTTCTTAACCACTGCACCAACAGGGAAGCCCAGAGGTAGGGTCTTTAAAGAGATGATTAAGTTAAAATGAGGCCATACAATGGGCCCTAACCGGATCTGACTGGTGTCCTTATATGAAGAGGAAACTGACACAAAGAGACACAAGGGATAAGTGTATATATGGAGAAAAGACCGTGCAAAGAAGCAATAAGAAGGTGGCCATCTGCAAGCCAAGGAGAGAGGCCTCAGGAGAAACCAACATGCTGACACCTTGATCTTGGGCTTCCAGTCTCCAGAACTGTGAGGAAATTAATTTCTGTTATTTAAGACACCCAGTCTTAAAATGGCTGTTATGACAGCTGGAGCAGACTAATACAATATTTATAAATATATACATTTTTCACCTGTATATGTAATATATACTATATATACAAATTTTATATCAATTGTATCAATTACACATATACACATATGTATAAGCATATATATATATATATATACTTTATATTTATAAAGAGAGAGAGGGAATGTGATAAATCGTTAGCAGCTTGTGGGTCTGGGCGCAAGGTATGTATTATTCTAGCAACTTTCCTGTAGGTTTCACATTTTTCAAAATAAATGTTGCAAAAACGCGAAAGAGAGCCTTGGTTCCTGGCCTCACCAAGCTCACTGAAGTCAGATCCTTGAGCATGGGTTGGGCACCGGGATTTTTGAAAGTGGCACCCCAGCTTCAGAACTGGGGTTTGTGGTGATGCGGAAGCATCATGGTTGCAACAGGGGGACCGGGGCAAGGGCCCTTCTCTGAGGGCCGATGGGGTGGTGAGACCAGGGGAGAGCATAGGCTGCAGGTCTGGGCAGAGGTCCAAGTTGCCCCTTCTCCACTCCCCTCTCCCGCCTTGGCGACCTCATGTCCATTTATTTCTCTGTGCGGTCTCCTGAGTTGCCCCTCATAAGAGCAGTGTTTTGCTCCATTTTGCTTAATTGGAAGTTACAGGCCTCGTGGCCATACGCTGAGGTGCCTCTCATGCCTGAGGGCAAAAAAACCCCGTTCCCATTAGCAGTCACTCCACGTTCCCCTCCTCAGCCCCTGGCATCCACCAGTCTGCTTTCTTTCTCTCTGGATTTGCCTGTTCTGGACATTTCATATACATGGGATCACATACTCTGTGGCCTTTCATGTCTGGCTTTTATCACTCAGCATAACATTTTTCGAGGTCCATACGTGTTTAGTATATATCAGTGCTTCGTTCCTTTTTATGGCCGACCAAACACATTATTTTTTAAAATCAGGGCTTTGCTTATAGAAATGCAAAATGCTATATTTGTCAAACATCAGACGATTTTTTTTTTTTTTATCCCCTCCACAAATAGCTCAAAATCGACTCAAGCTACCAAACGTCACACACTCCCAATGTTTAACCACAAGCCCACGGGTCTCCTGTGGAAGGGGTTCGGGGCTCAGGCATCCTTGGATGGCCCCCATGGGAATAACGTTTTAATTAAAAAGGCTTACAATGACAGACTCGAAATGTAAACTCCCAGGCAGCGAAGGCCCGGGCCATGCCTGACATTCCAGGCCAGCCTCCTTGGAGCCCCAGCAGCCGCAGAAGTCCCCAAGCCGAGCCAGGAATAGTTCTGCCTTTTATTTGGAAAGAGAATTACAGGGCTTGCAGCCTAGCCCCAAGCTTGCTGCTTCGAAGCTGTATTTTTGAACACGACCATAACCGCACACTTGCCTTCGATGGTCCGTGCCAGGCTAAATGCTGCCAGCTGCTTAGACGCTCGGCTCAAGGCTCTAAACACAAGTTCTTTTTTATTCCCATTTTAAGGTCTACCCGACTATTTCTGTGCAAAAACAGATTGAAAATCTCACTGGCTCGGGAGCCTCTGGCAGCTACCAAGGCCGCCCTGTTCTCTCTGCTCCCCGCAAGTGGATCTCGGGTCTGCCTCGTCCACGGGGATTTGCCTACCTGGAGGAGCTGTCCCTGGGTTCCCCAAATCCTCCCCTCCTCATCCCAAGCCTGGGGAAGGTGGGACTCTGGGATCAACAGGCTCACTGGCTGGGATAAGAGGGGTGATTCCTGGAAGGAGAACCAGAAAAAGCAGGATGCATGATGGGAAGGAAAACGTTCATGTGGTCACAGTGGATGAGCCAAGATTTGAACTTGGGTCCTAGTTAGGTGAGAGTCACAGGGTTAAAAAATGTTGAGCCCTTGCTGATGGGAGTGTACGATGGTGTAGTGGCTGAATTCTGGTGGGTCCTCCAACAGTTAAACATAGACTTACCAGCAATTCCAGTCCTACCCCAAAGAATTGAAAACAAGTGTTCCAATAAAAACTTGTACATTCGTGTTCATAGCAGCACTAGTCACAATTGCCAAAAGGTGGAAACAACACGAATGTCCATCAAAGGATGAGTGGATAAACAAAATGCGGGTCCATCCGTACAATGGAATATTACTCGGTCATAAAAAGGAATGAAACACTGACATGCTACTATGTGGATGAACCTTGAAAACATCATGCTGATTGAAAGAAGCCAGACACAAAAGGCCACATGTTGTGTGATCCCATCTATATGAAATGTCCAGAACAGGCAAATCTATAGACACAGAAAGTAGATTAGTGGTTGCCAGGGGCTGGGGGATGGGGAGATGGGGAGTGACTTCTAATGGGTACAGGGTCTCTTTTGGGGGTGATGAAAATTTTCTAGAACTAGGTGGTGAACTAGAGCTGATTGCTACACAACCTTTTAAATGTACAAAATGCTACTGAATTGTTTACTTTAAAATGGTTAATTTTATGTTATGTGAATTTCATTGCAATTAAAAAAACAAGCAACTCAGCTCTACCCTTGGGTTCAAGGAAAGGAAGTGTCCAGGAGCAGGTGGGGGAGATAACGGCATATCAGCAACACCTGTGAGAAAAACTTCGGGGTTCTGTTGGGTTGATATGACTCAGTAGGGGGAGGGGGTGGGGCCTGGGATGCGGAGAGTCTCTGCCACATCAACAGAGGTATAGGGTCCAGAAAGAGGGAGGTGGGTTCCCTGGCCAGACCACAGCCAAGGAGTTGGGCTCAAATCTGGGGAGGAGAGGCAAGGACAAAGTGCAGATTTGAGGAGGGGCTCAGTAGGGCTGAGAAAATTTGAAAGCCCATCCCTTTGAGGAGAAATAGTGCAGCATGAACTCTAGAGCTGGGCTAATTACATTAAAATCCCAGCTCTGCCACTTACCAGCTGTGTGACCTTGGGCAAGCCACTTAACCTCTCTGAGCCTCAGTTTCCTAAGATGTGAAATGGGTTTAAGAATAGTACCTGTTTCATAGCAGGTTGTGAGAATTCAGTGCCTTGGGGTAACAGCATTATTCCCAGCAGAGGGGACTGCACATGGAAAGCTGTGGAGATGTGAAGCCATGAGGGAGAGTGGTGAACAGTGAGCAGATCTGGAGAGAGGCTGGGTTTCTGCCTCAGAGACACCCAGCACACAGTAGGTGATCAGATGGCTTCAGGTGCCTGCCCTTGCCTGGAGGAAACTAGCCATTTCCCTCCTCTTTGCTTCAGGCTGGCCCCCAGGAGTTAAAGGCCCCCAGTTCTAGCCTAAAGAAGTTATACAAATGGGCAAGAAGCACATGAAAAGGATACTCAACATCACTAATCATCAGGGAAATGCAAATCAAAACCACAAAGAGCTACCACCTCACACCCATGAGGGCGGCTCCTAACGAAAACACAGAAAATAACAAATGTTTTCGAGGATGTCGAGAAATTGGAACCCTTGTGCACTGTTAGTGGGAAAGTAAAATGGTGCAGCTGCTGTGGAAAAGAGTACAGGAGCTCCTCAAAAAATTAAAAATAGAATTACCTTATGATCCAGCAAGCTCACTTCTGGGTAGATCCCCCAAAGAATTGAAATCGGGGTCTCAAAGAGATCCTTGTACACTCATGTTCACAGCAACGTTTTCCACAATAGCTAAAAGGTGGAAGCAGCCCAAGTGTCCAGCAATGGATGAATGAATAAGCAAAATGTGGTCTATCCATACAATGGAATACTATTCAGCCTTAAAAAGGAAGGAAACTGTCACGTGCTACGTGGATGAACCTTGAAGACACGCTGAGTAAAATGAGCCAGTAACAAAGGGACAAGTATGCATGATTCCACTTATATGAGGTCCCTAGAGCAAATTCATAGAGACAGAAAGTAGAATGGTAGTTGCCAGGGGCTGGAGGAGGCGGAATGGGGAGTTAGCGTTTAATCGGGACAGGGCTTCAGTTTTGCAAGATGAAGAGTTCTTGGAGAAGGATGGTGGTGATGGTTACACAATGAAGTGAATATACTCAGGGCCACTGTGCTGTGCTTTTAAAAATGGTTAAGATGGGGCTTCCCTGGTAGCGCAGTGGTTGAGAGTCCGCCTGCCGATGCAGGGGACTACGGGTTCGTGCCCCGGTCCGGGAAGATCCCACATGCCGCGGAGCCGTGAGCCATGGCTGCTGGGCCTGCGCGTCCGGAGCCTGTGCTCCGCGACGGGAGAGGCCACAACAGTGAGAGGCCCGCGTACCGAAAAAAAAAAAAAAAAAAGGTTAAGATGGTGAATTTTATGTTACGGGTATTTTACCACAAATTTTACTACCATTTGAAAAAAACCACACATTCTGAGATGTGTCTGTAACAGAATAGATAATTGATTTATACCTGGGGTGGGGCTCGCTGGGTGATGCTGGGTGAACATCTCACTCTTTGGGTGCCTGTTTCCTCCGGTGCAAACTGGGGATATGAGGCCACCCTCTGGCGTCATTAGGAAGGTCAAGATGTCATGTGGGGAAGCCAGATGGGGATGGGAAGGGGTCCTACCCATCCGCAGGGTCCCGCTTGGGAAACCAAATCCTGCATGTTCCGTTTTGGCTGAGGGAGCACCATGCCTGCACTTTATTCCACAGAAAGTTGCCAAGGACTTCGAGCAACCGTAAAACTAAAACTTGCTGGTGTTTGTCCCGTGCCTGCCACGTGCCTGGCTGGCACTGCATCTGCCCATTTTACAGAAGAGGAAACTGAGGCTCAGAGGGGTGAAGTGACTTGCTCAGATCACATAGCAGGATGTGGCCGGGGTGGGATTAGAAGCCCTAATTTGCCTGACCTCAAGCCGTGGAGGCCCTGAAAAACAGCGAAGGGGCTCCTCGTGATGGTTTAGAGACACGGGCAGCGCTGGTTTCTTCTGACACAACAGACCACAGTTGGTTGAAGAGAGTTCTGTTCTAGCTGTGCAACTCTTCCATAAATGCAAAATGTATTGATTTTCTTCAATATGATGGAGAGGGGGGTGAAAGTGCTCTTTTAAAATGTGCTGCCTAAATGCTATTGTGGGGAGGGGGTCATCCCCGATGAGATCCTGGAAGAGCAAAGGGAGACCTGGAGAAAATCCGAAAAAGGTCTGGAGTTTGACAAACAGCATTGTCCCAAGGTTAATCTCTCTGCACCGCAGACGTGGAAGAAAATGGCTTTGTGGAGGCTGAGGGAAGGGGAGACAGAACTCTTTGTACCATCATTGAACCTTTTCTGAAACAATAATCTGGATGATCTAAAATTATCCAAAATAAAAACTTCCTTTTTATTAAATCAACGTAATTTCGGCCCAGATGGGGATGTGTCTGCGGGGGAGCCTTCTGCTTTGGGCTGGAGAGGACACAGAGCCCTTTGTCCCCATCGAGAATCGGTGACCTTGGGTCAGATGGCCTTGGTTCGCCAGACTTGGGCCTGTGGCCACCCTGGGGCCAAGAGGATTGGAGGGAGAAGCAGCCTTGGGGACATGAGGGACAGGTGCCCAACACTTTCTTTTTCTCCCCGCCTCCTCCAGGTCATTGGAAAGTCCTGTTGGCCCTGCCCCCAAAATGTATCCTCATTTTGTTCCTTCCCTCCACTGCCCTGCACCACCCAGCCTCCATCACTGCTCCAAGCCACCCCTCTGGCCTCCCCACCCTTGTCTCCCTCCTTCTCTCCCTCCATCACTCTGTTCCAGCCACACTGGTCTCCCTGCCCAGGACTGCTCCACCTCAGGGCCTTTGCACCGGCTGTTCCCTCTGCCCAGAAGACCCTCCCCCCAGGAAGCCATATAGCTCTTCCTCTAACTTCCTTCAGTTCTGTGCTCTGGTGTCACCTGGGAGCAGTCGCCCTTAGTCACCTTGAATCAACAGTCCCCTCTCCTTGTTTGCTGCCTTGCTTTATCACCTGTCTCCCGGGCCAGATCCTCAGTTCCAGGAGTACAGAGGGCATTGGTTACAGCTTTACTGTGGTACAGTGGCTATACAATGAGCTGCACTTAGTTAAATCATGTCATTGGATGACTTTCGGTAAAACTGCGTGCCCACAATGGAATCGGTGAACAGGTTTATCCCTGCAAGTCTCCTGGGTCCCCTGGTAATCCCTCCTTCCCCTCCCAACACCCACCTTCATCCCAGGCATCCACAATCTGCTCTCTGTGACTATAGCTTCGTTTGTGCTTGCTAGAATTTCACATAAATGAAATCATCCAAGAGGTGCTTTCCTGTCTGGCTTTTTTCACTCAGTATCACAATCCCGAGCTCCCTGCAGGCCATCACATGTATTTGCGGTCCGTTTCTTCTCATGGTGGAGGAGGGTTCTGTGGTGTGGACAGACACAGTTTCTCCATTTACTGTTTGAGGGGAATCTGGGTTGTTGCCATTCTTGACAATTATGAATAAAGCTGCTATGAACATTCCTAAGAACATGTGTTTTCATTTCTCTTAAGTAAATACCTAGGCGTGGAATGATGAGGTCAAATTGTATGTATGTGTCTAACACTTTTTTTTTTTTAAAAGGAGGTGAAATTTGCATGACATGAAATTAACAGTTTTCAAGTGAACAGTTCAGTGCATTCAGTATATCCACAATGTTGTGCAACATCACGTCTATTTAATTCTAGAACATTTCCATCACCCCAAGATGTTTAACCTTTTAAAATTGCCAGGCTGTTTTCCAAAGTGGTTGTACTCTGTTACATTCCCTCTGCAGCGTTTGAGCGTTCCAGCTGATCCACGCCCTGAGAGTCAGCGTTTTTATCTGCCTGTTTTACCCAGAGCCAGCCCGGGCTCAAGCAGGTGCTAAAATATTTGTTGAATATGTGAACAGATGAACGACCGTGATGACTCCTGGGGTGGCTTCTGAAATGCACGGATGGGACCTGGACTAAATCCGCTGAGTGTTGAGGAGGGAGACACCCCCTGAAGTTCGGAGACCCTGGGGCATCCGAGTCATGGTACAGCTCCTATGTGCTGGCCACCAAACAGTCCTCAGCTCATCTGCAGCACAAGTCCCATTTTACAGAGGGGGAAACTGAGGCTCCGAGAGCACCCGGAGGATGCGGCATTAGCAAGGACTCTGCAAGGGCCCCAGGGACAAAGCAAGAAGGCTCAGTCTGCACTGAGGCCAGATAAGAGTGGTTGGCCTGGTTTCAGGGGACTTGGTTTGAACCCCAGCTCTGCTGCTGCTGCTGTGTGAGCCCGGGCAGGGCAGCCACTGCCCTGATCTCCCCTTTCCTCTTCCATGAAGGATTTATTGAGGGTCTTGTGCACGTGGAGGTCATAGCTGTGCACATGGAGGTCATAACTAGGACACTTGGTCCCAAGTCAAATTCTAGGAGGTGAGACCAAGGAGGAGGGGCAAGCTGGGATACCATCAGGGCTCATTTGTCTCTATTTTTTTAACTAGCAAATATCCAATATCCCTGGTTCTCCTATACATATATAGTATCAATATATAATTACCTAAACGAATATTTATGAATATATAAATATTTACAGTAAGTCCCCTACATACGAACAAGCTCTGTTCTGAGAGCACGTTTGTAAGTCCAATTTGTTCATAAGTCCAACAAAGTTAGCCTAGGTACCCAACTAACACAACTGGCTGTACTGTACTGTAATAGGTTTATAACACTTTTCACACAAATAATACGTAAAAAACAAACACAAAAAATAAAGAAAACATTTTTAATCTTACATTACAATACCTTGAAAAGTACAGTAGTACCAGCTACATCACCGTTGCTTTTACGCTTGCTTCTGGACATCCTGGGCTTGAAATAAAGATACTGTACTACTGTGTATGCTACTGTACAGTAAAGTACACAAAAGCACAACTACTTGTAGAGGACACACACACGTGACAATGTACCCCAGACACGTGAACTAATTTACATGATTGGACATGCGAACGCACGTTCGCATCTTTGAAAGTTCGCAACTTGAAGGTTTGTATGTAGGGGAACTATATGTAAATATACAGTTATATAATAAATATAAATATATTTACTGTATATAAATATATTTACTGTATATACTTATATATTTATATAAATATTTACACATTTATGTATCAATATATTATATATTTATATATTTAATACAATTTACTATGTTACATGCAGATATATGCAGTCAATCCTCATTATCTGCAGATTCCATATTTGCGAATTCTCCAACTTGCTAGAATTTATTTGTAACACCCAAATCAATTCGCGGACACACACAGAGCGACAACAAATTTGAGTTGCCAAGTGCAGGGTCCCATCTGAGGTGGGACAAGGCGACACTCTGCCTTCCTGTTCCAGCTCTCAGACTGTAAACAGGCATCCTTTTCATGATCTTTTTAGTGTCACAGTTTCCCCACTTCTGTGCTTTTCTTTGGTGATCTTGCTGTTTAAATAGGCCCCCAAGTGTAGTGCTGAAGTGCTATCTGGTGTTCCTAAGAGCAAAAAGGCTGGGATGCACTGCTGGGGAGAAATACATGTTACTTCATTCAGGCGTGAGTTCTGCACAATATATATTAAACAAACTGTCTTTAAACAGAAACACACAGAAAACAAGGTTATATATTGACTGGTTGATGAAAATGTCACCAGAGGCTCGCAGGAAACTAACCCTGTATTTCATTTAGGGTCAATGGTCCAGTATTGGCTAATTCAGTGTTTTTGGTGGATAATGAGAATTGACTACACACACACACACACAATATGTAGACATATATAAATATATGTAAATATACTATAATATGCAAATGTGTAATATATGTAAAGCGATTACATATAAATATATATTTATGTTTATACAGACATTTAAAAAATATATATATATATATTTTTACAGTTGGTTTGTTTGAATCCTGTTCCAAGCCAATGTGCAAGGACCTAGAGTCTGTCATACAGAGTGAAGTAAGTCAGAAAGAGAAAAACAAATATCGTATATTAAGGCATATATGTGGAATCTAGAAAAATGGTACAGGTGAACCTATTTGCAGGGCAGGAGTAGAGACTCGACATAGAGAACGGATGTGTGGGCACGGGGGAGGAAAGCGGGGAATGAACTAGGAGATTGGGATTGACATATATACACTACCGTGTGTAAAACAGATAGTGGGAACCTGCTGTATAGCCCAGGGAGCTCAGCTCGGTGTTCTGTGGTGACCTAGATGGGTGGAACTGGGGGGTGGGAGGGAGGTCCAAGAGGGAGGAGATAGATGTATACATATAGCTGATTCACTTCGTTGTACAGCAGAAACTAACATTGTAAAGCAACTATGCCCCAATTAAAAAGAAAGAAATGTCTTTTTCGTCTCTTTAACTTATAGCTTTTCCTCCCTCCTTTTCTTTTCCTCTTTACCTTTTATTTGTTGAGGAGCTGGGGTCACACGCGTGTCCTGTAGTTTCCCCAAATCTGGATTTTGCTGCTGGCGTCCCTACGTGTTGCTCACTTTGCTGTGACTCAAGGTTGATTTTCCGGCGCGTTGACCCCCTTGAGACACGGGACGGGCCACTGAGCTCCATGCCATCAGAGGGACCCCGCATCGTCACGTCCTGTCCTCGCAGCCTCCAACGACTTCTGCCTGGAGCCACGACCTCTGAGGGGGCTGCATTTGGGGCTGGAGAGCTGTCGTTCTAAAGCCAGGTATCCGTCTGGGACTGGGGTTAGGACAGCGACGTGGAATCCCACCCCTGCTGGGTCAGACTCGTCTTTATTGAGAACAGGGATACTTTGTTCATCATGGGTATTTTTGCACGCATTTTGATTTTCAAAAAGATCGCATTACACGTTATTTATCTTGAAGATGGAGTTTTTTGGAGCACCCTGAGCCCCCCACCTCCCTCCTCTGGGTCCCCTGACTTTGATCCTCGTCTGCATGGGAGAATAATAATAATATCTCCTCCCCCCGCAGGGTTGGAGTGAGGCTGAAAGGAACCCACAGGCAAGAGAGTGTTTTTGGCCCCCTCACCCCAGGACGAGGTGGCCCTGGAAGGAAAGTGCTTCAAGGAGGGAAGCTGAAAAAGAAGAGGGTCAGCTGGTCACTGGGCAGCGGGGGTGGAGGACAGAGGAGCTGCGCACGTCCCTGCCCTCCCTGGCTCTGTTGCTGCACCTGTAGCTCGAGGTGGCAGCCCCATTCTTCTGCCTGCCTCTCTGCCTACAGACTTCAGGTTTCCAAAAACTGACATCCCCTGGTTCTCTGAGTTTCCTGAACACCTACTATGTGCTGAGCTCAGTCCCCGACCCTGGGGACGCAGCAGTGAACAGGACAGGTCCAGTCCTGCATGATGGAGCTGACATTCCAGGGGGATCAGGTCTGATGATTTGATTACAGGTCATGATAGATGGGGAATTGCATTAAACAGGGTGCTGAGAGAGTGGAAATCTGGGGGCTACTTTAGTCACTAGGGAGGCCCAAGGGGCCCTCTTCGAGGAGGTGACATATGAGTTGAAGCTTGAAGGAGGTGAGGGAATACGCTGCGTGAGGATCTGGGGGAAGGATGCTTTGGACAGAGGGCATGGCACGTGCAAAGGTCCTGGGGTAGGGAGCAAGCTGGGCTTTTGAGGAGCCATGGGGCTGCAGAGTGTGTGGCCCAGGCAGGGAGGAGGTGGGGGTGGGGAGGTGGGCAGAGGTTTGCCAGAAACTTCAGGGAACCAGGAGATCCGTTCAGGGATAAACATGCGAATCAGGCTTTCAGATGTAATTTCTCATAGCATCTGCCTTTCTGGGGCCCTTTGGCTGTGTCTGCCTCTGAAGCACTCTCCCTCTCCGACCCTGCATGCCTCTTATCTTGGAGCTGTGTATTGGGAAACAGAATTATCTCCCCTGGCTTTGGAACAGGCTATAAAATGCTCAGGGGTGGGGTGAGGGAGGCAGTGGGCACTATGCCCGGTCGCTCCAGGTTTCAGGTGTGTGTGTGTTGGGAGGGAGGGTGTAGGAACCATGGCAGAGCCCTAGGAACCCCCAACCTGGCCCAGATGGGCATGGGCATCCTGGAGGCCTTCTTGGAAGCAGCGTCCAAACTGAGGCCTGTTCCCAAGCAGCCGTATAGGGTAGGGTCTTGCTAAATTCTGTATCCCGGGCCCCTGCCTGGAGCTCTGGCTGGCCTTGAGAGGCCCAGCGTTTTTACATCCCCACTCTCCCTCCTTGCAGGTCCCTGAACCACCAGGAAGAGAGCTTCTGGTGACGGCACACAAAGGCCTGGAGGGAAGGGTTCTTTTCCATTTTTTTTTTTTTTTTTTCCGCCGTCTTGGGACTCTCTGAAGGCAGGGGCAGGGCCAGGGCAGAACTTGGGGAGGTCCCAAGGGTCCTGCTCCTCAAACTTTGCCTCTTGGAGGTGGGAGGTGGGGGTGGGATGGGGTTGGACCCAACCTGACCCTCCCCTCAAAGCAGAAAATTTCTTTGAGGTTTCAGGGTGTATTTTGAAAACTTCTCTGAAGTTTTCACTCAACCCCTTGACATTTTCTTGTTAACTTTGCTAAAAAACCACATGCAGTTTTCTATTGAATCTGTGTGTACACTTCCCCCAGACTCAGTTCTCTCATTATTTAATGAATAGTCACTGAATCCATGATGGGCACCAGGGATGGTCGAAGTCCCTTCCCATATGGGGCTCTCGGGCCAGCAGGAGGCAAATGATATCAGTAAATAGACACCAAATACAATTCCAGGTACTGAGATGCTCAGAAGCAGGAAGGCCAGAGGGAGAGAGGGCACATTCATGCCTGTGACTGAAGGAGGCAGGAGGGCTTCTCCCAGGAGGCAAGAGAGGCCAGAGGGAACAGCCAGTGCAAAGACCCTGCCCCTCACAGCCATCCCACGTGGCGGGCGATTTTAATCCCATTGCTCAGGTGAAGAAACTGAGGCTCAGCTATCCTGGTGGACCCTCCAGGGGGTTAGTGGCAAAGCTGGCTCAGATTTTGGACCCTTGTTTCTAGGAGGAGGGTCTGGACTGGGCCTCCCTCCTGACCTGTCCCAGATTCATCCTGGGAGGTCCTGCCTCCATAGAACACTCACAAGGATGCCAGGCAGGGGGATGCAGGTGGGGGTGGGGTGGGGAAAAGGAGGGCCAGGCCATGCCAGGAGCCGGGGGGAAGCCAGGCACCTGCGAGCAGACAGACAGACAGGCAGGCAGCAGCCCACAGAAGAATTGGCTCAGCAGGTAGACAGGTAGCCAATGCATGGAAACCCCAGGCGGGCCTGGCGTCAAGGGCAGGCGGGAGGCCTGGTGACTGATGCCACATCTGAGGGGCAGCCCCTGGCACCCGCCAGAGGAGGGGCAGGAACAGCTGGGGCAGTTGGGGTTCCCAGTGGAGGTTCACCTGGTCCCGGCTTGGGTGACGGGGAGCTCACTACCTCCCTCCTTCAGCATCCCTCAAAACACTTCTTACCAGGAGGTTCAGCTCTGTGTCCTGCATTTTCCACCTCCAAGGAAGAAAAGATCTCCTTTGTGCTTAAGTTTTGTTGAGATATAAATGCACATACCATGTAACTCAATCATTTAAAGTATCCAATTCAATGGTTTCTAGTATATTCACAGAGTCGTGCAACCATCATCACTGTCCGTTTTAGAACATTTTCATCACCTCAGGAAGCAACCCCGTACCCTTTAGCTATCACCTCACTATTTCTCCGCGTCCCCACCCCCGGCCCTAAGCAACCACTAATCTACTTTCCATCCATATGGATTTTCCATTTCTTGGTGGTGTCACCGGTCCAGCTCCCTCCAGCCTGTCCCAAGTGGTCTCACTTTATCCTCACACCACCCCCACGGGGTGAGTGCTACCACTATGCCCATTTCACAGATGAGAAAACCGAGGCTCAGAGAGTGCAAGCTGTGTGGGGATTTGAACCCTCACCTCCCCCCGCCCCGTCCCTGGCTTAAGTTGTGTGAAGTCCCCACTGCCCTCGAGATAAGGCCCAGCTCATTAACTTCAACTTGCCAGGTGGTCCTCTCCTCCAAGCCTTTGCCCATGTGAGTCCTTCTGCCTGGAGTGCCCTCCCCACCTTCTGCAACTAACCCTCACTCACTCCCCCAAGACCCCCTTCCAGCATCCCTTCCACCAGGAAGCCTCCCGGAGGCCCTGGCATAGCTGTTCTCCCCCTCTCCCCAGCCCTGCCCCTTGGCTGTGAGATCAGGAGACATCTGGCTGAAAATCTTAAAAATAAGTCCTGTAAACTAGTCATTGGATGCATTAAAGGCTCTAATCAGCTGGGATCACGATGCGGGGCCTGATAACCCGGCTGTTTTGTACCAGCTGCCCTGTGATGACATGGGCCAACTCTTCTGAGAAGTGTGCGCATGGAGAGGCCCCAAAACCACCCTCCCCCCACTGCTGATAGCAGATAACATCCCCTGAGCTGTGGTTTTCGCAGCCATCAGACTTGTGGTGCCAGATCGACCGAGCAGAGCGAGATCAAAACAGTATCTGGGCCCGGCCGTGGTCAGGAGTGAAGGGCAGCGCGTGGGGCGCTCGGGGATGCGAGGGTCAGGCAGGGGCCCCCAGTGCCCGATGAAAGCAGTGGGTTAGTATTATGCACAGTGGGGCTTTTTCCATCCATTTCACACTGGAGAAATTGAAGTCCGATGGGTCCTCGTGCCGCATTCCCTGGGTCTATCTTGGCCAAGTAGGCGTCCCGATGGGTCTCAAACACCCTTTGCTTCATAGACGGGGTTCAGGAGTACTGGAATGAACTGCCGTCAGGCCTGGGGCTGCCCGGGGGAAATGTGTGGAGCGTCTTAGGGGTTGGCAGCAAGTGCCAGCAGCTCCAGTTCCTCTGCCTAGGATGGTGGCCTCTTTTCTGTCACACGATCAAGTCTCTGCAAAGGGGCAGCACGTGGGGGGCAGTTCAGTCTTCCTGGGTTCAGGTTTCAGGCTCGCAGTTGTTGGCCAAGGACTCGGGTCCTAGAGAGGCCAACTCAGCTGGGCTCTGCTGGAGACACAGCCTTGGCTCCAGAATGCACCCATGCTGTTCCACGCCGTTTCACACTGTTCCATCTTCCTCAGGAAAGCACACGCAGGCTCAAATTCACTGCACCCTGGGGCTTCCAAGGGCAGGTCTGAAGGCCCTGAAGTTCCAAAGGCAGGGCTGGGTCTGTGGTACATCCATCCACTTTCAGCAAATATTTTCCAAACAGCTGTATCATGCTGCAGCATACCTGACCTAGGTATGTCCACAGGCATGTTTAGGATAAAATCCAAACCCTTTTGTTGAGGCCCACAAGGCCCTGTGGTCTGGCCCCTGACACCCTCTGACCCCATCTTCTCCCATTCTCAACACACCAGCCTCCCCCCTGTGCCATGATCACTGGGCACTGTCTGTCTCTGGGCCTTTTCACTGGCTGTTCCTTCTGCCAAGAATCCTGTTCCCTCTGGCTCACTCCCTCACCTCCTGCAGGCCTGAACTCAAACAAGGAGGCCTTCCTTGGCTTTCCCAGCTGAAATAACCCTCCTAGCCCCATCCATCTCCTTAACTTGATTCACTTTTCTGTACCACAAAGATTTTTCCTGATGTTATGTCGCACGTTTCTACACTTACTGTTTCTTTCTCCATTGGCAGGTATCTTGTCTGTCTTGTTCACTGCTGTACCCCAGCCAGGCATGCTGCATCTGCATAATAAATAGCTGTGAACGGATGGATACGGTCAAGGGGAGGTGTGGGGGGGGGGGCTGATTTGGGTTGGGGGAGGTTGCTGGAACCTCTCTGAGCTGACACTGGATATGAGGCTTGAAGAGTTTGCTCCTGGGGAAGTCGGCCCAGGAGTGGCCCAGGACAGGAACAGAGCAATCGGGAGCTGCAAGGCGAAGGGGTAGCCAGAGTCCCCTGCCTTTGCTTGGGTCCCAGGTTCTGAGATTATTCTTTTTCTGTTCCCCCCATAGGATCTGGGGGTTGATGTGTGTTCATGTCCAGCTAACTCTTTAAATAAACTTTCTATTTTGGAATAATCTTAGGCTTCCAGACAAGTCGTACAGGCCGTACCCTGTAGCCCTCCTTCCAGCCTCCCCCATCAACATTTGACATTTTCACGGTACCTTTGCCAAATTGAAGGAATGAATGTTGGTGTGTTTACGTTACTATTAACAAAATGCCAGACTTTATTTGAACATCACCAACTTTTCCACTGGTGCCTTTTTTCTGTTCCAGGATCCCACATTGCATTTAGTTGCTGGGCTGTTTTAAAAATATAGATTCTTTTTTTTTTTTTTTTTTGCGGTACGCAGGCCTCTTTCTGTTGTGGCCTCTCCCGTTGCGGAGCACAGGCTCCGGACGCGCAGGCTCAGCGGCCATGACTCACGGGCGCAGCTGCTCCACGGCATGTGGGATCTTCCCGGACCGGGGCACGAACCCATGTCCCCTGCATCGGCAGGCGGACTCTCAACCACTGCGCCACCAGGGAAGTCCCTAAAAATATGGATTCTATGTATTGGAAACCCAGCTGTGAAACTGGAGAAGGCTTGAATGGGGGGCTGGGTGGTGTCTGTGGACCTCTGTGAGGCTGTCCCTGAGCAGTAGGTCCCCAAGGTCAACGGCATGCTGAGGGGAAGCCAGGGGAAAGTTGAGGCTCCATCTGGGAAAGAATCTGCTAACCTGGGAGCTGATTCAGGGGCGAGGGTCCCACCAGGTTGCCCCATGGGTAGTGAGCGTCCTGTCATGGGGGCATGTAAGGAGGTTCTGTTTGGGTTCCTAGAGATTTTATGGAGACCTCTGGTCTGTGCAGGAAAGTTGGATGGGATGAGCAAGTTTCTGATTCCTACTTGAGGCAAATTCCCTGGAGCACATCTGCCCTGTTCTTGTGACCCACCCACATTTCTCTTTGCCTTCAAGTCTGAGGAGATGAGTTTTCATGCTGTGCAAGCAGGTCCTCCTCTCTGAGCATGTGTCTCTGTCTGTAAAATAGGGGCTTCCACTTCTCACACACTAGGATGACTATCTTCAAAAAGACAAAAACGGGCTTCCCTGGTGGTGCAGTGGTTGAGAGTCCGCCTGCCGATGCAGGGGACGCGGGTTTGTGCCCCGGTCCTGGAAGATCCCACATGTCGTGGAGCGGCTGGACCTGTGAGCCATGGCCGCTGAGCCTGCGCGTCCGGAGCCTGTGCTCCTCAACGGGAGAGGCCGCAACAGTGAGAGGCCCGCGTACCGCAAAAAAAAGAAAAAAAAAACAATCAAGGGTTGGTGAGGATGTGGAGAAGTTGGAACCCTCCTAAACCTAAACCGGTTTAGTCGCCTGGAGAAGAATTTGGCGGTTCCTCAAAGCTAAACATCGAGTTACCATAGGACCCAGCAATTCCCCTTCTAGGTACAGACCCAGGAGAAGTGAAAACACGTGTCCACACAAGAGCTTGCGCACACACACATCCACACCAGCACTAGTCACGGTCGCCAAATGTGGAAACAACCAAACGCCAATTGACAGCTGAGTCCCTAAACAGAAAGTGGTCCATCCGTACAATAGAATATTATTCAGCCATAAAAAGGAACGAAGCTCTCATACATGTCACAATGTGGATGAACCTCGAAAACATCATGCTGAGTGGAAGAAGCCAACGCGAAAGGCCACATAGCGTGCCGTCCCATTTATATGTAATATCCAAACAGGTAAACCCACGGAGACAGCAAGCAGATTCGTGGTTGTCAGGGGCTGGGGGTTGCGGGGGGGAGGAGAAGAGACTACTGATAGGGAGAGGGGTTCCTTTGGGGGTGATGAAAATGTTCTGGAATTAGATAGAGGTGATGATTGCACCACATGGTGAATGTGCTAAAAACCACTAAATCGTACACTTTAAAAGGGTTAACATGGTGAATTTTATGTTATGTAAATTTTATCTTGATTAAAAATATCAGAGCTAGCCTCTGTGACCACCCCTAAAGCGGGGGAGTTGTTGGGGGCACATGTACTGTCCCCTCCCCTCTCCCTTTGGACCCTCAGAGCAGGGTGGGTGCTGGCAGCCTACCCAGTGAGGGTGCCCCAGTGCCCACTGACGCTCCTGCCCACCACGCCCAGGTGGCAGCTACTCAGGCTAGGGTGGTAAAGGGGGAAGTGGGGCTTTTCGTGGTTCCAGGGCCCCTGGATTTGCATCGGCCACTTTTACATAAAAATCTTTCCAGGCTGTGCCCAGCGGGCCCTGAAGCCGGCCATGGGGTCGATGGGCTGTGCACCGGGGGCGAACTTGCTGGAAGCTTCTGCAATACCCAGTCTGACCTGCTGGTTCCTGTTTTGGGGGAATGTTATCACTGCTGGCTTCTTAGAAAGAGCCCGAGGTGGGGGGAGCCTGCCAGCCCCCAGTGAGTCCTGGCATCACCTTTGCCCTCTCTTCCCCTGGGGTGGGGGGCAGACAGGAGCTCTATCCGGGGGTCGGCAGGGGCACAAGGCCAGGGGTTGGGGGGTGGTGATGACAGGGGCCATTTACCAAGCACTGCCTGTGTCCCTGGCTGTCTGTGTGCTGTGGGTCATCTCCTGGGACCCCCATAAAATGTGTTTCCCCCAGACCCATAGTTCAGTTGAGAACACGGGGGTTCATAGAGGTGTGATGATCAGACTGAAGCCAGGCTGGGGTTCGAGCTGCTGGCCTGGGGTCAAGCCCAGGCCGATAAAACTCCCGTTTCGATAAGCTGGGGGGATGACCTGCCACAGTTTACTCAGGCAACAAATATTTACCGAGCTCCTCCTGGTGCCAGGGTCTGGGCTGGGAGCCGGAAATTTGATGGGCAGTAAGCCGGCAAGGTCTTACCCTCCCAATGGCCGATGGCCAGGGAACAGATGAGAGAAAGTCAAATGAGTAAGGTGATATCAGAGAGCATGGTAGGGGGACGGAGGTGGGTCCCAGAGCCACAGGGAGGGCCTGAGCAAGGGAGGTGGGCAGGGGGTCTTGGTGGTGACGGCTTGCCTGCTCTGCGCGAGGTGGGTGTCCCCTGACAGGCGTCTCTTCCATTGCCCTCTCTTTCCTGCTTTGGTTTCACCCCCTCGAGCCTGAATTTGCATTATTGGGACATTTCTTCTTTTTAAAACTCCTACCTTCTGCCTTCTCTGCAGAGTCTCTCTTGGTGCAGCCTGGAGGGTACCGCTCCTGTCCCAATGGACCCCCATAAACAAAGGATTTCTTCCTCGGCTTCGGGTTTCTCAGAAAAACCGCCTCCGCGGTCCCGGGTTATGAAATGCACCCTGAGCTGACCAGGAAGACCCTGTGGGACTCACTGCCTACCGAGTGCCCCCTGCAACAGGACCGGAAAGGACCCCTCATAACTTGCCTGGGTCCCCATTTTACCGATGAGGACCCAGAGGCCAGTGAGCTCAGACTGGGACTCGAACCCGGGATGGCTGCCTCTTGGGCGCAACGATCCTTCCTACCCTGAGGCGCACGGGGCATCAGACCGGAAAGACAGAGACCCCGGGAGAGTCAGGCAGGCTCACGTTGCACCTCCACCGTTAACATGTAGCCAAGTAGCCTGGCCTTGCTGGGCATCAGTTTCCCCCTCTGGCAAATGGGCTGAGCGTTCCCCCCTCGCTCCATCATAAACGCTCCTGCTTGTGGCTTCAGTGGCCTTTGCATACGTCCACCCCGTGTTGTCAGCCTCCCCTTAAACCCCTCGATGGCATAGCTTTGGTTTCAGGATAACGTCCATGCTCTTCGCTGTGGCTTTTGAGGCTGTATGTGGCCAGTCCCTGCCCCCCACCCCGGACCCGGGTCTCTGCCAGATCCTCAGACACATGAGGCTCCCCCAGGACCCCAGGCCTTTGCACTTGCTCTTCCTGCCTCCATCCATGCCTCTGAACCTCAACCAGTTATTGCCTACTTACCTGTCAGTCTCAGCCTGACGTCAAACTGCCTTCTTTCCTTTTCTGCTTTTTAAATGTTTTCTTCAAGTGTAACATATAGACAGAAAAGTGCCTAAATCCTAAGTCTATGGCTCGATAACTTTTCACAAAGTAGACACACCTGTGTAACCAGCACCCAGCTCAAGAAACAGAGCATTCCCAGCCCTAACCCTTCCTGCCAAACTTCCTGGTGGGCTCAACAGTTTTGAATTGATGATTAATGATTACATGAGGGGCCCTCTGTCTCTGATGTGGCTGTCCAATAAGCTGCCGGGTCCTTGGGCTGCATTAATAGAGGTATAGACTCTAGAACAAGGGAGGTGATTTCTCTCCCCATTCTGGGTTGATCAGAGCAGGCAGGCAGCTTCCCCTGCCACTCTGAAATAGGACAGACGGACAGCGGGTTCAGTGAAAACCACCGTGGTATGTATGTGTGCGTGTATACACTTCAGAGCGGTGCCCTGGGAGAAGGCACTGGAGGCTTTAAGGCATTTAACTTAGAGAAGGACAGACCCAAGTCCCTGTCACCTCATCCGGGTGGTTCCATGGCAGAGCAAGGCAGGGTGGGGGTCCGCTCTGAAGGAGGTGCGGGTTCCAGGCTACTTTGATGGTAGTGAGCATCCCGTCAGGAGAACGATGGCAGCCTGATGCCCAGGGCAGCAAGGAGAGCAGGAGCTCATTACTACAGACTGCCCAAGACAGAGATAGTCTAACGCCTTCCCTCACACCAGGCCCTGTAGAGAGGAGGGGGAGGGGGAGGACTGCAGGGGACCTGTGGCCATGCTGAGACCTTTCTCAGGCGGGGAGATGGAAGCCCAGAACCTGCCCAAGCTCATTGGGCCAAAACTGGCTTTCCAGGCACAGGCCGGCCTTGGAGCTCCGGCTTTGGGTGGAGTTCAGGTCAGGTTATATCTGGCATGGCCGTTCCCTTTCGCCGGCTGCAGCTGCCCGGGGTGGGGGCCGCTGGGCACGCTCCACCACCTGCACTGGCAAGCGGCCGCAGGTGCTGGGCCGGCCACTTTACATAACCACGCTTGGTCTCCCCTGCCTTGCTTGCTGTCCTGCCCCCTCGCCTCTCACCAGGAAAGGGCCAGGGGTCTGAGAGCAGGCGCCGACTCCGAGCCCCAGTGAACTCTTGAGTATTTTTATTTCACTTCTGCGTTTCACTTTTACTGGTCTTGGGCGAAATGTGCGTGCTAGTCAGACCCCAAGCAGTAGCTATTGGGTTAGGGACGGTTCTGTTCTGTGTCGACCAGGCTGGGGATGGGGGAGCACACAGACCTGGGTTTGAATCCCACCCCTGCCACTGGCTGGCTGTGTGGCCTCTGGAGCTACACTCAGCCCCTCTAAGCCTCCTGAGAGGTGCATGGGGTGTGGGAAGAGACCTCGGGCCTGGGTTCTGATGTGACCCTGCCTCTGGCCTGCTGTGTAGCCTCAAGCAAGTCCCTTCCCCTCTCTGGGCCTCAATTTTCTCTTCTGTAAAATGGGAGTAACTACAGCCACATCCTTGGAATGTTGTCTCTCTGATCCAGCACTTCTTCAGGGTCTGGCTGCGTGCTTGTGCAGGAGAGGTGAGGCATCCTGGAGAGTGTGGACCAGTGGCATGTCCTTGAACTTGAGAAGCTTGAGCTATAAGGATCTCACCATGTGGCTAGTTTAAAATGCAGATTCCTGGGCACTTCCCAGGGTCAGGAGGGGGCGGGTTGGCCCCCAGGTGTCAGCAGGCGCCACATCAGACCGAGAAACTTTAGGAAAGGCTCTGGGACCCGAGTTTGTGTTGCCCGGGACAGGACCGAGGAGGGCTGTGGGGAGGGGAAAACCGAGGGCCAGAGAGGTGAAGTCATTCACGCTGGGTCGCTCAGCCGGCAAGTGGCTGCACTGGGATTGAACGGCGAGTCGCACACACAGGCCCCGGCACCTCCAGCGAGCCTGGCGCTGGGGCGCGCTCTGCTCTGAGCACCCAGGTGTTCACGTTCCATCGGCCTCAGGGCCAGCGGGAGCTGCCGAGGAATGTGAAGCTTCAAGCTTCCCCCGGGAACAACTGGCAGCCCGGTCGGGGTTTATATAGTGGCTCCCAAAATATCTGGCCGCAGATAGGCTGAGGCAGGCGAGGGCGCGGCTGGCCAATGCCGTGGCTTCCTGTCCTGCCAAGATGTTTCCTGCCGATAGCCAGGCCCAGTGGCCTTATCTATGACCCTGGGGCCGCCAGAAGGACAGCACCCCCTACCAGGGGACAGGCTGTTCTGGCCCGGGGAAGGGGCTGCAGGGACCCAGGAGAAGGTCAGAGAAAGCAGCAGCCCTCTGAGGGTGGTGGGTAGTTAGGTCAACTCACACGTTTGGGGAAGGAGCGTTGTACTCGGAGCCCAACTGCCCCAGGGTTGAGTTGCGGCTTTGGGGCTAAATGACTGTGTGACTCTCGGGAGTTGGGTCCCTCTCAAAGTCACCCTCATCCATCAAGTGGGGACAGTGGTGTCTCCATTTTCATTTAACATCCCCCACCCTGGCCCCCCAGCCTGGACCTCAAGGAGCCCCAAGTCTGGGGGAGACAGAGCTGGACACAGATCCCGTCCCCAACCCTGCAGCATCAGGGCTTGGCTAGAAGGAGGGTGGAGGCTGGAGGAATTCAGGTGTCTGTCTAGGGTGGCTGCCTGGAGGAAGGACGCCACAGCTGGGGTTCAGTGGATATGTAGGAGCCCATCAAGCAGAAGACATGGAAGGAATGACCAGGCTGAGGGAACAGTGTGCGAGAATGCTTGGAGTCAAAGTGACACTCTCCCCATTTCACAGCGAAGGAAGCTGAGATTCCAAGAGGAAGTGATTCCATGGCTCTGAAACCTGGCTCTTCCTCCTGTACCTGCTGCCGAGCTCCTGGGAGGAGACATGTTCCCTCTCAGTTGAGACCCTGGGACATGGGGGACTTTTTTTTAAAAATTCAAATTTGATTTTACTGCAGCCCAAACAGTACAATTAACTATACATAAATAAACTATATATATATATGTATTATGTATATGCACACACATTTTAAGTTACAGGAAATAACAAAGTGAATAAAATTTTCTAGGAAATAACGTTTATTATGGTAGATGGTGTTAAAATTACAGTTGCCTACAGCCATAACTCAACATCCTTAATTTGGTGTAAGTGTGACACATTTTCTTGCCTTCCTGTGTCCTGCTAAGTCACCGTACCTACTGCTTTATTAAACTGATACGCTGATATTAAACATTACTCATTTCACTTATACTCTGATTCTAAAAAGGGGTTTTCACCTCTGACTCTCACCAGCTCCACCATGGTCCTCCCGGACCTGGTGGCCAAGGCTAGGGGGTCTGATGGGAGCAGCAGGGAGGGACTGGGGTCAAAGATGAGTCTCAAGGTTCCAGCTGGGGTCTGAGACAGGGTCACTGGCCCTGCCTCTGTCTTACCCTGTGGCTTCAGGGAGGTTGTCCACACCTCCCTGCCCTTGGAGGGAGGGGCCGAGATGCCCCAGAGCACCAGCATCCCTGGACTCTTTACCCAGGACAACCCAGTTCCTGCCTGCTCACCCCATCCCCCCCCTCACTGGCTCAGGTTGGAGATTTTGTGCACAACGCAGGGAGGGTCGATGGGGTGAGCGGTGAGGGAACTGCTGGTTTTCATCCCCTCTTTCATGGTTTTCAAGACGCGTGAGCAAAATATGAAACTTTGTTCTATAAATCCGTGCTGCCTCCATGGGGCCTGAGCCACTTGGGTCTCCTGGTGGGAGGACTCAAAACTGTGTGGCAGAGGGACTCAGACAAATACATGTACATGAATATTCACAACAGCATTTTCACAGAAGCCGAAAAGTGGAAAGAAACCAAATGCCCATTGATGGGTGAAAGCTAAACAAAATGTGGTCCATAATACAAGGAAATATTAGCCCTAAAAATGAATGAAGCCTGACACATGCTACAACGGGGATGAACCTCAAATTTGTCACACTGAGTGAGAGAAGCCAGACGCAGAAGACCACCTAGTGCATGATCCCGTTTATATGAAATGTCCAGAGAGGCAGATCCATCGGGGCAGGAAGCAGACAAGCAGTTTCAGGGACTGGGGGAGGGGGGACAGGGAGGGACTGCTCATGGGCACAGGGTTCCCTTTTGGGGTGATGAAAGTGATCTACAATTAGATACTGCTGGTGCTTGCACAACTTTGTAAAGGCACAAAGGGCCCCTGAACTGTTCGCTTTAAGATGGCTCATTTTATGTCATGTGAATTTCACCTCCATTAGAAAAACGATTTTTAAACTGTGTGGCAGTGTCCTGGGGCTTGTTTCTGGGTGGTTTCAAAATTTCAAATGGTGAAGCCTTTGCTATCATCTGATTTTCTTAGCTGATGGGCTCCCCCATTATGCAGTCAGTGCTCCTAGGAAGACCTGCTACTGGAGCTGGGGTGATGGTGGTCCTGCCTCTGCCGTTCTGATGTCCATGCTGATGAAACACCTGAGTGCCTTAGCTCTGCCAGCCTGTTGGACCCTCAGCTGCACAGGCCCCCTAGCCCCGAGTCCCCTCACAGAATCCTCCCTGAGAGGCAAGGGCCACTGTGAGCCCATTTCCCAGATGATGTATTGAGGCTCAGATGCTCTTGGTTACCCAGCCAGCAAGTAGCCGAGCCCCAGTCTCACTCAGGTCTGGCTGGCTCCAACGCCGTGTGCTCGGCACCTCGCAGGTCCTCGCTGTTGGGTCTAGGACCCCTCCCTCCTCAAGCGGTGGCATGGTGGGTGCTGCAATGTGACTGCACGCCTCCACACACACCCACTCACGTGGCTGGGCTTCTGTCGCTCCAGGCCTTCTGGGAAGCCGTGCCAGGTGCAACCTGTTTCTCTTAGAAGGGAGCAGAGCCAGGAGGAGGATGGGAAATGCTCTCAGCGTCTGAGTGCAGGCAGGGTGGGAGATGGGCTGTGCAGGAACTGCTGAGGGGCTGGGAACGTTCTGGGCTATGTGGAGAGGCGGGCAGCCTGTGGTTTTGGGAACTGGGACAAGCCAGCCCCTGCTGGTTGACACTAGGCACAGGACTCCTGCTCTCCAACCTGTTTTCTTCTATGAAATGGGCTTTATAAGAGCCACTGCCTCTCAGAGCAGATCTGAGGGATGGATGAGACAATTGAGGGGTCTAGCCCTGCTTGGCAGGCGGAAGTTGGGACAGGAAGGACTGTTCAGGTCCTGGATGGGACAACTGAGAAACACTCTGGGTTTAAAAACAAACAGCCAACAGTATGGCAGTTCCTCAGAAAAATTGAAAATAGATTGCGACAGATGAATGGATGAGCAAAACGTGTTATATATGTATGATGGAATATTATTCAACCTTTAAAAGGAAGGAAATTCTGACACCTGCTACAGCAGGGATGAACCTGGAGGACATGATGCTGAGCGAAAGAAGCCAGTCGCAAAAGGACACATACTGTGTGATCCCACTTATGTGAGGTCCCTAAAGCAGTCAAATTTGTAGAGACAGGAAGTAGAATGGGAGTTGCCAGGGACGGAGGGAAATGGGGAGGTTAGTGTTTAATGGGGACAGAGTTTCAGTTTTGCAAGATGAAAAATTCTGGAGATGGACAGTGGTGATGGTTGCACAACAGTGTGAATGTACTTAATGCCACTGAACTGTGCTCTTAAAAATGGCTAAGATGGTGAATTTTAAGTTATGTGTATTTTACCACAATTTAAAAAAAGAAGCAAACAGCCCGATGATCCCTCCTGGTGGAGCAGCTCTGGGCTCAGACTGCACTAGATGAAGTTACCAGGTTTTTCCCTCTGACTAGAGGACCCCCAAACCATCTGCCTGCCAAGCTCCAGCTCATCGTCAAATGTCCCCTCCTCCAGGCAGCCCTCCTTGATCTCCCAAGTAGATTCTAGCTCTGCTATTGGGCACCCCTCAGCCCTTTCTCTGGCTCACCCCTGACCTCTCTGAGATGGAGTGTCTGCATCCGGCTCAGTCAAGGGGTGAGGCTGAGCCGATGAGAAGCTGGGGAGTGGGGAGCTCTGCTTTGATGTTGGGAGAGTGTGGAGGCAGTAGCAGGGGAGAGAGGCTTAGAGGACCAAGACCTTTTGCTCAGTAGGCATTGTTGACTGTCCCTCCCACACCTGCCATGTGTCCTGAGGAGCCCCCAGTGTGGGGGACAGAGCAGGACACAGAGTGTGTGGTCAGGACTGGGCAGGGGCTGAGAGGCAGAGAGAGACCTTTGACACCGGCTCAGTGACACTGGAACCTGGCCTGGCCCCGTGGAGGGAGCTGGGGGCCCGGGGGAGAGAGAGGTGCAAAAAGGATTGTCCCTCAAAGGCTGGCCTGGAGAGGGTGCGTGTGTGTTTGTGTGTTGTAGGCACACGTGTACGTGTGTATCTTTCTGTGTATCTGTGTCTGTTGTAGGCGTGTGTCTCTGTGTGTCTGTTGTGTGTGTAGTTGTGTTGCGTGTGTAAATCTGTTCACGCTTTGTGTCTCTGCGTGCTTAGGCACGCGTGCGTGATGCACCCATGTGTGTGCGCGCGCACGTGGCTATGTGGCATTTTTGAGGAACTGAATCCCCTGCTCGGATGTGTTTTCCGCCCAGAGGGTATGGGAGGCCCCTGCATGCCGTCATCCCCGCCACAGCCTCGCTACCCCACAGCCCCAGGTCCCCAAGCCTTCTCGGCTCTCTGGCCACACCCCAAATCCGACCTCTTCTCTCCATCACCCAACACCCCTGGCCTCCCCACCCCCCTCCTGCCTGGGTTCTCCTCTCTCCCATCGGCCGCCAGGGGAAGCTGTGAAAACCTAAACCTCTCTGTGGCTCCCCATCCCCTTCTCTGGGGGGTCCTGGTTTTTGTTCTTCTCTCCCTGCCACGCCTGGCTGGCTGCGTCCTGCCCGTCCCAGGCCTCAGCCTCTACACTGAGTTCCCTGGGTTGCCTTTCCACCCCACGCCAGGCCGGGGCCTCCCTGCCCTCATGCAGCTCCCGACATGCCGTGGTGGAGATATCTGTTGCCCCTACCTCATGCCCCCGAGGGGAGGGGTTTTGTTTTGTGTGGTTCAGTTGCCTCCTTGCATTGAGAACGTGGCCTGGTACTCAGCAGGTTCTCAATAAATATCTGAATGAATGAGGGTGGGAGGAGGGGCCGGAGAGGTCAGAGGAACCAGATGCAGCAGGGACTTGCCTGAGGGCCTGGTCAGGGGACTAAAGCTAAGAAGTCGGCCAAACAACACCTAAGAGGGGCAACGCGTGGTCTTAGAAGCACGTGGTGTGAGTTGGACAAGAGGCAAGCGCCAGGGATGGTAGCACATCCAGGACAGCTGGGCCCCTCCAGTGGAGATGCAGGGGCTTAGGCTAGGTGGGTGCTGGAAGGGAGGGGAGAAGTGGGGGAGCTGAGATTCAGGAGGTGGAAAAGGTGGGAGCATCAATGATCCATGTGGGGGAGATGAGCCTCGATTTCCCGTTTGTGCTTTGGAATAGCTAGGATGGCGCTCACTGAGGCAGGAGAGGCCCCCCGGGGTGAGGAGGAGAAGTAGAGTGTTGGGTCCTTCAGAGGATCCTTAACTCTGTGGCCATTTCCTGGGAGGCAGGAGGACCTGGAGACCTTGTCTCAAGATAAAGCCGAGAAAGAGGAACCACTGAGGGGATGGAGACGAAACCACGGTTAGAAAACACAGAGGGGGATGGCGGCCCAGAAGCCGAGGGCAGAGGGGGCCGCTCAAAAAGGTGGGTGTGGTCAGCACCCCACTGGTTCCTCAGTGGGGAGCTTGGCACAGAATCCGGTGGGTGCAAAGTCCAGTTGCAGTGGGGTTGGAACATGCACGAACCACAGCCCTACCAGCAGGGCTGAAATGGAAAAGTCTGATAACACGAAGTGCTGACGAGGATGTGGAGCAAATGGAATCCTAGCTCACCTCTGTGGGAGGTAAAATGGTACAGCCACCTTGGAAGACTGTTTTGCAGTGTCTGCCGAACATAGATCCCCCCTCCCCTATAACCCAGACATTCCACCCCTGGGTATTCATCCACAAGAGATGAAAACATACAGTAGCCACAGGACCTGGGCACACCTGCTTAGAGAAGCTCTGGACACAAGCCGAACGCCCATCAACAGAACTGGCCAAACAAATCGCTGTACAGGTGTGCTGTGGAATAGTATACAGCAAGGAAAAATGATGGAGGATGTGGGCGAATCTTGCGGGTACGATGATGAGCAAAAGCAGCGAGATCAAAAGCAGGACACACTGTGTGAGTCTGTGTACCTGAAGTTCAAGAACAGACAAAATGAACCAATGGTGTTAGCCAACAGGACAGTAGTTCCTTCTGGGAGGTGGCACGAGGGGGCCTGCCTGGGGGATGGGGCGGTGTTATGTTATGGGTCAATTTGAACATACACAGAGGTAAAAACGCATCAGGCTACACACCTCAGATCTGAGTATTTGGCACAAATTGCTGTGTGTTTTATCTCAATCCAAAGGTGAATATATACAGTCACAAAAAACACTTTGGGCAGCACTTAAAACACATGAGATTTGGTGGGGTAGGGAGGCTGGGCAGTGATCATTGAAAAGAACTTGACAGAAAATTCCAGGCATGGTATTCCCAGTTTGGCCAGGAGTCATGGCCTTTTAGTCTTATTAAAAACCAGTGAAATTCCTCAAAAAAACTAAACATGGGATTACTGTATGATCCAGGAATTCCACCCTTAGGTATATACCCAAAAGAACTGAAGGAAGGGATGAAAATAGATATTTTTACACCTATGTTTATAGGAGAATTATTATTATTATTATTTTTGGTACGCGGGCCTCTCACCGCTGTGACCTCTCCCATTGCGGAGCACAGGCTCTGGACGCGCAGGCTCAGCGGCCATGGCTCACGGGCCCAGCCGCTCCGTGGCATGTGGGATCCTCCCGGACCAGGGCATGAACCCGTGTCCCCTGCATCGGCAGGCGGACTCTCAACCACTGCGCCACCAGGGAAGCCCCAGGAGAATTATTCACATTAGCCAAAAGATGGAAACAACTCAAGCGTCCATCTACAGATGAGTGGCTATACAAAATTTGGTAAATCCACCCAATGGAATATTATTCAGCCATAAAAAGGAATGAAGCATGGATACATGCTACAACATGGATGAATCTTGAAAACATCATGCTGGGTGAAAGCAGCCAGACACAAAAGACCACACAGCACGTGATTCCATTTACATGAAACGTCCAGAACAGGCAAATCCACAGATATGGAAAGCAGATTGGTAGTTACCAGGGACTGAGGGAGGGGGATGGGGAGCGACTGCTCATGGGGACGGGTTTCCCTTGAGGTGATGAAAATTTCTGAAATTAGATAGAGGTGGTGGTTGCACAATATTGTGAATGTGCTAGATTCTGTGGAATTGCCCACTTCAAAATGGTTATGTAAATTGTTATATGTTATGTGAACGTCACCTCAACTAAAGAAACAAGAGTGAATTGGCGACACCAGGGCCTTGCACCTTCTAAAGGGATCTTGGCCCCTAGAGAGGGCAACTGAGTAGTTCCTACATGGTTGACAACAACCTAGAACTTCCTTTCTTCTAACAAAATGGCATGTAGAAGCCCCATGTGGACATGGAAACAGGCCCAGAGAGGGTGGGGAGTCTGCTCGAGGTCACACAGCAAGGGGAGCCAGTCTGTGGGGCTCGGCTTTGGACTGGGGTTCCCGGCTGAGCTTGAGCAAGGGACAGACCCAGTTCCCCATC
This sequence comes from Grampus griseus, assembly GCF_964374135.1. Classification (NCBI taxonomy): domain Eukaryota; kingdom Metazoa; phylum Chordata; class Mammalia; order Artiodactyla; family Delphinidae; genus Grampus; species Grampus griseus. The sequence continues at coordinate 159,484,846 of NC_139019.1, read as the reverse complement.
TGTTGAATGGCTGGAAGGAAGTGGGTGAGGGGTGCCCTGTCTGCTCTCCCCCGGGAGGCCCCTGTCCCGACCCCAGGGGGCAGCACTGTGTGTAGGGGACCTGCCCAGTCCTGGTGCCCTGAGGACTGCTCCAGCCTGTCTTTGGGCCTCAGTTTCCCCAAGTGTTCAGGGGGGCTGCAGGGCTCAGGCAGGTACTGGGCCATCTGCTGTGAGCTAAGGTTCCCTGAGTCTGGGGGGGTCAGACTGACTCCTTGGTGGCCCTAACTTGATCTTTTTAGCCAGGACAGGCTGGCCAGTGGGGATCACAGGCACCACCCGAGCTCAGGGCCCCCAGTGCCCCTGTCCTCCTTGCAACCACAGTTTCCCTAGCTTCTTCTGGCGGGGGCTGAGAGAGCACAGCTGAGTACTCTGGGAGCATTTGGAACCTGAGAACTTCCTATGACAATTCCGAGCCTCAGTTTCTACATCTGTCACGGTCAGGCTGAATGAGAATCCCCCAGGAAGGATAACATGTGTCTGGGGCACCCCCATGTTCAGAGAGGGCCTGATCTCCCCATCCCCATGCCTGTCCCACCCACCTTTCTCTGTGGCCTTGGACCCAAGTCCCCAAGCATTTATTTCTGACCCGTGGGCGCCCCCTGGTGGCCACGACTGGCAGAGCCTTGTGGGCATGTCCACAGGTCCCAGTCCCAGCCTAGCACTGCCCTGGATCCTGGGGACACAGCAGTGACAAACCAAACAGGGGACCCTTCCCTTGGGGGGCTTCTAGGCAGATAGGGGACACAGGAAATGTGGAACAAAGAACAATTGTATGTATGGACAAGCTGGCCTGGCTCGGGGAAGGCGAGATTTGAATTGAGATGTAAGTGTCAGGAAGGAGGCAGCCGAGGTGGAAGTATCTGCGAGTGCAAAGGCTCCGAGGTGGGAACAAGCTTGGGGCACATAGGTGGGGGGGGGGGAACAAAGGGGAGGAGGGCGAGAGTGGAGGCCTGAGATCAGACACTCAGGCGAGGAGGGAGGGTTTTACTCTGAGGGCACTGGGAGCTACGGCAGGATTTTGAGTGAGGGTGGGACAATCTTTATTAACAGTGATCTTGGGCTGTCACAAAAACACTGATGATAATTTAACATGTATGCAGCACTGACCAGAAGAAATAAAACTTGCCAATGCAATCAAGGCCCATGGTCCCCAGCTCAGCCCTGGGTGTTCCTCTCCCTGCCCCAGAGGGTACCTCTGTCTAGAATTTGGAGTTAGTCTTTCCCATATACCAGCGGTCCCCAACCTTTTTGGCACCAGGGACTGGTTTCGTGGAAGACAATTTTTCCACGGGCCCGGGGGTGTGTGGATGGTTTTAGGATGATTCAAGCGCATTACGTTTCTTGGGCACTTTATTTCTATAATTATTACATTGTAATATATAATGAAATAATTATACAGCTCACCATAATGCAGAATCAGTGGGAGCCCTGAGCTTGTTTTCCTGCAGCTAGATAGATGGTCCCATCTGGGGGTGATGGGAGACGGTGACACCCGAAGTGTGTTGCTTATATCTAGCCTGCTCTGTAAGATGCAAGTTCATTGTCACTTGCCACTCACTGATAGGGTTTTGATATGAGTCTGCATGCAATTGATTTATTATGGTCTCTGTGCAGTCAAACCTCTCTGCTAATGATAATCTGTATTTGCAGCCGCTCCCCAGTGCTGGCATCACTGCCTCAGCTCCACCTCGGATCATCGGGCATTAGATTCTCATAAGGAGAGTACAACCTAGATCCCTCCCGTGCACAGTTCACAGTAGGGTTCTCGCTCCTATGAGAATCTAAGGCTGCCACTGATCTGACAGGAGGCGGAGCTCAGGCGGCAGTGCGAGCAATGGGGAGCGGCTGTAAATACAGATGAAGCTTTGCTCACTCACCCGCCCCTCACCTCCTGCCGTGCAGCCTGGTTCCTAACAGGTTGGGGACCCCTGCCTTACACAATTTTATATTTTATTATATTCTATGTGACCATAGATGTCGAAGTGTTGTTTTACGTGATTTTAAACTTTGTATAAATAAGGGGGGGGGAACATCCTCCTGCAGTTTGCTCATTTCATTAACAAGGTTTATATATTTTTAGCTATTAGTTTTTCAGTTTTTTTTTTTTTTTTTGCGGTACGCGGGGCTCTCACTGTTGTGGCCTCTTCCGTTGCAGAACACAGGCTCCGGACGCGCAGGCTCAGTGGCCATGGCTCACGGGCCCAGCCACTCCGCGGCATGTGGGATCCTCCTGGACCAGGGCACGAACCCGTGTCCCCTGCATCGGCAGGAGGACTCTCAACCACTGCGCCACCAGGGAAGCCCAGTTTATTTTTAAACTTTGAAAAACTGAGGTATAACACGTGCACATAAAGGGTTTAAAGTGCATGTCTTCAGTGCATGTGACTTACACGTGTGTAAGCAGCACCCAGGTCACAATGTAGAGCTTTCCCATCACTCCAGAAGGTTCCCTCCAATCAGTAGCCTCCTGGTCCCAGCAGCATCTGCTTTCGCTCGTGCCTGTGATCCGTTCTGTGGTGGCGTGGGGAGAGCCCTTCTGCTTTTTTTGTCACTGTATAATATTCCACTGTGTGGCTCATCTATGCCTTGTGTTTCTAGTCTGGGGCTATCATGTGTCAGGCTGCTGTGAACATTTGAGCCCCTGTCTTTTCGTGGCATGTGTGCTCAGTTCTCTTGGGTGAATACTCAGAGGTAGAACTGTAGAGTCGCAGCCTGGGCAAATGGTCAGTTTTGGGAGAGACCACTGGGCGTAGCTGAGAGATGTGGCCGTGTCAGCATCCCCAGCCCTGGGCCATTCACTGAGTGAGCAGAATATGTGCCTGGATAAATTGACAACTGTTCTGCCATCATCCCACCAGCTCCCATTTGGTTATTTCCCATCATTTGCTCTTCCAGAGCTATGGTGAGTGTTCTTGGACCGTTTGTGCTTGTGTGAGGGGTATACAGGGGAATTGTGATGGAATTTGGGTCAGGGCCCTAGGACAATGACATTGTTACTTTAGCCTCTAATTTAAAATTCAGCATTTCTGAGACGGGGCTGTGAAATCATAGGGGGCTTAGGGGGGCATTGATTACTGGCCCTTCCTGCCGGCTGTGTGCCTGTGCCAGAGAAAGCCTTTCCTTCTGTGCTTGTCTACTAGGATCTCCGAGAGGGGCGCTTTCTGATGTTTGATGGTAAATGGGGATCGTTTATGATGGGGAAGTAGCTTCCTTCTATCCCTACACCTGTTTCTATTAGAAAAGTCTGCTGTGTCTTAAGCGTTCCTTTCCCAAATTTACTGATGTGGTTCAGTTTGCTGGTGGGATGAGTTATGGGGATCAAGTGTACTCTGGAACCCATATCCTTCCTGGAATAAACCTTGCTTAGTCAGAGCATGTTGTAGTATTGACTTGCCGCTCAATTCTGGTTGCTAATATTTTGTTTAGAAGCTTCTAAAAGTAAGGCTCATCTACAGTTTCCTCTTTTTCCCCCCTATCTTTTTTTTTTTTTTTTTTTTTTTTGCGGTACGCTGGCCTCTCACTGTTGTGGCCTCTCCCGTTGCGGAGCACAGGCTCTGGACGCGCAAGCTCAGTGGCCATGGCTCACGGGCCTAGCCGCTCCGCGGCATGTGGGATCTTCCCGGACCGGGGCATGAACCCGTGTCCCCTGCATCGGCAGGCGGACTCTCAACCACTGCGCCACCAGGGAAGCCCTTTCCCCCTATCTTTAAAAAGAATTATTTATTTGTTTGTTTTTATTTTTGGCTGCGTTGGGTCTTCGTTGCTGTGCACGGGCCTTCTCTAGTTGCGGCGAGAGGGGGCTACTCTTCGTTGCGGTACGTGGGCTTCTCATTGTCGTGACTTCTCTTGTTTGCGGAGCACGGGCTCTAGGCGCGCAGGCTTCAGTAGTTGTGGCACGTGGGCTCACTAGTTGTGGCTCGCGGACTCTTGAGCACAGGTTCAGAAGTTGTGGCACACGGACTTAGTTGCTCCGCGGCATGTGGGATCTTCCCGGGCCAGGGCTTGAACCTGTGTCCCTCGCATTGGCAGGCAGATTCTTAACCACTGCACCAGCAGGGAAGCCCCTTTTCCCCTATCTTTAACTGGTCTGGGTGTTCAAGTGCTGGCTGCTTCAAAAACTGAATTGGGGAGTTTTCCACCATTTTGATTGCCTGGAATTAGAGTCATCTGATTTGTAATACATTAAACTGGGGGAATTATAATATCATACTGTAAAGTACATGAAATAGAAATGTACAGTTTAACAGAGTTATGAGGCAAACATCTGTGTTACCACCATCCACTCAAGAAACAGAGTACGGGCAGCATCCCAACCCACACTCCCCTGGTGCTTCTCCTCTCCTCCCCCTCCCCCAGGTAGCCCTGTTCTGACTTAACCTTCATCTGGCTTTTTAGAGTTTTTCCCTTCCTCTGGAAGCATCACTCAAGAATATAGTTTAGTTTAAGCCTGTTTTTGAACTTCATCCCAAAGGAATCACACTGTTTATGTTGTGTGTCTGAATCACTATCGATTAAGTAGGTCTTGATGCCCAGCTAAGAAATCCATCCCATCTTATTCTTCTTCAAGATTCTTTGTTATTCTTGGCCCTTTGATCTTCCATGTACATTTTAGAATTCGCTTGTCAAGTTCCACAAAAACCTGACTGGGATTTTGATGAAGAATGCATTTAAGCTATAATTCAATTTGAGGAGGGTATTAGTTTCTTCTTGCTGCGGTAACAAATTACCACCAAGTTAAAACAACACAAATTTATTAACGTAACAGTTCTGGAGGTCAGAAGTCTGGAATGGGTCGCACCATGCTAAAAGCAAGGTGTCAGCAGGGCTGTATTCCTTCTGGGGGTTCCAGAGGAGAATCTGTTTCCTCACCTTTGCCAGCTTCTAGAGGCTGCCTGTGTCCTTGGCTCACGGCCCCGTCCTGCATCTTCAAAGCCAGCAACAATGGGCTGAGTCCTTCACACACTGCAGCTTTCTGGTTCTTCCTCTTCTGTCACTTTCTTCCACATTTAAGGACTATTGTGATTACATTGAGCCCATCCAGGTTATTCAGGGTAATCTCCCTCTTAAGGTCAGATGATTAGCAACCTTAATCCCATTTGCAAACTTAACACCCCTCTGCCATGTAACTTAACATATTCATAGGTTTGGGGGATTAGAATGTGGACATCTTTGGTGGGCATTATTCTGCCTACCACAAGGAGTACTGGCATCTTTGATACTGCGACTCTATAATCATGGTATTTTAAAAATTTAATCCTAGGTACTTCATTTTTTTGACACTATTGTCAATATCTGTAGTTTGCTCAAGAGTTGTTTATTCTTTTAAATCATAAATGAATGTTTAATTTTTTCAAATACTTTACCTGTACCTACCTACTGAAATGATCACATATGTTTCCCTCCCTTACTCTTTTTAAGATAGTGGATTGCTTTTCCAGTATTAAACCAATTTTGCCATCCCAGGATTTAACCCAATTTAGTCACAATGTTATGTCCTTTCTATACATTGCCAACTCCACCCCCCCACCTCCTGGAATTTTATTTAGGATTTTCACATCTATGGTCATCAGTGAGATTGGTCTATAATTTTCTTGTCTCAGATTGTTTCATGGACATGCTTGATTTCCTAAAATGAGTAAGGAAATGTTTCTTATTTTTCTATTCTTTGGGCAGAGTTTGTGAAATTCTTCTTTTTTTTTTTTTCTTTAATGTTTGGTAAAACTTTCCCAATAAAGTCATCTGGATCTGGAGTTTTGACTAGTTTAATTTCTTTAGTAGTTATAGAACAATTCAGATTTTTCATTTCTTTTGAGTCAGTTTTTTTCCCCTCTAGGAATTTGTCCAAGTTATCTAAAATTTTCAAGTTTGCTGGCATAAAGTTGTTCATAATACCCCTTTATCCAGTACTCCTTGCCCATATGGTATCTTCAGGTGGATTAGAAAAAGACAGTCCTCTTCGAGATGGATGAAGCTCTGGGCCAGGCACACAGCTTGGTAGACAGAAAGTGGGCTGAGTGACTTTGTGAAGTGGCACTTGCCTTGTTCTCATCTTTTTAATGTTTCAAAAGCTACAGTAATGTCTTTTTTCCCCCATTTCCAATAATAGTTATTAGTGCCTTTTATTCATCTTGCTCAAAATTTCCAGCAGTTTTTCAATTTCATTCATCTTTTAAAATAGCTGACTTGTTGATTCTTTTTATTTGAATGTTTGTTTTCTATTTCCTTCATATCTACTCTTTATTATTTCCTATCTATACTCTTAGGTTTATTTTGTTCTTTTCCTAAATTCTGGAGACAGATGCTTAGCTCATTATTTTCAGTCTTTCTTTTATAATATATATTTTATCAATATATATAATTTTGTATTACATATATGCAACATATATTGCATATATTTTAATATCTAGTATTAATACACTTAAGGCTACAAATTTCCTTCAAAATGCTACTTTAGCTGCATTGCACAAGTTTTTAAATAAGTATTTTCATTATCTCTCAGTTCAAGATAATTTTCCAAAATTTAATTATTTCCTAAAAATTAATTTCCCTAAAATTTCCTAAAATATAATTTTCCTAAAATTTCTTCCTTGATCAGTGGGTTATTTAGAACTGGTTTCCAAAATATGGAGATTTTTCTTATTATTGTTTTAAAATTGATTCTTAACTAAATAACATTTTGGTAAAGGGACTAACTATTTCCTTCAACCTTGCTTTATAACCCAGTGTGTGCTTCAAAGAAAAATGTATTTTGTAGTTGCTGAATACAATGTTCTACATATACAGGCCCATTAGGTCAAATTTATTAATTGTATAGTTCAAATATTCTGTATCTTTACTGACTTTTTTGGTTTACTTGTTCTATCAACTGCTGAGAGAGATGAATTTAAATTGCTCATTATTACTGTGGATTTAACTATCTCTCCTGGTAGTTGTGTCAAATTTTGCTTTATGTATTTTGAGGCCATGTTATTAGGGTCACACAAATTAAAAATATTTTTATCTCCTGATGAAATGAATCTTTTATTATTATTATAATAATATGTCCCACTTTATCTCCAGCAATGATTTTGCCTTAAAGCATATGTTGTCTAATATTAATATAACAATTCCAGCTTTCTTATGGCATTTCTATGGTTATTTTCCCCATCTGTTATATATGTTTTAAAATTAATTAATTAATTAATTTTATCTTTGGCTGCGTTGGGTCTTCGTTGCTGCGTGTAGCCTTTCTCTGGTTGTGGCGAGTGGGGGCTACTCTTTGTTGTAGTGCACAGGCTCTAGGCTCGTGGGCTTCAGTAGTTGCAGCACACAGGCTCAGTGGTTGTGGCGCATGGGCTTAGTTGCTCCGCGGTATGTGGGATCTTCCCAGACCAGGGCTCGAACCCGTGTACCCTGCATTGTCAGGCGGATTCTTAACCACTGCGCCACCAGGGACGTACCCATCCTGTTATTTTTTAACTTTCTGTATTTTAATGGTTTTTATGAGTCTCTTATAAATAACATAGAGTTGAAATTTTTAAAAATCCAGTTTGGCAAACTGACCTTTAGCTGGAGTGTATAGTCCATTTACATTTAATGTAATAATTGATATCACACTTAAATCTAGATTTAAATCTACCCTATTAATTTACTTTCTATTTTTACCCTTTCTATGTTCCTTTTTATCCCCCCTCTGGCCTCTCTGGCCTCCTTTTAGGTTGTCTGTGAGTTTTTAAAAAAATCATTGTCTTCCCTCTGAACATTTGGAAGTTACAATTCTGCTTTTATTACTGTAGTGATTCCTTTAGAAGTTATAATGCATGCTTTTCAAAATGCAGATTTCATCGATGTTTTTTACTTTTGTCCCACACAATCGTGGACTTGGAACACTTTAACTCCACTTACTCCCTAAGGACTTTTTTTTTTTCTGTTGTACATTTTAATTCTATCACTTTTTTTAACTCCAGGAAACATTATTATTGTTTTATGCAACCTATGTTTGTTTAAGTTTTCCCATGTATTCACTCCTTTATTCTTTATTCCTTCTTACATCTTGACCTTCCATCTGGGATCACTTTCTTTTTGCCCGAAGCAATATAATTTAGAATTTTCTTTAGTGTGAGTTGGCTGCTGCTGGCAAACTCATACAGGCTTTGTCTGAAAAAGTTTTTATTTCAACCTCATTCTTGAAATATTTTTGTTGGGTTGGCAGTTTTCTTTCAGCACATTGAAAATGTCATTTTGCTTTCATCTGGTTTCCTTTGTTGCTGATGAAAAGTAGGCTGTTTACCTTGTCACACTTTTGAAGTTAATGTGTTTTCCACCCCCAGCTGCTTTACAGATTTGTTGTCTTTTTTTTCTTTATAAATTTTACTGAAGTGTAACATATATACAGAAGAGTGAACAATCATAAATGCTTGATGAATTTTCAAAAGTGAGAACACCATGTAACCTGCATCCAGATTAAAAAAATAATCTCTGGTATTTTCTAATTTCCATTACATATTCTTCTTTAATTACACATGGTAATTTAGAAGTGTTCTTAAAAACTATATTTGGGCTCAGTGTCGTGGCGGGGGGGGGCGCAGGCCCAGGGCGTAGCGGTCACAGCAGCGGCGGCGGAGCTAGAGCAGAGCGGAGCCACCATGGGGGCCTGGCTGAGCACGTTGGGCCACATGGTCCTCTCCCCAGTCTGGTTCCTGTACAGCCTGCTCATGAAGCTGTTCCAAAGCTCCACTCCAGCCATCACCCTCGAGAACCTGGACATCAAGTACCTGCTGCGGCTGATTGACAAGGAGGTCATCAGCCTTGACACCTGATGGTTCCACTTTGCTCTACCGTCGCCCCAGCACATCCTGGGTCTCCCCGTAGGGCTAGCACATCTACCTCTCGGCTTGAATTGATGGGAATCTGGTCATTCTGCCCTATATGCCTGTCTCCAGCGATGACAAGGGCTTTGTGGGCCTGGTCATCAAGGTTTACTTCAAAGACACTCACCCCAAGTTTCCCGCTGGTGGGATGTCCCAGATGTCCCAGTACCTGTAAAGCATGAAGATTGGAGGCACCATTGAGTTCCGAGACCCAAATGGGCTGCTGGTCTACCAGGGCAAAGGAAAGTTTGCCATCTGTGCAGACAAGAAATCCAACCCTGTCATCAAGACGGCGAAGTCTGTGGGCATGTTTGCGGGAGGAACGGGCATCACCCCAATGCTACAGGTGATCCACGCCATCATGAAGGACAGGGATGATCACACCGTGTGCCACCTGCGCTTTGCCAACCAGACTGAGAAGGACCTCCTGCTGTGGCTGGAGCTGGAGGAACTGAAGAACGAACATTCTGAGTGCTTCAAGCTCTGGTACATGGTGGACAGTGCCCCTGAAGCTTGGGACTACAGCCAGGGCTTCGTGAACGAGGAGATGATCTGGGACCACCTTCCACCCCTGGAGGAGGAGCCGCTGGTGCTGATGTGCGGACCCCCGTGCATGATCCAGTATGCCTGCCTGCCCAACCTGGACAGCGTGGGCCACCCCAAGGAGCGCTCCTTCGCCTTCTGATGGGCGGGCCCGGGCTGGCTCTGCCTCACACTCACCTTGCCCTGTCTGCACCCACCCCTACTGCTGTTGTCTGTTAACACCACTCTCCCCCACATCTCCTGCTGCAGCCGGGTTCAGCCTGGCCTGCCCGTGCCTGGGAGGGCACCCCGCTGGGCTGGTCCGCAAGGGGCCCCTTTGGGAGCAGGGCTCTGTTACAGGTGGGCCGCTGTCAGCCACCTTTAGGGCAGATTCCTGTCTGGGCCTCACTGGAGATGCCCTTCCACACCCCCCTCCTGGCAGGGGCTGCTGGGTGAGAGGCTGCCTCGACCCCAGGGTACAGCAGGCCCGGCCAGCAGGGAGTTGCGCTCTCCCTGAAGCTGGAGTAGGAGGAGGGGGCTGGCCGAGGGCCCTTCCAGCTGGCACATGGGCCCTCCCAAAGCCTCAGCATTTCCCCAAAACACCCAAACATTCGGGCAGCTTTGGAAGCTCCAAGCAGTCGACCTCTGATTGACCAGCTTGGGGTCCCGGGCTGCCAGCCCTAATGGCAGAGCTAAGACGATGTATTTATCCCTCTGTCCCAGACCCCCATTCTGCTGCCCTCACCCCAGATGGGGGAGATTTTGAGCAGAGCCTCTTGTCTGAGGGATATTCTCAGTGGCCTCGACGTCGCCTTTAGACCACAGTGTGTCGGCCTCTTGCATATCGGCTTTTTAGAGTCATTTATGAGCAAATTGAAGTAAAACTTTGCTAATTTGGAAAAAAAAAGAAAACTAATTATATTTGTAAATATTTTAAAGAAATTCATTTGTTGTTGATTTCTAACTTAATTCTCTTGAGAATTCCTTAGAGAATGTGGACTCTAATACCAAGAATTCTTGGGAATTTGTGAAAAGTGTTTCAAGGTCTAGTACACTTTTTTTTTTTTTGGCCTTAAGTCTATTTGGTCTGATATTAATATAACTACATGAGGTTTATTTTGGTATTGGTTAGCATTATTTTCCTTTTAACTGTGTTGTGTACTTATATTTCAGGTGTATATTTCACAAACAGGATATAGCTGGATTTTGTATCTTAAACTAGCAGGTTTGCTTCGTTTACATTTATTGTGATTCCTAACCTTTGGATTTATTTCTACAATCTTATTTTGCGGTTTCTATGGCACAGTAGGAAAAGTTGTGCAGTTTTAAGTGTTATTATTAAAAGATTCTTAGGACACCTTGTATTTATCCCGCTTTTTCATTCTCCTCTCTCCTTTCCTGTTGGTTTGTTAAAATTTTCTTTAAACCGTTTCCCAACCACTGGTTTGGAAGTTATACAAGAATATATAGCTTTTTTAGACTTTAGTCCATCTCCTTCCCAAACAGTAAAAAGACCTTGGGAGGTATGGATGCCAACTGCCTATCTATTTTGCAGGATGCTGTCCAGAATTTTAGTTGTACCTTATGTTACTACTCAGACATTACTAACTCATCACTACCACTGCTTTATATAGTCAATGATAGTTTAGATATTCCCAATGTTTTCCAAGTTTTTTCAGCAATCCTCCTCAAGTCTCTTTCCTTCCTCCTGCATTGAATCCTTTTTTTTTGTTGTTGTTGTTGGCGGTGTTGGGTCTTCGTTGCTGTGCACGGGCTTTCTCTAGTTGTGGAGAGCAGGTGGCTACTCTTTGTTGCAGTGTGCGGGCTTCTCATTTTGTGGTGGCTTCTCTTCTTGTGGAGCACGGGCTCTAGGTGCATGGGCTTCAGTAGTTGCAGCACACAGGATTCAGCAGTTGTGGCACATGGGCTTAGTTGCTCTGCAGCATGTGGGATCGTCCCAGACCAGGGCTCAAACCCATGTCCCCTGCATTGGCAGGCAGATTCTTAACCACTGAGCCATCAGGGAAGTCCTGAATCTCCTTCTTCTTGTACGCCAAGTTGCTTCGTGAGGGTCTGCTATTGTTAAACTTTTAATTTTGTTCTTTTGCTGGGCACAGAATTGGTCATCACAGACTAGTCATCTTCTCTTAGCAATTTGAGCCTATTCTTTTTTTTTTTTTTTGCGGTACGCGGGCCTCTCACTGTTGTGGCCTCTCCCGTTGCGGAGCACAGGCTCTGGACGCGCAGGCTCAGCGGCCATGGCTCACAGGCCTAGCCGCTCCGCGGCATGTGGGATCTTCCCGGACGGGGGCACGAACCCGTGTCCCCTGCATCGGCAGGTGGACTCACAACCACTGCGCCACCAGGGAAGCCCTTGAACCTATTCTTTATCTTCTGACTTCCATTCTTGCCATTGTGAAACCAGCTCTCAGCCTAATTGCTTTTTTCTTTTTTGTGTGTGTTGTGTGTTTTTATCTTCTTTGCATTGCTTTTTGTGAACTTCACTGAGTCTCTAATGTTCTGCATTTTGACTGTGATGTTTCTTAGTTTTAGACTTAGATTTATTTATCCTGATTTGGCCTCACTGGTTTCCTGAATCTAAGAATGTAAAGATTTTACATTTAAAATGTTTAATTTTGGAAAATTCTGGTCATTGTCTCTTTGTATATTGTGGCTCCGGAGGGTCTTCTGGAGGGAGGCCACCAGGGCTTGCTGCAGATGTGGGCATGCGAGTGAGGGGTGGGGCATTAAGGGTGCCTGCAAGGGCTTTGGCCTGAGCCCTGGGCCAGGGCAACGTCCTTTACTCCACACGGTAGAAGGCCAAGATTCCACTCAGGCTGACGCCCACTAGACCTCCAAGGAGGAGCTGGGTGATATGGGAGAGGGAGAAGAAAACACAGTCCTTGAATGTAAGAGGGTGTGGGGCAGGCAGGGCCATCAGCGTTGGAGGGACAGTGGGTGCAGGTGCCTGCAGTGGGAACACAAGCTCCTCCTGCCCATGTGCCCACCATGATCCCCTCTATGGACCAGGCAGAGGTTCTCAGACTCCAGTGCGTGCATGAATCACATGTAGAGCCTGTTAACTGGTCTCCTGGGCCCCATCCCGAGACTCTGCCTCAGCAGGTCAGGGTGGGCCTGTGAACCTGCATTTGTAGTGAGCTCGAAGGGGACGCTGATGTTGCTGCTACCAGGACCACACTCTAAGGAAGACCACTGGGCTGGGAAGGGATGGTGGCAAGCTGTTGGTGATCTGAGGGTTGGGGGTTGTAACAGTCATCTCCGATGAGAGGGATCCATTTTGCTCATGTGCTCTCCTCTGTGTGGCCCCCCTGGAAGGGGTGGCCCTGGTGGCCCAGTGCAATGGCTCTGCCGTCCCATTGCCTGTTCCCGTCTTCCCTGGGGGATGTAGGGGCACTGGGAGCTGGTGACACCACACGGAGCCACACATAGGTTGGCGTGAGCCTGCACCTCCCCCTGGTCATCCATGGGGAGTCAGTACCACGCTGCATCAGATGGAAGGCAGGCAGCATGTGTAACTGATGGAATTTAATGTACTCATGACACAAACACAGACAGGGTTGAAGGGGGTGGTGTCCAAGCACGGATGTGGATGACCCGTGCGCCCCACCCTCTGAGGCCAGGGGCCCTTCCTGGACCCCACCTCCCCTGGTGGGACAAACACTGATGTGGCTGAGTGACAGCATCGTGTGGCACAGGCTGGCCCTCAGACGGCGCCTCTGTTGAAGCCTATGCGTCCAGGCCAAGGAGCCTCCAAGGAACAGCCATCAGCTGCAGCCTCCGATCAAAGTGCCAGGTTCTGGCCCGATGTGGGAAGGCGACCCAGCGTCAGCCTCGCTGGGGAGGAGGGCGAGGAACCGGGAGGTCCTGTCCTCGCTAAGTGCTGCCTGAGCGCTTCAGGATGAGGGGCAGGAGGCGTGGACAGTGAAGTTCACGTAAACAGCAACGGACCAAGACAAAAATCCAGGAACACTCAATAAACCTACAACGTTCAACAGAATGGCAACAAAACGGTGGCCCTGCCAGCCCAGCCAGACAGTGGTCTGGCGAGCGTTTCCCAATCTTTTCGTGACTAGGAGCTAAACAGCACAGAAGGCTGTATTTGATCTCTGGAGGGAAAGATTTCTTTCCTTCCCTTCAAACTGACTCGGGGGCAAAGAGACGAGACTTCCTGAAGATAAGCCTCTTCTGGGAAAAGGGACTTGGGGGATGAGAGTGGCGACGGCACAGCAGGTGCGCCTGGAGGAGGAGGGGCCCCTGGGTGGAGCCAGGAGGGTGGCTGGTGTCCAGGGGAGCCCTTCCTTCCGGCAGGCTTGGCAGGTGCTTCCTCCCGGTGCTTCCACCAGGAGCCCCAGTGCCGGGCCGGGAGCGTTGGCCACCGTGGCCCCTCACTGGGTCCGGAGCTGGTAATCTAGGAGTGAGGAGGAGGTGTCTGTTGTCTGCTCTGCACCCTGGACCCACCTGCCCCGACCCTGGGGCTGCTCCGTGAGCACCACCCTGGAGACAGCAGCATGCCCACCAGGGACCTTTTCAGCACCCCCCCGACCTGCCCCACGGGTGGGCCGCACGCACCTCCATTCTGAGTGATGTAACGAACCCACGGTAGGGCCTGGTAGCCGCTCTTCTCGATGATCTTCAGGTAGCGCACCTGGGGCACAGGTACCAGGGCCCTAAGCATGCACACACCCCCATCCCCCTTCCTGGTCCCCGCTTAGTCATTCCTCCCGGGGCCAGGCTGTGACCAGGAGGGCGAGGGAGGGGGCAAAGGGCCTTGATCTGTCTGAACCTCTCTGAGGCTGAGGGAGGGTGGAGGTACTTCTAGAAGATGCGGCAAAGAGCCAGATGTGCGCTCTCGGGCACAGCCCTCCAGCAGATTCCTGGAGAAGGGGTCCCGTCCAGGGTTCTCTTCCCCATGCAGGTCTTCTGCGGAGGTGCCCAGGAAAACGGGTCCCATGGTGGCAAGTGTGTGGATGCTAGAGGCTCAAACTCTAGTTTTGGGGACTGAATGCGTCTCTGAGCTTGGAGCTCAAGCACAGGTCAGGTCTGGGTAAACAACTGTGGGCCTCTTTCCATTAGGGCCGGGCTGCCCTCGGAGACAGGCAGAGCCAGGAGCACCGCGGAGCCCCAGGACAAGCCAATTAGCACCCTTTTCTAACTGGTTGCACAGATGTCTGTCACCTGCAACCCTCTGAGCCTGGACTGACACCTGGTCCCGGTCCCTGTGAGGCCCCCCTGGGCCTGTCCATGTCTGCTCTGGGGCCCTGGCAGCCCTGGCCGCATGTACCTGGATGCCGGAGGTAGTGAAGTAGGGGATCTCAAACTTGACACTGATCGGGGGCTTGCCCTCCTTGTCCTCCGCCTCTACGCTGGGCAGGCCGAAGTGGGCCCGCATCAGGTACTCCTTGCCGCCCTGGGGGAGAACACCAGGGTGGAGGTGGTCAGGCTGAGGCCCCGGGCAAGCTCAGCCAACAGCTGCCCCTGGAGAATGCCAGGCTGCTGGCTCGGCCACCAACCTCCTCCTGTGTGACCTGCAGTCACCCAGTGCCTTGGCTTCTCCAAAACACTCATACTTGTCCTCCAGGCCTCACAGGCTGCCCCCACCAGCCCCGCTGGGGAAAACTGCTGAATTCTGAGGATGAAGAGAAAATTTCACAAGTTGCCAGGCACAGAAGCCTAGCTGCTTCAAGGAAAATAAGACCAACAGGCCTTGGGAGGGAAGAACAGAGAGGGAGAGCGAGCACACAGCGCAGATGTGGGCTGCCGTGGGACAAGGGCCCCTACCTGCCCAGGCCAGAGTCCAAGTGAACACCCCCAGAGCCCAGAAGGTGTGTGAAAGCAAGAGGGACATGTCAAAATGAAGAAAAGGGAATAGGGAGAGGCAACAAAAATAAGAGACCAAGGCTGGGGGCTGACTGATGAGCTGGCCCTGGGTCTTGCCCCCAAAGGGCGTGGCTCTGGTGCTGGAAGCTGAGCAATGACTCCAGAGATGGTGCTTGGAGCAGGGCCAGGAATGACTGGAACCCTCCTCTCGGCCATGAGGAGTCATGAGTCTTGGCCTGGTTGTCCAAGCGCCCGGTGAGCCTCACCCAGAACAGCAGGGAGGAGTGGGGAGCATAGCTCTCATCACACCCGGGACATGGAGGGTTTTGATCCCCATGCCTCTGGCAACAGCAGTCACTGCCGACCAGAGCTACTTCTGCATGCCTCCGGCAGGGCAGGGCAGGAGAGAGCCACGCCTCCCCAGGGCTGAGCTCATGCTCCCCCCCGCCCCCCCCCCCAGGATGAAGCGAGTGGTCAGTCTCTGCTCATCAGTGCAGGAATGTGGACTCTGCCTGACTCGGTGCTATGTGCTGAGTGCAGATTCTGGGACAACGAGGGGAGAATAATGTGGTCTCAGCAACAGACGAAGCAGGCAGCAAAGGAATAAAATCAGCTCCATCAGCCTGTGTATGAAACAACCACCTGACCAAAAATCTGAGCCTTATAAAAACAAAGTGGAGGGACTTCCCTGGTGGCGCAGTGGTTAAGAATCCACCTGCCAATGCAGGGGACACGGGTTCGAGCCCTGGTCCGGGAAGATCCCACATGCCACGGAGCAAATAAGCCTGTGCGCCGCATCTACTGAGCCTGCGCTCTAGAGGCCGTGAGGCACAACTACTGAGCCAGTGCTCCTAGAGCCTGTGCTCCGCAACGAGAAGCCACCTCAGCGAGAAACCCGCTCACGGCAACAAAAAGTAGCCCCCGCTCTCAACAACTAGAGAAAGCATGTGCGCAGCAACAAAGACCCAACACAGCCAAAAATAAATTAATTAATTTAAAAAAAAAAAGAATCTGCCTGCCAATGCAGGGGTCACAGGTTCAATCCCTGTCCCGGGAAGATCCCACACGCCACGGAGCAACAAAGCCCATGCGCTGCAACTACTGAGCCTGTGCTCTAGAGCCCGCAAGCCACAACTGATGAAGCCTGTGCGCTCTAGGGCCCATGTACCGCAACTACTGAGCCTGCATGCTGCAACTACTGAAGCCCACGTGCCTAGAGCCCGTGCTCCGTAACAAGAGAAGCCATCGCAACAAGAAGCCTGCACACCACAACAAAGAGTAGCCCCCGCTCGCTGCAACTAGAGAAAGCCCGCACACAGCAACGAAGACCCAAACGCAGTCCAAAAAAAAAAAAAAAAAAGGTTAAGAGTAGTAATTAAAGAAAAAGCAAAGTGGAAAATGAAAGCAAAACAATATGCAGAGAGGCTGGCCCTCTCTGGGGGGGGTGGAAGTCTGCAAGCCTACCTTGTGTCAGTCATGTCCATGTACATGGGTTTACTTCTCCTATTAATGAGAAAGACTTAGAGGTTGGCTCACAGACCAAAACCCAACTCCACACTGTAAAAGCAGAGTGAGAAAGGCTAAACCAGTAGAACGAATGGGTGAAGGCATGCCAGCCAAAGTCAAACAAAATAGAGCAGGGCTGCTGCCACAGCGGAGAATTCAGGGCAAAGAATTACAGGTGCAGAGGATGATAGTCCACATCCTAAAGGCTATTCCTACGATCCATAGGGAGGATACAATAGATAGGAGTATCTATGCACCAAATAACATGGCAGCAACTTTTGTTAAGCAGATGCTACAAGAGAGGAGAAGAGAACCAGAGGAAGGCAGAGCTGGCCCAGCTCTCTGTCTGACTGATGCTGTCATGGCATCATGGCAGACCTCATGGCACATGTGTCAAATTCTCTACCCCAATAACAGAGGCCCTATCTTCTTCTCAACTACATATGGGATATTCACAAACTTTGACCTTCTATTAGTGCACAATGAACACTTCAATAAATTCTAAAAGTAGAAACAGCATGAATAACATTCTCTGGTCTCAAAGCACCAAATTTATAGTGAAGACAAAATGGAAAAAAACCCTTGACCAGGAAATTCAAACAAGACAAAACAAAACAAAAAAACACTCTCCATTCAATTACAGAATTTCTAGATAATATCAAACATTACATGCCAGATCTATGGGCTATACAGCTAAGGCAGGGTTCAGAGGAACATTTGTGGCTTAAATATTCATTTATATCAATACAAATTTTAAAACAAAATAATCAAATTAAAATACAGAACTTGAAAACTAGAGCAAAGAAAGGATGAAGAAACTCAAATTAAAGACTTATAAAACTGAAAACTATTACAACAAATAAACTAAAAAGTGAATCTGGAAAAAAAATACGCAAACTACCAGGTAACCTTATCAAGGAAAAAAGAAGGCACAAGTACGCAAAATAAGATATAACAAGGGAGAAGTAATTGTCATAAGAGAAGGGGAAAAAAAGACACCAATTTTCTACAACTCTGTGTAGACAAATTTGAAAACCTGGTTAGGATGGACAATTTTGTAGGAAAATACAATTTACCTAAACTGACTCCAACAGAAATAGAAACTCTAAATGGTCTAATTTCCACAGATGAGGTAGAGAAAGTAACAGAGATACAGATGGTCACACAGCCAAATTCTACCAATCCTCTCAAGGCAAGACGATCTCAAGGCTACTTAAACTGTTCTGCATCATGGAAAAGGGAGACAAAAAAATAATGAAATGGGTACAATATTGATACCTGATAGAGACTGTACCAAAAAAAAAAAAAAAATCTCAGTTATGGATCTCAATGTAAAAATCCTACATACAATGTTAACCAACAGGATTAATAGCACATTAAAGAGAAAACAGATCATGATCAAGTGGGGTTTGCCAGAATGCATGGATGGTTCAAGATCCATCCTATATTAATATAGGAACTTACAGACACTGAAGAGGCGTTTGGGTAAATTTGTTGGCCATTTGTGCTAAAAACACAGTAAAGGGGACTTCCCTGGTGGCACAGTGGTTAGGACTCTGCGCTCCCAATGCAGGGGGCCCAGGTTTGATCCCTGGTCAGGGAACTAGATCCCACATGCATGCAGCAACTAACAGTTTGCACGCAGCAAATAAGAGTTCGCATGACACAACTAAGGAGCCTGTGTGCTACAACTAAGGAGCCTGCCTGCCCCAACTAAGACCCAGCACAACCAAATAAAAATAAATATTAAAAAAATAAAATAAAATAAAAAATAAAAACACAGTAAAGTAGGACTGAAGTGAATTGTAGCCCAAAGCAGCAACACACTTAAGAGGGGAAACCCTGCCAGCTCCAGCTGGGGGCAAAGCCAGGAGGCTGCTCTCTCCACCGCCATTTACAGGCAATGGAGATAGTAAGTGAAGCAGTGAGACGCCAGAAGCTATAAGGTGCCCAAGAATGGGAGAGGAAAAGGGGAAACTGCATCTGGCTGCAAACAGTGTGGAAGAATATCTAAAAACCCATGAGAATTGAAAGAAAAACTACCACAAAAATTTAGTAAGGTACCAGGACACAAAATTACCATACAAATGTTAGCAACCTGTTGTAAGACACAATGGAAGAGAAGACCCCAGTTACCAAAATATCAACTTAAAAATTATCTTAATGGGCTTCCCTGGTGGCGCAGTGGTTGAGAGTCTGCCTGCCGATGCAGGGGACACGGGTTCGTGCCCGGTCTGGGAAGATCCCACATGCTGCGGAGCGGCTGGGCCTGTGAGCCATGGCCGCTGGGCCTGCGCGTCTGGAGCCTGTGCTCCGCAACGGGAGAGGCCACAACAGTGAGAGGCCCATGTACAGCAAAAAAAAAAAAAAAAAAAAAAAAAAATTATCTTAATGAGAAATATGCAAAACCAGAAGAGATCTTTGGGGTGTCCTGGAGGCAAGGAGTGTTCTGTGGCTTTTATCCGGTTCAGTTGTGTTCACTCTGAGGAAATTCACTGAGTTGTACACATATCACTTGTTACTTTTCTGCATGTTATATTTAAATAAAAGTACCTTTAAAAACAACGGGAGAGGCCATATGAGGTATATATAAGGTAAGCATTAAAACGTTCCCAAAAGGCACAAAGGTGAGAGTGGGGCAAGGCTATTGATAGGATAATTCGGCCTCAAAAAGGTGTTAATCCTTCCCAATTAACTTACAAATTTAGTGCAAACAAACTGATTCTAAAATTTATGAGAAAAATGAAACAAGCAAGAGTTGCCAGGAAACAGATAAGCAGTGAGGTTGTGGGGAGTTACGGTAGGGGTAGGGTTGGCCCTACCAGATGTTAAAACATAGAATAAAGTTAAAATGTGGCCTTGCGGCACGGAGAGACAGACAAGAGGATGCTCAAAAAGAGACCTCATGCCGCATGAAAATTTGATTTTTGAAAAACACGGCATTTCAAACCACTGGGGGAAAGATGGGACTTTTTAGTGGATGATGTTAGGAAACTGATAGCCATGTGGGAAAAGATAAAGCTGGATCTGTATGTCACCCATTTACCAGACTGTGCTCCAAAAGGACCTAAAGTCTAAGGTGAAAAATACTACTGTACTCGTTCTAGAAGCAAACATGGGTGAATTGCTTTATAGCCTGGAATGGGGAAGCCTTTCAAATCATGACTTAAAATCCAAACACAATAAAAGAAAGACTGAGAAATGTGACTACATTAAACAACAATTAAAAGAAGAAGCAATCAAAAAGGTTACACAGCAAAAAACACCAGAAGCAAAGTCAAAAGACAAACACCAAACACTGAGAAACACCATTTGCAACTGATATCAAAGAAAAGGTACTAATCTTGCCCATGTGTAAACAGCTTTTGGAAACTAAGAAGAAAATGAGCAAACTTGACAGAGAAGTGAGCAAGAGACAGCTACTATAGTTTCCCGAGAAAGAAGCGCAAACAGTCCTCTGAGACGTGAAAAAGTGCTCCATCTTGTTTCTCATGAGAAGGGCGATGGGCCGCACCCCGAGTCGGCGCAGCCGCTTACCCATCTTCCGGTCCCAAGGCACTCGTCACACAAACCCAGACTCAAGTGCTCAAAATCCTGAACACGAGCAAGGTGGCTATACCAGCCTGGGGGCCGGGGCAGGAAGTGCTCTACCTTCCTGGAGCTGGTGCTGGATTCCCGTGAGGCCCTGGCCCCAAGGCAGTCTGTTCCCCAGGAGGGATGTTGAGCTCTAAACAGGAGTGTCAGAGGGAGAAAGGAGGAGGGAGAGAGGGACCCCTGCCGTGACTCTGAAGACAGGCTGGTTCACACACAAGAGGAAGGTGGAGTGCCCCCCTACCCTGGGCCCCAGCCCCACCCCTGCCCCAGCCAGGCTGAGCCGAGCAGGCCTCTGCCCATGCCTGTCTGGAGGGGGTGCCCCGCCGAGAAGGGTGCTCACCGGGAAGGACTTGATGGACCACACAATCTCACTGTTCTCGGGGACCCACTTGACGCTCCCCACTGTCGTCTTGAACTTGGGTGAGTCGGCATCGTTGGGCACAGGGATGTGGATCTCCACGTTGTTGGCTGTTGACCGCCGCTTGAACTGGCTCTTGGCCTGGAGACGAGGCCAATGTGGCCAAGGTTGCGGCGGGCGAAGGTGAGACAGCCTGGCTCCCACCCAGCCTGCTCCCACAAGGGCCACATGCCCCTTGGCCTGGCCTCTGGGAGTCCCACTCCCAGCACCGAGCTGACCCCCACGCCCTCTCCCACCCCCTGAGGTCTTCCTTAAGCTCAACTTTGGACGGTCAGTCTCTGTCCTCCTGTCCCCTTGGTCTTTGGGACTCCCGATCCCTCCCTCTGGCCCTGGCCTCCAGGGAGAAGGTCTGTGTGACCAGGGCTGGCCTGGGCTAGGTGAGGTCACTGAGTGGCAGAAGTGCTCCACCTGGACACTTGGTCACAGGCCACTGCCATGGTGGCCGCACACAAGATCTGGGCAGTGTGTCCTCTCTGTGCCCAAGGCCCCGGACAGGCCAGAGATACCAGAAGGCCTGCACTAGGCGGGGGAGCCCAAATGCCCCCTCTTATGCCCCACACGCCTGGCTGATGCTGCGTGCAGGATGCACACACACCTTGATCATGTACTCGATGCGGCTGTGGGAATGCTTTTCAATCACAGACTCGATCCAGATCAAGGGCTTGACCTGTCGGGGAGAGTGAAGATGGCGCTCACAACCAGTCGTTTTACAAAGCCCTGTTTCACAGAGGGGAAACTGAGGGCAAGGGACCACAGGGCCAGGTGTGAGCCCAGCACACTGCTACTCGGGGCTCCACAGCTGGTGCCAGGATGGGTCAGAGCATTAGAGAAAATGCAGAAAACATCACCGAGGACGCTCTGGTGGGGAATGCCTGGGAAAGGGGCAGTGGTGTCAAAGGGGTCTGGCCCCTCAGTTCAGAAAGTTCAGAGCCTTGCATTGTCAAACAGGCTCCTTGGAGCCCAGGCTGCTCATGGGGAGCTGTGCCCATCCTGGGCATCACCTCACAAGACGTGAGACTCGCTGTGGACGGGGACGGCTCCCAGCCAGCAGGGAAGAGGAGGGAGGCTGCCCCAGGGGAGGAGCAGGGGCGGGGGCCTGGGGGCCCTCTTGGCTGGCGGCTGGTGCACTCACATGGGTGTTGAGGCGGTAGGACATGAGCTCAAACTCGCCATCGGGTGGGATGAAGGAGATGGTGCGGTCGTTCTCAAAGCGAGAGAGCCGCACACACTGGTGGAACTTCACGTCCTCCAGCTCCACGGACTTGCTCTTGCCACCTGAGGGGAGGTGGGGGTGAGGGCGGGACAGTCCCTAGGCCCCCCAGGCCACTCTCTCAGCAATGCTCCCACTGTCTAGGGTTCACTCCTGACACAGCAGAGCAGAGCTGCCCCCAGATCTGTGAGAGTATCTTGGGCCACGAACACCAAGGGGGCCGGCTTCTGAGGCAGCCACGCCCCATCTCTCCTCACCCCGCTGGAAGCCCCATTACGTCCCAAGATTGGGCTGAGGACAGGGCTAGTAGGCCTAGTTCACAATGAGTCCCCAGCCAGAGTTGCTGCCTGGGACATGTTTGCTGAATGATTAACAGACCCCACTGGAGGTGCTCGGTGATGGCTTGGGGCTCCCTGAGGGCGCCGGTCCTGTCATCCCTGGGGTCCTGTCTTGGTTTCCCAGCCCAGAGAGGCTGTGTGGGTTGAGCTCAGTCCTGAGAGGGGAGCTGCTCTGATGGGCTAACGTCAGAGAGGCCCTCACTAGCGATGCTGCAGACGTAACTATGACAACACGTGCCACTGCTCCGGCCGCCGGTGGACCTGTGGTTGGCGGGGAGGCTGGTGGTCCAGTTTGCAAACACGGAGCCCCAGCCACCCTGGGCTCCTGAGGCCGCTCTGGCCATGCCCCACCATGGGAAGTGCTACATCCAGGCCAGGCAGCGCATGCTCGAACCACTGTGTGTGGCTTTTGAACAGCCCAGACCCAATGCCAGAGGTGAGGGCAGAAACTGGGTCTGGGAGGGGAGAGCGAGCCCGCAGTACCTTCCAGTAGGGTGGACTTGCGGACCTGTCGTATGATGCTACATGTGCTTTGGCACCTAAGGTGCTCACCTGCACCTCTGGCCCTCGGAGCAACAAGGGGGCTTGACTTGAGTATTTTCACTCTCCCATGTCCTCTAAGTCCAGGTGTTAGTTTATTCGTTTTCACAGTTCTTGTAAACAACGTGAAAATGTTTCTAAGCCACGTGCTTGAGATGAACTTGTTGTTCATCACGCAGGTGAACAGTCCCTCAGCTGCCCCAGGGGTGAAACCTGGGCCCCGGTGGCATACTCACGGCCCGTGTTGTCGAAGAGAACCTTGTCGTTGAGGCCCAGGCGCAGCTCAGGCATGCCCGACAGGAAGACCCGCATCTTGATGGAGCCCACAATCTCACTGCGTAGGACGTTACCGTTGGCACTGACCTAGGGGGTGGCGAGGAGGGGGTGAGGGGAGGCCCCACGCACCGGTCACTGTCCCCCAACCACGCTGTGTGACCCTCCTGGCCACTCCCATTCTCGAAGCCCTTCTCGCTGTCCCCTGAGCTGGGGAGGCAGTGCCAGGCCAGGCCAGGGAGGCAGACACTTACAGGTCCCGCCTTCTAGTCCTCAGGCCACACTAGGCTCCTCCCTTGCAGATGGGCCAGGTGATACTGTGCCTGGAATCCTCTCTGAGGGCTCTACTCTAAGTTGCTCTTGGGATGCCTGGGGCAGACCTGGTGGCTTGAGGCCGTGTGCTCGGCTGGCCTGGGCAGGGACTCTACCAGGTCTGCTCATCTGCTGGGAGCAGGCCAGACTGACTTTCCTGGAAATCTGTTTCTCCATGTGGGGCCTGGCAAAGTCCCTAGGGCTTGTTGAAGACGGAGCTTCCTGGACCCTGCTCCCAGGGCTGCCCTGATGTCTGATAACCACCGATCCAAAATAACAATACACTTAAGCAAATACAATCACAGCTACAACACTGACTGAGCAGCTCCTCCTCAACAGGGCGGGGCTGTGACTTGGGCTACCTTTTAACTCCTGTGCAAACCGGAAGGCATCTGAGAGTGCAACTAAAAATCACAGCAGGACGATGGGCAAACCCGGAGACTGCCCTCAGGGGGCCAGGCTGCTGGAGCACCTCTCCTTGGGCCCATTTTAGAGACGAGGACACTGAGGCACAGAGAGGATGCCACACGCCGAGGGCACAGAGTGGCTGGCAGAGGTGCTGGGGCCACAGCCTGGACCACCACCCCGTAGTGCCATTCTGCATGAGGCCACATCCACACCAGCAAGTGAAACAGAGGGCTACAAACTCAGAGGCCCTAGGGCCATATGGGCCGTTCCTTGGAGGGCCTGAGTTTCCGATTTCTGCAGAGAAGCAGGAAAATCTGTCCAGTCTTTAACTCAGATGTCTGCAAGTAACACGTGCACACATGAAAGCCCTTCGCATCTGAGGGAAGTGGAGAACTGAGGCGCCATGTGGACGATGACCCCGAGAAAGGCACAAAACAGGACAGAAGGCCCTGCGGGGTGTGGCTCCGTCACTTCCCGTCGCTCACTATGCTCTGACCACGCTGGCCTCTCACTGTCCTCGCCTCATCAGGCAGCAACCTGACCCCACAGCACACAGAAGCTGCTTCCTCCTCTGCCTCTTGCCAGCCCTGTCTGCCTGTCCATCCATCCTGTCCACGCTCGGGTGAGGGGTCATGTCAGGCTGCTCACTGCTGGGTCCAGCACGAGGACAGTGCCTGGGGCAGCGGGCACTCGGCGAGCCCGTGCAGACATGGCCCTTCGCCCCTGGGCTCTGGGCAGCTGGCACTACCACCTGCCTTACTCTGCGGGTCCTCCGTGTTCCCCCCAACAGTCTGCCCTTAGACCCCCTTCTCTGGGGGGCTATCTCTCCTTGGGGAGTTGGGACTGCACCACCCTCTATAGCTGAATGATGCGAAAGAAGGCTCAGGAAGTGGAGACAAAAGCCATGCAGCCTCTAAGGCTAATCCTGGCCACCTGGGCAGCAACCAGGACGGTGCTGAGGCGTGACTGGCAGCCCAAAGCTGGTGCCTTCCCCAGGGTGGGCATGGAGGAGATGTTTGCCGGGGGATCGGCTGCCTAATTATACTAGTACAACAAGATTTTCAGAACCTGGAGGCCAATGTTGACTCTGAAGGCCGCCAGTTCTGCAATCAGACTTAGGAAGGTGTGTTCCAACATGACTGGGATGTCCATACCTGCCTCTTGCTGCCCCTCGTATGGAAGAACAGGGGTCCTTGGGCAGTGCCATGTGTAGGGACACACTGCGGCTGGGACGCCCCTGAACTCCCAGCACTTTCCCAGGCAGTTGTTTATAAGCTGCTCCCTGGGATTGCTTCTCCACCTTAGGACACCCTACAGCCATGTTCTGGGCTCAGTAAACAATTCAGACGAAGGTCCTCAGGCAGGAGGGGAATGCAGTGAGTGAGGCCACTGTCTTGCCTCATGGCTTAGTAAGTAAGAGAGCAAATACGTTTATATTCAGTCCACTGGGAGAATCTTTTTGAAAAGCACTGTTACTTAGCAATTGCATGTCTGGGAACTCGGCCCTCCAGAAATCCTGCCCAGATAAGGGAGATGCCCAAACACACATCTGAGGATGAGCAATCATGCTCATTTCTGCACTGGCTGTAACAGTCAGAAATGGGCACACCTAAGTGGCCCACATGACTGGACTGGCCCAGCCAATCCTTGTCTGCCCAAGTCATGGGAGTGAGGCCCTCTCCCGAGGTGACAGGCAGGCTGCAGGTGACATGGGACTGGCCTGCATCACCCTTTCTCTACCACTGACTACAGCTATAAAACCTGGGCAGGATGCATGGGCAACTACTGGAAGACTGAAAAGGTGGATCTGGGAGGAGCCGACTGAATGAGCAGTCCTCCCTACCCCCCTACCCATGTGAAAGTGCAGCAGAAACCTGAAAGTGGAACCAAGAAGTACGGTGCAGTCAGAGCTTGTGGAAGCCTCTGGCTCTAGCTCCAGGGCCAGAAGGGGAACTCCTGCCGCTCAGAAGGAGTATGGAAATCCCTCATTTACCCCCTTTTCTCTGTTTTCTCACGTCCCAGGCCCTAGGCAATTCAGCTGCCTTTCCGAGAGAGTGGGGCAAACCCAGGATTTCAGCCCAAGTGCAGACAAGCGCTAGAGTAGGGATCCAGAGCCCCGAGTTTTTGGCCACAGAACCAAAAAGGGAAGCCCCCAGCCAGAAAGCACCAGGTAGAGAGCAGAGAGTGAAAGGTTCAGGTAAGCAACCTCATGAAGTTGTTTATGTCTCCAGATCTCTCTAGAACCAGGCATGCATGGATATGATCCTAATTAGCACGCCAAAGACATCAAGAACCAAACTCTCCCCAGTCCCTGATGGACCACTGGGCAGTGCATATTTGGCATAGATTCAAATAGCAAAGGGCACAAAGGCTTTGAAAACTGAACCGATTCTCATGGCCCATAGACTGGGGGTTGAAACTTGTGGCCTGAACCTAACCAGGACAATTGTCAGCTAAAACAAACAAACAAAATCAACATTTTCTGTATAATTTAAATAAGACTTAGAATCTTACCCCAGGATATAATCTAAAATTACTCAGCATACAAAGAACCACGAAAATTTCAGCTCACATGGAAAATACAATCAACAGACACCAACGATGATATGGATATTGGGATTATCTGACAAAGACATTAAATAGCTAGGATAAAAACTGCAAACACTCTTGCAACAAATGTCAAACTAGAAAGTCTTGGGAAAGAAACAAGACTATAAGAAGAAGAATCAAATGGAAATTTTAGAACTGAAAAATACAATAACAAAAAAATCACTGAATGAGCTTAATAGCAGAATGGAGATAACATAGGAAACGGTCAGTGAACTTGAAAGCAGATCAATAGGACTTATCCAATCTAAACAATAGAGAGAAAAAAAAGATGGAATAGAATGAACAGAGCCTCAGAGACCCTTGGGACAATAACAAAATGTCTAACATTTATGTCACTAGAGTCCAGACGGAAACGAGAAAGAGTGAAATGGTGAAAACATATTTTAAGAAATAATGGATGAAAACATCCCGAGTTTGGTAAAGTACGTAAATCTACAGATCCAAGAAGCTGAACAAGCCCCAAACATTAGGAATCCAAAGATATCCATACCTAGACACATCATAAGCTATCTGCTGAACACTAAAGACAAAGAAAAAATGTGGAAAACAGCCAGAGAAAAACAACACATTACCTACAGGGGAATACCGATTCGAGTGACTGTGGATTTTCATCAGAAACCATGGAGTCCAGAAGGAAGTGACACAACATTTTTAAGGTACTAAAAGAGAACTGTTAACCCAGAATTTGATATCCAGTGACAATATCCTTTTGGAATGAAGATGAAATAAAGACATTCTCAGATGAAGGAAAATGAAGGGCATCTGTAGCCAGTAGGCCTGTTTTGAAAGAATTGCTAAAAGAATCTTTTTAGATGGAACTGAAATTGTACCAGAAGGAAACCTGGAAAATTGGAAATGAGGGGAGAGCAACAGAAATAGTAAATATCTGGGTAAATATGGTCGAGAGTCTTCTTTTTCTCCTCTTGAGTTCTTTAAAGTATGTTTGACAATCGAAAGCAAAAATTTTAACACTGTCTGATATGGTTTTCAATGTATATAGATGAATATACAGGACAACTCTATGATGGGGCAGTAAAGTTTCTAAATTCCAATTGAAGCTGTAAAATATTAACTCTAAGTAGAGTATTTTATAGCAACCACTAAAATAACTATACGAAGAAAAAAAAGATAGAGTGAAGAAACAAAATGGAACACTACAAATGTTCAAAAAGATCACAGAAAGATAGGAAAAGGAAACAAAGGAATGAAAAACAGAAGGCAAGTAATAAAGTGGTATATTTTAATCCAAGCAAATTAACAGTTACAGTAAGTATAAATGCTCTAAATATATAAAAGACAGAGACTGTCAGAATGGATTTAAAAAATGACTCAATTATATGTTTTCTACAAGATATGGCACAGGTAAGTTAAAAGTAAAAGGATTAAAAAAAAAGGAGTAAAAGGATAGAAAGACATATACCATGTAAACACTAATCAAAAGAATTCTGGAGTGACAATATTGATAGCAAAACAGACCTCAGAGCAAAAAAATTATCAGGAATAAAGAGGGACATTATATAATCATAAAGGGGTCAGTTCACCAAGAAAACAGAAGAATCCTAAATCCATTTGCACCTAATAACAGAACTTCAAAATATGTGAAGCAAAGACACAGACAAATTCACAATTTATAGCTGGAGATTTTAATGCTCCTCAGTAACAGGTAGAACCAGTAGACAGAAAATTAGCAAGAATTGCTAGAAGAATTGAACAATGCCATTAACCAACTGGATTTAATTGGTATTTACAGAACACTCTCTCCAACAAGAGCAGAATATACATTTTTTTCAAGGGTACATGGAACATTCACCAAGACAGATCATATTCTGGATCATTAAAACAGACCTTAACAAACTTTAAAGAATTGACAGTATATAAACTATATTCTCAGACAATAATAGAATTAAATTAAAAATCAATGACAGGGACTTCCCTGGTGGTCCAGTGGTAAAGAATCCTCCTTACAATGCCGGGGACGTGGGTTCGATCCCTAGTCAGGGAACTAAGATCCCACGTGCCACAGGGCAAATAAGCCCACGTGCCACAACTACTGAGCTTGTGCGCCTCAACTAGAGAGCCTGTGTGCCTCAAACTACAGAGCTCACGTGCTCTGGAACTTGCGCACCACAACTACAGAGCCCATGCATCCTGGAGCCTGGGCGCCACAACTAGAGAAGAGAAAACCTGCACGCCACAGTAGAGAGAAGCCCGTGCGCCACAATGAAGATCCCACATGCTGCAACTAAGACCTGATGCAGCCAAAAATAAATAATAAAAAATATATATAAATAAATAATAAATAAATCTTTTTGAAAAATCAATGACAATGAGATAACAGAAAAACCTGCAAACATTTAGAAATTAAACAACACTTTTATTAAATAAGCCATGGGTCGAAAAGAAAGTCTCAAGGGAAATTTGAAAATATTTTGAACAAAAATGAAAATCCAACATATCAGTGTAGGATACAGCTAAAGTAGTGCTTAGAGACAAATTTATAGCATTAAATGTTTATATTAGAAAAGAAGAAAGTTTCAAATTAGTATCTTTAGTTTCCACTTTAAGAAACTAGAAAAAGAAGAGCAAAATAAGCCAAAATCATGAGGAAGAAAATATTAGAGATAAGAGCAGAAATCACTGTGATTGAAAACAGAAAAATAATAGAGGAAATCAATGAAATCAAAAGTTGATTCTTTGTGAAAATCAATAAAACAGATAAACCTCTCATAAGATTGACAAAGAGAAAAGAAAGAACATAAATTACCAATATCGGAAATGAAAGAGAGTGTATCAGTACAGACCCTGTACACATGAAAAAGGTAATAAGGGAATACTATAAACAACACTGTGCATAGAAACTCAGTGACTTAGATGAAATAGATCAATTTCTTAAAAACAGCAAACTACCAAAACTCACTCGAGATGAAACAGAAAATCCAAATAATCCTATAACCATTAAATAATTGAAATTCATACTGAAAAATAAATCTCCAGGCTCAGATAGTTTTGCAGGTGAATTCTACCAAATAAAATTAAAAATAAGCAATTTACAATGGCTTCCAAAAAATGAAATACTTAGGTATAAATCTAACAAAAAATTTGTACATGGTAAAAACTAGAAAATGCTGATGAAAGAAATCAAAGATGACCTAAATATATATAGAGAGACATACTGCACTCATGGATTGTGAGACTTAATATACTAAAGATATCAAATCTCCCCAAATTGATTAATAGAGTTATTTAACACAACACCAATCAAAATCCCAGACAAGCTGATTCTAAAACTCTAAACAAAGGAACTAAAGAGCTGAACAATTTTGAAAAAGAAGAATGTTGTGAGAGTCACATTATCTGATTTTCAGACTTACTATAAAGTTACAGTTATCAAGACAGTGTGGTTATTGGTGAAGGAACAGATATACAGATCGATGGAAAAGAACAGAGTCCAGAAATAGAGTTGCACAATATGGCCAATTGTTCTTTGACAAAAATGCAAAAGCAATTCAATGGAAAAAGGATAATATTTTCCAAAATGATTTTACAACAAATGAAAAAAAATGTTCAATATACAAAAAAATGGATATATGCCTCACATCTCAAATAAAATTTAAGTCAAAAATATCATAGACCTAAATGTAAAACTATAAAACTTCTAGAAGAAAATTTAGGAGAAAATCTATGTGACCTTGGGTTTGACAATGAGTTCTCAGACATGGCACCAAAAGCTTAATCAATTTAAAAAACTGACATTTGGACTTTCTCAAAATTAAAAACTTTTGCTCCGTGAAAGACAATGCCAATAGAATGAAAAGAAAAGTGACAGACTAGGAGAAAATATTTGCAAATCACACATGTGACAGAAGACTTTATCCAGAATATATAAAGAACTTTCAAAACTCAACAATCAGAAAACAAACAACTCAAAAATGATCAGAAGATATGAAGAGACACTTCTCCAAAGAGCATAATGATGCCAAAGAAGCACATAGAAAGATGCTCAACATCATTAACCATTAGGGAAATGCACATTAAAGCCATGATGAGACACCTATTAGGATGACAGAAATAAAAATGTTGATCAAGGATGTGGAGCAACCGGAACTCTCATCTGCTACTGGTGAAAATGCAAAAATGTTAACAGCCACTCTGGAAAACAGTTTGGCAGTTTCTTACACAGTTAAACATACACTTACCATATGACCCAGCAATCCCACTGCAGGGTATCTGCCGTAGAGAGATGAAAACTTCTGTCCACACATAAACCTATACATGAAATGTTTATAGCAACTCTTTTAACAACTGCCAAACGTTGGAAACAACCCAGATGTCCTTTGATGGGTGAATGGATAAACATACTGTAGTTCAACATATAAAATAAACAAATATAAGAAGAAATAAACTTTTGATAACAGAGCAACTTGGATGAATCTCAAAGGCGTTATACTGAAAGAAGCTAGATTCAAAGTGACACACACTGTATGATTCCACTCATACAACAATCTCAAAAAGACAGAACTATAGTGATGAAGACCAGATCAGCAGTTGCCAGGGGTTGGGAACAGGCAGGAGGGTGTGACTACCAAGAGGCAGCATCCAGGGAGGTTTCTGAGGTGATGGAGTTTGTTCTGATTCCTGGTTATGATAATGGGTACACAAATCTGTACATGTGCTAAAATTCATAGAAAATATGGTCAATTACCAAATAGTCACTTAAAAAATAAAATTAAAAAACAAACGAACATACACAAAACAGTAAAAACCAAAAAACCCGAAAAACAAGTCACAGGAGAACTACATCTTATGTTCTCAGTTTCACAGAAAAACAATGTATGTCTGTATATCTACAGCACGAGGTCCCAAAGGATGACAATGAATCCTTAAGCGATGTGGCCTTTCTGATTACAAAGCCCTTCACTTTCAAAGTCTATACACTGCTTTTTTTTTTTAATGATGTGCATGCATTCACTCTAAATAAGAACAGAAACTAATGAAGATAAAACAAGCTCACATTGCAATGAGCAGCCCAACCTGAATCCCGCTGATCTGCTATCACACAGAAACTACCTGTTTCTCAGGGCCTTGCTAGTTTTAAAAGTAGAGCTGCTTTTATTTCCAATCATGGAGAAGATAAAATTTAAAAAAAAGAAAAGGAAGCCTACCAGGAGATTGACGGACTCAATGACGTCCAAGAACACCTCGTTCTTCCGGTACTTGATGCCCTCAGAGCGCCAGGACACTGCGTTGGTGACGGTGGCTGGGGGCCGTGGGGCCCCTGTTTCCAACTTGTGGCCTTCCTGAGTTATGTACCTGTGGGCCCGGGCTCACAGTTAAGCAGCTCAGGCACAGACATTCTTCAAAACAGCCCCTCCCTGTAGCAGGCGCCAGGAAAGGCAGGCTCTGGTTTCACCTGAGGCTGTTTAACACAAGAATATCTTACGATTTCCAAAGCCTCCAACAAACTCTTCAGTTACAGTGAGTGCAGAGTGGTCACTTTTAGGGAGCCAAGGAGACAGCGTTGGTGAGGAAAACAAGAAGTGGGCATGAAGTGCTTCCCCTGCTGGGGGTGCAGAAGGGACCAACCTCCTAGGGGTGTAACCTGGTGACCCTGATTCCACTTGGGGAACAACAGATGTGAGATGTGCTGAAGTTCATGTGGCTTCTCTGAGTGTCCCTCTGCTCCCCTGTAAAATGGGAAGACAGCACCCCTGATTGTGAATGGAGTGAAAAAAGCGCTTGCACAGGGCCTGGTTCACAGGAAGTGCTTAATCCACGGTGACTGTTACTTGATGGGCAGGATTCCAAAGGAGGGAGATTTTTCATCATAGCTTCATTTATGACAATAAAAACAAAGGCAGGTGACTCCCTAATAACAAGCCATTTAGCACACTTCTGCGGATGGAAATGAAGACCTCGCAACAGGAAAAATGCTCATGCTACGCACGGATGCTGCGTGGAAAAAGGACCCACAACTGTCCCAGTGACTTAGTAAACTTCTGGTGCGGCTGGAGACAGGGCAGGGGGACCAACAACATGAACATACGTTTGCTTCCTCCACCTCCAAACCTGCTGACGACATCAATGTTGTGACATCACCCAGGAGGGGCCTGACCCCTGCCCCCCATCCCCGGGCCCCATCCCACCCACTCACTCCTGCAGGATCTTGCTGTCTGTGGTCTGGGGGTAGCCGAAGTCCATGAGCTCATCCAGCAGCTCGTAGATGATGACGAAGTTGTCGCGGATACTCTCCTCTTCCAGCTCCTTGAAATATTCCGAAAATACCTGTGGTGTTGCGTGGGGGGCAGATCGTTGAGAGGAAGGGCGAGGACGGGATGAACGCTTGCACAAGTTCATTTGCCCTTCGTGCCCTGAGGCCCCTGCTAACAGCCCTTTTGTCCACGAGCTGCATTTGCCCGTTTCCCAGAGTGCTATGGACGAGGCCTTGGGCTCAGGGAATGTGGGCAGGAGGACAGCAGTGGCCGCCTATGAGGCAGGAACCAGGCTGGGGGAGTACAGGCGTCAGGCCTGGTCAGAAGCCCCACCCCAGCGGGCCCACTCTCCTCCCCTCCCTGACAGACACTCCCAGGCCTGGGGCCCCTTCCCATCTTCTCTTTAATCCTGACTGTAACTATCACCCTTTGCCTCTGAGCCAGGAGTGACTCAGGTGAGGGACAAGAACCACTGTGGAGGGGACAAGTGGCTCTTCCAGCCTCCTCTGGCCTCCCTGAACTCCAGTCTGTACAGCTGTGCCTGCAGACGAATCTGCCCCATTTCAACAGAAAATTAAGAGGATCAAAGCAGGGATGCCAAAGGAGACAAAGGGAAGAGGAGCTTGGTCGAAGCTCTTTCATGAGCACAAACACTGAAGCAGAAAGGCAATGCCACACACTTCAGGGAGGAGAACCTTCCTCCTTCCCGCTTCCCCGTCTCCACACCCCAGGACTGCAACCGCTGGGCCTCTCCTCTGAAATCACAGGCAGCGCAGCCCGGCCTGCAACAGCTCTGGAATGCAGGCCTACTCCTCAGCCTGCACCCGGGGCCTCCCCGGGGGACATGCTGCTCTCCTGCCCCCATGTCCTCACTGCCCACACCAGCCTGTTCCCCAGCGTCTGGCGTAGATGGCTCCTGATCGGGCTGCACAGGGCATCATCTGAGGGATGAAAGCTTTCCTGGGCCCACCCCAGGCCTCCTGGGCCCATCGCCCGCTTTCTTCAACCCCACAGCCCCCACTTTGGCCGCGCCCCTCCATCTGTCTCCTGGAAATCGGCCTGGCCTCCCAGCTGCCTTCAAGTGCTTTTTCTACTCAGCAGCCAGAGATGATCTTACCTCGAACCAGGTCTTGTCAGTCTCCTGCTTAGTGCCCTCCACCATCTCTCGCGAGACTTGGAATGAAATCTGAACTCCTCACTAGGCCCTGTACATCCCGCCCCTGCCCACCCCGCCCATCCCTATGGTCTAGCCCTGTCACCTTGCTGATAGCAGCCCCACACTCTGTCCCGAGCACACTGGCCCACCTGATGTTCCCTGACTGCACCACGTGCACTCCCCCGCCAGGGCCTTTGCATGTGCTGCTCTCTGCCTCCCCAGCTGTCAGCTGGGCCTGCTGTGTGTCACCTCTCTCCAAGGTAGGGCCTCAGGCCTCTGTGTTTAGGCCCCGCCCCCACAAGATTCCGAACAGAACTTGGCTCCGCCCTCCTCCTGCTTTTCCCACCTTCCTAATCTCTGACTCATCTGGTTACCCTCCATCCTTCCACAGCCAGCTAGG
The DNA here is from genome assembly GCF_964374135.1 of Grampus griseus. Classification (NCBI taxonomy): domain Eukaryota; kingdom Metazoa; phylum Chordata; class Mammalia; order Artiodactyla; family Delphinidae; genus Grampus; species Grampus griseus. The sequence continues at coordinate 159,450,624 of NC_139019.1, read as the reverse complement.
GGGCATACCTGTCCCTCTTGGAGTCATGGCGCACCTGGCCTGAGCCCCACCTCCCGTTCGCTTTCCTCTCTTCACCAGGCAGAGGGGCAACTAAGGCCACAGAATCCCACTCACGGATCAGGTGGAGCTCCCCCATCTCACTTCTGGGGTTCCAGCTCCAAACTCCCTAGGGATGCTGCAGCCCTCGGGAGGCTGGTATGGTGAGGCACACTGCAGTGCCAGGGTGACGGATTCCCCTGTGGCTCAACTCACCTGCACCACCTTGTAGAGGAAGGAGAACACCAGTGACACGCACGCGTTCTTCTTAGAGGTGGCGACCACTGCATGGCGGCTGCAGTCAAGGAGCAGTCAGAGGCCTGGGCTGCCACCCCACAGACCCCAGTTCACTGCATGTTTTGGAGCCACCCCAAGCCATGACTCGGCCCTCAGCGGGTTTCCGACCTCCTGGTCTGAGCTGGGCCTGGGACACAGCAGTTACAGCCAGAGGAGGTCCCAGCTCCCAGGGAGCGCTCAGCTGACAGAGGGGCAGCAGGGGGCACAGGGAACCCACCCCAGCTGCTGGGTAGCGGGGGCTGCCCTGAGGAGGTGATGCCTGAGCTGAGGGCTGAAGCCCAGGGTGTGGTAGAGGGCACTTCAGGTGGGACGAGCAGCCTGGGGCAGGAGGAGGTAGTGCGGGTCATCCAGGAGCGGAAAGCAGGAGCACAGTCGGCCCTTCTCCAAAGCCCATCGCTTACGTGACCCTCCTGAGGTCCAGGGCTCCCCAGGCAGGCTCCGGCGGAAGCAGCCGGGGCCAATTCTAGCTCAAGCCTTTCTTTGAGCCTTTGCCCCTGAAGCAAACCTTTTGAATGAAGCCTCCATTTTCTCACTAGTATGATGGGGGCCTGAGAGTGGATTTACTGAGGTGATGTATGTAAAGTGTCTGGCACACTCCCTCTGATGGGCGGGGGGGACGGCGGGGTATGTCCTCACCTCTTGGGGTCAGTGTATACTAGGCACTTCCTGTTCCTCTTTCCTTAAAGGGCCTCAAGCCACGCAGGGAGGCCAGTTCCTGTGCACTGCGCCCTGGCCATTCACAACAAGCCTGTGCCACTCCAGTGCCAAGCTGTGAGCTCTGGGAGGGAGAAAGGGACTGCCTCTACCTCACTTCCTGCCTCAGCTGGCCCAGCGCAGGGCCCCAGGAAATGGAGCTGGGCCAGTCAGAGGAGTACTGGCTTCCCACCTCTAGTCCGGGCAACATGCCGTCCAGGTGCTCTCTAAGGAGGGGCAGAGGGCACCTCTGACCCTCATGGCTGGGCCTTGCTGGAAACTGCCACCTGACGATGGAACTCAGGCTGGAACTCAGGCAGGGTGTGCTGGGCACTGGCACCCAGAGGGGCAAGCCCTCGATGTCTCCTCCCTGGTTGCCCATGCATGAAATACTGGGGCCCAACTGGAAACTGGTCTGACGGCTCCTGCTGCGCTGACACAGCTGCCCCTCCCTCCTCTCCATACCCGGGCAACCACTGCCCAGACCCAGGGCAGCTTCCAAGATAGCAAACTCCTGGCTCACAGGCCACCTACCATACTCTACAGAGCTGCCCCTGAGGCCTTCCAGAGAGGGGTGAAGAAACAGAGGCACGATGAAGGGAGCCAGACCTCAGGGCACTGGATGAAGGTCCCAGGCCAACACCTCCCACCCTGTAACATGTACACAAATCACTAGGGATGGCCTTGCTACAATGCAGATTCTGACCCAGCAAGGCTGCATGGCATCTGGGATTCTGCATTTCCAAAAGGCTCCCAGGGGATGCTCGGGCCCGTGGACCACACCTGCACTAGCGAGGTCCTGTGTGTCTCCATGAACACGGGAAAGGGGAGAGAACCCACATCTGCTGGGGGTGATGCATCTGCACCAGCTCAACGGACCCTAACAGTCCTGCTCTCGCTGGACTGTGGGAAGATGAGGACTTGCCTCCAGTCACATAGCTACTGGAGCTTGGGTCTGAACAGGGCTGTGTGCTGCAAAGCCATGCCCTTCTTGCAGCAGTGTGGATACCAGAATGTGCCTGACCAAAGCCGTGGGGGGCTGGTCAGACCTCACGGATGGAAACTGCCTCAGCCAGGTCTCCACGTGAGCCTGAGCACGGGGGGCTCTGAGATCTGGGCAGGGTTGGGAGGAATCTGTCCCCTCCTCCTCTGTATCCCACCACCCTTCATGATCCAGGCCACCGCCCTGCCCACCTCCGCCTCCCCACCCCTCCCTATGTCCACTTCTGATCCCTGCAGTCTGGCATCCACTCAGCAGCCAGAGACGTTCAGAAAATGCAAACGTGCCCGTGTCACCCCTCTGCCTGAAACCTTCCGAAGACTTCCCCACACACTTAAGGTGATTTCCTATGAGGCCTTGCAGTGCACACCCTGCTGACCACTTGGGCCCTGCTCCTACCATGCAACCCCCTCCAGGGCTCCAGTCACCCCCCACTACAGCTTCGGAATGAGACTTCACCTGGGCTAGTGCTCCTCGTGCCGGCCAACTCCCGTGGCTGGCAGACACCTGGCCTTCCTGCAGGTCTCCTCCAGGATGTCACCTCCTCAGGGAACCCTTCCTGGCTCCCTGGACCTCTGTCACACTGGTCATCCTTGAGCAGCAGGGAACTCCAGAAAGACAGGGCTGTGCCTCATGGGCCCCACTGGCCTGAGCCAGCCCTGGGTCAGCCGGGTCAGGGGCCGGCAGCCCTCAGTTGCACGTGTGTGTGAATGCACACACATGTCCACACGGGGCCCCCTGGGAGCCCCCTAGCCAAGGGATACGATACAGGTTGTTGTGCTTGATCCACATGAAGCGGACTCCCCCATGGGCCAGGATAGGTGACAGCATCCCCTCCTCCTCTTTCTCCATCAGGATGGGCATGAAGTGCTCCACTTCCGACATGTCCACGTCACCGCGGTAGTTCCGACAGATGAGCACCTGGGTGGAGGTGGAAGACAGGGAAGACACTTTCATCTTGAGTTCCACCAGCTGGATGGCTGGGGTGGCGGGTGAGACGCACCAGCTTCCTTCCCTCCAGGGACCCCAAAGACACCTGTCCATCAAAGGGCCATCTGATCTCCATCCCCCAGGGGATTCCTCAAGGAAAGCATTTCGCCAAGTGAACTTCCACAGGGGCCAGTGGGAATCTTCCCAGAGGGAGCGTGGAGGGGGGCTATGGGGCAAGAGTCCAGGACCGCGTCACTCGGGAGATGCCAGGTTAAACGATGTCCCATAGGCTCTCATTGCAGATCTTCTCAGAGCCTTTCTGTGCTAATGAGCCCTGCTCTTCTGTCTGTGTCAGGAGAGGGACACTGCTAAGTGTTCACATCTACCAGAACCTGCCTGTGGCCTGAAGAGAAGCTCTTCTCCTCATCTCTCTCTCACGGCCTGTGGGTTTGGATGTGAAGCATCACTTCCGATAGGAAAGGAAAATGGGACAACCACTTTGGTAAAGTTTGACAGGTTCTCAGAAACTTCTAATCCAGCTTATAACCCAGCCATTACTCTCTTAGGTATTCACCCAAGAGAAAGGAACCATACGTCCACATGAAGATGCATGCATGGATGTTCACAGCAGCTTATTTTAAATAGACTCAGGCTGGCGAGAATGCCAACGTCCTTCAACAGGTGAATGGAGACATAAACTGTCCAGCCACACCATGGAACACTCCTCAGCTATGAAAAGGAATGACTACTGACACTGGCAACAGCATGAGAGAATCTCAGGATCACTGAGCCGAGTGAAAGAAACCAGACAATGAAGAACATATCTACGTGATTCCACTGAAATAAATAAATCCCAGGAAATGGTAACAGAAAACACATCAGTGGCTGCCTGGGGACAGGCTGGATACAGACAGGTGTGAGGAAGCTTTAGGGGGTGATAGAATATGTGTTTATGGTTTCCTGGGTATACACAATGACTGAACTCATCAAACTATATGCTTTAAATAAACACAGTCTGTTACATGGAAGTTACACCTCCCTGAAGGAATGAAAAAGGAGGTGTGAAGCTATGCCATTCTGAGCAAGGCCCCATTTGGAGATGCCGCCTAGAGCTGCTGCCACTCTTGTGTGTCCATGAGGACAGCTGGCAGTATAACTCAGTAATATGCTGAGAATGACACCACAGAGCTGACCAGCCTGGGAGCCGCCTGCCTCAGAACCTGTAGTTTCATAAGATACATTGTCTTACTGTTACAAGCCAGAGACAGAGAGACAGAGAGAAAGAGAGAGAGAGAGAGAGAGAGCGCGCGCAGGCGAGTGAGCAGGCGAGAGAGAACCTTCCTTTTCTAGTTTCTCCTTTGTGGCCTATGGGCAAGGGACCCTGTGCCCTCACTGCTGTTCAGAAGGCCTCTTAGAGACTCAGCACTCAGTGGGTGAGCTTATGGGTACCTGGACCAGGCCCTGGCACAGGGATTCCCACATACCCTCTCATATATTCTTTGCCAGGAGTATATATTGCCTCATATACTCCCCCTACCATGAAGCAGGACTGATATTTTTAAAGAGATGGACAGTGATGTCCAGAGAGGTGGCACCACCTGCCTGAGGTCACACAGCGAACAAAGGTGAGCCAGGATTCTAACCCCACTTCTCACTCCCTTCAGGGCCACTTCTGCTTGATAAATATTGCTTTCCTGGGCTTCCCAAGCCCACCTTCTACCCCATGTATCCAATTTTGGGGGATGCCACGGGCATGGAGTCGCCGGGCCCCCAGTGTGTTCAAAGGAAAGAGCAGGGAGCAATTTATTTTGCTCACCTTCATCACCAAGGCTGCAGAGAGGTCCACTCATTCATACCGTCTACCATACATCATGCTGGGCCTGGAGACACAGGGGTGACCAAGACAAACAGGGTCCCTGCACTGAGACAGCTGGTCAGGGGGAAATGAGAGACTCTGCAAGGGTATGACCTTCAAACTGAGGCCTGAGGGGACAGGCAGGATAGAAGCAGAGGGACCAGTGTGGCTAAAGCCATGGGGTTAAGGGTGCAGCCCATGTGGGCACACCTAGGAGCACTGGTTAGGTAGAGTAGGGGCAGCCTCGGAGCTCAGGCTGCAGGTCAGGACAAAGGCAGGAGACAGGACAGATTGGAGGGAGGCAGGCAACGAGGGGACAATCCTCAACCCTTGCTGCTGATCCTGACCCCACAATTCCTTCCTCGCAGACAGTGAGACAGGCGTTCTTAAACAGAATCAGATCAGATTGCTTCTTGTTTAAACTGCTGCTACCCCAGCCTCCCCTCATACAGAACAAACTGCAAGTCCATCCCCATGGCATGTCTTCACAGCCCCTCCAATGCCTCTCCATCCATGCTCCCCGGGCTCACCCCATTCCAGCCATCCTGGTCAGCACCCTAGCTCTCTCTAAGCAATCTACATTTGCTCCTGCCTCAGGGACTTTGCACTTGCAGTTCCCTCTGCCCAGAATGCCCTGGCCTAGATCTTCTCGGTTCTCAGACCTGAGCTCAGATGGCACCTCCTCCAAGAAGTCTTCCCTGCTCACCCTGGCTAAGATCATATCCTGCCCCTTTCCACTCCCAAGCCCACTTCACCTTCACTGCCCACATCACCACTGCATTATATATTCATATCCTCCTTTATCATCTGTCGCTTCTACCAGAGTCTAACACTCCCTGAGAACAGTGACCACTTTCGTCTCGTTTACGGCTGTGTCCCAGCACCCACAACAGAGCCTGGCCCATAGTAGCTGCTCAGTAAAGTCTGTGCAGTGAACATGGCAGTGAGGAAAAGGAGGCCAGGATAATGCCCATGTCTCCAATGTGGGCAGCTGCATGGATAGTGGTGTCAATCACTGAGATGGGGAGAGAGAGCAGGGCTGGCAGGTGGCAGGGAGCTCATCTGGGGAAATGCCAAGTTTGCGGTGGCCGTGAGACCTCCAAGGTGTCCTGGAGGCCTGTGGATCTCCAGATAAGTGCTCTGGACTTTGGAACAAATTTGAGAGTCATTGGCACAGTGACATAAATCAAAGTCTGCCTCAAGGAGAGCAACAGTACGGGAGGCACGCCAGGCCCAAGCATGAGGAGCCGACGTCCAAGGGGAGGGCAGAAGATGAGGGGCAGCAGTCAGTGAGAGAAACGGGGAAAACAGAGAGCACAGCAACCTCGAGGCCAACAGAAGCCTGCTGAGGAGGAGCGTAGTAGTGGTGTCAGAAGCTGCAAAGAAGCAAGAAAGATAAGGGCAGAGAAATATCCATGGAGGGCTTTCTATCAGCTGAATGTGGCCCCGCTGGTTTCCTCGGTCATCAGAGGCTCTGGCTGGCAGGCAGACGTGTGGTTGTGAATTTCCTGACTTTATTTTTTATTAAATGAAGTCTGCGCAGAAGGCAAACTTTCAAAACATGAGGTCCATGGGGAGTGGAATAATAAATGGCGTGATGGTCACTGAGGATGGGAGGCAAACCCACAGCTGCCTCAGGAGCTTCCTGAAAGGCACGTATAATCATACTTCTTCCAGGCTATTGTCTCCTATGGTGGCTGTTCCTTCTTGGGATCAAAGTGGTTCCCTCTGTCCTGCTCTCCCATCTGGACATCCTCAACACCCACGGCCCTCTTGGTATCATCCTCCAGGCTCCAGCATTATCCAGGACTTTTGGCTTGCCAGCGCCAGCGGGCCCACTGTGACACCTCCTCGTTCACCTGACTGCCACCTGGTCACCTTCCCAGCTCTGGCATCTCCCTCCTCCAGGAAGCCTTTCGTAAACACTTCTCCTCCCGCCAGCCCAAACTGAGGCTGGGTAACTGCATTACCTGGGGCCTTGTCCTTGTGGCTAATGGGATCTGACCATTTGGATCCATGTGTCTGCTTGGATCTGTCAGCTTCCATGCACCTCCCCTACCAGAGCTCAAGGTCCGTGGGGACTAACATGGCCTGTGGACCATGGGTGGTGCTGAGCCTGCCTGGTGCGTCTGCTCAGCGAGTTCACACACTCGCCCTAGGTCATGCAGCTGAGCAGCAGAGACAGGTTTTGAGCTCAGCCCTAACTCCTCAGTCACAGAGCGATGGTCCGCACTGGAATTGGTGCCTACTAGGTGCTCATGAAATGTTTGCTGAAGAAATGAGTGATCTGAGTAGGCAGCCTGTAGGACCTCTGGTGACACAGTGGCCAGGGAGGAAACAAGAACACGTGCTACAAAGACTTGGGAAACACTGCACCCTCCCAGCCCCTGGTGTGCCCTGTGTCTTTCTTTGCCTCCAAGAAGGTTGAAGAAGGGAGCCTAGTACTGGGTCTCACTAGCTGTTGACTTTGGGTGGCATCCAAGGCAGGCAACCCACTTAAGGGACTCTGGGAAAGTGCTGGGGGTGGGGAATGGAGCAGCAAGGGACAGTCACTTCACCTCTTCACTCCCTGCTGCTTCTGAGCTAACTCCTGCCCACTTCACCTAGGCCCGACACCGGTGTTTCTCTCACTCACTGATGTGGGGCTTGTTTAATATTGTTGGTTCTGCCCTATTCTTGTTACTCCCCAGTGCAAGAGGTCTCTTGGCTTCTAGCTGGGATGGACTTGGGGGAAGGCAGCAGGTCACTTCTGAAAAGTTTTGAGATCCCTCCTTTATGAAGCTTTCCCAAAAACCCCTGGGAAAGGCACCCAAGGTCTAGTTATGTCCAATTCCTCCTTCATGTCTCAGCCGGGTTTGTCACGCCCCCTGGGCAGCCCTTCCTGACCCCCAGCAGAGGCTGACTCTCCCTATTATATCATCACTGCTCCACCACTGCAATTTATATTTATTTGTGCTTTTTGAGATCAGTGTCCCTCTACCACCAGACTGTAAGCTCCAGAAGGACAAGGACTGATTTCTGATTTTGCTCCCCAAAGCTTAGCACCCTGCCTGGCACTTAGTAGATGCTCCTCAAATATCAGCTGAATGAACAATTGATTCTGGGTTCAACTCCTAGACCTGCCACTTCTCTGTGACCGGTGTGACCTTGGGCAGATTGCATCGCCTCTCTGTGCCTCAGTTTCTCCCTCTGTTAAATGGCACTCCCACCACCCACTTCACCTGACCCTTGTAACTCAATGTCACAGTGAACGTTAAGAAATCCCTACAGGGACTGGCACAGAAAAATCGCTGAATAAACATAAGCTGCTACGCTCCCAGAGGGCGGGACTGGCCCGAGGGCACACTGTCCCCGCAACGCCTCACCACCTCTGGTCAAGGGTCGTGCAGCCCCTCGGCGCCAGGCCTGGCTTCCAAGCGGGCTGCGGTCCGCGCTCCCCGGCCCCCACGGAGGCCTGGGCCGCCAGCCCACAGGGGTGGGGGATGAGGGTCTTGCAGCCGGTTACCTGGCAACGGCGGCAGCCCACTGCGTTATCTAGCAACGAGGCAGGGCTAAGGCGGACCTAAGACCTCTTCCTGGATACTTAGCAACAGGGTGGAGGCCTCAGGTGCTGCCAAACGGCTTCCTTGCCTAAGACCAGGATGGCTCCCATTGGCCGGTTAACTAGCAACAGGGTGGGTCCCCATGGGGCGAGGCCCCCGCCAGTTGCCTGGCAACGCGGAAGGTGGGGCGCCCTCGGTACCTTGCCCTTCAGGTCCAGCACGTAGACGGCACTGGCGGACATGGTGGCTGCGGAAAGCCTCGGCACTGGCCGAGGGCGGCGGCGACAGCGGGGACTGCCAGGCGGTGAGCCAGGCCGGGTGCGCCCCGCGACAGTTCGTTTCTACTTCCGGTACGGGGAACCTCGCGCGGACCGTTATGTCCGGCCGGGAACGAGCTGCCAAGAATGCGCCGGCGCAGGGCGCAGGGTGCGCAGGCGCAGTAAGTCCAATGCGCCCTAACTTCCCGTTCCTCCCTCAAGCATCCCGGAAGTAAGCCGAGAGGGGCGGGGCGGGGCGGGGCGGGGCCGGGCCGACTGAGGCAGGGCACTCTATCTGCCTGACTGGGCGAAGCCCCTGCAGCTGAAAAACCCCACTTTGTGGGCCAAGTTAGGTAAGAGATCCTTGTGGTTGAACCCACCTGGGGCCCAGCCGTATGGAACTCATAGCCTGGTGGGGAAGTCGAAAACAAATACACAGTCACCAATTGTGATACCCTTTATAGGGAGGGGTAAGGTGGTGGTTACTTGGAAAGAAGTTAAACTCTCTGGCAATTGAGCCGTAGCAACAGTCAGTTCCTGTCACCTGTCAGTGTCAACGTTTGTCAGTGGACAAGTGTGCCAGTTTATTGCCTGAAATGATCTCCTGAAAGCCACACCCCACTGAACCTAGGCGAAAAGCAGGTGATTTATTTCTGTAGTTAGTGGTCACTGTGGGTAATGCAAACTGTGACCCCAATTAATCTAATTGAATTATATCTCATTTGCTTTTATGAATACTCGGCCTTTGGAGAAATGCCTGCATTCTGTCCCAATGAACCATCACAGTGCCCTGGGCCCAGTTCTGCAGTATCAGAACCATTTACCCAGGCTGCTTGCCTCTTTCTTCTTTTATCTTCTCTACTACCTCTACTTGGGGTTTTCAAAGACAGTTTTTGCAACTCTGTGGTTATACATCCTCTACTTGGGGTAGAGATGTAAGTGCAAGAAAATCCAGAGAAGAAAACTGGAATCTTTAAAGGTTATCAAGTGAATCCTGGGCTGGAAGAATTCTTCCACAAAGCAGCCAACTGAGGCTTTTTGACATCAACTCTCTCTCAAGAAATCCTACCGTGCCTAGCCTCATACCTTGCCCAATTTACTGCAGTGTTTTAGAAAAACATGTCTTTTTTCTAACTACAAAACTGTACATCTCACTGAAGAAAAACTGAGGAAATGCCAAAAAGCATAAGGCAAAAAGAAAAGCCACCCAGGAGAGGCAACCCTTTCCATTATGGAGGACTTCTTTTCAGGCTTGCTGTGGGCATTTTAGATGTTTAATACAGTATCGGGGGGCTAGGAGGACAAAAGTCTTTTGAGGAAACAAAGACTTCCAAGTGCCAAGAGTACTGTCGCAGTAAACACTGTTTACACATAAGTTACTTGTAACCTCCTTTTCTCCATATGCGGAGGAAGGAATTTGAATCATATCTGAATTTCATTCTTGGTAGTTATTGTATAAGTCAAATTTGACCTCTGTGACATCTCAGAAAAGACCATACTGATTGTGCTAGACCAGAGTTTTTCAAACTTTGCTGCATGCTGGGGTCACCTGGGGAGCTCTGAAAAATCTCATGACGGAACCCCACCCCAGGCAGCATCAGTAGTTCTTAATGCCCCCAGGAGAGCCTAACATGCAGATTTTGAGAACCACTGTGGTAGACTGTAAGTGATGGCCCTCAATAAACCACATCTTCTGGTGTTTGTGCCCTGTGTAATTCCCTCCCAGAGTGGGTCTGGCAATGACTTGTGTTGGCGATGGAACAGGTTATGTAAAGGGAGATTCTGGAGGACGGTCTGGCCCCAGGCAAGTCAATGTAACTTACACATGAACTAAACTACACCTCGTGGAGCAGAACCATCCAGCTGAGCATGGTCAATACACAGAATTGTGAGAGAGAAATTCCACTGTTTTCAGTCACTCAGTTTTGGAGTGATCTGATGGGCAGGGAGAATTGGAGTAGCTGTCTTCCCCACTACTGAAGCAGGCTTTTCACAGCGCCACCGCATCATGCTCACAGACCCCAACTGCTGACTCATGGATGGCAAAGGCCTGAAAGTGCCTTTCTACCAGTCAGTGGGGAAATCCACTACAAGGAGCCATGCTAAGGAGAGAGTATGTCACCTCCTTTAGGTGGGTTGCAAACCCCAGGTGGAAACACATGTCATCTAATTTTCTCCAAACTGAGGGAGAATAGTTGTTTTGTGGTACGCACATTCTTTGTGTGTGATAATCCTAAAGGCAGTGTTTCTAGTGGTAGTCAAACAGCCTGTAGTTATGATACTCAGACTCACAGTTAATAACTTTTTTTTGTTTTATTCTGCATTTCACATATGACAGTCCCAAACCCAACACATGGTTTTGTTTTCTGCCTTTCTTATTCTCTCCGCATCTATGTCAACACATTTTTTCCCAACAGCATATGCAATCTGATCCTTATCTGGTGGGTATACAGAGGCCTTCAAAGATCCTGGCTCTCCAGCACGGGAACCTGAGTCCTTCCTTTCGACTACACTCACGTCTGTCTGTGCTGGGGGTCTGCCTCGGTCCCATCACCCTCGAGGTGTCCTTAGGCCAGTAACGCCAAACATGTTATGTGCCAACTCTGAACAAATACGGGGGGCTGCTTGGAGCCCAGGGTTGAAGGTAAGATGGCAGGCTGTCTGGGTTCCATCACAAAGAATGCTGTGCCTGACTGGCAATGCCTGCCACGGCAACACCCACTAGACATGTCTGGAATGGGGATATGGGGAGAAGAGGCTACATGCTGGCCACAGGTTTAGAAAGGGACAAGGTGTACGTTCCATCCTTGCCTTAGGTGGTTGTTCTGTTTCCCAGGCTGTGCTGTCTCACTGGCCAGAAGGCTGAGGGGGCAGACTGAAGACCACAGCTGCAAGTGGCTTCCCCAACCCCTGGATGGGAGAGCATAAGCCCCAATCTAGAGGGAGCTTGAAGGGCAGCCTGTGCAGGGCCCTACAGGGGTGTACATGCTGCAGGCCATGCTGGCATTAGCTCCTTGTCCTCTGGAGTCGGTTTCATCCAGGCAAAGCCAGCTGGCTGCCTGTCAAAGAGTCAGATACAACTCGGGGGTAAAACCACTTTTCCATGGCACTTACACAGAAATAACCTTAATCTCTGGATACACTTTCCAAACTAAAAATGTTTCTCTTCTATGTGCTACTGAGAAATCAAAATAGAGTAAAAGGACGGTCTTATTTTAATCAAGTTCCAGAATGAGGACATACAGCTTTGAAAAGCACTGTCTCAGCAGATGATGCAAGGATGTGTGTAAAAGAATGTTTCTAGAAAATACCAAAGGCGCCAAATATAACCCCAACTTTGCCTTCTGCTTCTCCTTGATGCCACTCCATACCCCAGGAGCGGAGGCTACTTTGTCCAGCTGACTTTGGGAATGTCATAGTGCTCTGTGAGTGTGTCCAGGTGTCTGTTGAAGTCCTGGAAAAGCCGAGGAGAAAGCCCATGTCAGCACAGACCCAAGCAGGGCACTAGGGATATGCAGCACTGCCCACTCCCACTTCTCCACATCCTGTCTCTCCTCAGTGAGCCCCTTCCTCTCAAAGCCACCCTGCCAGGCATTATAGATGCCTGAACCCTGGCCTTGCCCTTATATGACCCTGGGGAGGTTGGGTAAAGCACCCCCCCCACCCCCACCAACACTCCAATGGCTCCTCTACCAGGCTCCTAGCCTCTGGGCCCAGCCTGGTCCCTACATGGCTCAGTCTCCCCCACCAGCACATGACTTACCTCTACTCTCTGCTTGTGGGTTTTGGATGCTTTCTTCAGGATCCTTTCCATTTGCTGAAGAGAGGAGAGAAATGGAGGTGAGTCACATGCCTGATGCAGCCCAGGCCAGCACACGATGGAAGATGAGAGCCCCCAGCCAGCCTGGCTCTCACACTTAGAATGGCTGGAGGTCTCAGGGTGAACACCTTGCCCCTCCCTCAACTCCACTCAGGTGGGTCCAGCTGGGATGCCTGACCATAACACACCCCGGTGGGAACTCACATCAGCTGCCCTTTGGTCTGAATGGTGGGAAATGTCCTAGCACTGACTTAAGGAGAGAGACTCCGCTGGGAGCTGTACATGTGCTTCCTGCATCCTTGGGCAACTGACTGCATTCCCAGTTTGCAGAAAAAGAAAGCCTCAGAAGGGGTCTGAGGAAGGATGATAAATGAGGAAGGTAAAGAGCCTGACACAGAGTAGGTGCTTGAGTGACAGGACATAGAGCCAAGAGGGTTACAAGACCCAGATGGCCTTGACAAGTATGATGCTGGAACATGCACCCTGTACCACCACGACCTACCCTCATGCTTAACACCAATTATACCTGGCATGAGGTGAGAGCATGGGATGCAGAGCCACGCAGACCTGGGGCCGCACCTGGCTCCACACTTACTAGCTGGGTGACTGTGGCCGACTCACTTTGGTGCCCACCCCCGCCCCCCCATGAACCGAGCTGCCTGGTACTGGTGCCCTGGTGCAGTCCTCTGTCGCACTGACTCTGGGTTGGTCCTGTGACACGGTTTACTTAACAGAATGCAGTGCCAGTGCTGGGCTGAAGCTGTAAGGAGACCTAGCAGGTTTTGCCTTGTGTTCTTGGAAGCTAGCCACCATTCGGGAAGTCTGATGACCTTGCTGCAAAGAAAGGACCTGGAGAATGAGATGACATGTGGGGAGGGAGGCCATAGAGGAGCAATTAGCCACCAGACACGTGATGGTGAAGCCATCTTGGATTTCCAGCCCAGATGGGCCTCCAGCCCCAGCTGCCATCTGACTGCACCAGGTTCCAAGGGAGGCCAGCAGAAGAACCAGCCAGCTAAGCCCAGGCAACCCACAAAAGCATGAGATATACTGTAGACTGCCCCCTGGCTGCCCCTCCCTTTCCCTCCTCTTTCCTTTGCTGCCTCTTCATCTCCCTCTATGTCCAGTCAGCTCCCACCTGGCTGACACTCCTTCTCCCTCTGAAGTATCTGCCTTGTCCATTCCTGCCCCTTCCTGCTGCTGTGAGCCCACGTGAGGCCCGTGTCTCCTCACAAGAGGCCACACTGACTTGAGCAGCTGTCACCAATGCCAGGCACTTTGGGGGGCTCTGCCCTCCCTCTTCTCACTCCACGCACCAAGTTCAGAGGGCGTCATGGGTGCTGTTGTAAACCCCACTTCACAGACAAGAGAAAATGAGGACCAGAGTGCACAGTGGGTGATGGGGCTGGAAATGCCAAGCTCTGATCCCCTCCACCAGGCTGGAGCCTTCCTTCCAGCTGTCCAGCCTATAAAGCCCACTGTGCTCAATCCAACACTCTTCCACAAGGGAATCTGCATTTCCAACTGTACCTCGCTTTGTCCACACCTGCTCCCTTCTCTCTCATCCATCTCATGTACCTCCCTCTCTTCCCCTCTCTTTCTCTCTCTCTCTTCCTGCCCCCCTCTCTCCCTCCGCTGGGTCAAACCAAACCCTCAGGAGGATTTCTGGTATTCATTGCCAACAACGAAAACTTCACCTTGACCTTCTACCCTCCAGCTAGAGGCCCATTTCTCCATTCCCTTTGACAGCAAATCTCCCAAGATTAATTTCTAATCCTTGTCTCCATCTCTGCCTTTCCCTGCCCCCACTTGGATCCACTCTAATCAGCCTTTCCTCCTTCTCATACCAAATGCCAGCTAAGGGCTCTGAGTGCTCACCCGCCTAGACCTCCTGCCAGTATATGACACAGTTGATCACGTCTTCCTTCTTGAAACACTTTCTCCACTTGGCTCCTAAGGACACACTCTCTCCTGGTATCCCTCCGTCCTGTGCTCCTTTGCAATTTCTTTTCTGCCACCCTCTGATCACCAGGGGTCAGATCCTAGACCTCCTCTGTCACTATCCTTCCTCAAAGGATCTCATGCAGTCCCCAGAGCAATTCCCCAATGTTGATCTGGGCCCAGACCTTTCCTCTAAACTGCAGATTCAGGTATCGAACTGTCCATGAGAATTCTCCACTTGGGTTTCTAACAGGCACCTCAAATTTAACTTTTAAAACGAAGATCTTGATCCCCCACTTTAGAAACCTGCTTTACTTACAGTCCTTCCTGTTTCAGTAAAACAGCACCTTCATTCACCCAGCTTCTCCCACCAAAAATCTTGGTCATCCTTGGTTCCTTTTTCCCAGCCCACACCCAGCCCATCAGCTAATCTGGCTGTTCTTCCTTCAAAACCTATCCCAAATCCGATACATTCCATCACCTCCACTATTGCTGCCCTACTCTGAGGGGCCATTATTAGTCACTCTGATGGTTGCATGAGCCTCTCCCCCTCTCCACCCCAACTCCAGCAGTAAAATCCCAGCCCTGCCTCTGACTATAACCTTAAGGAACGGGCTTGAGTGCATACACTTGTTAAATCCTCACCACCTATGAGGTTGGGACTTGAGTCCCACTTTACAGATGAAGAAATTAAGGTGTGGGAGGTGAGCCAACTTGTCCGGAGTTACACCACCAACAGTGGTAGAGACAGAATGGGACGCAGGTCTGTCGTGTCAAAGCCAGTGTCTCTCTCTCTCTCTCCTTTTTCTCTCCTATGACTCAATTAGGCCTGGGAGTAACGAGTTAACTTTTTCCTGACGTTACTGGACCAAATCACCAAGACCACCATTAGCGTTTCTCAGCCTGGGCACTACTGATATGTTGGGCCAGATCAATCTTTGCTCTGGGGGACATTGTCTCAAGCCCTTCAGGACGTTGAGCAGCATCCCTGCCCACCCCCGCCCCACCCAAGCTGTAACAAACAAAAATGTCTCTAAACATTGCCAAATGTCTTCTTGGGGGTAGAGGTGGGGGACAAAATGGCCCCCAGTTGAGAACCACTGACCTAGACTGATTATTCCCCCCAAACATAATGGGCTGAACGTATCTATCCTACGCTGACCTCTCCTACCCTTCGCCACCCAAATTTATTAAGTATTTTATATTAAGAGAAATCATTTTTCAGAGCCTGAACATACAACGTATTTGAAGCCGCCAAAGTCGTCATGGGAACACTTCGTGGTGACCTACAGCTGTGAGTATGCCCATTTAATGTCAACAGCTAATATCCATTGAGCACTGACTTTATGCCAGACTGAGTGCCATTTGCCCGCGTTACCTCATCCAAAGTTCCCATCCCTCTCAGGAGAAAGCATGATCCTGACCCCTACATATGTGGAAACTGAGGCATCAAGAGGTGAGTCACTGACCAGTGTTACGGGTCAAACGAGCGACAGCGCTGGAATCCAAAGCCGGGTCTCTAGCTCTCCCCTCTGCAGTCCAATCCGGCCAGAATACCTTCTTGTCCTCGGAGCTCCCCCACCGTGGACTCTTACTCTCTTACTCACGCAGCATCTTCTCCCCGGAATTAAGGTCCTCACTGACCGCTTGCCCTCCCCGGAGCGTTCTGGGGTAGACCCCGGTTACGGGTCTCCGGGTCCTGCCTCTGAATCCACCCCAGGAGACCCAGGCCATCGATGCGGGACATCCCTAGGCTTCCCACCCGCCTTACCCGCTTCTCCTGCATCTTCTCGAAGGCCGCCTGGGCCGGTGTCCGCTTGTCCAGGCCGCGCCGCTTCTCCTCCTCGTTCTTTTTGCTTGTTCCCATCGCTTCCAGCAGTTTCGCCTTGTCTTTGTCCTTCTTTTTCTTCTTCCTGGGAGGGGAGACGGGGTAACGGCGGGTCAGAGGGCTACGCTCTGGGGTCTCAGGAAGATGCTCAAAGGGACAGCCTCTCGGGACTCACCGCTTAGTCACTCCGAGCTCTGCCACGCCTTTCAGCTTCAGGGGCGCCTTCTGGACCTGCTCGTAGGCCTCCATGGCGCTCAGCTAACGTCCGGAACGTAAAAAGGCCACACTTCCCGATTTTCACCCGAACGCCCGCCTTCCTTCCTTTTGATTGGCCGATCTAGGCTGTGCTCATGCGTAGTTGCACCTGGACGTGGGCCACACTTCCGGGTTCAGGGCGGGACTTGGAGAGTCAAGCGCGTCCCCAGCTTCTGCATCCTGTTTCCTGCCACACTTCCGGCTTTGGCGCCCACTTCCAATTTCCCCCGCGTTGGGCACCTAGATCTGGGAAGCCTTTTTGGCAAAGCACCGGTTTCCTAAAACCCAACGTTTTATTGAGTGTTTTGCGCGTATTTGAATGGTCTGTTCTCCTTTATTGCCATATTTTGAGGGTTCAATAGATAACCTAATTTTGTAAGCCTAATAAGTACTCCTTAGTTTTTCAACTTTTTGTAAATGACGGTAGTATGTGAAATATATGTTCGTGGTATTTAAAATAAAAATCGATTTCACTGAGGTACAATTTATAAACAGTAAAATGCACCCATTTAAATTGTAGCCTTCCACGAGTGTAGTTACATTTATACACCTATGTAATCACCTTCAGAATCAAGATAACATTCCTTAACCCCCAAATTCCTTTGTTCCTCTTTACAGTTAATTCTTCCATCCTTTTCCCCAGGTAACTCCAAATTTGTTTTCTCTCACTATAGGTCATAATGGTCTTTTTTTAAAGTTTCATATAGGTGGAATCATAAACCATGTGTTCTCTTGAGTTAGAGTACTTGCACTGGGCATAGTGTGTTTGAGATTCTTCCTGTTGTTGGGTATAACAGTACTGCATTTTTATTGGTAAGTGTTATTCCATTGTAACTGAGTAGGACCCTTCCTGGAACACACCTTCCCCCACCCACTCACCCACCATGTCTTCTGCCTGCCTCTCGTTTGTAGAAGAGCTTTAGCCTCCTAGGCTGTCCCCAAGTTCCAAAGTGTAAATTTAATCAGAGAAGTGAGACAATGGAGAAAGAAAGGAAGACAAAGTAATAATAGTTCAGCCATTAAATAAAGTCAAGGGGACTTGCCTGGTGGTCCAGTGGCTAAGACTCTGCGCTCCCAATGCAGGGAACCTGGATTCGATCCGTGGTTGGGGAACTAGATCCTGCATGCATGCCGCAACTAAGAGTCCGCATGCCGCTACTAAGACCCAGCATAGCCAAAATAAATAAATACTTAAAAAACAAAACCAAAGTCAAGGACATTCAGTTCCTCCTCAAGGGCTACAGATAATATTCTGAGCCATACCCTTTGAGGGTTTCCCCACCAGGTAGAAGAAGTTAACTGTATGCTGACCACAAGCACATAGATCCCAGACCTGTTGGAACCAGAAGATTGATGATGTTGACTCCCAATTGCCTCCTGACCAACCAATCAGAAGAAGGTCCATGAGCTGATCACATACCCCACAATCCCCCTTCCTCACACTGTCATTAAAAATCTTTCCCTGAAAGCCTTCAGGGAGTTCAGGCCTTTTAAGCACTAGCCACCTGGACTCCTTGCTTGGCGCCCTGCAATAAACGCTACACTTTCCTTCACCACAATCCAGTGTCAGTAGGTTGGCTTTACTGCACACAAGCAAGCGACCCAAGTTTGGTTCGGTAACACAATTATATATAAATGTATTCAACTTGCTTATCCACTCACCTGTGGATAGATATCTGGGTTGTTTCCAGTTTGTGGCTATAATGAACAGAGCTTCTGTGAACATAGTATATATATTTGTATGGACATATTTCTCATTTCTCTTGGGCTCACTCCAGATGCCTTTGCTTCTTGAGGTAGAATTGTAGCAAGATTTGGTTTTCCTCAGAATAAAATGTTGATTCTCAGCCACTCTGGCTTTGAGGCTGTGTTAAGAGAAAATAGTTGCAGAAGGTGTACCAAAAAACCTGATCTAATAGTGTCATAACACTTGGGACTCCAGTGAGTTGGGCTTTTAATTCCCTGATATCACAAGTAATTTGTTTGTTGAATAAGCAGAACTATTGTCATAACCAAAACACAGTTCTATCTTTGTTCCCTTCCATTCTTTTAAACATTATATTTTTCAATGTGGATCATCTTCCTCTGCCCTGGATGAAAATGCTGTCAGCCCCATGGCTCTCCTCTCATTTTTTCATGTGACATAGAGGAAACTCACTTTATGTAGTAAATAAGCCTCAAATCAATAAATGGAAAGACCTCAAATGGAGTCACTTATACTAAGTGCCACATCACCAAACTGAGACTTAATTACAGTTTTGGCTTTTCCAGAAATGGAATCTCAAAGTAGTCAATCAGGAATTGCCTGGTTAGCACTAGTTAGGTCATCTGCCTGATAGACTCCTACCATCCCCTAAAGAAAAGTAACCTTGCAATAACCAACCAGGTAAGTATCATAAAACATAAAACTTACAATTGTAACCACTTTAAATTGTACAACTCATCAACATTAAATGCATTCACAATGCTGGGTATCTATTTTTTTCAGATTACAAAAGATATACAAACATTAATTGTGGAATACGTAATAGAAAAAAATACAGAGAAACCCAAAGAAGACAGTAGAAATCGCTCCCATCCAGAAAAAAAAAATCTGTTAGTGTTTTGATTTCTATTTCAGTCTATTATTATTTATAATTTTAAAAAATAAAAATGGGATCTTATTCTATACTTGCTTTGTCACTGACCCTTGCCCCATGAGAATACTGTGACGGCTTTCATGTATTGAGTTAAAAATTTTATCATTGGGATTTTAACACTGAGAGAAACAGGGAAGAAGCCCCAAATCTCCCATAATCCTTTGCTGACATTAAGATATATGTATAAATCCACATGTTCTGTGTAAGAAAACCACACAGTAAAAAAAATGGTTAAAAGAAAGAAAGAAAAAGGAAAGCAAAAAAGTAGAAGCTTCCCTTCCCACCTCCTTCCAAAGCGATTAACAAGTTCATTTTGATTCTTTGCAGCCCAAAATGTGTATATGCCAACATATATATATATATATATATATATATATATCTTTGCAATGTTCTTTTATTTCTGCCTTCAGCTTTTCACTTATCAAAATGTCTTGAAGCTCTTTACAAGACAGCAGGTACACTTCCACCCCACCTTCCTCAAAGCTGGATGTCCTGTGGCTGAGTGAAGCCCTCCCCAACAATGACTACCTAGGTGCCCACAAATCTTACCTGACTTTTGCCAGTGGCCTGAATCTGTAGCAGTGGAATTGCTGAGTCCAAGAGTATGTGCATTTGTGCATTTAAATTTGGACGGCTGTTGCCCAAATTGTGCCAGGGACATTTTTTGGAGGGCATTATGGGGGTGGAGGAGAAAAAAGAAGAGAGAAGCAAGCGCCCCCAAATCTAGAGGGGGTCAGCAAAGGAGGGCACGATGCCTGCCTTTTCCCATTCTACCTGCAGGGGGCAGCAAACCACTGCCCAATTCTCCAGCCATAGGCTCAACCTTTGGCGAACCGGAATTGATGAGATCGCCAAGAAAGGAGTGGATGTAAATATATATATAACAGATTCACTTTGTTGTACTCCTGAAACTAACATAACATTGTAAATCAACTGTACCCCAATACAAATTTTAAAAAAAGAAAAAGAAAGAAGGGGCTTCCCTGTGCCAGTGAATGGGGGCGACCAAGTGGCGCCAGCTTACTTGTGGGGCTGTCCACGACAGAATCAACTCCGCAGGGCGGGACAGGAAAGATTCAGGTGTGGACATCTGTCTTCCCCAAGCCAACCCAGCAGCCTTGGAGCTCCTTTTTTGGCACTTCCAAGGCTGTGTGCCCTGGAGCAAGTGGTCTGACCTCTCTGAGCTTCTCTTTCCTCTTTTATAAAATGGGAGTGATGATGATAACAATAACAGCTAAAACTTTATATGGACTCATATGGAGATCATCTAATTTACTCTCACAGCCACCCTATTATGTAAACCATCCTGATTTTATAGGTCGGGAAACTGAGGCACAGGCATAATTCAACGCACACTGAGTAGTGTTTGATCCTTGCTTTTGTCAACCACTATGAGGCCATCCGCTCAAATTAGATCCATCACTGTTTTATAAACCTTAAGGAAGTGTTTTTTCAACCATTTTCCCCCCTTATTCCCCCCTAAAGAGACCATTTTAATTTAATTTAATTAGAGAAGTTAAATGCTGATGAATAAGATTTTGCCAGGGAGGGTTAAGCTTTGGAGGACCACAAACCACTGAAATATCTAAGATTTTTTTTGTCACCTCCTCCCCGCAAACCAATTTTCACCCCCTTGGGGGCAGTATTACCCCCACTGATAATTTGTGTTCTAAGAGGGAAAATGTGACAAGTGAACTACGACACAATGCTTTTGATCCCTTAAAATGTTTATTTTATATCCTTTTGAAGAATCTTGAGATTTTCATTATATGCTACTGCTGTGTATACATACAAAGAAAACCAGTGAATCAGTTAAGGCTTCCTAAATGTCTTCATATTCAGAGTATACTCTTCAAAATCACTTTCCAACTCTAGGTTGTCAATGCCTGTGCTTTATCACATGACATCTCCCTCTGGGCCATCAAGGACTCCTGTAAGGAGCATTTCTGTAAGACAATCCACAGTGTTTCCAAAGAATAGGGTATGGAAAGGGAAAAAACATAGGGTATGGTGGGAAAACATGGGACATATCGCCTTCCAAGTGATCAAAGCCAATGTTGTTGGTGACATGGTATAGCTCCTGGTATGATGTGATGATGAAACTGAGCAGGACCCTGCAGGGCCTTTCTGGGGACACACCCCATGTCCTCCACCTCTTGTTTGTACACAAGCTTTAGCCTCCTACGCCTTCCCCAAGTTCCAAAGAGCAAACTTAATCAGAGAAGTGAGAAGGTGCAGAAACAAAAGAAAAGAGTCAAGTGAGACAAACTAATAATAGTTTAGCCATTAAACAAAATAATGGACCTTTGGTTCCTCCTCAAGGTCTATAGATAATATTCTGAGCCATCTCCTTGAGTTGTTTTGCAGATACTAAAACCCCTACCAGATGGAAGACGTTAACTGCATGCTGACCACCAGCATGTAGACCCCAGACCGGTTGGAACCAGAAGGTTGATGATTGAGATTCCCCAAACACTGCCCTGCTACCTCACCACCAACCAATCGAAAGGACATACACGAGCTGATCCTGCACCCTATGACCCTCTGCCTCACCTTGCCTTTAAAAACACTTCCCTGAAAGCCATCCAGGAGTTCAGGTCTTTTGAGCATGAGCTGCCTATTCTTCTTGTTTGGCCCTGCATTGGGCACCTTGCAAAAAACACTGAACTTTCCTTTAGCAAGACCTGGTGTCAGAAGATTGGATTTGCTGCATGCAGGCAAGCAAACCCAAGTTTGGTTCAATTACAGTGAAGAAGGGCAAATGAGGTGTTTCCTGTTTTGGGCTATTATGAATAAAATAGCCATTATAGGTTTTTGTGTGAATATAAGTTTTCATTTCTCTGGGGGTTGCCCATGAGTGCAAGTGCTGGGTTGTATGGTAGTTGAATGTATTTTATTTTATTTTATTTTATTTTATTTTATTTTATTTTATTTTATTTTATTTTATTGTGGTAAGAACACTTAACTTGAGATCTACCCTCTTAACAAAGTGTATACTACATTACTGTTGGCTAGAAATACAATGTTGTCCAGCAGATCTCTGGAGCTTATTCATCTTGCATGATTGAAATATTATGCCTATTGATTAGTACGTCTCATTTCCTCCCTCAAGTCCCTGCCAACCTTTTCTACTCTCTGCTTCCAAGAATTTATTTTAGATATCTCATATAAGTGGAATCATGCAGTGTTTGTCTTTCTGTGACCGGTTTATTTCACTTAGCAAACATCCTCAAAGTTCAACCATGTTGTCACATATTGCAGAATTTCCTTCTTTTTGCAGGTTGAATAATATTGCACTGTTTATATATATACCACATCTTTATCCATTCATTCATCGATGGACTTTCAGGCTGTTTCCATATTGTGGGTACTGTGAACAATGCTACAATGGACATAAGAATGCTAACATCTCTTCAAAGTTCTGATTTACATTCTTTTAGATTTATACCCATCTTTTAGATTTATACCCATCCAGTGGGATTGCTGGATCATATGGTAGTTCTATTTTTAATTTTTGAGGAACATCCATACTGTTTTCCACAGACGCTGCACCATTTTGCATTCCCACCCACAGTGTGCAAGGGTTCCAATTTCTCCACGTCACTGCCAACACTTGTTTTTTGTGTGTTTTTGTTTTGTTTTGTTTTTGCAGATGTGAAGTGATATCTCATTGTGGTTTTGATTTGCATTTCCCTGGTGATTAGTGACATGCAGTATTGTTATTATGATTCTGAGTTCTACAGCCTATATTATTATTTTTTTTTTTTGGCTGTGTTGGGTCTTCTTTGCTGCACGTGGGCTTTCTCTAGTTACGGAGAGCGAGGGCTACTTTTCTTGCAGTGCGCAGGTTTCTCATGGCAATGGCTTCTCTTGTTGCGGAGCACAGGCTCTAGGCACACAGTCTTCAGTAGTTACAGCACACGGGCTCAGTAGTTGTGGCTCACAGGCTCTAGAGCACAGGCTCAGCAGTTGTGGTGCATAGGATTTGTTGCTCCGTGGCATGTGGGATCTTCCCAGGCCAGGGATCGAACCTGTGTCCCCTGCATAGGCAGGCAGATTCTTAACCACTGTGCAACCAGGGAAGTCCTATAGCCTATATTATAAGGGGATTTAAAAAGACCTCCTTGTTCCCCATTGCCTCATGGTTGAAGTCCAGGATATACTATAAGGTATTGTTGCATATAGTTTAACATAATAAAGCTGAAATTGATCTATGCCAAGATAAAATTAATTTATTTATACCATGAAAACTGATTTCTTGGAAATGCAAAAAAGAAAAAAATTCCATCATTGGAGCTGGTGTATCAGAGAAGCAGCCTCTAATGGCAGACATGAGCAGCAGCTTAATTAACAGTTATTAATTAACTTAATCATAGTTAGTGCTTGCTGAGCCCCTACATACAGCACTGGCTGGCTTGCTCTCTCTCAACTGTGTGATGCTTGCTCCAGCCTCAGGGCCTTTGCACTTGCTGTTCCCACTGCCAAGGACTCTCTTCCCACACAGCTTACTTCCCACTCACTTCCTTCCAGTCACTACTCATATGTCACCCCAACAGAGGTGCCTTCCCTTCCTAATCTACATAGCTCACCCTCATCTCTATCTATCTCTGCCCTGTTTTATTTTTCTTCTTAGAACTTAGCCCTCCTGACTAATTATGTGTTTATTTGGTTGCTTGCTCACTGGAATGTGAGATCCATGAGATCAGGAACTCATTTTTTTCCACAAATGTATTACCAGGACCTAGGACAGCACCTGGCACACAGTACATGTTCAATCATTAATTGAACATTAATTAATTGGGGGGGAGTTACATAACCAAATCACAAAGTGTTTGATGGGGTCAGGCATAGGAATTTGGACTTCAACCACGAGGCAATGGGGAACAAGGAGGTCTTTAAAAATTAGTTTTGTTATTGTCTTCGTTTAAAAAATATATTGACAAGCAATAAAATTCACCCTTTTTGTGTACAGTACTATGAGTTTTCACAAATGAATACAGCCATGTCACCAACACTACAATCAGTCCCATCACCCCCCAAATTCCCTTGTTCCTCCTCCCACCTCCCAGACCCTGGCAACCATTAATATATTTTCTGTTCCTATAGTCTTGTCTTTTTGAGAATGTCACATAAGTGGATGAAATCATCTAGTAGACGTCTTCTTGACTCACTTGAAAGAAGTGAGGCTTCTTTCACTAAGCGTAATGCATTTGAGATCCATTCACATTGTGCATATCAATAGTTCATCCTTTTTTATGGCTAAGTAGTATTCTATCATATGGACAAGCCACAGTTTGTTTATCCATTCCCCAGGCGAAGGACATTTGTGTTGTTTCCCGTTTTTGAAGGTTATGAATAAGGCTGCTATAAAAGTTTATGTACAAAAAAATTTTTAAGCTGAAATACAATTCACATACCATAAAAGTCACCCTTTAAAGTGCACAATTCAGTCACATTGAGTACGTTCACAATGTTGTGTAAACTTCACCACTATTCAATTCCAGAACATTTTCATCACCTCAAAAAGAAACCCCATAGCCATTAGAAGTCACTCCCCATTCCCCCTCCCTCAGCCTCTGGCAACCGTGTATCTATCTTCTGTCTCTGTGGATTTGCCTGTTCTGGGCATTTCATATAAATGGGATCATACAACATGGGACGTTTTGTGTCTGGCTTCTTTCACTCAGCATAATGGTTTTGAGGTTCATCCACGTCACAGCATGAATCAGTGCATCATTCCTTGGTATGACTGGATAATATTCCATTGTATGGATAGACCGCAATTTCTTTATCCATTCACCCATTGATGGCCATTTGGGTTGTTTCTACTTTTCTTTCATGTACAAGTTTTTACGTGGGCATATATTTTCAATTCTCTTCACCTGGGAATAAAAATTGCTGGGTCATATGGTAGCTATAAGTTTAACTTTTTTTTTTTTTTTTTTTTTTTGCGGTACGCAGGCCTCTCACTGCTATGGCCTCTCCCGTTGCGGAGTACAGGCTCCAGACGCGCAAGCTCAGCGGCCATGGCTCACGGGCCCAGCCGCTCCACGGCATGTGGGATCTTCCCGGACCGGGGCATGAACCGTGTCCCCTGCATCGGCAGGCGGACTCTCAACCACTGCGCCACCAGGGAAGCCCTATAAGTTTAACTTTTTAAAGAACTGCCAGACTGTTTCCCAAATCAGCTGCACCATTTTACATTCCCACCAGCAGAGTATGATGTTTCCAATATCTCCACATCCTGGCTAACACCTGTTATTGTCTGTCTTTTTTAGTATAGCCATCCTAGTGGGTGTGAAGTGGTATCTCACTGTGGTTTTGATTTCCATTTACCTAATTACTAGTGATGTCGAGCATCTTTTCACGTGCTTACTGGCCATTTGTATACCTTTTTTGGAGAGATGTCTATTCAAATCCTTTACCCATTTTGTTTTGTTTTAATAGACTTTGGTTTTAGAGAAGTTTTAGGTTCACAGCAAAATTGAGAAGAAGGTATTCAGAGTTTTCCCTTACATCTCCTGCCCCACTCATGCACAGCCTCCCCAGATACCAACATCCTCCACCAGAGTGACGCATTTGTCACAGGTGATGAACCTACATTGACCCATCATCAGCCAGAGTCCATAGTTTAATTAGAACTTACTCTTCATGTTGTACATTCTGTGGGTTTGGACGAATGTATAACGATGCATAGCCATCATTATAGTATCATACAGAGTAGTTTCACTGCCCTAACAATCCTCTGTGTTTCACCTGTTCCTCCCTCCCTCCCCCCAACACTTGCCCATTTTTTTCTTGGGTTATTTGTCCTTTTGTTGTAAACTTCTAATAGTTCTGTATATAGCTTGGAGACTAGTCCCTTACCAGTTACATGATTTGCAAATATTGTCTCTATTTCGTGGGCACGTACAGGTTTTTGTGTGCACATAGGTTTTCATTTCCCCTGGACAAATACCCAGGAGTGGGATTGCTGAGTCATGTGTAAGTGTATGTTTAACTTTATAAAAAACTGCCAACCCATTTTCCATAGTGGCTGTACCATTTTGCATCACACCCTCAATGTATAAGAGTTCCAGTTGCTCCATGTCTTTGTCAACACTTGGTATTGTCAGTTTTTTTCCCCCAAAAAAATCATCTTCAGGGGGTTTTTTTTTTTTTTTTTTTTTTTTTGCGGTATGCGGGCCTCTCACTGTTGTGGCCTCTCCCATTGCGGAGCACAGGCTCCAGACGTGCAGGCTCAGTGGCCATGGCTCACGGGCCCAGCCGCTCCGCGGCATGTGGGATCTTCCCAGACTGGGACACGAACCCGTGTCCCCTGCATTGGCAGGCGGACTCTCAACCACTGCGCCACCAGGGAAGCCCTCAGGGGGGGTTTTAAAGCTTGATCATAGTCATATTTTACAGGATGGCTTCACACGCTGGAGCAAAGTATGGATGCTGAGGCAGGGGCCAGAGGAGACTTGTGGGAGGAACTGCAATGGTCCAGGCCAGGGAGAGTGGGAATGAGGGAAGGGGAAGACTCAAGAGTGATTCAGGGGGCCTGGGGTATGGGGCTGGAAACTGGCTGCGCAGGAGAGGAAAGTGGGAGAAGGCCAGATCCAGAGTGAGAAGGGCAGGGAGTGCCAGGCTGGGAACTTTCAACTCCCAGATTTTCTGCCCAAGAGGATTCTGAGTCTTAATAAGGTTGGGAGCTGCTACATTGTATTTACCCCTTGAGGATGTATGGTGCACATTAACATATTAAAGGCTCTGACAAGTCCTGCAATAAAGAACTCTGGTGTTATTTAACCCAAACTTAGACATTGGATTGCTCTTCTCAAGCCACAGCATCAGCCTCATCCTCATCCCCAATGCATACCTCATCTAGCTTGTTTACCATTATGTGCCTAGAGCTTGCCTGTATCCAGTGGTCAAATATTTTTGGGGGTGTTGTATTAATGATCTCATTAGATCTTCAGAACAACTCTATGAGGTAGGTACTAATATAATTTCCATCTTACAAATGAGGCTCAGAGAGGCCAGATGACTTGCCTAAGGCCACACAGCTAGTGGGTAAAGAGATGGAATTTGACCTGGGGTGTGCTGGCAGCCTCTCCACCACCCTGCCCATCTCTCCAAGGTGCCCCATACCCTCGGTCTCACCTGGTGGTGGCAGGTGTGCTCTCCCCACTGAGGGCTACCCTGTGACCTCCCAAAGCCCTTCTCCTTGCTCTGGTGGCTGTGGACATACTCAGGCTGTTGCCCAGAGAGCTCGGCTGTAACTTGAGCCTCACCCAGGCCGGGGGTGATGTGGAGGGTGGGCAGGTGACAACCAGGGCAGGGAGATTTGCCCAGACACTGGTACACAGCAGCCTGCCGACCGGTGTGGCCCCGAGGAGTTTGGGGGCTTTGGGAGCTTGTCCCAGGGTCCTGGCAGTGGTCTTCACCATGGGCAACAAGCAAACAGTCTTTACTCATGAGCAGCTGGAAGCATATCAGGTAGGCGTGATGGGCCGGACCCTCGGTGGGTTTAGCAGTCTTGGTTTACTGGCCCAAGAAATGGGGACAGCATCTCTTCATCCTGGGTGTGCAGTCAGCAAGCGTTCTGGGGAGGCTCTGTGTGTGGCTTCAGGCAGCGATGGACGTGGGCTTGTGGGAAAGGAAGGAGGCCCCCCACCAGGCAGGGTCTGGGTCAAGCCAACATCTCTCTCCGCAGGACTGCACCTTCTTCACGAGGAAGGAAATCATGAGGTCAGTCTAGGGAGGAGGGAGGAAGAGGTGGAAACTTGCTATACGTTGCTTGATTTGCAATTTGACCACGTTCAATGCTTCATAAGGGTTAAAGCACTAATGCGGGGATTGCGTGCGTGGTCGGTGGATGGATGCAGAGATGGGAAGGCTGAGAAGTCACATCTGGTCCTGTTGTCATGTCTCTAGGCTGACAAGCTTGGGCTTTCTCCCAAAGGTGGCGGGGAGCCATAGAGAGTGTGTGAGCATGGCAGATGAAGATCAGCATGTTAGAAAGATCCCCCTGAGGCCAGTGTGAAGAGGCTGGGAGGCCAGGGGCAGAGTCTAGAGCCAGTTCTGGGCTGTGGGGTTGACATCAATGTTAGAGAGTGAGAAGGTGGCCCCAGGCTGCTGCAGGTCCCTGGTGTGAGCGAGCCAGGCATAGATGGGTATTCTACATCATCACTCAGCCCATGGAGCTGTCATCCAGAGGCCCCGACCCATGAACTTGGAGCTGTGAAACTGAAGCTGGCTGGGGTTTAGCTGCAGAGTGATAGGGGCCAAGGCCCCAACTGTGTGGGCACAGGACATCCATTATTGATGGACACACCTTTCACCAGTGAGCCCCATTGTCTGGGTGAGGACAGCTTGCAAGGTCATCCTGGCCATCACGATTGGATTACTGATGGGGAAACTGAGGCTCAGGCAAGGGAGGCTGACCCCAGGCCCCTGGGTAGATGGGTAGAGCCCCAAGGAGTTGGAGACTAACATTTTGTCTGCCTCAAGCTTCTCGCTTGTCAGACAGACCTACTGAGGGGAAAGGGGGATGAGGGGAAGAGGGACTTACTCAAGGCCATACAGAAACCCAAACCCAAGCCCAGGCTATTCTCTGAAGGAACCCAGGACTGAAGTTCCAGATATCTCCTCCTCGAGTTCCTAGCCATCGTGTGACCGAGGGGCTCCTGTCCCCCTCAGAGACAGTCCCTAGCAGCTTGGGGACCTCTGACTCATCAAGGATGGTCTCTACAAGGCTACTGCTCAGCATGCTTCAATGATGGTATGGTGTCACCAGGGGAGGGCATTAGGGTGGAGAGCTGGCTCTACCATCTAGGTAGTGTGTATGGCATTTGGTGTTTTGCAAAATGTCTTTCATTTACCCTTTTGAAAAACCTTAATATTAGACTTTTGTGTTTGCTCTGCCCCATTGAGAGAACCCTGCCCCCCATTATGAAGGGAGAGAAGGAAAGTGTGAGGATGTGGGCCGTTAGAGGCCTTGCCAACGATGTCATAATGTCCAGAGATACATAGATTGGCTCAGATTCTCTGAATGCTAAATGTGAATGCTACTTCTCTCCTAGCATGGAGCAATGCTGTTTAATTTTTTGTTCTTTCATCTGCTTACTTCTTATTGACTTTCTCTCGGAGGAGACCCAAAGGCAGTGACAGTGTCTGTTTTGTTCACCATCCGTCTCTGTGCCTGGCACATAGTAGGTACTCAGTAAATACTTGTTGAATGAATGAATGAAAATTTATCACAGTGCCTGGCACACTGTAGGCACTCAATAACTACTTGTTGAAAGAGGGAATGAATGAATGACCTTGCCTTAAACACTCTCCCTTTGTCGACCCCATCTGCTTGGTAAGCTCCTACTCATGCTTCAAAACCCAGCATCAATGCCCCCTCCTCCAGGAAGAATTTCCTCCTCCCTGGCTTGCTTCCTGCACTCTAGTTTTCCCTAGCTCTGGAGTCCTCTCTTTACCTTGGCATTGTCCCCAGGGCGATAAAGGCACCTGTGTCTGGCTTTGTGTGTGTGAGGCTTAGGCCCACGGCTAATGGCTCTTGGGGACTCAGCATCTTTCAGTGTAGAGTAAGCAGCTGCAAGAGTGAGAGAGTAGGGACAAAGCCACACACACCCATCTCCCAGACCTTCTCGTTGTTTCTGTCCCCACACCAGGCTCTTCTATCGCTACCAGGACCTTGCCCCCCAGCTTGTCCCTCTCGACTATACCAGCTACCCTGATGTGAAGGTTCCTTACGAGCTCATTGGCAGCATGCCTGAGCTGAAGGTATGCCTGGGCCATGGGGCAGGCAGGGAAAAAATAGTAGGGATGTCCCTTGCTGCATTCCTATGAGGTGAGTACTGTGATTATTTCCATTTTACATATGAAGAAACTGAAGTTCAGAGAGGTTAAGACACTTGTTCATAATCACACAGCTAGGACATGACATAGACAGGATTTAAACCCTGGGTTGTTGGGAAGATGAGATGAGATAATGCAGGTAAAGGGCTCAGTACAGGGCCTGTGACATGGCAAGTACTCAGGGAACATTAGTTTTTCTTTTCATAGTAGGAGCTATTAAATGTGGGTTCTTCTCAGCTGGTTGTTTGACACATAGTTTGTGACTCTGGAGGGGACTCTTGGGGTGAGGGACTGTGAATAGAGATTATTTTATCACAGGGGACAGAAACTTCATTCAAGAGGGACGGAATGGGTTGGATCACATGAGCAAAAAATGCAGGGAAAGGCTTAGCATCACGTACAGCTGGAACCAGGGTCTCTGAGGATATGCTTGGGAATCTCCCTCCATCTTTCAGTTTCTCCCAGGAAGAGTCTTCAGTCTCAGGAAGCCTGTTCTCTTGAGGTAGTGAATGGAAACACCAGCTGCCTCAGATTTCCTCCCATAAGCTCTGCAACAAGCAGAAATAAGGTTCCTCCACCCCAACTTTTCAGCAACTCTCCCAGGGCAGCCTCTGATTGGCAAGTTTGAGTCATATGCTCATCCCAGAGGCAATCACGGTTGCCAGGTGAATGGAAATCCCTGATTGGCCTCACTCGGGTCATGTGACTGCCTCTGAAGCTGGAAATGGGGTTAACGACACCCAGACCACTGGGGTGGAGATTGGAGTTGCCTGAAGTCTTCTCCAGGGATCATGGGAGGAAGACAGTCTTGGTGAGGGGTACTTGGAGGTTCCCAGGAAGGTGAGTGTTGAGAGTGAAACCATGCGGAGCCCTCCCCCCAAGGTCCTGGTCAGGGATTGGTTCCCTGCTTCCTGTCTCTAGGACAACCCTTTCCGTCAGAGGATCGCCCAGGTCTTCTCCGAGGATGGGGATGGCCACATGACCTTGGACAACTTCTTGGACATGTTTTCTGTGATGAGTGAAATGGCTCCCCGCGACCTCAAAGCCTACTACGCTTTTAAAATTTATGGTGTGTGCGGGGACCCGGGGTGGGGAAACGGGAATGAGACCGGGTCGGGCCAGGGGCTGCCCTGCCATCACAAATGTCTCCCCAAGGGCTCCGAGGCCCTGCGTGGCCCTGTCCTTCACCTCACCCTGGTACCTCCCCACCCCATCCGTTTACTGACTCCATTCCAGCCACAATGGCCTGGCTGTTTCCCCAACACATCAAACTCTTTCTGCCTCTAGGCCTTTGCCTCTGTTGTGCCCTTTCCCCTGGCTTCTTCTTACCTTGAAATTTTGGTGAAAAGTAACCCATGCCCCCGAGTTACTCTCCATGCCACAGCCTATTTCTCTCCTTGCATGGAGCAATGCTGCTTAATTTCTTGTTCATTCATCTGTTCACTCCTTATTGACTTTCTCTCTGAGGAGACACGAGGGCAGTGACAGTGTCTTTTTGGTTCACCATCTGTCTCTGTGCCTGGCACATAGTAGGTACTCAGTAAATACTTGCTGAATGAATGAATGAATGAAAATTTATCACAGTGCCTGGCACACAGCAGGCACTCAATAAATACTTATTGAAAGAGGGAATGAATAACAATTATCACACACCTGACACGTAGTAGGTGCTCAATAAATACTTGAGTGAATGAATGACCTCCCAGCAGGTCCCTGCCCAATTCCAAAGCAAGATCCAGATAAAACCCTAGGGTCTTGGGTTCCCTCCAGTGGCTCAGTTTCCTCCTCTGTAAGACAGGGAAAAGATGTGCCCATGACTGGCCCAGCCTGCCTGCCCCTGTGTCCCCTCACCACCACAGCTCCACCTGTTCTGCTGCGCAGACTTTAACAACGATGACTACATCTGTGTGTGGGACCTGGAGCAGACGGTGACCAAGCTAACGCGGGGAGAGCTGAGCGCTGAGGAGGTGAGCCTGGTGTGTGAGAAGGTGCTGGATGAGGCCGACGGGGACCGCGACGGGCGACTGTCCCTGGAAGACTTCCAGAACATGATCCTGCGGGCGCCGGACTTCCTCAGGTGACATTCCTCTCCACCCTGCACAATCCGTTCCCATGTATGAGAGAGGCTCTTATGGAAAGGGTTCATAGACTCCCTTTGTGAAAATCCCTCTGTTCATTCATTTGTGACCTTGGGGAACTTTCCCGACCTCCCTAGCCTCAGTCCCTGTGTCTTTAAAATGGGGATAATCAGAGACCTTGTGAACACCTCCTCTGGGTGGACACAGCTCTTTGGGTGAGTGGAATATGGTTGGACTTCAGCCCTCAGTTGCTTGAACATTTTGTAGTGAACAGACTGTACCATAGCACTTGGCAGCCCTGGGGAGAATCAGTGCTTCCACTGTAGGGCGGATAGCATGGGTTAAATGAGTTAATACAGGGGTTGGCCCACCACCTGTTTTTTGTACCTCCCGTGAGCTAAGAATGGTTTTTACATTTTTAAATGGTTAGGGGAGAAAATAAAAGAATAATCATACTCCACGACACATGAAAGCCGTAGGAAATTCAAATTTCCGTGTCTATTGCTAGTTTTATTGGCACGCAGCCTGCCTGTTTGTGTACATAGCGTCTACGGCTGCTTTTGAGCTACATGGTGGTGCTGAGTCATTGTGCAAAGCTGGAAATATCAACTATTTGGCCCTTTGCCGAGAAAAGTTGCGTGACCTCTGAGCTAGTACACGGAAAGAATTTAGAGCAGTGCCTGGCATACAGTAGGTGCTCAGTAACTGCTTTATGGTTGCTGTTGTGGCTGTTATCATTGGTGGTATCCTTTCATGACCAGAGGGCCTCCTTCCTCTACCCTGGATAAGCAAGGATGGTCTCCCGCCACGGAGACACGAATAATGACACCAGGATGAATCCCTTGCTACTAATTGAGCACCTACTGTATGTCCCGCCCTGTACATTGGCCTCTTTTTAGCCCTTATTACAGCACAGTGAAGGAGGGACAGCTTATCCCCATTTTACAGGGGAGTAAACTGAGGCCCAGAGAGGGGTAGCCGCGCACTTAGAGTCTGGGGCAGAGCCAGGATGTACACTCTGATCCAAAGTGATGTGCTCTCAACCCCTGCGGGGGTCAGGAAGGCCACGGCCTGGGGTTTATTGAGGGGGTCTATCTCTCCCCCACCCACTGCGGCTCCTTGCATGCCTCGGGGACTCCTGGTGGGAGTGTTGGGGAGAAGGACGAAGGAAGGGTACCCTCTGCCTGCTGACAGACTCCCTTTCTCTTTGCACCCAGCACCTTCCACATCCGCATCTGAGGGTACTGCGGAGGAGCCGGGCCAGAGGAAGGCAGGGCGACCCCTCATCTCAATGTAGAATCTGGTCTCCCTGGGCTCCGGGAATAAACACACATCACTGAGTCACAGCTGCTCTGAAAACATGTTTCCCAACTTTAACCTGGCAGACAGGAGGGAGGCAGCCAAGGATCTAACCTCTGTCCTCACTGTGTGATCCTGGGTGTGGCTGCACCCTCTCTGGGCCACAATCTCCCCATTTGTACAAGGAAAGGGGTGACTTCTGGATGTCTCTCCACTGAGAGGGCTGGAAGTGCCTCACTGTGGGTCTCGGTGGGCGGAGGCGAGGTGTGGAGATCAGGCCCATGCTGTCCCAGCTCAGGGCCTCCCAAGGCCCAACCCTCGACTGCTCAAGTTGCCTTTTCTCCCCTCAATCCCCGAATTCCTCAAGGGGACTAAAGCTTCACCTCCTCACTGATTCATTAGAATCGCCAGAGGAGGCCTCTGGAGAGGGTGTGGTGGCGGGAATGTTATTCACTGAGGCTGGCACAGTGCTTTACAGTTCAGGAAACACCTGCCATTCTTTCATCACATTGGCTGCCTGTGACATCCCAGCAGGGTTGGCTGAGGAGAACTCACACTTCGTTCAGAGGCAACGGGGTGACTTGCCCAAGGCCACACCTGAAGTCATCTGCAGAGGTGGACTTGAACCCAGGCCCACTTCACTGCACATCCCAGACCTCTACATCTTGCAGATTTGGGAACCCCCATACCCAGTCCACCTATAGTCAGCCTGGGGGCCCATCCCATGTCCCCAGTCAATCCAAGGAGTGGTCATTCCTGCAAGAGAGACAAGCCCCCCAGGGACCCTCCCAGACACCTCCACTGTGTATCATTTCTAGGGTGTCCACTCTTGCCCTAACCCCCATTTATTAAGCACCTACTGTGCGCTAAAGCCCTAGGTTTTATTTGAATTCTGCTGGTTCATCCTGAGAAAGAGGGACTGCTCTTCTCCCCATTTTCCAGATGAGGAAACAGGCCCAGAGATGTCTAGTGACTCACCAAAGGTCACACAGCCCCACAACCCAAGATTCCCTCCAGAGCCCATCCCCACCCACAGCCCTAGGCTGCCTCTCCCTTTTTAAAGGAAAGGGCCTCTTATGCCTCTCCTAAAGCCGCCGTTGATGTCAGGAGTGCTTACTGTGTGCCAAGCCCTCCACAAGTTTCATCTCCATTTGCACAAGAACCCTGAGAGGAAGGCATGAACAGCCCTGTTACAGACAAGGCTGTACTCTATGAGGTGTGCCTAGGTTACGTGGGGAAAGGGCTCAAACTGACCTGGCTTCGAATCCTGGTGCTGACACCCCAGCCATGTGACTTTGGCCACACCTCTTCTCCTCTCTGAACCTGGATCTTCTTTATTTTTTTAATTTTAATTTAATATAATTGTTTTGGCTGTGTCGCGCAGCTCGTGGGATCTTAGTTCCCCGACAAGGGATCGAACCCAGGCCCTTGACAATGAGAGCATGGAGCCCTAACCACTGGACCGCCAGGGAAATTCCTGTCTCTTCTTTAAAATGTGCAGAATGGGGGCTTCCCTGGTGGCGCAGTGGTTGAGAGTCCACCTGCCGATGCAGGGGATGCGGGTTCTTGCCCCGGTCTGGGAAGACCCCACATGCCGCAGAGCGACTAGGCCTGTGAGCCATGGCCACTGAGCCTGCGCGTCCGGAGCCTGTGCTCCGCAACGGGAGAGGCCATAACAGTGAGAGGCCTGTGTACCACAAAAAAAAAAAAAAAGTGCAGAATGAACCTACCTGACGGGCCTGCTCAGAGGCATAAAAGAAATAATGAACATGGAGGGTCTGGTGTGAGGCTAGGCACAGAGTAGGTGTCCTAGACGCCACTGCGGTAACATTATTATTATTACTAATTATTATTAAAATGACCAGGTCGCCTTACTGGCAATCGCAGGACCAGACCCAAGCAATGTCTTTATTACATTCCTCAGGTCCCTGAGGGCTAGTGGGTCATGGCAGAGAGCAAAAGGTCCAGGTGTGAACGGCCCCCGGCAGAGAGGGTCCCAGAGCCGGGGCGAACCTAGCAGTACCCAGGGGCGAAGGGTGGCGGTGAGCGGTACTCTTCGGGGAGACAGTCCTGTGGTTCTTGCGAGCCCCTTGGCTCCGGTTTGGACACGTGTGAGGACAGGGCCCTCACGACTGCCTGGTGCCAGTCCCTGACCCTCGAGGTTGTCTCGCTCCAGCTGACTGACCTTGAGGCTTTCCTGGAGGGCTCATCTCTGTTTCTTGGAGCTTGGGGGTCTGTGAAGACATTATTTTTCCAGGCTGAGTCCCCTGCTCCAGCTCCAGAGCCATGGGTCACCACCAACGGCTTGGCGTCCCAGAGCGATGAGCTCGCAGCCACCAGCTGGGATTTCAGCTCCTGCTGGACCTTCTTGCCCGTCCGGGGGAGTATCTTGAGATTCCTCCAGATTTTCTGGCGGGCCTCCTCAAGAGGAGCTTTCGGGGGGCAGGAGGAAGTAGCTTTCTCCGTGGATGCCCCGTCCGGCTCTGCCAATGGCTTCCCTTCTTTTCGCCGATGGAGCAGGACTGGGTTTGTGAAGGCCTGAAACCGAGAGCAGGTGAGACCTGGGGCTACCCCGCCTACCACAGCTCTGAATCTGCCCCAGAAACTGGGATCTGGGTTCCACCCAGATGTCCTGGGGCCAAGAAAGTCCCAAAGAGAACCCCCAAGCCTGATCCCACGACCCACCCTTCCTGTCTCAGTAAAGGGCTTCACTGTCTCCCTCAGTGGTTGGCAAACTTTTTCTGTAAGGGGTCAGAGAGGAAATGTTTTCAGCTTTGCAGGTCAGTCTATGTTTCATCACTCACCTCTGCTGTTGTAGGGCCAAGGCAGCCAGAGATCACACGTCAGTGAGCGAGCATGCCTGTGTTCCTCTAATACTTTATGGACACGGAAATGTGGGTTTCATCTGACTTTCAAGGGTCATGAAATACGATTTTTCTTTTGATTTCTTTCAGCCATTCAAAAACATAAAAGTCATGCTTAGCTCATGGGCCATACAGAAGGAGGCAGTGGGCCAGATGCGGCCCTTGGGCAGTAGTTTGCCAACCCCTGATCTACCAGGTTGTTCAGGCCCCAAACTTGGGTGTCATTTGTGGCAGATGCTGTCCATGCCCCATCCACATCCCTTTGTCTTGAGCATTTTGGTGCCTCCAGCTCCACTCCCAAGTGCCAGCAGTGGGGACTCTGCCTTGGGGACTTCTTTGGCCACTTTGCAGACCAGAGGTACCAGAGAATTAAAACCTCCCAGAGACAGCGCTTGACTAATGACTGATGGAAGGGAAGATCAGTACCACAGCTCCTCGTCCCTAAGGTGGGATAACTGACGTGCGTGCTCCACAGAGTCCACAGGGGTAACCCGCTCACTACAGCAGCCTCCTTTGGTGGCCCTCTCTCTCGTGACCCACTTTCCTGCTCCCCTCATGGCACCTGCTGGGATCACTTCCCAAATAATGGATGACTGGGGGACTCAAACCGTGACACCGTCCCTCTTCCCCTCACCCTCCACCTCCAAGCGATCAGCAAGATCCACCTTTAGGGCTCCCTTTCTAGTTTCTCCCACGTGGATACTGTCCCTGCCTCCTTCCCGCCCCTAGACAGCCCCTTCTGCAGCCGGCAGCCACAGGGAACACCATCAGTCCCACCATGCTCAAGCTCTCTCATGGCTCCCCAGCACACCTGGAATAGATCCCAGCACCTCACCCTGGCCCCAAGACCCTGCATGAATGACCCCTGCCGACTCTGGCCCCTCACCTCCCAACAATCTCCCTTTTGCTCACTCCACTCTGTCCACACATTGGCTATTGTGGTTCTTCTGTTTTTCACCCTGAGCCTCAGGACATTTGCATGTGCTGTTTCCTCTGTTTGGAATGCCCTCCCTGCATCTCTGTGTGTGGTTGGCGCCTCTTCATCCTGAATGTCCCAGCTCTATGCCACCTACTCCAGGAAGCCTTCCCTGACTGTTCCCCCACCCTCACCTGCAAACCCACTGATGTGCCAGGGCCTCTCTGAGGGACAGGAGAAGCAGTGGTGAACAAGTCAGATTCTCAGGACTCCCAAAGCTCACAGTCTGATGGGAGAGGCAGGCAGGAAACATGAAAACTCATAAATAAACAAGACTTTTCAAATTTTACAGACTGCTCTGCTGCAAATGAACAGGGTGATGTGATGGAGAAGGCAGAGGGGCTACTTTAGGTCTGCTGACTGGGGAGAGCGATACTTGAAGAAGAAGTGATGAAAGAAGCCAGGCATGGGAAATCTGGGGGCAGAGCACACAGCACATGCAAAGGCCCTGAGGTTAGCTTGATGTGTCAGAACAGCAGAAGGGTTGGCAGAGGGGCTGAAGTTGGGCTGGTGATGGGTAGCGGGACCTGAGATCATAGTTGGGATTTTAATCTCAGTGCCTTGGGAAATCACTGAAAAGTTTTTGGAGTTTTTTTTGGCCACACCCCACGTGGCATTGGAAGTACAGAGTCTTGACCACTGGACTGCCAGGGAAGTCTCCCTGAAAAGTTTTGAGCTTGGAGCTACGGGATCTGATCTTCATTCTAGAACATCTCCTCTGGCAGCTGTTGGCCACCTCTGCTCCTGCATCCCCCTGCCCCACCTCCCACCTTCCAGATTGAAGGTGCCAGTTTTCTGTCACATACCTCTTCAAGTGGGGCCATGGGACAAGAGGAGGGATTCTGGTATTTGCTGAGGCCAAGAGCAGAGCTGGTGGCTTCCTCAGCCAATGCGTCGGAGAAAAGGAAGAGATCCTTATAATCCGCATTTGCTGGATCCTTCTGCGGGGCAGAGGGGACATGCAGCTTAGTCCCAAGGAGGGTACAGGGATGGGGCTGTGGTCCCAGATCCTGGAAATGGGGGCTCAGAGGTTGCCCCATCCACAAACCTTGTAAGGAAGAATGCCCCTCCCACAGCAGCTACTGAGGGCTAGGCCCTGCCCTCTGGGCCTTATAAGGAATATGCCACACTCACAGCCCCTTCTGAGGGCCTAGGCCATGCCCATCAATCCTTATAAGGAGATATGCCCCTCCCACAGCAGCTTGTGAGGACTGGGCCCCACCCACTGAGTCTTATAAGGAAATATGCTATTCCTGTAGATCAGCCAAGGTTATACCTGGCACATGAATTCCTGTAAAAAAAATCAGCCTGCGGGCCAGGGAACAAGGACCAGGAGGGGCGGGGCCACAAGAGAAACGGGGACCGCAAGAATGACAGAATCACAAGAGGCTGAGGGGGCTGAGGGAGCAAAAGAGTCTGGGGGGCTTGGCCCTTGGGAGAGCGCTATGGCCCTTGGGGGTCCCAACCCTCACCTGCTGGCTGGGCTGCGTCAGCAGATCCCCGTGTGGCCGCAACGGCTGCTGCTGATGGAAGGTGACCAAGGCAACTAGAGAGGCATGGGCTCTCTCTTCCCCAGGGATGATGAAGCTCCCATCGTCCAACAGTTTCACCATGAAGTGGCGGCAGCAGTTCTGAGCTCTGCGGAGACACTGCCATCTCATTCCCCATCATTCTGTCCCCACCCCCCAGCCCTTGACCTGGCAGCATCATGGCTACAGCCCATCTGCCTAGATTCCTTTGTAGGCTCCTCCACTCACTAGCCATGTGACACTTGGCAGGTGACTGCACCGTGCCTCAGTTTCCCCCTTTATCACATGGGGCTACTAAGGCTGACGTCAGGACTTCTTGTGAAAATAGAACAAGCTACTGCAGGTAAAAGCTTAGCTCCGTGCTATAGATCAATAGAAATGACAACAATGAAAACTGGTACAGGTACTGAATAAATGCTCCATTATTTATGAACGGATGCATTTATTAATGGACCACTATGTGCTTACTACGTCTCATTTAATCCTCCCATTATGACTCTGAATTAATTTTAGCATTCTTATGTTCCAGATGAGGACTTTGAGGGAGGAACAGAAAGGGTGAGTAACTTGTCCAAGATCACACAGCGTCTTAAGTGGCACAGCCAAGCCTTGGACTGCGTGACTAAAAGCCTAAGCTTTTCCCTCTATGGGTAACTCTGTAATAGGTCCATTTAAAAAATTCCTTTGGCCTGGAATCCTTTTGAAAAGTAGTTTGCGCTGCTGAATCCTCTAACTGAGATGCTGGATCAGGCATCGAGAAATTAAGGAGCTGGGCTGCCCTGGTTTCCCCTAACATGTCCCCCTGAGTGAAGTCAGGGAGTTGACATTTAAATGGTAGGAGAGAGAGGGGTAGTAAGGGGAAATGCAGCTGCCACTCTTGAGTCCTCAGCAGTTCCTGTTCTCAGACACACAGTCTCAGTTACTGCCAGGCCCAAGTCTGCTGGTTACAGCCAGACCTGCAACTGCCTACTCTTCAGTTAGATCTGGCCAGACCCTCGCACTGGTTGCTCACTGAGAAGTTGTTGTATGAAGCACCACTTGCTCCTCCAAGGAAGCCCCGGAGCCCTCCTGTCCCTGCCCTGGCCCCTAGCCCCGGCCTTACTTGTAAGAGAGCGTGTAGCCCACGTGGCTGTGACTGACCCTGATGAGGAAGGATCCCAGTGGCTGTGACTCCAGCAAGTTCTCGGCATCCCTGGAAGGGCAAATACAGGAGAGAGATGGCTAAGCATACTGGCCAGATGTCCGGTATACCAGTCATCCCTGTACTGGTGCCCCTGAGTCAGAGAGGCCTGTACTTTTCTGTTTTCAAACAAACAGCCTAAAACCCCTTCTTTTCTTGGTTATTTCAGAGCTTGGGATATTCAGGGACAGGGGTGTTCTCCCAGAGTTGGCAGGAAGCCTCTGATGACCTTGACCATCTCTCAGAGCCCCTGTTTGCCTTCCCAATGCCTGGAAGGCACCCCCCAGAGGCACCTTTGGGTAGATCGAGGTGTCACAGGTAATAAAGCAGGAGCTGCTCTTAGATGCATTTGATTTTAAAATCCAGCACTGCTTTTCATTAGCTGTGTGACCCCTGGTGAGGGTCAGTCCCTTTGTGACCTTCAGCTTCCTTAAGGCGAAAGTAAACTCTTAACTCTCAGGGCCCACTTGAGGACAGATGATGTGCATGCAGCGTGAATGTGGGAACTGCCAGCTGGTAAGAACCCACAAAGATGCTCACTACAGTAACTCCCCTGCATATGAACCTTCAAGATGCGAACTTTCAAAGATGCGAATGTATTATAAACCTCTTACAGTACACTACTCTTGGGCTGGCCAAAAAGTTCGTTCAGGTTTTCCATAAGATCGTATGAAAAACCCGAACGTACTTTTTGGCCAACTGAATACATAGCCAGTTGTGTTAGCTGGGTACCTAGGCTAACTTTGTTGGACTTAGGAACAAATTGGACTTCCGAACACGCTATCAGAATGGAACTCATTCGTATGTAGGGGACTTAGTGTATTACTGTTACTCTTATCTCGGGTTCACAAAGAGTAATGTGGCCTTCTAGGAGACAGAATGGGGATTTTGGACCCGAGCTGTCTAATACAGAGGCCACTGGCCACGTGTGGCTGCTGAGCCCTTGAAATATGACTGGTGGGAATTGAGATGTGATTTTAGCATATAGTACGTGCTGGATTTTGAGGACCTAGTGCCGATTACATGTTGAAATGAGAATATCTTGGATATACTGGGTTAAATAAAAAATATGATAAAAATTAATTCCACCTGTTTCTTTTCACTCTTTTAACAAAACTACTAAAAAGATTTAAAATTGTAATGTGTGGCTCACATTGTATTTCTTTTGGTGCACCCCAGAACTCAGAAACCATGTCCAGTTCCTCCTCTCTGTGGCTTTCACAGTTTCCTCAACTTCCTGCATGCAGAATGTGGCAATAAATGTTCTAGTCGCCATTTATTTAGAGCCAGCCCCTAGGGGTGACTAGGTGGGTTTGTTCATGTCCTCAGAGCTCAGTCTGATGTAGGAAGTGCATGTTGGTTATATCCCTGATGGACTGAGAGCA
This sequence comes from Grampus griseus, assembly GCF_964374135.1. Lineage (NCBI taxonomy): Eukaryota > Metazoa > Chordata > Mammalia > Artiodactyla > Delphinidae > Grampus > Grampus griseus. The sequence goes on along the minus strand of NC_139019.1, from coordinate 159,409,369 downwards.
GCTGTTTGGGGCACTGTGTTAAGAAAAATTCTGAGGCTGCATTCTGCCATCATTGACTGGTGAGGTTGCATCCCCACCTGGGTGAGGTGGGGGGCAGGGGCCTGTCAGGTCCCTGGCAGTACTGGTCTGGTGGCCACTTGTATAGAGAAAGCTGAGGACCCGTAACCTGTTCAAGGTCACATAGTGAGTCCATGGAGGAGGCAGGATTCAAGTCTGGGACTCCAGAGCTCTTTTCACCCACCCTCTTAACACACTTAGCTGAGCTAAGCCCAGAATTCTGCAGTAAAAACCTGCCTAGAGTCGGGGAAGACAAGGGAAGAGGGTGAAGGGCAGGGTGGAAGGTGTGGGTGTGTCCTTACTCTCTTGAGATGGCACCATGGAACCACTCAGGGACCCCTCCACAGGTCAGCTGGTCCACCTGAGTCTGCACGAACCAGTCCAGTCTTGGAGGCAGTGGTGGGGGCAGCTTTCTGGCCTCTGTCATGGCTTCCAGGGGTGAGGGGTGACCTGGGAATGGGAGGGAGGAAAGAGAGTCAAGCCTGGTCCACCTCGCACCTTTGCTCTATTCATGCAGCTCATGGTGTTTCCTCCTATAAGAAGTCCTCCAGGCTGGACAGAACAACAGGATTGAAGTCGGCTTGAGTTTCTTGAGCACCTACTATGTGCTGGCACTTTATGCACATTCATTCATCGACTTGTCCCAAACCGCGCCCCCCCCCCCAAGGATTTTTCCTTTTCCTTTTATTCTTATTATGTCATTACTACAAGTATTAGAAAGTCCCTTTTAAAAATATATGTATTTAAGAACTGAGTTTATTTAAATATTAAGTAACTATCACTGTCCTGGGAGGGACGTGGAGACGGCAAAATGATAAGTGAATGAATGAAACAGCAGGTACACAGTGGGTGCCATAAAAGGTTGCCATGGTTTCATTAAACACTACAGAGATGTGGCCCCAAACAGTTGCTTCTGTCACCATCGTCACCATAAGTGGTGGCTACCGATGGCACACCTATAACTTGTCAGGTGCATGGTTAATTCACACTCATTCTCAGCAGTTTTAAGCTCAGGTACCACAGGACTTCGTGAGCCAAGACAGAGAAAACAGAGCTGGAAAACAGAAAGAAAACAGCAGCGATTTGCAAAACAGTATTAAGTCAGTGAAAAACCAGCAAAAGGGTTGTGCCCTGCTGGGTTGTCTACACATGACCCCTCACTTTTACCCTTAATTCTGTCCCCAAACTGAAGCTCGCCCCTTCTCCTCCCACCCACTGGTCTAACTTTTCAATATCTCAGAACGTCTTTGTTACCAAGCTGTTTCCACAGGGAGGGGATGTATTTATCAACCCAGTCAATATTGACTTTCTCCTGCCAGAAGACAGACACCAAGCACACCCTCTGGGGAACGACCCAAAGGAATTCTGCAGCAAGTGAAATTAAATAGATCCATTAAAAAATGTTAAATGAAGCAGCGTGACAAATCAGTTGAGCCCAATCAGAGCCAGGCAACCTGGGTTCAAACCCCAGCTCCCTCACTTAGCTGCTGTGTGACCTTGAGCAAGTCACTTAACCTCTCTGTGCCTGAATTTTCATCTGCAATTTGGGGCTAATGATGGTAATTACCTGAGAGGATACAGTTGGCACAGCAGTAAGCACTGTATGTATATAATGAACATTCATGAATCCCGTAGTGACCTAGCATGAGGTAATGTTTACAAGCTTGTTCTTTTTTTCTACCAGGAAGAACTCTTACTTATCCTTCAAGGGTCAGCAAAAATATCCCCCCTCCAGGCAGCTTTCTTGCCTCTTCTCTAAGACAAAGCCCTGGGCATCCCTCTCTGTCCCTCACCTTCCCCACCATTCTGGTCTAGCCTTGCCTCATGGAGCTGGAGTGTCTCTGTCTGGCTCAGTCTTCCCCATATTAGGAGCTCTTGAGGACTGGGGTCCAGGGCTAGGTTCTTTTGGATTTTTCTGGGTCCCCAGCATCACCTGGCACTGGGTGGGCACAGAGGAGGGTGCAGGGCTGTTGGCTGACGAATGAAGTCATACTGTTTTAAGCTTCTGACCCTGGCATTGAGGCCTCCCTCACCCCTTCATCCCCACATCCTTACTCTACCCAAAACTGATCAAGCTGTCTCTCCTCTCCATGTCTTTGCCCATGCTGTGCCCCTGCCAGGAATGTTCTTTCCCTAATTCCAGCTCTATTTTCCAATGGTCACCTACAAGTGCCCCCAGAAAATTCCTCCTGCCTCTCTGGACCCCACCAGCCCTGTCCCTCCTTCTGGCCCAGCCTGGCCCCCATGTGCTATCTTCTCAAGGGTGGAGATGAGGCTCAGGGTCTTGGGGCCCCGGTCTCACTCAGCATGGGGTGGGTACAGAAATAGGCACGTACCTGGGAGAACCCTGTGGGGGGGCCAGAGGCCCTCACTCTGGCTGTGCCCCGGCACCTGCAGGAGCCTAGGTTTCTGTTCAGGGACTGCACGTCAGCGGGGTGGGGCGTTGCCCCAAGTGGTTCCTGTTTCCTTAAGTAGGTGAGCCCTGGGCGGGGACTAGGACACCGCTGTCCCTCCCTGCCCCCCGCCCCGTCTGCAGTCTGACGGAGCTGCTGAGCTGCATGCAGGTGGCTGGACACCCTTGCTCCATCCAGACCTCGACAAGCCTTTATTGAGCACCTACTGTGTGCCAGATCCTCAGGGAACAAAAGAGGTGACCCCAAGACAGGCATAGGTCCTGCCCTCCCAGCATCTATAACCTGGTGAGAAACGAAGAGAAGTGAGAAATGATTAATGTCATTGTTTCAAAGTGGACAGCCTGTCAGGAAGGGGGAACTGGAGTTGCAAGAACCCCACAGAGGGGGGCCTAACTGATCTGGAGGAAAGGGCTTGCTGGGGGTCAGGTAGGAGTCAACTTGATTGCCGGGTTGTTGCACAGAAAGAGTGCTCTAGGGGGAGGGAACAGCACAAGCAAAATCCCTGAGGCAGGATTGAGCCTGGACAGACTGAGGCCTCACTGCGTGCCACAGGGCTACATTATGACTTCCTCTGTAAGAAAACAAACAAAAAAAAGAACACACCCATTTAAAATTATTTTTTATAACCTCCTTGATATCAAGACTAACATATCCTGGGCTGGATTTATTTTATATATTCATTATTATTGTATCCATTTTTTTCTCCTGATTTTAAAACACTAAAACATTTTGGGGGCCCCTACACACATTGTGGGCCCTGAGTGTGGGAACCCCTACCTAACACATCAGCTAGTCCCAGATGCGTGCTGGCTGCCTCACCCTTCCCCGGCACACAGGCAAAACCACTTCCTCCTCCCTTTTCAGAGAGAAACGGCCCAGATCCTTGTGGCTGAGCTGGGGGCCTCCCTGCAGACCTATCACCCTGGTGCAGCTGGTATAGATAGCCCCCCATTGCAGGCTCAAGATGGATGCCATCATCATCCCCTGCTCCTGGGGTTGTTGACGGGGGTTGGGGGTGGTGGTGCTGGCCTTGTCTGGAGCCTGCGGGTCAGTAAGGCTCAAACAGGAGACACATGGAACCTGGTTTCTCACTCACTCGCTGTACGGCTTTGGGTGAGTCACTCAAACTCTTCTGGGCCTCAGTTTCCTCATCTGTGAAGTGGGCACGAAGATAGCCCTCCTTAGTCACGTGACGACGATTAGGCAAGACAACCTTCAAGCATGCAGCATGGGGCTCAGTTAAGAGAAATATTAGGACTCTTCCCTGTGACTTAAGCTGATGCCTTTGTGCCTGGCTGGGGTAGATGCAAGTTTGGCCTCCAGTTCTCACAAGCTGGGCTGCCTTGGGCAACTCATTTCACCTCTCTGATCCTCCATGCCTTCCACGGCCCAGTGGACCAGGTCCCAACCTCGAGGAGAAGAGCAATTCTTTGGGCAGGGGATCAGAATTGTCCAAGAGACCCTTGTCACTTAGAAAGTCTGGTCATCGGGGATCTCATTTACATAGAGTTCAGTCTCCAGAAACATGGGGTGTTTCAGTTCACCTCCAGCCTGTCCCCCTGAGGCCCAACCACAGAGGGCACCACCCTGATTAGCCTGACCTGCCTGGGGGGGATGTGGTCTTTCCCAAACTAATGTCCTCCCTGAGACTGTCACAACAGAATCATCCCCCATCTCTTGGTGGCCACAGTCATGAACTGTGGCCCTTGAACATGGCCCTCAGAGGAACATTCCAGAAGGGGACCAGCAGGGAGATGGTGGGGCTGGGAGACTCCAAGGCCCCTGCCCCTCTGAAGTCAGCCCCTTACCCTTCCAACGTCAGGTCTGGGCTTCTCACTGGAGGCCCCAGTTGGTGAGTGGGACATTCACTGGCCCCTATGTGGGGTGGCTCTCGGGGTAGGTGGCCACAGTGGTGTCTCAGCCCAGGGATATGCTGGGGCTGTCGATGTCAGGGGTGGGGAAGCCCTTAGGCTCTGTCAACTCTGGGCTTTACGCAATTTCACAGTTCTCTCATTCTCCAATGCCTCCATTCTATTCATTCATTCCACAAAAACTGATTGAGCCCCAAGTGTGGGCACCATGTTAGATGCTGGGGATGAAGCAGAAGACAAAACAGGCCCTGTCCATGTCATGCTGGAGCTCATACTCCACGGGGAGACTGATGCCACAGAAGTCCACATGCGGGAGAGGCTGGCAGAAGAGGAGACAGCAGGGGCAAAGGCCCCGGGACAGGAACAAACTAGGCACACTTGAGAAACAGACAATAGGCAAAGCGTCCAAAAGGTGGAGACAATCCAAACATCCATCAGTGGACGAACACATAAAAGATATGGTCCATCCACACAGTGGAATACTATGCAGCCATAAAAAGGGATGAAAGCTCATGACTGATCTCAAAGACTTTATGCTGAGTGAAAGAGGCCAGATGCAAAAGGCCATATCGCGTGCGATTCTATTTATACGAAACATCCAGAACAGGCAAATCCATAGACAGAAAGTAGATTAGTGATTGCCAGGGACTGAGGGAGGGAGAATGAGGAGTGACCGCTAACGGGTACTGAGTGATAAAAACGTTTCAAAACTGACTCTGGTGATGGTTGCACAATGCTGTGAATACAGTAAAGACTACTGAATTGCACACTTCCGTGGGTGAACTGTACGGTGTGTGAATTACATCTCAAAAAAGCTTTTATTAGAAAAAGAGCCAATGTGTCATCTGTCTCGGTACAAGAGGATGGTAGCTGAGGAGCTGCTTCCCCACCTGCCACCCCATCAGTCTTTAGACACAAGGAATAGTAATGACTCTCTGAGCAAGAGGCTGGTACAAGGTCGGACTGAGGAGTTCAAGGATGCCACCTGACCTGGTTGGGGGGGCCACTGGTGGAATGTTGGGGCATTATGGGGCAAATACTTACAGCTCAAAGCTGTAAGCTACTTGGATGACTTGTTCCCCATTAGAGACACGGTGTAAAAGGAGAGGTGAGCTTTTCTCTTGGGGCACAAGACAAATAATGATGCTAATGATGATGGATATGAATATGATGACACAGTGTGATAGCAGTTAGCTTGGGATGCGCCCTCACGGGATCTTCATAGCCATCCTATGAGGTGGGAACCATGATCATGCCCAAGTGAGGCTCAGCCCCTGGTTGTGCCGTGGGTCTGAAGCAGGATCATGGGGCGGAGACTTCCTGAGAGGTGAGGGGGGGCTCAGAGTGGATCACTCAACTTGGCAAAATGGGTGCAGTAGGGACCAAGACGAGAGAAACTTGGTGGCATGACGGGGACTGATGTGGACCGAGCGGGTTAAGCAGGGGGTGTGGTGTATGAAGTGGTGCTGCAGGGAGGGACACCTCCTTGTTTTTCTGTGCTGCGTGTTTGGGGAAGGGGGCAGGTTGGGAAGCTTATTCTCCCGTCAGTCTTTTGATAATGTGTCACCTCCTCAGAGCTTGGGGTGACCTTCTCCTCCAGCTTGGGGTAACCTGCCACCTCTACTTTGATCTTGTCCAGACCTGAGGCCCCTGCTGACCTGGGCTGTGTTTTAGATAGCGGGCATCCTGTGAACCCAACATCTGGCCACATCTGTGTACCTACAGAGAATGTGGACATAAAAATCCGTTAACTTTAAAATGAGCTTTAATTTGTTTTCCTTAAGTGCATTTATCGATGTAAACAGAGCATGTTAAGAGATACCAAGGGGAGAGCAGACAATTGCTGGTATGTTGGTTTTAATTCAAAAACAAAGAAAAAGAAAGGCTCCCTGGTGACACCCCCCTGACCTGGTTACCTGGTCCCGACCGCAGTCTCTACGGGAAGGTAGAGATGTCAAAACAGAACTGAGCAATGGCAGTTAAAAACCCACCCAGACTGCTCTGCAGTCGGGCCCCGCAGGCCACCCCACGCTCAGCCACGTCCAAGAGGTTGGGGGGGGGGGTGCGTGTGTTCCCGATCACCTGGGTCTGCTGTTGGAAATCAAGGAGAGAATCACCTCCTGATACTACAGATCTGGAAAAATAAAAATCTCTAGAAAAGAACGTCCGATTTGGAGACAGCGGGAGGACGAAGAGTAGGTGCCCCGATCGAGGGTGGGCCATGTGTGACTGCATTTTGGGGTCACCGTGGCATGCACGGAGACCCCTCAGTGCTCAGGTGGGGACTGTGGAGGGACCTACTGGCCATGCCCAAGGCCTGGCTGGACCACGGGACCAAACCTGGCTGTAAACAGGAAAGGCCACTCTATGCTTCTTTCTTCAGGATTTCCTTAATTTGTGCTTCCCTTTGGTTTGACAGTTAACATGGGGGTGAGGGGGTGGAGCCGGGGGGGGGCGGGGAGTAGATAACGGTTTCTGTCACTTGTCCAAAAACTGAGAGAAGAGGTGAAAGCGGGTGTTGGATTTGTTGGGCAGACGCTTCCCGGGCCTGATGTGAGTTGCCTCGCTCAGGGTGCAGAGACGGGCTCCCCTGGAGCTATCACTGGCCTTTGGGGGCCTCGCTTCTGCCGCGGGGGACATGCACGGGCTTTCCGGCGGGGCTCTAGCTATGTCGAGGCCCAGAGATGGAGGCCTGCCGTGTGGGCTGCTACTGACGGCCGTGCCGCGGCTCCACCTCTCTCTCTAGCTTTACACGGTGCGTGGACCCATTCAGTGGACGTCGCAGGAAAGGTAGCAGATTCTTAACTTCTTCCATCTCCAGAGTTGAAAAAGATCAGTTACCAAAATAAACAATTTCTCGATTGTGTTCTGGTGGCCACGGGCCCGGGGGCCGCGGCGTGGCGGGGAGTGGTGGGGGGGAGGGCCCCGGCTGAGTGAGGGGCTCACTCAGGACAGGCACAGTCAGCTCGGCTGAGCGAGGCTCAGGGTAAGGCGGCGTTCCTCACAGAAGAACACATCGGAAAAAGCTGCTCCTCTTCTGCTGGTCCGGTGTGATTTTGACTCCCTGGTTGCTCCCCTGGGGGCTGTTGCCTTCCTGAAATCACAAGAGGTTTTCTGAGGTTACGGCTGAGCAACGTGAGCTCTATGTCTCTTAACCAACCAGCCAGTCAACTGATGAACTAACCAACCAACCACCAGCCTATGTATCCATCTGTCACCTTCCAACCAACCATCCATCACCCATCCATCCCCTTCCAACCAACCATCCACCCATTCATCCAACTGTCGCCTCCAACTAACAATTCATCTTTCACAAACCCATAGATCTGCTTTTTATCTATTACCCATCACTCCTTCCAACAATTCATACCTTTAATCACTCATTCACGTACCTAACCACCCCTTTCCATTCACCCTCTCAACATCTTTCCAACCACTTATTTACCCATCTCACTCTCTTCTTTCCCTATTTCCTTCTTTCCATTCACCCACCCCTCCCTCCTTCCCATCCATCTACCCATCTGTGCTGAGCACCTATCAGTGAGGCAGCTGAGGGCAGCAGAAAGGTACTCTCTCTTGGGATTTGGAGTGGCTGGGTTCAAGGTCCCAGTGCCACTCACTCACCCGGCTGGTCTCCCTGCCCCTGTGCCAAGGCTCTGGCTCCCCACCTTTCCCCACAGTTCACCCTCCACCCTGCTGCAGGTGAGGTAAGCCCTAAACTCAAGCCCTGTTGAAAATCCATCAGTGCTGTCGCCCGGCATCTGAAGCCTCTGTTCTGATCCCTGCCTACCCTGGGAACTGAAATCCTATTTTCTCTCACATCACCATGTTTGGAAAGGTTCAGCCCTGTTTCTTTGACTAATTCCTTCTCATCTTTCAGCTCTCAGATAAAACCTGAATTTATTCAACAGTAACTGCTGAATGCCTACACGGTGCCAAATTTACACAATGTCCTATGTCAATTACATTAAAAAAAAAAAAAGACTGATAGAAGTGGTATGGGGTTGCAACTCTGAACATAAACAAAGGTGGTAGGAAATGAATAGAATTTAACTGTTGGTGATTTGCAACTTAGTTAAGAAAAAAAGAGACACTGCAAGGATTACGGTGAACATCAGCACTTCACAGTCTATGCCTTGGACGGATACGGCACATTCTGGAGGCCGTCAACAGGCCGGTATCAATAGCACAGGCAAAGTGCTGCCGTGAGGCTCCGTGTAACTCCCGGTGGGCATGAGTGAGTCAGTAGGATCGTTAAAAATCAAAATTTTACTGTTCTATTGAAGAGGAAAGAATTCTAAGAAAATTACAATTGTAAGAAAATCTTTCTAAAAGTACAGTGGTTTTACACAGACTCTTTTCTGTTTTGGCTAAATAGCTGCTACTAAATTGATCGTGTGCCTTGCAATTCAATTCACAGCATCTTAGAATTATGAAAATGACACTCATTTTAAGTCAGCTGTGAACTACTTGAATGGCGTTTTGTATAGTGTGAGCAGTCCTATATGCACAGACATAGAACAGGTCACAAATAGAGTGCTTTATGCTCTCGTATCAGACAACAGGGAGCATCACTTGGCAGGAAGAGTGGTCACTGGAACAGAGGCTTTGGAGTAAGACTCATGACAGCATTTAGCCGCTAACGTGCCCAAAATATAGTTCAGCGTTCAGACCCTACCAAGAAAGCACTAGTTATGCTGAATGCTGGGGACTGTGAAACTGCTCATGTGGTAAACAGAAAAGCTAGAAATGAATGAAAGGGTGGATGCGGAGGGATTCAGGCAGGACCTCCTGGAGGCCTCAGGGCCCCGGCACCCACTGAAGGTTGTCACAACCTGCAGAATCTGGGGCTGGAAGGAAGAAAAAGGCTATCGACCTGCTGGACTCATCAGGATGGAAAGCTGGCAGCTGTCAGACACGAGCCTGGCTTGGGGGCCTTGTTACGGGGTGGACCGTGGTTCTGGGCCTGCCTGGGGGGCTTTTCTGCAGGAGGCCCTCTACCTTCGTGCATGCTTGGCTCCCAAGAGGGACGGAAAGGGTCCGGTGTCCCCAGCTAGCTTGTGTGCTTAGTGAGCAGCGCCTGGTACTGAGCAGCTCTGGGCCACGGAGGAAAGATCAAGTTGAGAGGCATGTTCAGGGTGGATGTCCCCACCACACCCGATAACTCTACCCCCCTTCCTAGAGATGCCCTACTAGGTGCACCTGGGCCCTAAGAAGCAGGATCTGCCCGGGGATGCATCACACCACTGAGAGCGATGCCAGCCAGCTCCACAGGGATGCATGTGGGGATCCGGGGAGGACACACACTCACCAATTTTTTATCCATTTTTGCTTTGATGTCTCTGGCGAGAGTGAAAAATGCCTGTGGAATAAGCACGTAGTTAGTAGCCCAGGAGTGGGAAGCAGGCGGGGGGCCTGCTGGTTCCTAGACGCTGCCACACAGAGGGTGTGGCTCAACAGCAGGGCCAGGGTGGGGAACAGTGTTAGGACAGAGACCTGGGCATGGGTCTCACCTGTTCAGCCCCACCTCCTGCCCCTACAGGGATACCCCCACCCACCTGGACCACTTCCCCTAAACCAATGACTCTGGAAGGTGGGATCACCCTTGGCTGGTCAGAGAGGAAGCTGAGGCTTGGAGGGGGGGTGCCCCAGTGACTTGTCTCAAGGCACTCAGTGGCTGACTGACTGATCGAGCTCTCCGTCCCTGACCCCTGTGCTCTATCTGCCCATTTTGCCTCGCTTCTAACAGTCAGGGGCAGGGCAGAAAGACAAGTGGCTCCTTGGCCAAACGAGCTTCATTCTGGGTCCTCGCCCAGTAAGAAGGCCTGGTAGGTAGGGTGAAAGGTTCATCTTTCAAGGGTTGGCGAAGGCCTGACCCCAGGCTGCTGCCTCTGTCACAGGCTCCTGACCGTTTCTTCCCTTCCCCGACCTGGACAACACTTATAAACCCCACTCTGGCACCAACCCTACTCCGGGCCTCATACAGAGATGAGCTGGCCTCAGCACTTGCAGTCGAGGGGCTCCTGGTTCGGCGAGAAGCAGAGTCTTAGCAAACACCCATGTGACGTGGAAAGTTCTGTCGCGGAGGGTATCTCGGGGTGCTGCGGATGCCTAAAGTGGGCCTCGGGCCTGGGGAACGGCAGAGGCCTCCTTGGGAAGGGGCCACATGGGCTGGTCCCTGATGGGAAGGTGGGGGCGTAGGGACTGTAGCAAAGGCCTGGAGGAAGGTGAGGCACAGGCGGCCAGGGACGGAGAGTGGTGGGCGAGGCCTGAGCTGTGGGCGGCACACACTGGCTGGGGCCAGCTAGGGAGGGCCTTCTGTGCCTCGCGCAGGGGCTGAGGCTGGGAGTGGCGTGGAAGATCCATTTTGGAAAGATCACGGGAGTGGCGGTAAGGAGGAGAAGGCAGGTGAGCTGCAGGGCTGGCACTGCTGGTGGACAGTAGAAGGAGGCCTGGGCCAAGGCTCAGTCAGGGTGCCCTACTCTGTATGGGCTTGTGACCCTGTTTGTGCGGGTGGTGTGAACGAAAGCACAAACCCGGAGGCAGGCCTGGGCGCCAGCCAGCGCAGAGACTCTCTGAGCCTCGGTTTCCCCACCTGCAAAACTGCGCCTGCTCCCCAGGGCTGTGTGAGAGCCAGTGAGATCATGTCCTAGGTGCCCAGCTGGGGCTGGCACCTGCTGATGTCAGAACATGGGGACGGTTCCCCCAGGCCCCCTGGGCCTTGCAAGAGGCCTGGCACACAGTGCTGCCCAAGAAGTGCCTCTCAGCCGTCTGTCCAAGAGGCAGCCGAAGCTGTGACCAGTCCCTGCGACAGAGCCTCCCTGGAGGGTGAGGCCCGATCCTTAGCCCTAATGGGCCGGCGCTGTGGGCCCGGGACTCACGTTCTCCACGTTGATGTTGGCCTTCGCGCTGGTCTCCATAAACTTGATTCCATAGTCCAGGGCCAGCTGCGAGGGAGGGAGATAAACATGCAACATCAGCGACCAGGTACCCAGACCTCTGCACAGTGCCCTGAGGGGGGCCGAGACAGACAGACAGAGTGGGGTCTGCTCCCTCAAGCCACCAGTGGAGAGCAGGTGGTGAATGTCCATGGCAGGAGGGTAGAGGGGGCCTGGCTCAAACCATGGCTCTGTTCTCCGCCCGCTGTGGCCTCGACGGGCCCCACGAGACGCTGTGCGGAAGCAAGCAGAGCACACCCAGAAGCCCTCGCTGCTTTCGGTCTTTAGCCTGAAGGCCGGCTGGGCGTGTGCTTTCCACCTTCCCTTCCCATGGCATGTGCCCCACTTGGACAACCGACTCATCTGCGTGCCCAGCCAAGCCCTGCATCCCAGAAGATGGGTCATCTTATGCTCAAAAAGATTGTTAAGGGAGTCTCCCCAAAAGCCCAGCCTCACCATCAGTGAGCAATCGGGAGGTCCTCTGGGGCAGGGCAGGGCTGGCCTCCATGCAGGGAACCCCAGACGCTGAGGTCCCTCTGTCCCGAGGTGTCTGGCAGTGCCAGGCCCAAGCCGGCCACCATGCCTACCTTTTCTCCCCGTTCCTTGGAAACTTGTCTCTTGTCGTTCACGTCGCACTTGTTCCCAAGTATCATCTTTTCGACGTCTGCAGAGGCGTGCTGGAGGGGAGGGGCAGATGGTGGAGGTGAGAGGTAAGGTCAGACCGGACTACCAACCAACTGGTAGCCCACCCCCCAAGATCAGAGTGATGGTGTCAGGACTGCTAGGCACACCCTGCACAGATGACAAACTGAAGCTCAGAGAGGCTGAGAGGCCTGTCCTATGTCCCTGAGCCAGTGCCAGGACAGAGTTCAGGGTTCTGGCTGCCACCCTGACCAAGCGCACGCCTTCTGGCTGCCAAGGACAGCTTCTCTACGGGCCACGCCAACTAGGCTACCACGGCTGTCCTCGGACTCCCGGCCAGGTCTGGCCTATGGGAGGCAAGTGGGGCTGGGGTATTGACCTCTGCTCGCCTCCCTCCTTCCCCGGCTCCTCTGCTGGCGACCCCAGCTGCTGTCCTGGGACCTTCTGCCCTGCTCCAGCGCCCCTGTTCTGGGCTCCAGAAACAGGCTGTGCCGGGGGTGGGCGCAGACCTCGGCCGCCACCAGCCCTTTGTGCCCTGGCGTTCCCTTAACTCTGCCTTCACGCCTGGAAACGGTCCCTTCCTCCAACCTGCCCCCACATTCCAACCCAGTGGGCCTCGCTTCCTGAAAGACTGGACCATCAGAAAGGCCCTTCTTGCTGTAGCGCAGATCTGGTCTCAGGGAAACGCGCTCCTCTCTGCTCCCTAACTTTCTACTAACTGGAAGGCTCTCTCGCCTACCGGCCGGAACACAAAAGTTCCACAGAGACCAGTGTGAGGACCCCCTCCTCAGGCCAGGTGCAGCCTCCTGCCAGGAAATAATGAGGTCATCAGGAGGTGGCCCGGTGCAACTGCTCATAGGTGCCGGCTGGCATGTGACCTTCTGCCGTGTCTTCATGAACCCCACCTGGTGAGTCATCACAAGCCACAAGCACCTTGTCCAGGGAGGCTCTGAGGGTGAGGGTAAGCTCTGTGGAGAGCGGGGAGGTGACGACACTGGCTTTGGGACAGGGAGGCGGCGCTGGCCGCCTTCTCTTCCCTCGGGGTTCAAGGTCTCCTTCCACAGGCAGCTGCCGCTGCTGGCCTGAGCATGGGCACACAGAGCTCATACCAGCTCAAACCCTGCTCCGCTGCAGTTCAAAGTCCAACCTGACACATGCCCTCACCACACCCACCAGATACAAAGGTCATGCCGACTCTAGAACCTTCCTTCTCTAGAAAGCACCAAATGCTCACAGTGACTGGATATCCTTCTTCCTTCACCTCGATATTGCCCAAACCCGACAGCCCGGCTGGGGAAATGGGCTCTCAGGGTTGCTCTGTGATGAGGCCGGGCCAGCGTGTTCTCCAGGGTTGACTGCGTGGGTTCCCGTCTCCCTGACTGTTCCCAGCGAGTTACTTCTAGGTGCCTCTGGGCTCAGTGATCTCATGTGTAAACCAGGAAGCTCCAGGGTGAGGGCTGAGGAGAGGATGCGTGGGAGGTTCCTGTGCATGGGAGGGGTCCCCAAGCCTTACCTCCTCAATGTTCCGAATCCAGTTCCGGATGTTGTCGAAGGACTTCTCGTTGGTGATGTCATAGACCAGCATGATGCCCTAATAAGCAGAGGGAGACAGAGTCACGCGCTCTGGACAAGCCGCAAGCCCTCTGAGGGGGAGGCCCCAGCAAGGTGGGCAGCAGGGACCCCGACAGGACACCATCCCCGGGGCCCTTCCTTCTGCTGGGCTCCACCACTAGCCTCTCTCTGGTGTCCCAGGCTCCAGTCCCCTGCTCCTCGGCCACTGATGTGACCCTTCACCCCGCAGACCAGACCCTACCATACCTGTGCTTACAAAGGAGCCCTGCTGTTTCCCCACTACTGGCAGGATAAGTACGGCCCGTGTGTCTCGGCATCCAGCGAGGTCCCAGTGGCCAACCTCTCAGCCTCGCATCCTGCAGCCCCCTGCTCTGCAGGCTGTATTCCATGGCCCTGATGCCCACCGGGCTCCCCCTCTTGCCAACCCTTGGCTATGCTCAGCCTCTTCCACACCCTCACTCGCCCCCCACCCTGCCCTGAGTCATCTCCTGGGCTCAGCCAGGGCCGCCTCCACTGGTCGCCCCAGCTTCACCCCTCATCTGGTGCCTACCATGAGCCAGGTACTGCAACTGGGTCTCCCTGAGCCTCACAGGCTTGGGTCGGGTGGTCCCACTGTCTGCACTGTGAGAATGGGGAACCTGAGGCTGGGGGGTGGGGGGCTAGGTCCCTGTCCCCAGTCACACGACAGAGAGTAAAGGACACAACTGGGGTCTAAGCCTGGGGGGACAGACCCTAATGCCCACGTGCCTTCCAACAACCCCACCGGAGTCGGGGCTGGCTTCAAGCACTGGGGCAGGCAGTGCTGAGGCCTCTGTGATTCCATAACCAATGCGTGAGCAGCTGGGAGACGGTACCTGGGTTCTGAAATAGCTGCAAAGTGAACCCACCTCTGCTTGAGCCCACAATCTTGCCACTGCCGAGGAGAAAGGCAAATATCCCCACTTGATAAAAGGGGAAACTGAGGTGCAGAAAGAGGTGACCTCTAAGATTCTAGCCCAGCTCTAAAGGAGCTGATGACACTGGCTCCCATTAGGAATCTCCCTGGGTCCTCATCAGGATCAAGCAACGCTCAGGGCCACCCTGCGACAGTCCCCGTGTTGCCCTGGACATCCTCGCAGGGCACGCGTGGTGAGCCAGCCTGCAGCAATACTATCGCCAGCCCCGGTGCGGCTCAGCCCCGGGGTTCCAAGGCCCCAGCTGTCCTGCCCAGGCCCGGCTCACTCCATTCCTTCACTCTACCTGCTCCAAGGGCCTAGCCCTCCATCCACAAGCTCTGGTGCTGGCCAAGACGTCTCTGAGGCTGCCTGAATTTGCAGAGTAAGAACCCGGGCCCTGTGTGCTGGGCAGATAACCGCAGGGGTGAGGGTGTGTGACAAAACCACACAGACAGGGCAAGCGAGCCACTGCAATTCCAAATCCCCGCTGTGACCTTGGGGATACGCACAGTGGCCTTAGAGCCTGCTACAGCCACAATCCCTCAAAAATGCCATCTGGGAACCCTCACTCAGTGGTCTCTTGGGGAGACTGAATAGAGACTGCTGACGGGAGGACCTGGAGGAGTTTTAGTGGCCGTGATGTGTGACATGCTCCAGCCAAAGCCAGAGTGAATAAAGACACTGGTGGATGGACTCTGTGAGTCGAGCATCACTGGGGCCTCCGCGCAGCAGCTGGCCTCCCACTGTCAGGGGCAAGAAATGCCACAGGGCTCTGAGGGCTTTTTGCCCCTTTATCCAGGGACCGGCCCTTTTGACGGCCCAGGATTCTGCCACCACCGCCACTAGGCTGGCACCATGTATGCAAGATTCCAAGGTCCCAGATTTTTACCTCTGCGGTGTCGGGGGCAGTGAATAGAGCTCTCTATCAGGAAAGAGCAGAAGTCCCTGGAAAACATAGTGTCACCCTATTCCAGGTTCTCCGTGAAGCTCCCCTCGGGGCTCCAAGTGACCATTTTCCTGGCCCCAGTCTGGGCACAGCTCCCCATATCTGTTTGCAAGCTCACAAAAAGACACCAGACACCCGATGCTCCCCAAATCTGGGACCCAAGGGTCCACTGCCACAAGGACAAAGGTGATGACGGGGTTGCAACATTGCCAATGTTCTCTGTGCTGTCCTACATGGTCTCCACTGGCTGCACATGGCTCCGGGGCACCTGAAATGCAGCCAGTGCGACCGAGGGGCTGGATGTCCTACTTTTACTGGTTTAGATTCAAATAGCCACACACAGCCAGAGGCTTCTGTACAGGTTAGCGCAGGTCTAGGAGAATACAATCATCTTGGGGCTGGACAAGGTCTTACAGATGGCTCAGTCCAGCCTCGTCAGGGGCTGGCTGAGATGTGGGGGCTGGAAAGGGCCAGCCACTACCAGCCCAGACATTTACCCTCTGCGTGAATTTAAGCAGGGCCTGGAATGGTGCCAAGCCTCAGCCTCCTCATCTGTAAAATGGGGATGATATGGCACCCACACTCAGGGCTTTATGGCCAAGACCTGGGGCCACTGCCTGCTGGAGGGAAGGGCTTGGTGAATGGGGCAGGGGGTGCTATTTCTACCCAGAGAGGGATGGGGCCTACCTGAGGCCATACATCAGAATGGTATGCAGAAGCTCCCCCAGGACCCCAGTGCCCCAAGGCCCCCCGCCCCACCAGAGCAAAGCAAGGTGAGGGGAAAATTAGTAAATTAATTTTAATGAGGAGCACTAAGGTTGCAACCCACATGATTGAGTTTCTATTATGTTCAGACGCTGTGTGGGATGCTCTAAATACTTAATGCCTCTATTCATTTCTGCTATCCGTCAGTATTTCCTGAGCTCCTACCGCATATTCAGCATGGTCCCAGGCACCGTGCATGTGGCAGGGACCAAGAGGTGGCCCAGCCCTCCTGGAGCTTATGGCCTAGTGGAGGAAACGGGTCTAGAGCTGATTGATGGGGTGCATCATGGAAAGGATGGAGTGCAGTGGGAGCTGGAAATGGGGAGCTGGCCATCTATCCTCACAGCTGCCTGGAGCATACTCCTGTTCTCTGTTCCACTTTCCAAGTAAGGACACCAAGCTCAGAGGGTGACCCAGGGGGCTGAAAAAGGTCCTGAGGATCTGCCTCCCACTCCCCGTGGCCCCTAAGCACCCTGCTCTGTCTACCCCTCGCAGGTGCATGACCAGCTCAGGGCTCTCGAGGACAGGACCCTGGCCCAATCCAGGTTGCCCTCTGCATCTAGTTCTGGCCTGGCCTGGAGAAGGTGCTCGGTAAAAATATTTGAGGGATGGGCCTCCCTGGTGGCGCAGTGGTTGAGAGTCCGCCTGCTGATGCAGGGGACACGGGTTCGTGCTCCGGTCTGGGAAGATCCCACATGCCGCGGAGCGGCTGGGCCCGTGAGCCATGGCCGCTGAGCCTGTGCGTCCGGAGCCTGTGCTCCGCAACGGGAGAAGCCACAACAGTGAGAGGCCTGCGTACCGCAAAAAAAAAAAAAAATTGAGGGATGGGCTTCCCTGGTGGCGCAGTGGTTATAAGAATCCACCTGCCAGTGCAGGGGACACGGGTTCAAGCCCTGGTCTGGGGAGATCCCACATGCTGCAGAGCAACTAAGCCTGTGTGCCACAACTACTGAGCCTGCACTCTAGAGCCCAAGAGCCACAACTACTGAAGCCCATGCACCTAGAGCCTGTGCTCAGCAAGAGAAGCCACCACAGTGAGAAGTCTGCACACCACAACGAAGAGTAGCCCCTGCTCACCACAACTAGAGAAAGCCCATGCGCAGCAACAAAGACCCAACATAGCCAAAAATAAATAAATAAAATAAATAAATTTATATTAAAAAAAATTTTGAGGGATGATGAACGAGTCTTCCTATCACATGACCCCACCTCAGGCGCAGGCAATGGATGTTAACAGCCAACAGCCCTGAGCAAGTCAGCTCCTGGATGATCTTTTAAGTTTTCAGCAGCAAGTTCCACAGAGGCTGACATGGGCCACGTGAGCGCTCCGAAGTGTTGGGGCACGCTGGCTCTGATTTCTCTGACCTCACCTGGAAGAACCGGCTTCCTGTGTCTTTCTTCATTCCCGGAGAATTAGGTTTCCTTGAACCCTGCATTGTTTCTGGAGCCAGAAGGGGAGGTATGGAGGACGAGGGGGCAGAGGTGGGGCACACAGCCTTTTCCTAAAACTAACCTGGGACCAAGGACCCCTGAGAAGCCAGAGCACGGGCTCCTCAGAAACATCCAGATTTTGGTATCCAAGGCACTGATGTTCATTTTGACTTAAAAAAAAAAAAAAAAGGCAACCCCCCCACGCCAAACCAATCCATACCATGGCGCCTCTGTAGTAGGCCGTTGTGATCGTCCGAAACCGTTCCTGACCAGCTGTGTCCCTAACGATGAGGAGAAAAAGGGATATTAGTGACACAGAAAGAGAACAATCGTCACAGTGAGAATGAGGGGCATTTACCCAGTATGGACGCCCAGCTTTCTCACAGGTCATCTCCTGATTCATCATCCTGCTGTGGGGCAGCCCCCCATTATTACAGAGAAGGAAACTGTGGCTTGGGCAGGTGTCTGATGTCTCCTGGCTGGGGATGTGGCAGTGACTCCTCTGCTACATCTTGTCGTCCTGGGGATTTTCCCCAGAGTTTCTGGGCCACAGAAGAGCCAAGGTTGGATGTTATTATTTGTGAAAACCTGGAGCCTTGTATGTGGAAGAGGCTGGTCACATGGCACGGGAACACAGCCCTTGCTGGTGGGCTGAGCTGGTCGAGCTCAGCGGGGCTTAGGAAGCACTTCCACACTCGCCATCCTGGTGGAGGTCGGGGGAAAGTCCTTCCTCGTGGGTACGGTGGAGATACCTGGGTAACACGCACCCATGCCTAGCCCAGCTCCTGGCATGGAGGGTATTCAGTGTTTGGTTTAAAGGTGACAACTGGTCAGTGGCAGAGCCAGGGCAAGACCACGTCTTCTGTCTCTGGGCCCAGGGCTCCTCCTCTGACCCTGCACCTCCCCCTTTGCAGGGCTCTGCACGTCTGGACTGTACAGACACACCTCATTTGGGGCTAAGTAGACTTTCTGCTGCCAATAGCAGGTGACGTTAGCGGTTATGACCAATTACTTTATGACTGTTCTAGAAGAATTTTAAGAGAGTCATTAACCCCACTGCGACTGCTAAGAGCAGAAGCACGAGGACAGGAGGAAAAGAAATAAAAACTTCTGCTTGCTGGTATAGTGTCACTTTGGACTTGGGCACTGAGACTGCTGGGGAGCCAACGTGTTGTAAATAGAGGAACTTCTACGGCCCTGTAACTTACGAGGCGGCCAGAGACTGGCTGCTGCCGGCGGAGCTCAGTAGGATTGGTTAGGCCACACCCAGATTTCGATTCTGAAGCCAGGTTCAGAGGCGGATACAACTGAAGTCAAGGGGACCTGCTGGGCAGGCGGGGCTGTGTCCAGGCTCTGAGACTTGAGTTGGGGAGACAAGCTGCTGGGAGGGAGGCTTCACAGTCCATCTCACGGCAGCCCTCCCACCCGCAGGCACGTGCCTGGACCGGAAGGACTGAGTCACTCTCCCAAATGTGACTTCTCTCTCCTTTGCTCAGGGTTCGTGCTTCCCTGCAAGTGATGTGGCTGCAGGGTAGGACTCTCCTACCCTCTGACCATCTGAGCCCAGCCTTCCTAGCGCAGTGGGCTGCAGACCAGAGTCACCATCCGTGACGGGGACTCACAAATTCCCTGATTTTACGTAGCATGGGAAGTCAACCCCAGGTGAGCAGAACAGAAACAGGTCTCACTGTTGGGCCTGGCCTCAGCTTATTTTCAGTTCTGGGATTTCAGGTCTCTGTATTAGGAAGTGAGGCCTGGGCGTCCCCAGGAGACAAAAGAGGAAGCGATGTCAGGCCTTCTTCAGCGAGCTGATAGGCTTAGAAGGAAATGCCGGGCTGTGGTATCTTGCTATCCTGGCAGCCTTCACCGCCACCAGGAGGGCTCTCTCCAAGTTCAATGGGAGCAGGTGGCTCTGAAGCCCAGGCCCAGACTGTGCCCACATCGGAACTGGGACTGGTAGCTATGTCCTCAGAAGGGGCTGACACAGACTCTAAGCCCCAGCAGAAAGCAGAGCACCGTTCCTGGGGCCTCTGAAGAAAGTCCGATGTGTCCGGGCTGGGCACAGAGAGATGGAGACCGTGGTCATAGGGAGGGGGGCGGGGCACCAGGGGCTTCGGGCTCAAAGCACTCGCTGGGTGAGGGGCTGATGAAGGAAACGAATCTTACCATATCTGTAGTTTAATTCTCTTGCCATCGAGCTCTATGGTCCTAATTTTAAAGTCAATTCCTGAAAGAAAAGAAAAGAAAAGAAAAGAAAAAAATGCACATCAGTGTCAGTCCATTTCCCAAGCTGTGTCTAGGACGAATGCTGACAACCTGTGCAGGTAACAGCTGTCATGGTTTCTGGAGCACCTGCCGGGCACGTGGGAATCTCTGAATCCCGCAAACAGATGTGGAGGCACCCAGCGAACTTTCTCCTCTCACAGAAGGGGAGGCTGAGGCTCAGAGGGCAGAAAGGAGCTGCACAGAGTGAAGCTGGTGAGGGGCAGAGCTGGCAGGCAAACCCAGGTAGCTCAGGTGCCAAAGCCGTGTTCTCCTCCCTTTCCCGGGAGGCAGCCTCGTGAAGCAGGCTCCACAGCCCTTTTCGGGCCAGAGCCCCACGCTTCCAGCCACCTGCACCCAGCCTTCCAAGCACACGGGACGCTGGGCCCCGAGATGTACCTGATGCAGGTGGGCCTCTAGCATTTACACGTGCTGTTCCTTCTCTGTGGGTGGTCCCTACCCTGCCCGCCTGTCAGCCTGGCAAACTTCTCCTCCTTTAAGACCTGCTGGAAGGTCACCTCCCAAGAAGCCTTCCTGACGCTGCCCTCCTTCTTTCCCGCCCTCTGGCTTTAGTCCCCTTTCCCCAGGACCAGGGTGCTCTCAGCCTCCTTGGCTGCTCTCCAGGCTCCCACCGTTGTCCCCTCAATCCCCTCCCCAGCTTCCAAAACACACACTCAACCACGTCACCAAGCTAAGCTCTGCTCCAAATCTTCCAGTGTGTTCACCAACAGATGAATGAATAAACAAAATGTGGTCTTTCCCTACAGTGGAATATTACTCAGCCAGAAAAAGGGATGAAGCATTGACACATGCTACAACGTGGATGAATCTTGAAAACATAATGCTGAGTGAGAGAAACCAGACGTGAAAGGTCACACAGTATGTAATTCTGTTCATAAGAAATATCCAGAATGGCAAATCCAGAGAGACAGAAAAGAGGTGAGTGGTTGCTGGGGCGTGGATGTGAGTAGATTAATGAGATTGACCAAGGGGTGTGGAGTGTCTTTTTGTCATAATGAAAATGCTCTAGAACTGACTGTGGTGATGGTTGCACAACTCTGTGAATACACCTGAAGCCACTGACTTGTACACTTTAAATGGGTGAGTTGAATTATACGTCAATAAAACTGTTTTGAGGTTTTTTTCGTAATTTTTTTTTTTGGCTGCACCACGTGGCTCGTGGGATCTTAGTTCCCCGACCAGGGATTGAACCTGGGCCACAGCAGTGAAAGCCCGGAATCCTAACCACAAGGTCACCTGGGAATTCCCAACAATAAAACCGTTAAACGGTTAAAAACCTTTCCACCGCCTCTTGGGCCCCAGAATAAAGTGGAAACAGTTGCCTGAGTGCTCCTAACCTGGTCACCTCAGCTTCCTTGGCTCTTGCCCTCCTCTCCGGCCACAATGCCCAAGCGTGTTCCAGCCTCAGGCTTTTACGCTTGCTCCTTCCCCTCCTGGAATGTTCTTTCATTCCATGGCCATCTGGCTCCCCTCTCCCTTCACTCAGGTCTCTGTTCAAGTCACCTCCTCAGGGGAGCCTTCCTAACCATCCTCTCTCCCCTCACCTGCTGCATCTTCTTCACGCACTATCCCTGACGTCGCAGATTTGCGTATTTGCTCCATGCACATGGGAGCAAAACTTGCCAACTGGAATGGCCTGCGTGGAGGGGTAACAGCCAAATCCAGCCTTTGCCCCCAGGAGTTGGTTCTAAATCTCCGCCTGTGAAGCCTTGAGACTGAGGCCTGGCCTGACCCCCTCAGAACACGGCATGGGGATGCTAATTCCATCCCTGCCCGCCTCAGGAGCTGTCCTGGGGACCACAGGGAATATAAGCCTGTATTTGAGTTTTGTCTCCTAGAACATAAGCTCCAGGAGGGCAGGGACTCACACGTCTTATTCATGGTTGCATCTCCATGAATGCATGGCAGGGCCTGAGTACGTATTTACTAGAAGCCGATCATCTCGTCCTGCACAGACACTTTGACTACAGGCTTTGTTACAGTTCTGCTTCCCTCTGATTCATCCCAGTCGTCTCTGCAGCCCCTGCACTGAGGCGGATGCCTGGTGCACAGCAGGCACTGGGGAAAGATGGCTGGATGAAAAAATAAAGTGCAACGGGATCTACGTGGTGCCGCACAGTTTACCAAGTAAGCACTTTCACGTACATCAACCACGTCTCTGAAGGAATGAATGAATGGGGCCCTGAGGAGGAGCTGGGAGCTGAGCCAGGCTGGGGAGAGCCAATGCCAGGAGCCACGGGGCCAAGTTCACACCACAAATGATTGATTGACGGAGCCTATGAGAATAGGCTTCGGCAAAATGTAACCTGGGCAGACAGTGAACAGCCACTTAATCCCTGATCTATACAGAAAATACAGAGATACACTCAGTGCCCATACAGAATCACCTCTATGCATCAGAATGTATTTCAGGACTAAGCCACCCAGTGTTAACTCTTCCTAAAACATACCCCGCTCCTCTCACAGATGCACAGGACATATGAAATCAAGAAGCACTGTTCAGTCCACAGAACCCAAAGCATCACTCTGTTCTATCTTCCTCCTGGGTTTTATTAACACACCAAATTTAATTAGGAAGTGTAAACTTTACGAGGCCTAAGAGTCATGAGGCCATAACTTCAAGGTCAGGGGGAATTAAACTTTCCTAGAAGACAGAGGCCTGCAGGAAGGCTACAAATGTAATGAGAATCCCGGGATGGGAGGGAGGGAACCTGGGTTTGAGTGCCACACCCACCTCCTTAGACGACTTCGCCCAAGTTATGTCCTCATCTGCAAGTGGAGGCTGGCCTCCTCAGAGCCTTAAAGGACTAGACTGGGTTTCCTGGTCAAGAATTAAAAAACAGACAAACCACTCAACCCCTGAATTGATCTCACTAGGAACGTTCTGACTCTGGGAAACTGAGGTCTGGGTTTGAGAGCGAGCCACAGTCTGCCAGGAGTTAATATCACTTCCTGATTGGTGGGGACGCATGGGCTATCCCAAAGTTTGACCTTGGAGTTAGGGAAGGGGAGGAATCAGAAAGACATGTGCCTAGGGGAAGGATGCGGTCACTACAAGAGACATTCTGCTTCCTCTCCATGGTCTCTGGCAGTGGTGACAACCCCCTATTCATTGTATAGTTCTGATCCTCCACAATCCAGGCGATAGCCAAAGCAAAGAACACCACTCCTAAGCTGAAGAAACAGGGCTCGGAGAGGCGAAGTGCTTGTTCAAGGGCAAACAGCAGCTGGAACCCAGGCATGATGATTTCCAGCCCAATTCTCTTTACATCTGGCAGCTAAGTGTCTTGCAAAGTGCAGCTCCTGGAGGATGGCAAGGATGGCATCAGCAGCTAATTGTGGGGTTTAGGAAGATAAGGTACACAGGGGTAAAGCAAAGCCCTTTCCCCAGGTTTTTTCCAGCTCCTGGGCTTGGGGACCATTCTCCTGCTTCCCCACTCCAGAGCAAGACTGCGTAGCTTACAGGCCACTCTGCTTGATGGGTGTTACTTCCAAGTCAAACTCTTCATGTGGGCAATGGCTGTTTTTGTGGTGTGGGAAGAAGTCTGCTCCACTTTTGTGTATGTCAGAACTGGGAAGCAACAAGCCAATTCTGCTCAACCACAATGTGGGCTGGCCCTGCAGGAAAGGCTGTTCTGCGAAGTGACAACCGGTGTCCTGGGCCTAGCGATAGGGAAGTCAGGGCTGTCTGTGGCAGCCGCTGATTTTGGTTTCTCACTGAAGCTTTTATCTGGCACCTCCTCCGGATGACAGGTCCCAGGGCAGGCGGCTGTCACTTGCCATTTCTGTCACCCTCGAGTGAGATGGAAGTCCGCGCAGGAGAAGTGTCTGGACTCCCTCTCACCATTCCTTCCAGAAGAAATTCATTCATGGGGGAAACAGGGTCAGGGAGAGGGGCTCAACCCCTGAACATTCCAGAGGAAAGAGCAGGAGAGGTCTGCGTTGGAGTCCTGGCTTCAAAGTGGATCAGCTGTGCTCGCATCTCTCTGGGATGGTTGAGCCTTGAGTTTTGGGTCAGACACACCCAGGTACAAATACCATCCTTGCCACCTGTAGACCGAGTGACCTTTGGCAAGTCCAGTATCCTCCCTGAGCCTCAAATTCCTCCACTGTGAAACGAACTCATAACAGCACCTGACACAGAGGACTGGAAAGTGTGGTAATGCACATAAAGCGCCTGGCACACAGTAAATGCTCAGTAAGATCAGATGTCACTTGTCACTGTCCTTTCCCCATGGACAACTCTCCGTGCCTCAGTTTCCACTTCTGTAAGACGAGGACCCCAAAGAACTGCTTCAAGGTATGCTGCGAGGACAGAACAAAATGACGGGCGCCAAGACCTCATCCAAGCCATACACTCCTTGAGCAGGCTGAGGGTTGGTGCCTCAGTCTCCCCATCTGCAAAATGGGCACCTGGTGCCCACCCCGCCCATGGCCCGGGAACCGCCAAACGGCGGTGCAGGCGACTGCTCTTTTCCCCTCCAGTTCCCTCGACCCTCTGCTCTTTTCCCCATCCGGCCCGGCCGCTCCCTCAGCCCCAGCCCCTCAGGGGCGCGCCCGGCCCGGGCCTCCCGCGCCCCCGGCCGCTCCCCAGCCCTGCTACCTATGGTGGAGATGAAAGTGGAGTTGAAGGCGTCCTCGGAGAAGCGGAACAGGACACAGGTCTTCCCCACCCCCGAGTCCCCGATCAGCAGCAGCTTGAACAGGTAATCGTAGGTCTTCGCCATATTACACTCTCTCCCCGACAGGAAGTGCTGCCAGCGCCTCGCCACTGGCCCCTGGGCCCGTCCATCAGCGCCGATCCCACCTCCCCATTGGCTCCCGGCCCGACGCGCGTCACCGCGGCCGGCGCCCGCCCCCGCGCCCCGCCTGTCTCGGGAAGACGTGGGGAAGGGGCGAGCTGGGCACGGAGCCGGAAGCGGCCCGAGCGTGCCGCTCATTGGCCGGCGCTCAGGACAGGGCGGACTGTGATTGGCCAGCGGTGAGGAGTCGAGGGGCTTCAAATGGGGACAGGGCAGAGGCGTGGCAGCCCGTGTCCCCTCCTTCTGCCCTCCACTCTGGGGCGGCCCCGCCCCCCGATGGGAGGGGGAGGGCGGGGAGCTTGGCCAACGGCTCCGCGCTCCCTCAACCCGGGGGCGGGGTCTGGGGCGCATATGCAAGCGCGCCGGGAAGACCGTTGGGCGCCAGCAGAGGGCGCACGCGCGTGTGGTCTGTGGCTCCCGCCCTTCAAGGCCCGCGCAGCCTCAGTTGGTACCGGGACGAGCGCGGGAAGGCGGCGTGGCTGTGTTGGTAGTCTAGAGGTCTCCGCGTCCGGCCAGGGGGAACCAAAGAGAAAAGGAGAATAGGGGCGCCGTCATAGTCGAAGCGAGGTCCCCTCGAGACGTGCTCCGGGACCTCGGCGCTGGCCAGGGGACCTACCTAGAGATAGCCAGGCTCCAGCCACCAAGCTATGTACTGAGGCTCGCAGGACTCCCCTGGAGGGCCCTCGAACCTATGTAGAGGTTGTTCGGGTCTTACCCCAGAGTCTCGTCCGCCTCAGCCCTTTCAGGCGCGCCCCGGGGGCCTCGGAACCTGCCGAGGTAGTTAGCACAGTGAGAATTAAAACCTGCCGAGGTAGTTAGCACAGTGAGAATTATAGGGAATACTTACGAGCGTTGGTTCTGTGCCTGCCAGTGTTGTTAGCACTTATAAAAAATACATGAAATAGTTTATTCCCACCCCGACCCACTGAGGTAGGTATTGTTGTCCTCCCCCCCCCGCCCCCCGTTTTATGGTGAGAAAACCGAGGCCAAATAGGTTAAGTGACTTTCCCAGGCAAGTTGGTTTTTGAACTCAAAGTGACCAGCTTCAGAGGCTGAGGTCTTGATCATGTTGGTTTCCTGCATCGTAGAGACGGGCCACACACCACCTGCGTGGCGTCACCGCTATGTGTCCCTCTGGGGTCAGTCCTGGAGATTTGCCCAAGGATCTTACAAAAGATGGCCCCTGCCTCCAACTGCAGCACGTTCTTCTGCTTATTTGGCTCCGGTTAGGAAAAGCTTCAACCAGAGCCATAGACCACTTGGTTGGCTTCAGCCTCTGCGGCATTTGATACTCTTGACCACCTTCTCTGGCAGTTCTCCTTTTCTTGGTACACTTCCCATTTTATTTGCCTGTTTCTTTTATTACCTATACCTCCCCTTCTCTGGGTGCTGCTTCTCCAGATTCCATTGCAGTTTTGTGTGGGGGGGGGGGGGTTGCTTGGTGTTCCTCTTTCTATGTCTGTTCTTGCTTCCTGGGTGATCTCATTCACTTCTTGGCTCCTACTGTCTCCATACTGGTGATTCTCAGTTCTTAGAGAACCCATAGCCCAGCCATCCCTCCATGACCCAACTACTTCCTGGGCATTTACCTTTGGATCTGTCAAAGATACTTCAAACTCATCATGTCCACAACTGAACTTGTCATCTTGTACTCACACTAGCTTGTCTTGAATTACTTTTCTGAGACCTAAGCCACCATATTTTCTTTCAACCCTCACAGCCTGGTTTTTAAGGATGTTCTAAATAGCTCTGAAACCTTGCTTTTCTATTTTTTTTTTAATTAATTAATTTTATTTTCGGCTGTACTGGGTCTTTGTTGCTGCACGGGCTTTGTCTAGTTGCAGCGAGCAGGGGCTACTCTTCCTTGAGGTGCATGGGCTTCTCACTGCGGTGGCTTCTCTTGTTGTGGAGCACGGGTTCTAGGCACGCGGGCTTCAGTAGTTGTGGCTCACAGGCTCTAGAGCGCAGGCTCAGTAGTTGTGGCACGTGAGCTCAGTAGTTGTGGCACATGGGCTTAGTTGCTCTGTGGCATGTGAGATCTTCCCAGACCAGGGATCGAACCCGTGTCCCCTGCCTTGGCAGGCAGATTCTTAAGCACTGCACCACCAGGGAAGTTCCTTGCTCTTCTATTTTTTTTTTTTTTTTTTTGCGGTACGCGGGCCTCTCACTGTTGTGGTCTCTCCAGTTGCGGAGCACAGGCTCCGGAAGCGCAGGCTCAGCGGCCATGGCTCACGGGCCCAGCGGCTCCACGGCATGTGGAATCTTCCCAGACCGGGGCATGAACCTGTGTCCCCTGCATCGGCAGGCGGACTCTCAACCACTGCACCACTAGGGAAGCCCTCTTCTATTTCTTTTGCTCGTCAGATCATCACATCTCTCCACTGCTCTCCCTGATCGTTCTCTAATCCAGATTCCACCCTGCAGTGAGCTTAGTCTAAAACATTTATCCAATATCCATCCATGGTCTATTGGCAGGATAAATTCCTCACAGTTTGGTCCTAACCTCACCTTTTGTCCCACCCACACTTCATGGGATTGGGAACTCCCCAAGAGCTGAGACATGTCAGTTTAACAAACATTAAATACTTATAATAGGTGCTGAGGCACCAGGATGACTAAAGCAGTATACTGAGATTAGATTACAGCCCAAGGGGGTGAGGAGGAGGGAGAGGAGGAACTTCAATCTAGCAGTGGTAGGGCACTTAGAGGGGGGCATTATACTTTATTCATGGACATTCCCTGCCTCTACCACCTAAACAAGCTCACAGTGTCAGCCAAATGTTGAATTAAAATGAAGGAAATGTTTTTAACTGTACTTGGTAACAAAAATAATTGTTTGCATACTGCATTCATGTCTTAAAGGCTTTCATTTCTTTTGGATTCCCTAACCCCCTTCCCCAAGATCAGATCTTAAGGCAAACCTCAAAGCAATTCAGGTAGTGAAACTGCAGCCACCCTTGACACTTTCTTCTTTAAGTTCCTGCCATCCAGTAAGCCAAGTCTAAAGATTACTTTCCTTCAGATCACTTCTTCCTTCTTATTCCAGTCTGGCAAGCACTGTCCTGGATTAACTGAAATACCTTTCTAACTGATCTTCCTGCCTCTAGTCTACCCCACTCTAGTCCTTCCTGACAATGCATGCTAAGTGGATTTTCCTAATTTATTTCTTTTATTTATTGATTATTGATCAGTGGCTCTCCACTCCGGACCAACTTAATTTAAGTTCAGGCTCTCATCAGTGTGGACCCCGCCTACCTTCCAGCTTTCCTACTTCTTTCTTTTTTATATGTCACACAGAGAAAACCTTACCCAGCCAGGCCTTGTGCTTTCGTGACTCAAGTGATAGGGACCATCTTTCCTGCTCCTATCTTGTCTATTAAAATCTTCCTCATTCTTTTAGTCTGGCTCAGGCAGGATTGGGGATAACAAAGGACAGGAGCTTTGAGTTACTAAGGCAAAGAGCTTTCACCTGTAATATAGAGATCATAATCCTTATATCAGGTAGTCATGGTAGACAGCAAATAAATAACATTTGCTGAGTTCTTGGTACAGTTATCTTTCCTTTCTTTCCCACTTACATTTGTCAAACCATAATGTTGTCTATGTCCCCACACACTCTAAAATTCACACAAATTGTAGTTTATGTAAAAATTTATTTGACCAAAATGTAGAAAAAGTGATACTATTACATATGATACAGTTGCAAGAATCTAAATGAAAAGTGTGGGTTTTATTCAGTTGCACAATTTGCTAGTGTATCTCCTGGGTAGTGTGATGCTTAATAAATAGGAGTGAGGGGCAGGGGATTTGGATAAGCTAGAAGCAGGGTGATTTTTAGTCAGAATTGTAAACTTGAGTTGGCTCCCACACTGCTGGGGAATGTGGAATGTTTCAGCTCTGAGATGTTAACTGAGAAAGCAGAAATCTAACAAAGACAAAATGTGCAGCCCTGTCTACAAACTACTCCATATCCAGTTTAATCAGGAGTTTCTTGGTCTTTGATTAACTTTGTCCTGAAGAAGGAATTAAAGTTCCAGATAAGTAAATCTCCAATTTGCCAGTCCCTGGAG
Organism: Grampus griseus; assembly: GCF_964374135.1. Lineage (NCBI taxonomy): Eukaryota > Metazoa > Chordata > Mammalia > Artiodactyla > Delphinidae > Grampus > Grampus griseus. Next base: position 159,380,643 of record NC_139019.1, on the reverse strand, counting down.
TATAGAGGAGATGAAGTTAGGCCACTTACTTTTTCATCTTTACTTTGATGTCAGAGAGCGCCATTCTGCCCAATATTTGTTTATAGAAAAAGAGTCTTAATTATTGATGCTAGCAGTGTTTTTGATACGGCTTCTCTGAATAGGACTGAATTCTACAACATTCATTCCTGCTGAGTGGATGGCCTCATATCGGAGCAGATAAGCATGGGTCATTATTGGAATAAAACATTAGCTCCTCAGAGAACAACTTTAGAGTGAAAGAAGCATGGAGAAGAGCATATCAATCATCTATTCCGAAAACATCTGGGTAATTATTATGACTCTTTTCCAGGCATTCTCATGCTGACTGCTCAGAGGATGTTTGTTCTGCACGGTGGAGGGTGGAAAAGAGGCAGGATGATCAGGTTAACCTCTCTGGTTTATGACTTCCCATAGTAATCCCACCCCCACCCCCCTTTTTTGCTCAGGATGGAAAATCCCCACCCATTTTAATGTGACGGTCCCTGGCCTCCTATAGTGTGACCGATGGTGAATATTCTTCAGCCTTTTAAACTGACCCATGACTAGATATCGGAATCTGTGTTTCGAAAGTGTGAGGTTGTCTATTCTCCCAGGAACCAAATGCCCTCAGTCTTAAGAGAGTATGCTCAATATGAAATACCCTGCCTACCTTAGGAATAAATGCAATTTAAGGATAAAAATAGAGCTGAAAAAGCTGGTGCCATTTGAAAAAAGGAAGGAATAGATTTAACTGGTGCTCAAAGCTTCTCTGATACAAAATATTTGGTCATGTGTTCATAATTTGCTTGACATTTCCAGCAAAGCGAAGAGGCAATAACAAAAGAAACTTCTTACAAGAGAAGAGAAAGACACGGAGCTCTGGAGTTTCTTTTGGAACAAGACTCTTCTGTTTTGGTTATATACAGTTTAGTTCGTTTAGTGTCTGATCCAGTGTCTGATGTAAGCCCACATTCTCTTCTTTGGCCTGGGCAAGCTTTTCTGGTGAGAATTAAGAATGAGGGAAAAATAAATTAATAAGCATCTTTGTTAAAGGAAAAAAAAAAAAGGTTTCTAAACTCCACATTGCCAGAGTGAAAGAGCAGAGAAGGTACTCTACATTTTAATTATAGCAGAACACCGTGGACTAGCAGACACTAAATGCCAAGTTTGGGAGCCGGATAGGGTTGCAAAATAAAATACAGGTGCTCCGTTAAATTTGAATTTCAGATAAACAACGAATAAATTTTTTAACACAGGTGTATCCCAAATGTTGCTTGAGATATACTTATGCTAAAAATTTATTCATTGCCTATCTGATATTCAAATTTAACTGAGTGTCCTATATTTTAATATGATAAATCTGGCAATCCTAGAGTCAGAACACCTGGATTTAAGCCCCAGTTGGGCCAATGAAGTAAGCCATTTAACCTTTCTAGGTCTCAGTTTCCCCATCTATCAAATGGGGATAATAATACCATTGTGTGGCATGGGGGTTATTATGAGGCACAAATGAGAAATGCTTCAGAACTTATGAAATGCTACACAGATTTTAGTCTAAGATATGGATGACTTAATACATTTTCTTCCTAGTGCTGGTTAATTAATCCTTGAGCTTATGGTAGGGAGAGATAATCCTGTAACCCATCTTTCCTTTGGAGCTTCTGGGAATGGCTGTTTAAATTCCACGCATAATTGTGTTATTGTTTCTATGTGTCCATAGCAGTGTAGTCAAACTGCAGGTAAATGCAACATGATTGAAATTTAAGCCAGACTATAGGTACATTATTAAGTAATTGAGGTGATGAAACAAACAAACAAAAAAAAACCCAACAAAACCCCAAAATCTAAGATGCCATCTAGGGCTGTGCATGACAGAGCATGAGAGAGAACTGGTTTGCAATGAGTGATGGCTGATAAGGACTAGGCCAAGACTTATTCAAATACCAGAGGAAAGCACAGTGCCTCATAAAATGTGATATGATCAGCTTGGAAATTTTCAGAAAGAATAAAAGTGACTGCAAAAGATGGCAGCCTTTCAACTAAAGCTACTGAACCTTTCATTTGATGTGGCACTTTTAAAAATCTAATCTAGTGACTATGACCTGGGAGGATTCTCTCAGAGGACAGTTACTTGGGCCTGTCCAGTCTGGATTAACAGAAGTAACTGAGGGCCTACTATGTGTGAACCAATTTCTCCATTACCTTATTTAATCCTCAACCACTGAGCTATCACTTTTGTTTTTGCAAAAAAGCTAAGCAGCTTGTTCAGGGTTGCACAGCTAAAATGGTAGAGCTGGGATGGAAACCCAGGTTTCCCAACTCCAAATCTCGACCTCACTTCACACCTTGCCACTTGGATTCCCTGGCATCTGCTTTATCATTAGGTCTGAGGCTAACTTTCCCCTAAAGTGTTAATTGCCCTTGAGAATGGGACAGGCCCCCACGCTGTCAACAGGTAGAAGTAGATCTCCGTGGCCCTAATCGCTAAATGAAGTTCCACCTAGGTGCTTAGTGATGCAGACTGACTGGATAGACAGGGCTGCAGTTATTTCAAAGGGTGGAGGCTACGTATGGCTGGAAAAATCCCAGGAACAAGTATGCAGAGAGAGAAAACAAAAAACACCTACCCCTACACAGTTTAATCTTTCCAGGGGCATATGTATAGCAATATGTGAGGGGAGTGGTTTATTCAGAAGTTCAGGGTGGACAGCAGTTAGGAACAGAGAAAGGTTGGAGGTGGAAGGGCATGGGTAGTTTAGGGAAGATGTATTTTGGAGGACTGAATATAAAGAATTGTGACAGAGGTTCCCACCTAAATAAAAAATTACTGGATGAGGAATAACAAGCTATAGTGACCAAAAATTAATGATCTCACTGGAGCTTTTCATGCCATTTTCAGGTTCAACGGGCAGTCTGGAAGACGGCTTGGACATCAAAATGTCAGTGTTTCTGGGACAATTTAAGGTGGTGGCAGCGGTGGGGTGCAGGGGAGAGCCACACAGACTATTTAAAATTTGGATTCTCTTGGGAAAACTGATGAGCTTTTGGTCACCATAGGTGTGAGCTTTTAACACCCACACGCAAATTTTATGAGCTGTCACTAAACCAAGGTTCCTGGCTCTAGTTAACTCAAGTATGAGGGGAGATAGATGTTAGCATCTCAGGCAACTTCGTTTGGAACTCAGGAAAGAATCACCTCACTTCCTTTGTTTGGCATTCCAGCAGCTTCCATTCCCTTGCCCTGTTAATGGGATGCCCTTTAATTCCTTGTATAGTTGTTTTCTAAGGGCAGGGTATAGAGGTGAGCTTCCTCCCAGGACTGGGAACTGGAGAGGTGTTCAGTGAACAATGAAGACATAGGGAACCCCAGGCACCACTCTCCAAGTATTTCACAGAGAAAACATGAGAAAAGGAGGACTAAGGAGACCAAAATGCCATTGCCGCTATTTGAATCCACAGATGAAGCCCCATCCAAAGGTAGCCTCTTTTTAGCGATAAGCCTGCTGGTTTTTGCAAGTTCTGCTGACTCTATTAAGCTGCTCAGGAGGTTGGATGAGTCTCCATTCAACATAATTTCTATTTAAGGAAAAACTGCTATTGGCATGCAGATACAGTTAGCTAATACATTTGAGAGCTCAGGCCAAGTTGGCTTTTGTTTTTACATTGTCAGAAAAGAATCATGTGGCCATAATTTTCTTTTTGAAACGAGCTCTTCATTTGAACCACTCACTTTTGGTTGCAATCATGGTCAAGGGCCTCATAGCTACGGCTCAAAAGCGGCAAGTGGAGAAAATGAAAATGAGAGGGCATGAAGGTGAGGACTGCCTGTCTTTATTTCTGTCACACAGTCACAGACACAGCAGAAGAAGGCTTGAAAGGTCAAACCAGGAGGCAGGAAACTGGAGCTTCTAGCTTCTAGAAGCCCACAGGAGTATAGGCACCACAGTGAGAAGGCAGACTTCAGTATTGCTAGGACAGAGGGCAGCACCCCAGCCGCCTCTTAGAGAGAGGTCATGTCGTTGAGAGCATGGTCCAACTCCTCGCTGATAGCTTTGTACTTGAGCTTCTGAGCATATAGCTCGTCTAGAGGGCGGAGGTCCCCAGGGAGAGAGTTCAGAAGAAGAGGTACAGGGTACAGAACGCGAGGGTCGGAATGGAGTGCCACACATGAGCAACGAGAGGAAGAAAAAGAAAGTGAGAAAACAAAGCATGAACTAGGAGAAAGTCGTGTCCTGTGTAACACAAAAGAGAAAGCAAAAGATCTATGGAGTGATTTCTAAGTGGTGTGAAGTTCTGCAGGGGGTTAGCCATAATGAACCTTTAAAAAGAGTGGTGACTAGAAATGGCTAGAGCTTCTCCCCACCAATCTCCCACCCCAGGTTATTTCTGACTTTCAATGATGTCATCCAGTCCAAAGGCTGTACTTTGGAATGGGGCATTTTCCCTTATATGGAAACCTCACTTCCTAAATCAAACATTGGGACACATGGTCTGAGGAATGAGTTCTGTACCCTTTCTGGGTGGGACAGGCAGTTTGGGAGATTTCGTTTGAACCCCAAGATTCTGGAAGTTCTGGGTTATTTCATGAAGAACATGGGACAGAATTTTTTTTAAAGATGGAACTCTTCAAGAAATTCTGGGATATGTGGGCAGCAGACTCGCAGACTGGAGTCTTAATTCAGGTCTCCACGGTCTCTAAATTTCCATTTTCTCATACTGTGATAAGCTTTGCACTCTCTGGGAGAGAGCTTCTGTAAAAATGCAAGGCATTTAAAAAATGCAAGGCGTGTCAGAAATGAGCAAATTAAAGGAAATTCTAAAGACTTGAAAAGAATCAGCCATATTTGGGTCTCTTTACTCACATGTGGAGCTAATTAAGCAGAAATATTTTAGTTCTTGAAAAATGGCGACCCTAGTCTGAATTTGATTTGCACTGTTCCATTCCAGGGCTCCAGACTTCCACATGTGACATCACTCTGCACTTTGCTATCCTAAAGTGGACGAAGCCCAAATCAGCCTTTCCAGATTCCCCCCAACTGTCTGGGGATGTGTCGTGTAGAGGGAGGCAGAGCAAACATAATTATATGGTAATTTCATACCTTCCAGGTCATCAATTGTCTTTTCCAGTTTTGCAACTGTTCTCTCTGCAAATTCGGCACGGGTCTCAGCCTAGGGCAGAAGAAAGGAGTCACTATGAGTGCTTTAAGACCAGCCGCAGGAGAAACCTGAACTAGTTGGATGGAAATCACACGCACCTCTTTCAGTTTGTCAGACAGAAGTTTAATTTCTTCTTCATATTTATCCTCCTTTTCAGAATACTGTGGGAGAGACCAAAACACTGCTTTTAAAAAAGGAAGGGAAAAAAAGCACAGAAGAATGCATGTTCCCTGTTCCTCGGAGAAAAGTGTGTGCTTGAAGCTATGAACCTGCCTAAGAAGTGGAGACAGGCACCTTCCCAGGCAGAAGAAATGTGTGCAAAACTCAGAGAATCCGGGAGAGATCCCTCTGGGATGGTATTGATCTCAAGACCTGAGATGACAACTCAGGATACACATGTGATGAATATGGTGCAGATGACCGCATGGAAATAGGCTACTCAAGGCCCTCCACAGCAGCTGGCCTAACCTATGTTTCCAACCCCACTTCCCATCAGCTTCCCCAAGGTGCTGGCCACTTCCTAGCCCTATTCTGAGTGTTCTCTGGTCTCCAGCCCTTGACTACAACTGGGCCCCCCAGCATGGAATGTTCCATTCCTCATTACTATCTGTCAGAAGTTATGTTTGTCTTTCAGGGCTCGACTCAGATGAATAGTAGCAAACCTTCATTAACTGCCTGCTATGTTGCTAGATATCATCAATCCCGATTTACAGAAGAGTAAAGAGTAACAGACAGGTTAGCTAATTTGTCTAGGGTCACATGGCTACGAAGTGACCAAGCCGTGACTGGAACCTGACTCTGGAATTTGAGCTCCTGGCCAGCATCCCGCTCTACGGTCTTTTCTAACGTCACCTCCTCGTGACACCTTTCCCAACTTTGTGAAGTCCCTCTGTTGAAGCCCCACTGCACTTTGTTACTTTATCAACCCCTCTACTCAGCTAGACTTCAAGATCTTCAAGAACAGAAGCCGTACCATCACTGTAGCATCTCTCCCCGTGACCAGGGCAGCATCTGGCATACATATGTGGTCTGCATTTATTCACCACCTATCCTAGTATGAGATATACGCCAGGCACAACGCTAGGACTAATGACACAGCTCTAAACAAGACATAGTCCCTGTCCTTAAAACCTACAATCTAGCAAGGAAGGCATGCAATTAGTTATGATAAATGTGATCAACCATCATGATAGGAAAAGAAGTAGGTGGGGCTACACAGCTGAGAAACACCTAACCTAGGTGAGCAATCAGGGAGGGCCTCTCATGCAGGGGCCTAAAGGATGAATAGGGGGTTGCCAAGCAGAGAGCAAAGGGAAGGCCACCCCAGGCTGAGTGGACAGCAGGTTCAAGGTATTGAAGGTGACCCACATGGAATGTTTGTGAAACTGAAGTTCAATGCAACTGGAGGGGAGTAGGAGGAGGGAGAATGAGAAAGAGATGAGGATGCAGGGGTTGGCGGGGGGTGGGAAGAAGGCCATGGAAGAGCGTGTACGTTGCTCCTAATGCTCTCTCCTGTAATGACTGCTTTGGGTACTGTTTCAGCTAATAAAGCCCAATTCCACCTCTGACTGCCGCTCGACCTTCTAGAAAGTATTTCTGGAGGAACCCAGGGATCCAGTTGAGAGTGAGGCTCTGTAGGCTCTGTATCTATATGATGATCCTCAGATCTACCTAAGAGGAGCCTGGCCAGGTCCCAGTCTCATTCCGTCTCCACCTTCCGGGAGGTAGAGATAAAAGATGGTGCTAAGACCCCATCTTAAAAGGGGGGAAATCTAGCTGCTGGACACCTCTTTCTGTAGGGGAAAAACCTGGCTGCTGGGCACCAAAGCTACTGTTAGCAAATACAGGTCAGATCCCTGATACCCTAGCACGCTCCTGAGTACGTTGGGGGAAGAAAAGAAGAAAGTCCAGCAAATCACCCTCCAGCTCAAGCCAACCACCAACCTTTTCAGATGCAGCCTCTAGCGACTTCAGGTTGTTAGTGACATTCTTGAGTTCTTCTTCCAGGTCACCACATTTTCTGCCCAAAGACAAGGGATTTTTGTGTCTTATCTTACATCAGGCAATTTCCCTAAAAGAAGTTTTCAAAAGGAGGAATCGCACTTCCAGGGGCCCCCAGAAGGAATGCGGGGGGAAAAATGTTAATGGCTTTTTCTGAGACACAGCGCTGTGTGTTTATCAAAACCCTATCATGCCAGGCAAAGGCGCGGCAGGCCGAGGAGTATTTGGAAAGTTTGTAAAGCACTCCTGGGCTCCTGCCAAGTCTGAGGCAACAGGGACTTGTGAAATCTATGATTGATGTGGTTGACTCTGGAAGGTGTTTAAGAATGAGATGGGGGCTGGGAGCAATCGGAGTTTACACCGGACACTCCAGGAAGCAAGGTTGGAGCGGATTTTCGAAACCAGATCTCTCTCAGCACAGCAGGAATGCTCCGGGGAGCTGGATTCCTCACCCAAGTCCGAGGGGGGAGGCATTTTGGTTTTCTGGTGGGGAGCTTGTGGGGATTCCGGTCAACCTTCTCACCTTTCCCCCCAGGAATGTGTCCCAATCCAACAATGACATCAAGAACAAGGCATTTAAACACTGACATGGCACCCTGCCCTCAGTGTTCCTTTAAGAAGGCACAGGGCTTCCCTGGTGGCGCAGTGGTTGGGAGTCCACCTGCCCATGCAGGGGACACGGGTTCGTGCCCCGGTCTGGGAAGATCTCACATGCCGCGGAGCGGCTGGGCCCGTGAGCCATGGCCGCTGAGCCTGCGCGTCCGGAGCCTGTGCTCCGCAACGGGAGAGGCAGCAACAGTGAGAGGCCCGTGTACCACAAAAAAAAAAAAAAAAAAGAAGGCACAGCCTCCTGAGGGATCCCCTCTGGGAAAACGGACTTCTGGGCTTCTCTGCTCTCCCTGTCTCACTCATCTTTCCCAATACCTTTGTGGGAAGAGTCAACACGTGGGCAGCACTGCCCAGGGCAGTAAGAACAAACAGTTGCCCATCATTCTTTGTCAGCCATGGAGGCAAAGAGGAGGCACTGAGCAATGAGTCTCAGATGCCCGTCCACTTGACCAGAGGCCCTGGTCGGTATCCATTCCCAACACAACCAGCTCCCTCCCAGCTCCACCCCCGCCCCGGAGCTGAGCTGGGCGCCACTCAGCCTTGCTCTGCCACTCACAGTTCAGACACCTCGGCACGCTCCTCTGCCCTCTCCAGCTCGCCCTCCAGGATGACCAACTTACGAGCTACCTGCAGAGACAGGAAGGATCGACCGAGACTGACCCCTAAGAGCCACATCTAGTTCAATGCCCTCCCCCGTGCAGACAGCAAGGCCACGCCCAGACCATCTGCAACGCGGGGCTTTCAGCTGCTTCTCCGACTCAGACAGTCCCGGAGAAAACCTAAATTCTCTCCCTCAGGCCCCGGGAAGTGAAGGAAGAGATGGGACCATGAGGGCAGGCAGAAGGAGCAACTGAGCTTTCATGGCCTGAAGACCCACGACTGGGGACCACAATCCCCCATGTTAGCCTAACACCAAGCTGCAGGACAAAAAAGGGATCTGATCGCTTGGTTTCCCCATTAAGTCTAAGTCCCCACTTGTCTGAGTGTCACAGAATTTCCCAGGACTTTTGGCGTCGTGGAAGATATGGTTTCCTAGCCAAGTGGCTGTCTTAGGAAAACAGATGTGGACACAGAAGGACAGCTGAGCTGACCAAGAACTTCCTTTAGGCGGCCCCAGGGTTCTCCCTATCACAGATCCATTTCCTCCCCACTTCCTGCTGCTGCCATCTACCAGCCCCACTCACCCCAACTCACCTCCTCGTATTTGCGGTCAGCCTCCTCAGCAATGTGCTTGGCCTCTTTGAGCTGCATCTCCTGAATCTCCATCTTCTCCTCATCTTTCATTGCCCGGTTTTCTATCACCTTCATTCCTCTGCAAGGAGCAAACCTCATCATTACTTCCATACATTACCGCCTCATCACACACCTCCATGCATCTGCTCATCTAAACACTTCTCTGACATCTACCAAGAACCGTACTCCGAACAGGAAATTGTAGAGCTGCTCACGTTCACTTCATCTTTGCCAAACGCCAGGCACTAAGTGCCTCAAACTTCACAACCCCCGCCCCCAGAGTAGGTACATTATCCCCATTTCACGGAGGAAGAAACTGAGGCATAGAGAGACTCAGTTAAGCAAATAACTTGCTTAAGGTTACACAGCCAGTAAGTGGCCGAGCTGGGATTCAAACTGGTGATGTGGCTCGAGTCCACACTCCCATCCTATAGAGTCTCTCACTAACTAGTAACAAGGGGGACTTGTACGCCAGCAGTTACCACGATGTGATCGGAGGTCTGGGCCCAGCTTGGCTGTTGGAATGATGAATTCTGCTGCAGTGAAGTGGTGTGTGTGTGTGTGTGTGTGTGTGTGTGTGAGAGAGAGAGAGAGAGAGAGAGAGAGAGAGAGAGAGAGACGAGGCACTTCCCAGAAAAGAGTCCACAAATGAACAAGGAGGGGAAAGGTATTCTTCAGTGAGACAGGGCTGTACAAGAAAGCCCCAGAGGAATGAAAGAATATGGCAGGGAGGTCAGGGTGGCTGGACCATAGGCTGCTTGAATGACACACTAAGTGTTTTATGCCAAGGGGACATGGAACCACAGGAGGGTTTCAAAAGCAGGAGTGAGTGGAAACCAGAATGATGGACTGCAGTGGGAAGACCAGGTAAGAGGCAGGTACCCACAAAGTGATGGGTGAGGAAGGCCTGAACTGAAGTGGATACTGAACTGAAGTCCACTTTGGAAAGGACAGCGTCCTGGGGATGGCTGGAAGTCTCCTACAACTTTTGACCATGAAATGGAGCTCACTCTAGCCTGCACTGCTTGGGGTGGACAAGGTAAGATCAGATACTTCCAAAGAAGAGGCCAGTGCTGGATAACGTATTGACGTGTGTTGTGCCTGCCAACAGCAGAGGACCATATGCTTCTTTTCTTTTTTTTTGAATTTTTGAATCATTTAATTTTTTTATACAGCAGGTTCTTATTGGTTATCCATTTAATACATATTAGCGTACGTGTGTCAATCCCAATCTCCCAATTCATCACACCACCCCAACCCCCACCATATACTTCTAACAAATACTTGCATTCGGACTATCACTACCATTCTCAGCTGACTATCAAAACACTGTCCATGCCTGTACCAGTCCTCAAGATCGTCAAGTTTGGAAAACCCTCTGCAGCAGTGGAGAGATCAAAGTGACTTGTCCAAGGCCACACAGTAAATGGCAGTGGCTTTTTGGAAGAACTTAAATCTAGATTCTCCATCTCCCAAGTATAAGATTCTTTCTACCTAAACAGCAGTGTCTAACAGGGGTACCATCAAAGGCCTCTGGTAACGTGATATCAATAAGTGAGGGGCTTTCCCAGGCTCTAGTGGTTTGCCTTGGGGAGGTCACAGAAGTGAGACAATCTGGCCAGGCTGGTCTGACTGTGAACAACGGTAGCAGCTAATCTAGGCCCCAGGCACAGCCATGAGCAACTTGTGACTGGATCCTTCACACTTCCTTGTGACTGCCCTGAGCGGCCACCCTCTCCCTCTATTAAGTGGCTGAAGCAGAGATCTGTGCCTGCACTGGGATCTGTGCCCTGGGTAGGACTATTCCACTGCACGGGAAGAAATTTCCCACTTGGGCAGCTCGAAAAGTCAATCTCCAAGATTCCCCGGTTGGTTCTGCTTCTCCAGGGTATGGTCACAACAGTACAATCGGGAATGAACCCTTGGGAGGAGTATATACCAGAAAACTATGGTGGATGGGTCCGGTGAGAATTCTGTTGTGAAGATGTGGCAGATACACGAGGACCAATGGGCCAGCCCACACCATAACCACACAAGGAACCCATTTACCACCACACAGAGACAGCTGCTTCTGTGAATTACACAATCTGCCCTCAGTCCTCCAGAGCCTGCGCCAAGGCGTGCCAGAGAACTTGCCCACTCTGGAGGACACAGTACCCTTCTGGAGGCAGCGTAGCTCTGTCAGTGGCAAATATATTAATGGGACTGGTTCGTGCATGTCCCTGACACACAGCTGTCCAGTAGCCCAAAGCCTGAAGCACTGCCTACGAACATCTATGTAGATGGCCCATTCCAAATTTTCATCCCCCGCCTTCTCACATCACCCTGGAAACTGATGTCTTGAGAACACTGATGACGAGACGCACAGCGACTTTCAGGGAGAATGTGAGAAGCAGCGTTCTGCAAACTGATTGCCAGTGATAGTTGCAGTTGCAATCTTATATGTGTCCATTTTTTGCCTTCTTCTGCCTGTTGTTAGTTTTCCTTTGGAGCCACCACATCAAATGCCCCTACCTACAGCATGATGGTTTACAAGGCGTTGCACCTACGTACACACCATACGCATTTGTACGTATGTGCACACGTGCAGGTCTGTGTGATCTCATTTACTCTCACCCCAGCTCTGGCAGGTCCGCTCTACGACACGATCCCCGTTTCCCAGAAGCAAGCGCTAATGCCACTGGGTTCAAAGCGTCCTTACCTCTCACTCTCATCTGCAGCCTTTTCTGCCTCCTCCAGCTTCTGCAGGGCTGTGGCCAGTCGTTCCTGAGCCCTGTCCAACTCCTCCTCAACGAGCTGGATGCGTCGATTGAGAGCTGCCACATCACCTTCAGCCTAGGGAGGTCAGAGGTGCAGCCAGGTTAAGAAGGAAACGGGTCAGCTAGCAGCAGGAGCCCTCCACTCACACAGTGCCCTTCCCCCAGCTAACCCGCTTCCCCTGCCAAAGCCCACCCAGGAATCCAGGTGATAAGGAATTCACACTCTGTCTCATCTGGAGAATGTGAATTTTCCATATGATCTTTCCCCCAAATGTCAGCAAACATCTACCACAATAGGACAGTCTCTCAAGTCAATACAGGAGAGAGAGATAAGTAAGCTGTATGTTCCAAGAGGATGGTGCTGGCCTCTCCATGGTATTTCTAGAGAGCAAGGCCACCAGTGACCGGCTCACCCTGTCACATAAGGTCTGCTCCCAGCCACCTGAATGGCAAGATAAATGCAAGAATCTGGACGCCTCAGTTACATGTTGGCCATACAGTTGGGAGGGAGGCTGGGGGCGGCCCAGTTGGAACGCCGTCCTTAACCAAGCCTGGCTGAGAGACGTTGGGACAAAAAGATACAAGAAAGGAAAGGAAAGAAAACTTGGTTACAGGCATGGGAGAGATGTCAGAATGTTGTTAGTGGCTTTTCAAGATGTTTTCACCTACAAGGAAGGGAATATGGTGGCGTGCATAAAAGCAAGAACTCCAGGATCACAGTGTGCTGGGTCAGAATCCCCGCTCTGCCAGTTTATAGCCACGTGGCATTGGGCAGGTCGTTTCACGGCTTGCTCTGAGCCTCCCTATCCCAGGGCCTGCTTGCTCCGCGCCTCTGTGGGGACTGTAAAGGAAGGGTATGGCATTGCACCTGGCATGTGGGAAGTCCCACAAAGTGCAGTTCTTACTGCCACGGTTTCACCTCATTTAATCCTCACGTATCTCACCCATTTTACAGCTGGGGAAATTGAGAGATCCAGTGAGGCGAAGTAGTTTGGTTCAGTGTCACAGAGCTGGTAGGGAACGGCTTCTTGAGCCCCAGCCCAGGGTTCTTCCCTCGCCGAACCTGTGCTCTGAGTCCTGCAGGGGCTTCGAGGCCACACACTTAGGAATATTGCCAATTGGTAAAATGGAGCTCAACCGACGGGAGAAATATAAAGCTACCCTGGCTTCTTCATAACAAGACAAGAATCTCCGAATTGGGGAAGGCTGTAAAAATCCGTGGAGTGATAGAATAAGGCCAGAGTTGCTGAAAAGCACAGTCAGGAAACTTTTCTTAGCTCCGGAGTCCTAGCGGCAGGGGGAGCAGAAGCTCCCACAGGTGTTTTTGATCGCAACTTCCTCTGCAACATCAGTTTGGGGAATCCATTTAAACCACTGATGAACTATTTTAAGAAATGTCACCCACTCGTTCCAACGAGTGGGTGCTTTTTATTCTTTTTAAATGATATGAATCTTAACTCCTTCAGCAACTGGGGCAGGAACTGACTTCCCCCCAACCCCGTGTTTTTTAGGACGCTCACAAAATGGTGCAACCAACACCATTATCTAATTCCAAACGTTGTGTCACCCCGAAAAGAACCCTCATACCCGTTAGTAGTCAAGGAACGGACGTTTTAGATCATGCAGAGGTGCTCGATTCATGAGTAGTCTTAAAAAAAAAAAAAACACTGCCTCTTTACGTGGGGGATTCTGAATCCCGACAACCAAGCTTTGGGCACATTTTCAACCATCTGGAATCGAGACAGTTCTGAGATACATTCATATATGTACACATACATACATATGTATTTTTGAAAAACTGCTAGTCACTGCTAGTCATTTTCGGTTCCACCCCTTCCTGCAATCAAAGCTTCTACACGCTACAAAGGATTTCCCTTATAAGGTAAAAGAGGCTTGCTAGATACATGTGGCAAAGGAACAGGAAGATGTCGGTTAATCACACAAAAATCTAAACGAAACCAGCTGTTGGGAGGCAGACCCAGAAGTCTGCCACACGCCGGCTCTTGGCTTTCTCTACAAGAGACTGAAAAAGTGCCCCCCCCTTCCCCCCTGGGCTCAATTCCTTTTGCCCAGGAACCTTCTTAAGGCTTTTCCCCTTTCCTGATCAAGAGAAGCATGCCTTGAAAAGTGAACTTTTTAAGAAGTTCGAAACTTTCCAAAAACATCTCTCCTCCCATATTGGACTGTCCCGCTCCTGAGTCTTGGCTCACGGCTGAGGGCCATTTTTAAGCAGAAGTAATTGTCCTCCAGAGATGACTTGGGATGAGATCAGAGGGAGGGTTATGCCGGTTACGTGTGCGAAAGAGGCCAAACTGGCTACTGTTGGAGGCTTACACCAGGTTTCTGAGGCCTCTTCACGCCAGAGCAGCCCTTACAGGATTAAATGCTTTGACTCTGGCCAGCGGAGAAACAGTCTGGGGGGCTCTTCCCCAGACCTGTCAGTACACATGGCAGCTCCATCTGGTTGGGCACTTTTTCCACTTTTGGGGTACCCACCCTGAGTCCCAGCACTCCAGCTTTCAGGGACCCTGGGCTTCCACCCTCTCCCCCAACTTTCTTTCCTCTGAGTCTTTGCACAGTCTCTTGTCCCGGAAAACTCTTATTTATTCTATAAGACTGTTCAACCTCCATTTTGAAGCCTACCCCACTGGTTCTCTACTTCTGTCATGCTCCCATAACAGTACGCAGACACACCCCGCCCACAATGTTAATCAGCCTTATTTGTCTGACTCTCCTTGCCCCCCCCCCAACTAGGCTGTGAGCTCCTCTAGGGGTAGAACGAGGGGAGAAAAAAGTCCAGTAATAGAGCTCGTACTATATGCCAGTTGCCATGTAGGGAGGTTTTTACTCCTGAGACCCTCCCAACTATCCTTGGGGTCAGCATTATTGTCATCCCTACTTTGTAGATGGAGACACGCTCCTAGCAGTTAAGTACACCAATACAGATCTCTCTCCAGCCCCACTGGTGGCCACCACCTGTCCCGTCCCAAGGGGCAATCAGGGGACGGAGAGGGGGCGGTGAGGCCCCCTCCTCATTCAGCCCCATTATCTGCCTCAAGCCCCGCAACTTGCAGCGGCCGCACACAAAACGATCTTGGGTCGGGGGCCCCATGCTAACATTCCAAGGGTCTTCTAGAGGAAGGCGGGTTCCGCGGCCCGCGTTCCCACAGGGACCAGCTGGGGAGGGAAAGGCCCGCGGCTCGGGACTGAACTTCCGCCCCAAGTCTGGAGCAGACACGTCGCCGCCGCGCCCCTGGGAACAGCTGGGAAAGTTCGGCAGGAACCGGGAAGCCTCGGAAGAGGCGAGAAAGTGCGACGCCCCCAGCTCCACTCCCGGTTTCGGCCTGTCCAACCCTAGACAATGGAAGTTCAACGTTTTCACGCTCACTTCCCGCTCCTAGGTGGAGCAGCAGCTCCCCGCCCTCCCCCGCCCGGACCCCGGCGCCAGCGGCGAGTCGGAAGGCAGCAGGGTGCCCCCTACCCCCTCTCCCTACTCCAGGATCGCGTACACCCCCCCGCTCCGCCCCATCCCCCCATTTCCCGCTCGGCCGGCCCCGCCCGACCCGGATGCGGCGCCCCCTCCCCCGTCCCAGGCTAGGGAAGGAGGATGGCGATGGAGGAACGGGTCTCAGCAGAGGGTCCCAGGTTGCGGGTCCGCGATCGGGAGCGCCGGGGCCCGAGGGTGCAAAGGTGGGATAATGGGGGCGATGATGGGGGGCGACAGCGGCGGGCGCGCAGGGAGCGCGGGAAGCGGGCGGCGCCGGGATAAGGGAAGAAAGGAGGGCGCGCCGCAGCCGGGGGTGCAGGAGCCGGCGCGCAGGCTCTCACTTTCTCTCGCCGCTCGCGCTCGCCGTCCAGCTCCCGCTGCAGGCCCTGCGCGCGGTCCTCCGCCTCATCCGCCTGCTGCTGCAGGGCCTGGATCTTGCGTTTCACCGCCTCCAGGGAGTTGAGGCCAGCCATGGCGCGGAGGCGCACGCAGCGGGCGGCGGGCAGCGGCGGGCGCTCGTCTCGGCTCGGCTCCGGCGAGAGCTGCAGCAGCCGCGCCCCGGCCCCAGAGCCTTTGCCTGCGCCAGTGCCGCCCCCGCCTCTCCCCGCCCCCGGCCCGGCCGCTGTCGGGGCGATGAGGTCACCCGGCCGGGCAGCCGACGTCAGCACCGCTGGGGGAGGGCCTGACGTCGGCACCGCTGGCCGCAGCTGCTGGAAAGTGCCCTCTTTCGGGACTTATTTGGAGAAAGCGCCGGGAGGCACCGCCTTCTCCTCTTCCTCTTCCTCCTCCTCCTCTTCCTCCAGCGCTTCCCGCCCGCCTGGCCCCGGGGCTCCTGTCCGGCCCTGCCACGGGCGCCCCCATTACTGGGCACGTACGTCGGAGGCTTTCTTCTCTGTCAGCTCCAGCTTCTCCTGCGCGTCCTTCAGGTCCTCGGAGTATTTGTCCAGCTCATCCTCCGTCCCCTTCAGCTTCTTCTGGAGGTGCGTCAGCTCCTCCTCTACCTGGGGACAGATAGGGGGACGCATCAGCCTGGGGGCCACGTCCCCGCGGCGCAGGGGCGTCCCCCGCATTCATAGGAGTCCAGGTTTCCTCATCTGTAAAACAGGGGTAACAATGTTACGCACCACTCAATAAACGCACCACTCATACCTGTTAATATGACTTTCACATCCTTTCCTTATCCTGGGACCAGCTGTGCTTATCTTTTTTTGGAGTCCCCCAATACTCTTGCAGAATGGATCACAGCTTTTGGGAAACAAGTCCCGACAAGTTTCCTACAAACACGCGTTCAATTTTGCAGCCTCCTCAGGGGAGTCTCATACTCTGGGCCTGGACCATCCCTCTACCCTCAGCCTTCCCAACACTGTCAGCAGAGGATCTTCCTAAGTATGTTTACCCTCCCTCTGTCTAGAACCTGCCATGGTTCCCTATTGCCCAAGAGAGTGGTTCTCACAAAATACCCTGAAGGATTGACAGGCTCAGTCCCCGCCCCTGCCCCCCACTCCTGGACTTTGGGGGCTTACTAGAAGAGAGCTACTCCTTAAAGATCACTTTCCTGGAAGGCTCAGGTTAAATCTCTTAAATTCTTGCAATCTGGCTTGTGTTCGTTTTAATAAAAGTGTCTCCTGCATTCCCCACATTTTCAGTCCTCTTCTGTTTATCCCAAGAGTCTTGCCAGCCTCCTGGCACCCCCAGTTTGAGAAGGTCAGGTCTGTGGGATACAAACCACAGACCCCTTCACCTCTCCATCACCCCCCACCACACCAGTCAAGGGTCAGCTCAGAAAGCTTTCTCAGCACCCTCCCTCCCTCCCTCTGTGCGCCTCCCTCCCCTGCAGTAACTCTAGGCTGGGGTGGTCAGTCCAGATCAGGCTTTGATCTGATTTTATGTCTCAGGTGGTTTGACCCCTGGTCCTGTTCATGCTCCCAACGTGGGCAGGCAGCCCCCATGGGCCCTGCATCCTCCTCCTCCTCACAGCAGGAAGCCCAGAGAGGTGGAGTGACTTTCCACGGATCACACAGAACAGGATTTGAACCCACATCTGAACAGGCCCTCGTAACAGGCCTGCTTTTCTGCATCCCTCCCTAACTTGCTCATGTTCACGCCTGAGACAATGTGCAAGATGTGCCAGGTTCTGTGTGTGTGTGTGTGTGTGTGCGCGCGTGCACGCGTGCATGTGTGCAAATTCTTAAAAGGGCTGCTATCCCAATCTCCCACCCAGCCTCCCATTTCCAGGGCTACTGAGTGTCCTACCGCTGAGCTGGGGAATGGAAAAGAGGGTGGGAGATCAGAGGAGGAGGAGAGTGGCTGCAGCTCCCGCAGCTCCCGCCTAAGACAGGGTCCATCGACCCTGACTTGACCTCTAGGCAAGGAGCCCGGAAGCCTGACTCCAAATCCCACCTGTATGACCCCGTCCCCTTTTCTGGCCTCAGTCTCTTCATCTGCAAAATGGAAGCCTTGACGTGGTGGTCTCTGAGCGCCCTGGCTACTGCTTTTGAACTTCCACTTTCACTGAGAAAATGAGTCAGTTTCCTTAAAGACAGGTCAGCCTGACCCAGCGTCCACCTGACTTCCTTCCAGATCTGTGTGGTAGAGCATTTCCTAGGTGCCAACTGTGTGCCAGGCACAACGCTCTTTTAACATGAAAAAGTGAGGGCAGGTTCTGCAGCGTCGGGCTCATTTGGGTGTCAAGATTGTTTTTGACGACTTTTTCTGGCAAAGTTTGGACAACAAGGAGTGGGGACTGTGATAAGGGAGGCAGAGTCCTATGAAGCAGTTAGAATGTGCCAGACACATTACAAATACCGTCCCCCTGAAGCCTCGTGTCACAGAAGGGTAAACTGAGTCCCTAAACAAGAAAGGGACCTGCCCAACGCCATACGGATAGGGCACTGGAACCCTTGTCAGACTGATTCCAAAACTGGTAGGCTATACTGTGCCCACTGCCCATCACGCCCTCCTCCCACTGACCCTCCACACCCAGCCCCCTCCCCTGGGTGGCCTGCACTGCTGCCCTGGGCCCCCAGTCCCTGTCCCACCCTCTCGCCCAACCCTGACCCCTGAGGCAGGGGGTGCCCTCCGTGTTTGGTTCTGTCTCCCCCAGCCTGGGGCTCCTTGCGAGACAGGCCTGGGGCTGAGGTCAGTCTGGGCTCCAGCATCACCCAGTATGGGACTGGGCCTGATGTTCGCCACAGAACCCTGGGGGAAGTTTGCAGAATGAATCAATGACACAACTGCAAACCCCTCAGTGGTTGGAGCTGGGTCTGAAAAATAAATAAAGTGGACACAGATCGGGTTCCTTTCCCTCTGTCCGAATTCCACACACAAAGTGTGTACGGGTGCGTGGTGCCTTGCCGGGGTTGGGGCGGGGGGGGCGCTGAGCCTTGCACTGACTCTGCAAGGTCTCCCTCAAGTTGCTTCCTTCTTGGGGCCTAGTTTCCCTGCCTGTAAAACTTTGGCCAGGAGGGTCATGGGCTGCGTACCATAGTCCCGGCAAATGGGGCCTTTGGGCAGGGCTGAGGCAGGATGTGGGGTCAAAGGCCAGTTGGGGCGGATGTCGCTGCCCTGGGAGGGGAGCGGGCAGGATGTGGGCAGGCTGGGCCTCCTGGTCCCATTTCCATACTGGAGAGAGAGGGCTTGGAATTGGGACTTTACTGCAGGTTCCCTGAGGGTCAGGCTGGCCTAAGACCCATGCTCTCTGGCCTCCTGAAGCATAAGGCAGTCCAGATAAATTGAGTCTTTCACCATCTCCCGCCTTTGCCCCAGGCAGAACTGGCCATCTGCGCTATGGGGCTCAGACTTCTGCTTTGGACCTCTGGAATCTTGGGTGCCCTGCCATCAGAAGGCGTTGTTTGCCCCCATTTCTCAGATAAGAGCACTGAGGGCTCAGAGAGGGGCAGCAATGTGCCCTGAGTTACAGAGCTAGGAGATGATCCGGCCTGGATTTGAGCACAAGTCCACCCCAGTGGGCAGCTTTGTGGAAAAAAAGAGAACAGAATGAAAATCCAGCTGGAGACCAGAGAACCTGTCCCTGCCTCCTTGGCCGTGCAGCTGGCTGGATGCTTTGAGGAGCCTTCCCTTTTGAACTTGTGTGCGCCTTGGTAGAGTGTGCTCTATCAGTCACTCACACCTTAGTGAAAATTAGAGCCATAGAATTGCTTTTTTTCTGAATTCCTAGCTAAGCCCCTCTTGGTAAGGGCTAAATGATGGATGGAAGCCGGCAGCTCAGGGCCAGCCCAGGATGGGTGTTTGTGTTTGCCAGGGAGGGAGGAGGAGAGTTTATGGCAGGGAGAACTGGGGTGGGGCTGTCCTGTGCGGATGTGTCACAGGCGCCTAGGGCAGCCCCAGGACACTGGGGGATGGGGAGGCCCAAAGGGGAGGTAGGGCAGGGCGGGAAAGAATCCTGAGTTTATTGAGCGCTTACACTGTGCCGGGTCCCAGGCCAAGGGCTCCACCTGCCTAGTCACCCCTCGTCCTCCCATGGTGGTGAGGAAGGCATCACTTTCACTTCCCCATTTCACACAGGTAGCCACCGAGGCACAGAGAGGTGAAGGTGTTTGCTCCAGGGTGCTCAGTGACTAAGCTGTGAGCAAGGCCAGCCTGAGTTCAGAGCCTGCACTTTTACCTGCTGAGCTGGCCTGACGCCTGGGATGGGCAGGGCTGGGCACTTGGTGGTACCGTCCTAAGCGCCTCCTGGGGTTGATTCGAGACCCTGTTGCTCCTGAGGGCTTGGCAGTTGACCCCAAGGGTGCAGATGAGCCGTGTGGGGCAGGGCACTGTGGGAGGGCTCAGGACCCCCTTCCCTCCTCTCACTGGCGGCTCTGGCCACCCAGACACAGACAACTGACTTCTGCTGTGTCCCAAGCCACGGCCTTGGGACGGCCCAGCCCAGGACACTTCCATTAGCTCTCTGATGTGTCCCGGCTGCCTGGGCCTCCCGGGAACCTTGTCCCCAAAGCTCTGGGTCTGGGGCCTCTGCCTTCCACAGGTATCCCCGCCTTCCCCTGCCAGGCTCACAGCAAGGGCTCCCCAGATACACAGAGACACATTGAGATTCTCAGGTTCACCCTCAAATCTCTACCCACCCTAGCCCCCAGCCCCTCACTCAGCTGCCCCTGCAGTCGGTCACAGCCGGCCCCACCATGCACCCACACTTGGCCACTCTCCTCGGACTGTCACGCACAGTCACACCTGAGTGTGCTCTGACACGGGCGCTGGGTCACCCACACTGACACAGATACCCCAACAGGCACACACATACCCTGACACACACACACGCATGCCAGCCCAAATACACAGTCACCTTAACACACACACACACACACACACTCACCCTGACACCCGCACACTCCATTAATGTCATGTCAACTTTTGCCCAAGCACACACACAGCTAGCCTCTCCCTTATACACCCAAACCCCTGCTGATACCACCAACACACGCAGACTCACAAACATAGCCATACTCTTCCACACCCACTTTCCCACAATTGCACGCGCAGGCTTCCCTCTGCACACACATTCTTAGTCACCTTCACCCCTCCAGAGAGCTGAAACACACACACAACACATGTGAACACACAAATACTCACACACACACAAATACCTTTCACACACACAGCATCCCCAAACCACCCCCTCTAGGATACCCCCCAACACTGATGCCTTCACCCCAACACACATCCGCACACCTCACATCTGCACACACACAACCAGCCCACACAAACACCCCTCTCTTTCTCACACGCTTTCTTAGTCTCTCTCTCTCTCTCATTCGCTTTGCTCCCACTGGCTTTGTTGGGAGTGGGTCCAGTTGGCCCCCTCTCTCCCAGCCCAGAGACCCCTCCAGGGAAGACGAAGCAGCACTCTTTCTCAGCCGGAGCATCACCCCCTGTGTCTCCCCCAACCTCCGAGTACCAAGATTTCCCAGACCCCCACCGTCGGCCCCAGAAGCTCGCCAGCTCAGAGAGGGTGCTGGGCTGCCCGGCGCAGCCCAGCAGAGGCACGTCCGTCACCTGCTTGCACTTCTCCTCAGCAGCTTTCTTATCCGACTCCGCCTGCTCGGCCCGGTCGATGGCGTTCTCCTTGTCCAGCTTCAGCATCTGCATCTTCTTCTTGATGGCCTCCATGGCTGGGCAGTCGGGGGGCGAAAGCGCAGGAAGGGCTGCGGGATCGAGTGAGCGGCGAGGGCGGTGGAGAGGCCCTTATAGGCTCCCCAGGGTGCGCCACCCTGCTCCGGGGCGAGTCTTGGAGGAGGCCCAAGCTCAGGCCGGCTGGGCCAGCCACCACTCGCTTGCTTGTTCAGGAGGACTTGGCCAGCTCACCAGCCTCCCCACAGCCCTCGCCTTATTTGGATCTAGGATTTTCTCAAAGGAAAAAAAAAAAAAAAGGCCCGACCCGTTTCCGTTTTTAACCTGGTGACACAGGTCCCGCGTGCGCGAGCAGGCAGAGCGCCGGCCCAGGAGGATGAGGGCGGCCTGCCGGCTGGTCTGTTTCCCCATCTGTGCTTGGGTGGGCTGAAGAGGGCTTGTGGGGGGGTGCAGAGTAGGGGTGTGGTGCGATGACGGGGCTCCTGTCCTCCCTTCTCCCCTCTGGGTCCCTCCAGGTATTGGGGGGTCAGGACCCCATCCCATCTGCTACCACCCCTGGGGGACTCCCTGGATTACTCCCACCTGTCTGACCAGTCTCTGTCTCATCATGTCCCTCTCTCTTTCAGTGACTGTCTCTGTCTCTCTCTATCTCTTTTGTCTCTGTGTCTCTCTCCATCTCTTTTTTGTTTCTGCGTCTCTCTCCATCTCTCCGTCTCTTTGTGTCTGTCTCCATTTCCCTCTCTCTGTCTCCCCGTCTCTTATGGTCTTTTTCTCTCAGACTTTTTCTGTATCCTTTTCTCTGTATCTCTCTCTCTCTCTCTCTATCTCCTCCTCTATGTCTCTGTCTCTCTCTGTCATCTCACCTGCCCCTGTGGATCCGGCCCACAGGGGCGAGATGGACCCGGGCTGTCTTTCTTTCGGAAACTCTGGGAGGCCAAGGCGGGCCCAGACCAGACCCTTGATGCCTTCCTTAGATCTTGCCCCCTCCCTCTCCCACTCCGAATCTGGCCACGGCTCCCCAGCACTGGCAGGAACAGGAGGCGGCTTAGCTTCTCACTCAAGACTCCTGTTCACCCCCACCCCCAGCTCTCCCCACACTCAGCTCAGCTCCTTCCACTGCTTCCCAGGCAGGGCTGCCATTTCCCCTCCTCCAGGCCTTTGCATGTTCAGTCCCTTCTGCCTGTTTTGCCTTCCCTCCAGCAACTGGAGCAGGGACTCACTGCCTTCAGAAAGATGTATTCAAAAAAAAAAAAAGAGGGCTTCCCTGGTGGTGCAGTGGTTGGGAGTCCTCCTGCCAATGCAGGGGACGCGGGTTCGTGCCCCTGTCTGGGAGGAGCCCACGTGCCGCGGAGCGGCTGGACCCGTGAGCCATGGCCGCTGAGCCTGCGTGTCCGGAGCCTGTGCTCCGCAATGGGAGAGGCCACAACAGTGAGAGGTCTGCGTACTGCAAAAAAAAAAAAAGAAAGAAAGAAAGAAAGATGTATTCACTCATTCATTCACTTGAGAAACACAGAATACCTCTCACGTGCTGAGCCCCAGAAGCACAGGCTTGGAATGTGGGAGCCATTACTATTATTGTTATTATTTGATCATCTGTTTTGGACAATCAGCAGCTTTGGGGCAGGCCTGTGCCTGGGTCTTATCTGTGGTGCCCTGAATGCACCCACCCCCCAGAGGATCAGAAAGTCCTTGTTAATTAAAATGAACAATTCGTTCTATACACTCACACACTCTCTCACACACATTCACATACAGACCCATCTCTCTAACTAGGAAACTTCTATTCATCCTTTAAAGCTCAGATCAGATGCCTCCCTCCTCCAAGAAACCCTCTTGGACTCCTAGACAGAGCCCCGGACCTAGCCCTGCATCCAGACTTCTATGTGGTATACACGATGGAATATTACTCAGCCACAGAAAGGAATGACATTGGGTCTTTTGTAGAGACATGGATGGACCTAGAGAGTGTCATATAGAGTGAAGTAAGTCAGAAAGAGAAAAACGAGTATCGTATATTAACACATATATGTGGAATCTAGAAAAATGGTACAGATGACTTTATTTGCAAAGCAGAAATAGAGACACAGACATGGATAACAAACATATGGACACCAAGGGGGAGAGGGGTGGCGTGGGAGGAATTGGGAGATTGGGATTGACACATATACATTATCGATACTATGTGTAAAATAGACAACTGATGGGAACATATGTATAGCACAGGAAACTCTACCTAATGCACTCTGGCGTTCTAAATGGGAGGGATATCCAAAAGGGAGGGGCTGTATGTTTAGGTATGGTGGATTCATTTTGCTGTGCAGTAGAAGTTAACACGACATTGTAAAGCAACTATACGCCAATAAAAATTAATTAAAAAAAATCCCAGGCCTACAAAAAAAAAAAAGACTTCTACGTGGTATGGAGTGCAGGTAGTGAGGCTTCTGTGTTTCCTGCCTGAGGCCGCAGAGGGAGTGAGATAAAGGGACTGGGCAGTGGGCAGCGCTGCTGGAGAGTATGAGGGGTGAGATCTAGAGTTCCCAGCACCTCTCTGCCCCCTCCTGATTCCTTCACTGTCCCTTAAGCCAGCTTCCTTTTCTCTGTCATGGTGAGAACACCTCCCCTGCACCCCCGCCCCCAGCCCCATACTCCAAGGATACTGGTTTCTCCCCGTGTTCAGGAGCTAAGAAAGCTCAACCTAGACCCCTCCCCAGCTCAGTTCTCCGTCCGCCTTCCTCATCTCACCCCCGCCCCATGCCCTGGCTGTGCAGACTGTTTCCTCTTATGATAAAAGTAGGGTGTCATAATTGCATCTTGAAGAATGTCAGTGATGATTAAAGGACACTAGGTAGATCATGGAATACTGTTCATTGATCGAGTACCACGTGAGGGACACCACACTGAGCACTGGACACGCAGCATCTCACTTAAGCCTCCCTGAACCCTAAGAGGTAGTGGACTGTTTTTATTCTCATTTTATAGAAAAGGAACCTGAGGCCCAGAGTGACCCACACGGGGTCATCCAGCTTGTGAGTGACAGAGCTGACACTCGACCCAGCTGACTCTAGAACAGAGCTGGAGGGAAGTTCTAAGACCCCACCTCCCACCATGCTTTCCTGCCCCCCAACTCCCATCCCCTGACTATCTCAGGCTGAGTCATCAGAGATCAGCTCTTTCCACTCCTGATGTCCCCCCAGGAGACCCTGGAACCAGCCTCATCGCAGGTGGTGTGGCTAATTCCAGGCCTGACACCACCGGCTCCAAAAAGGGATCCCTCCCCCAGGAGATGCGGGCTCGCTCCACGACCTTGTAGGGTAGACCCTTGTCCCTGGAATGGCCTCTTGCTCAGGGAGCTCCCAGAGGTGGAATCTGATGCCGGGGAGGGGAGAAGGCGGCTAGGAATGGTGTTAGAGCCCAGCTGCGCCCCCTGCCCTGTAACCTTATGCTCTCTCTGTGTATCTGCCCCAGGGACACCCCAAAATTCCTGGCCAGGACTGGAAGGGTCATCTGGGGTTCCTGGCCCCTGGGGACTCTGGTCCAGCTGTCCAGGCTGCGTGGCCTGGGGCATGAGGTGGATGAAGCCTGCCATTTATAGCTCAGAAGGAGTGGGCTGCCCTCCTGCACCGTCATTCTCCAACTGGGGACTTCTGAGAACCGGGGTGGGGGAAGAGCTCTGTGTTGCCATCAGGCCACCTCACAGCCCTGAGACTCAGGGTCACTTATTGAGCACCTACTACATGCCAGGCACTGTGCAGGCTTCGGAGACATGATGCTAGACATGACTCAGCCCAGTGGGGAGAGACAACCAATACCTGCAAACCCCTGTGGAATTTGTTAGGATAAGGCAAACTGCTGTCTTAGGTTGGGATCCCCCAGAAGCAGACCATGAGACAAAAATTCGAGAGCAAGTAATTTATTTGGGAAGCTACCAAAAGAGACACTGGTAGCGGGTGGGGAAGTGAGAAGCGTTACCACTCTGGAAGTCTGGAGCACAGTGCCACCAGGGACCTCTGGGGGGCAGCAGAGAGCATGCCCTTCAGAGTTTGAGGACCTGAGGGGTGAAGGAGCTGGGGTATTTATCTACCAATTCCCATCCTTGTTGGTTGAAGGCTGATCCTGGGGTGTTGATATAGGGCCACCAGCAGCTAGAGAAAGACACCCTCGCACCCCACCATGCATAGGTGCTGGAAGAAGAAAGCCCTTGGTATAGGGGGACCTGATTAATTTGGGGTGGAAATCAGGGAAGGCTTCCCTGAGGAGGTGGCAATTGAGGTGAGGGCTGAAGGAGGACTGTAAGGGGGTTGCCTCTCCCCTGCTCCAAATCTCTCCTGGAGTTTGAGGCATGCAGAGAGACCGAGGGGCCAGAGTGAATTTACCGAGTACTGGAGGAAAAGAGCAAAGATGGTCTCAGCTTGCATCCTATGGAATCTTGCTCACTGAATAATAATATAACAAGGATGATAATCGACATGGCACTGGCTAAAGATGACCCAGAGCGTCAACAGATGTGCTGAGCCGGTCACGTGCAGCACGTGGGCAAGGGGTGGGCGGGGATGGGGAACTCGACCCTTCACTGAGACCCTTGTGCAGTGTGTACTTGGAGTCCCCTCAGCAGGAAAGTTGCTTATCAAGGTCACACAGCTGGCACTGTGCCAAAGCCACGATTTGAACCTGAATCTGTCTGATTTCCCCTGACCCTGAAACCACCACTGCTCCAGCCCTGCTGCCCTGTTTATTAAGAATCACCAGGGAAGGAGCCAGTGTGGGGAGGAGGGAGCAAAGGGCCCCGTGTTCTCCCCAAATTCTCTGAGGCAGACTTCAAGGAACTGTGTGGATTACAGACCTTGCCCACAAATGCTGAAAAAGAGGCATGACCACAAGCTTTATGGCATCATCATAATAATTAATAATAATTATGGTTAACACTGACATTTCCCTCAATCTGCCTGCGCTGTTCTAAATGCCTCACATATATAAGCTCATATATTAATTTTCACAATAACCCTATGAGATGGGGCTATTATTATTCCCATTTTACATCAGGAGAAACTGGAGCACAGAGAGGTCAAGAAACGTGCTCAAAGCCACACAGCTGAAAATGGCAAAATCAAGATTTGGACTCAGGCTGTCTGACTCCAGAGTTAACACCCTGAACCTCTGTACTATGCCCTGAACAGCCTCATCTGCTTGACCTCCAGCCCAAATTACCTTTGCAGATGACAGCTGCTTCCCATTGGGTGTCAGAGCTACCACTACTGAGAGATGATTCTCTGTGAGTCCCGGGTGTTTCCATACAACTCACAAGCAGGGGTGTGAACAGCTTTCGTTCTGGCTGTCTTTTCAAGAATGTTCGTGTAGCAAGCAGCCCCGGAAGATAGAGAGAATTTCTTGCTCTGGGGCAGAGGGCAGGTTTGTTTGCTGTCCATGTAACCAAGTTAATGCTTCCCTCTGAGATAAAGGTTTGTTCACAGTCCACTAGAAAAGACAGGAGTTTCTGAGCTCAGAGTTACTCAGCTGTGGTGCAAACCCAACGTGCACCTACATTGTCCCTGTGGCATTTGAGAGGAACCAGCAAAAACGTGAAGTTCATACTGCCTGCTGTGCTGTGAGTAGTAAAGTCCTTCGTCTCTGACCGTGGAGTCTCGTATCTTCTGCCAGCATCCATGAATCTGGCAGGTTAAATTGTCAGCTTACAGGTAAAGTCTCAGACCCTTCACAGTCCTAGATACCTATTTGCTCTCTCTATGATGCCACCTGTCACCAAGATGTCTCACCAGGGATCCTGGCTTTAACCTGTTTAGGTTTCACCTCTGCTGCTGCCTTTCTGACCTGGTACAGAGTGGAACGTGAGGCATGACATGACGTGAAGCATGTCATTCTTTCAGGTTGATTTCTCAACCTTGGCACTGTTGACATTTTGGGCTGGATCATTCTTTATAGTATAAGGCTGTCCTGTGCACTGTAGGATGTTGAGCAACATCCCTGGACACTACTCACTAGATGCCATTAGCACCCCACCCCCAGTCGTGACAACGTAAAATGTTTCCATACATTGTCAGTGCCCCCTGGTGTGTGGCCTAAATCATCCTCCTTGTTGAGAACCACTCCTTTTAGGAAGGACCGACAGCTTAGGCAACAGAAAAAGCTGCCTTCTTTGTCTTAGGGAGTCTATTTTTCAGAGAGATCCTTCTCCACTCCCAAAGTATCAATATATAGAAATGATTCCTAGATTACTCTCAGTATGAACACTGGCATATTGGAAGTCTCGTGACTTTGGAACAATGAATGAGTTAACAAGCAAATGATAAAAAGTCACAACAACACCGTACACCCATGTTCATGGCAGCATTATTCACAATAGCTAAAAGGTGGAAGCAAACCAAATGGCCTTTGGTGGACGAATGGATAAACAAAATATGGTTCACCCACACAATGGAATATTATTCAGTCTTAAAAAGGAAGGACCTTCTGACACAAGCTGTAATGTGGATGAAACTTGAGGACATTATGCTAAATGAAATACGCCAGTCACAAAAAGGACAGATATTGCATGATTCGTCTCATATGAGGTCCCTAGAGTAGTCAAATTCCCAGAGACAGAAGAAAGTAGAAAGGTGGGTGCAAGCGGCTGAGGGGTGGAAATGGGGAGTGTTTAATGGGGACAGAGTCCCCATTTTGCGAGATGAAATGCTACTTAACTATACACTGAAAACAGATTAAGATGGTAAATTTTATGTTATGTGTATTTTACCACAATTTTAAAAAAGTAACAACAACAAGACAACCAATAGCATCTGTTGAGTATTTACTATGCACCAGGCCCCGAGTGTTTTAGGTGCACTATCTCAGAGTTTACAAACTTTAGTTATGCCCACGTCACCTCTACCCTTTTTGTCCATGTCTTACTTTGGGTTTCCCCAAAAGTAGACCCCCAAACAAGAGTTTGTGGGAGGTGGTTCCTGGAAGCCTGGTGAGAGAGTGGGGAAAGGAGACAGGGAGAGGAGGTACGTTCATGAGTGGCTACCGCTGCGGGCAACCAGGGGTTGTTTCCACTAGGGATCTTATGAACACTTCTGACGTCTACTCTGAAGTCATCTTAGAGTCATCCAACTGAAAGGTCAGGATGCTGGGGGTATTTGCCCACCAACTCTTGACCCTCAGAGATTGATGGCTACACCCTGGGCATTAACACCCTGCAGCTTCTGGTCTGCCACACGCGGGCCAAGAACACTCTGTATCAGAAGTCGTTGGCATGTGATGGGAACTGTCTGCAGGTGAACTACGGGTGTGTTGAAGGAATGTGGGGAGAGGTCACCAACAGTGGCTGCTAAAGCCATGTCTGTGTACCAAAGGTTCTATCATTTCCTTGATTTTTTTTCTTTAAATCTATCATTTAAAAATGTCTCAGGGGCTTCCCTGGTGGCGCAGTGGTTGAGAGTCCGCCTGCTGATGCAGGGGATGTGGGTTCGTGCCCCGGTCCGGGAAGATCCCACATGCCATGGAGCGGCTGGGCCCGTGAGCCATGGCCGCTGAGCCTGCGCATCCGGAGCCTGTGCTCCGCAACGGGAGAGGCCACAACAGTGAGAGGCCCGCGTACCGCAAAAAAAAAAAAAAAAAAAAAAAAAATCTCAGGTGGGTTAGTCATTGTGAGCATCCACTATGGGGTACCATGGTCAGAACCAAAAGGTGCAGAAGGTGACAGTGCACCCCATCATTTTCAGATACTTGCAAAAGAGATCTCAGATTCAAGTCCGGCTTTATTTTATTTATTTGTTTTTTAGTATAAGTTTATTTTATTTATTTATTTTTGGCTACGTTGGGTCTTCGTTGCTGCGCATGGGGTTTCTCTAGTTGTGGCGAGCCGGGGCTACTCTTCGTTGCAGTGCATGGGCTTCTCCTTGCGGTGGCTTCTCTTGTTGCGGAGCACGGACTCTAGGCACGTGGGTTTCAGTAACTGTGGCATGTGGGCTCAGTAATTGTGGCTCGCGGGCTCTAGAGTGCGAGCTCTGTAGTTGTGGTGCATGGGCTTAGTTGCTCTGCGGCATGTGGGATCTTCCCGGACCAGGGCTTGATCCCATGTCACCTGCATTGACAGGTGGATTCTTAACAACTGTGCTACCAGGGAAGTCCCTCAACTGTAGCTTTATGAGCAAGTGAGTATGCAGATAGAGGGCTGTATCATTGGTTTTAATGAGTACAGAAACCTTATATCAGATGATGCTGAGGGATTCATTCTAAAACAAAGTCAAGAAAACACCTGGGGCGGATCATGCTCAAAGGAGGTAATATTACTCTGCTCCAAAGTGTCTCCAACTAGAATATTACTCAGCCATAAAAGAGGATAAAATAATGCCATTTGCAGCAACAAGGGTGGACGTAGAGATGATCATACTAAGTGAAATAAGTCAGAAAGAGAAAGACAAATACCATATGATATCACTTATATGTGGAATCTAAAATATGACACAAATGAACTTATCAGAAACAGACTCACAGATGTAGAGAACAGACGGGTGGTTGCCAAGGGGGAAGAAGATGGGGGAGGGATAGATTAGGAGGTTTGTTTTTTTAACATCTTTATTGGAGTATAATTGCTTTACAATAGTGTGTTAGCTTCTGCTTTATAACAAAGTGAATCAGCTATACATATACATATATCCCCATATCCCCTCCCTCTTGCATCTGCCTCCCACCCTCGCTATCCCACCCCTCTAGGTGGTCACAAAGCACCGAGCTGATTTCCCTGTGCTATGCGGCTGCTTCCCACTATCTATTTTACATTTGGTAGTGTATATATGTCCATGCCACTCTCTCACTTCGTCTCAGCTTACCCTTCCCCCTCCCCATGTCCTCAAGTCCATTCTCTACATCTGCGTCTCTATTCCTGTCCTGCCCCTAGGTTCTTCAGAACCATTTTTTTTTTAATTCCATATATATGTGAGAGCATACGGTATTCGTTTTCCTCTTTCTCAATTACTTCACTCTGTATGACAGACTCTAGATCCATCCACCTCACTACAAATAACTCAATATCATTTCTTTTTATGGCTGAGTAAGATTCCATTGTATATATGCGCCACATCTTCTTTATCCATTCATCTGTCGATGGACACTTAGGTTGATTCCATGTCCTGGCTATTGTAAATAGAGCTGCAATGAACATTGTGGTACATGACTCTTTTTGAATTATGGTTTTCTCAGGGTGTATACCCAGTAGTGGGGTTGCTGGGTCGTATGGTAGTTCTATTTTTAGTTTTTTAAGGAACCTCCATACTGTTCTCCATAGTGGTTGTATCAATTTACATTCCCACCAACAGTGCAAGAGAGTTCCTTTTCTCCACACCCTCTCCAGCATTTACTGTTTGTAGATTTTTGGATGATGGCCCTTCTGACCCCCTCATTGTAGTTTTGATTTGCGCTTCTCTAATGATTAGTGATGTTGAGCATTCTTTCAAGGGTTTGTTGGCAATCTGTATATCTTCTTTGGAGAAATGTCTATTAGAATGGGAGTTTGGAGTTAGCAGACTATTATATAGAGAATGGATAAACAGCAAGCTGTCTAGCACAGGGAACTATATTCAATATCCTGTGATAAACCATAATGGAAAAGAACATGAAGAAGAATATATATGTATAACTGAATCACTTTGCTGTACAGCAGAAATGAACACAGCATTGTAAATCAACTCTACTTCAATAAAATTAAAACAAAACAAAACAAAGTATCTTCAACTAGAACTTTTCGGCCATGGCACGTGACTCGGTTCAGTCTAGTTCAAGATGCTGACAAATTTCAGGGCTGGTGCTTGAAAGACAGAATTTTGGTGCTTGAAAGAAGCTTTTCAAGGAGTTAAAGTGTATTTGAACATGTGACAATTGATATTTATAGCATAAAGGTTTTTGCTTTCTTTGTCCCTTTCATGGTGGTAGCAGGGTAAACTTTTGAGAAGGTGCCAAATATCTAAGAACGTATATCTGCACCTGAGAGAATTTCTGTAGAATTCAATTCCATTAGTTAAAATAGTTTTTCTAGGAGACTTCCCTGCTGGTCCAGTGGTTAAGAATCCGCCTTCCAATGCAGGGGATGGGGTTCTATCCCTGGTTGGGGAACTAAGGTTCCACGTGCCTCAGGGCAACTGAGCCCACATGCCGCAACTACTGAGCCCGCACGTTCTACAGCCTGTGCGTTCTAGAGCCCATGCACCACATCTAGAGAGCCTGTGCTCTGCAACTAGAGAAGCCCATGCACCACAATGAAGAGCCCGAGCACTGCAAAGGAAGATCCCACATGCCGCAACGAAGATCCCGAGTGCCGCAATGAAGATCTCGAGTGCCGCAACTAAGACCTGACAGGGCCAAATAATAATAAAAAATGTTTTTTTAAAAATAAATACAATAAAATAGTTTTTCTACTAACTGGCGCCAGCCTGAAGCTTGCCACAGTAACTAGACTAGCTATTTATTCTACAACTATCTTAAGAGAACTGTCAACTGCTTTAATTTACAAAGATTATATAAATTCCATTCTTTTGACTATGTTAAAGATTGTATGTTTCAAAGCATCCTTTTAAAAACTTTCTTTGTGCTTACAATTTTTTTCTATAGTAGATCATTTTATTGATTAAATTTAACCCCTTCAACAGAAAACAGATCAGTGCATTCCTAAGGATCAGGGAAGAGTTTGTTGCATAGGATTTTGGGGTGGGGGGTCAGGGCTGATAAATGGAATATTGCCTGCCATATCAGTAAACGAAGGATGTCAGAGTCTTCAGTGCTTGCAGCCCTCCGACGTGAGCCGGTGAGCCCTGAGGGAACTAAGGAAGGAAAGAATACCTGCCATCTAGCAGCCATCAGACTGCAGCCCCTCCCCACAGTGAGCCCTGTGGAAACTCAGGATGTGAAAACACAGGATACTGGCCCCACATAACAGACGTACATATCAAAATAATGATTTCAGTGAGCCCAGACTCTTGTATCTTCCTATACGTAGAAAAGCACTAAATTCCTTAACTTGACATATCTGGTTTTCTTTAATTAACAATCTTTCGATGTTCAGACTATCTGCCCTTTGTTGCAAAACGCCTGTATAACCTGGCTTCCCCCTGGCCTCCCCAGAGCAGTTCTTTCAGGGTTACTTGAGATGCTGCTTCCCGGGCTTGAAGTCCTAAAAATTCCCGCCGAATAAAACATGACTCTCAGCTTTTAGGTTGTGAATATTGTTTAAGTCAGCAGGGCTGAAGAACGGCTCTACTCTTTGGTTATGGTGGTCATTGCATTTGTCAAACTTCAGAGTGAGTTTTACTGAATGTAAATTCTACGTCAATAAACATGACTTTAAAAACTTAAAAAAAAAGTGTCTCCAGCTAGAAATGATCAGTGAAGTGAGAAATTGTTGAGAAGGCAACGCAGTTTGTTTTTTTTAGGTGTTCTTTGTTGGGAGTGTGGTTCTAAAACATTTCTTCATATTGTTACCCTTATGTTGTTATTACCAGCTGACGATTAAAAAAAAACTCAAATAACTTCTTTGGCCTCATCATAGTGCAGGGTTGAGGTACCAGTTGTGTTTTCTACACATTTAAGTAAAATGTGTTTATCCATTTCACACTTTAAAAAAATTATTTTTAATTGTTTGGCCCTGCCACACGGCACATGGGATCTTAGGTCCCTGACCAGGGATGGAACCTGCGCCCCCAGCAGTGGAAGCACCGGAGTCTTAGCCACTGGACTGCCAGGAGAGTCCTCATTTCACATCTACAGTCATCTTGTTTGTCAGTCATTCATGAACTGTATTATCTCATTTAATCCTCCTAACATCCCTTGCACTAGGCATTATTACCTTTATTTTACATATGAGAAAATGGGGACTCAGAGGGGTGAAATGACTTATCCCAGGCAGCACTCAGGTACACAACATAATGATTCCATATTTGTATATATTGTCAAATGATCACCCCAATAAGTCTAGTGCACAATCATCACCATAAGCTATAATGGAATAAAAAAAAGAATATAGATGTATACATATATGTGTATAACTGAATCACTTTGCTGTACACCTGAAATTAACACAATATTGTAAATCAACTATACTTTAATAAAAACAAACAAAAAACCCCAACCATCGCCATACATAGTTACAATTTTTTTTTCTTGTGAAGAGAACTTTCAAGATCTCTCTTCACAACTTTCAAGATCTCTCTTCACAACTTTCAAGATCTCCCTTCACAACTTTCAAATACACAGTACAGTATTATTAACTATACAAATCACGCTGTACATTACACTTCCTGAGTTAATTAGTTTATAACCTGAAGTTTGTCCTTTTTGACCACTTTCACCCATTTACGCTACCACTCACTCCCTGCCTCTGGTAAAACCCATCTGCTCTCTGTATCTATGAATTCATTTTGTTGCTGTTGTTTTTTTAGATACCACATATAACTGTATAAATGACATCAAACGGTATTTGTCCTTTCTCTGTCTGACTTATTTCACTTAGCATAATGTCCTCAAGGTCCAATTGTCACAAATGGCAGAATTTTTCTTTTTTATGGCAAAATAGTAATTCATTCATCTTGAATAAACATATCGGCAGCTGTAAGATACAGCTACCAGATAAGGACCAGATAAACAACCAGATAAGGAACTAGGCTGCCCCACCCATGAGGCTCTCCTTTCAGAAAGCCCTGGGTAACCTAAATAACTGACCACTTGCGTGGCCCTACTTCTCCCTTCTTGTGCCCTAATTCTTGTTATTAGGCTTTAAATTAGCCAATAAAGAGTGAATCTGCAACGCCCCAGGCACCCCACACTTGGACCCTAATAAAGGCAGAACCCCAGGTCTGTGCTGTCTCTCTACCTGTGACCTCACTGTGTGGCCCTCGGTGTGTCCTGTACCCTCCAGGACCTGTAAGAAATCTTTTTTTCAAAGTTCCCCAATGGTTGTTGCTGAGGTGTCTTGAAATCATAAGAACCACAAGGGCTAGTCCAGCCACACCATTGGCTCTGGTTGGTTGCGGAAATGTCTGTGGGGGTCCCTACAAGTGTTACATGTCCAGGTGGGTGACCCCAGGTGTTCCCAGCTGAGACTGACACACCTTCTCACCTGAGACCTTTGTTTCAAAGGACCTCAGGTAGCCACCATTCACATGATAAAGAGACCCGGGTAAATCAAGGAATGCAAAAACTTCGGCTGGGAAAAAGCTTCCGGTATGATTACTGGCTGGGAACAAATAGCCTGTGAAGTGTTCCAGAGAATTATTTCGAAACCATGCGCCCAGTCTGTGACTGTTTGAGCCTTAGAACGATACCCAGGTTCCGGGCTTCCCTGGTGGCGCAGTGGCTAAGAATCCGCCTGCCAGTGCAGGGGACACGGGTTCGAGCCCTGGTCCGGGAGGATCCCACATGGCGCAGAGCAACTAAGCCTGTGCAGCACAACTACTGAGCCTGCGCTCTACAGCCCGTGAGCCACAACTACTGAGCCTGCGTGCCGCAACTACTGAAGCCCACGTGCCTAGAGCCGGTGCTCCACAACAAGAGAAGCCACCGCAATGAGAAGCCTGCGCACCGCAACGAACAGTAGCCCCCGCTCACCACAACTAGAGAAAGCCCGTGCGCAGCAACGAAGATCCAGAGCAGCTATAAAAAAAAAAAAAAAAAATTCCCAGGTTCCCTAATTTGCATTAGAGGAATCAGGCGATGATGGCTGTAGAATTCCCAAGAAGGGTATTTCCTTCTATGTTTACTTCAAATGTGGTGTGAAATAAAATTCATACTTTATGGCAAGACAAGCAAAATTCAACCGTAAAAATTCTCCTCTGCTTTTTGGCCTTGTCTCTCCGCCGAACTGTGCATTGTGTATGTGCATTATTCGTCATCAAACCTCCCCCATTGGCAGGAATACCTGCCGTAAAGAGCAACATTTTCCTAGCATCAACCAGAGAACTCCTTCAAAGGTAGCATTTCTGGCTTCCCTGGTGGCGCAGTGGTTGAGAGTCCGCCTGCCGATGCAGGGGACTACGGGTTCGTGCCCGGTCCGGGAAGATCCCACATGCCGTGGAGCGGCTGGGCCCGTGAGCCATGGCCGCTGAGCCTGCGCGTCCGGAGCCTGTGCTCCGCAACGGGAGAGGCCACAACAGTGAGAGGCCCGCGTACCGCCAAAAAAAAAAAAAAAAGATAGCATTTCTTCTTGAGCTTATCAGGGGTCGCATGACCCACCACAATGACACTTAGATCTGGATTATGTAAACTGTCAATAATACACTTTTTGATGTACAGCCTTCTGTCTCAAAAAAACTTATATAACTGTGCCTTGACTTCTAACAGGTGGAACAATTCTCAGAGCTTTTTGAGATGCTCTTCCTGGGTTATAATCCTCAAATTTGGCTCGGATAAAATTTTCCATTTCTTTCTTAGATCAACTGATTCAGTTTTCATTGACGGTGGCCACAGAGGGTAATGGACAAGGAAGAATATCCCAGATGGCAAAACCAGAGACTGCAGTGAATAACAGACAAAGAGGTTTCCCTTCTAGAGCCAAAGAATTTATTCCACTTCATAAGCAGGGAAATCTTAAATAGATTCTGCCCTGTGGGATTTGATCATTATGATGGACCAGTAGCTGGTCTCATATTGTACTATGGGTGAGAGGAGGGCCAGATAAATAAACTTCTAGTTTAAAAATTATTAGATCATGGGATAAACATTCTGTTCTGCTGAAGAAGACTGTGTATCAGGCAGAGATTTTGGACTCTGAGCTGAAAGCATCACTGGATGGGACTTTAGGTTATCTTCTTCAGGGCAGGGTATAAGTGGATTCTATGGGTGGAGAGAAGCATGCTTTCATGTATTCGGTGGCTGGAGGGTTGGAATGTGGACTGCCAGCTCTCCACAAAAATCTACTCTCTCCTTTTGCTGTAATGACAGAATCACAGCCTAGCAACATGGCTGACCACCTATGCCGTATTTCCCAGCCTCTCTTGCAGCTAGGTGGAATGCGAAAAGTACGTGACGCTTCAAGATCAGGGACTTTCTTCTGCTGTGCTCGCTGATTTCTTCCTTCTTCTTTTTTTCAATATAGAGTTCACAGCTTCAACCTCACAGACAATAATAATGTTCAGGGAAATAGACAAGAAATAGAACATTGGGAACCGAGGTTTCTGATTGATTGAAAGGAGCAGAGTCACCCACTGATATAGAACTCTGACTGTTAGTTGAGAGGGGAATAAACTTCTACTTTGCTTGAGCCATTACTCTTTTATTTTTTTTTAATTATTTATTTATTTTTAGTTGTGTTGGGTCTTTGTTGCTGCCTGAGGGATTTCTCTAGTTGTGGCAAGCCAGGGCTACTCTTTGTTGCGGTGTGCGGGTTTCTCCTTGCAATGGCTTCTCTTGCTGCTGAGCACGAGCTCTAGGTGCAAGGGCTTCAGTAGTTAGTTGTGGCACGCGGGCTAAGCTGCTCTGTGACATATGGGATCTTCCTGGACCAGGGCTCGAACCTATGTTCCCTGCATTGGCAGGTGGATTCTTAACCACTGTGCCACCGGGGGGGGGTCCCCATTATTCATTTAGTCTTTTGTTTAAGCAAATGTTATGGATTGAATTACATCCCTTTCCCAAATTTATGTGTTGAAATCCTAACCCCTAGTGTTCAGAATGTGTCTGTTTTTGCATATAGTAGTTAAGATGGGTCCATATTAGAGTAGGGTGAGTTCCTAATCCAAGGTAACTGGTTTCCTTATAAAAAGGGGACATTTAGAGATAGACATGCCTACAGGGAGGATGCCATGTAAAGATGAAGGCAGATATCTACAAGTCAAGGGACACCAAAGATAGCCAGTAAACCACCAGGAGTGAGGGGAGAGGCATGGAACAGACTCTCCCTTATAGCCTCGGAAGAAACCAACCTGCTAATGCCTTGATCTCAGACTTGTCTCCAGAGCTGTAAGACAATAAATTTCTGTGATTTAAGCCATATAATTTGTGGTATTTTGTTATAGAAGCCCAAATACAGCAGGTAGGCTATTCATCCTACCTAATACAAAAATTAGTATCAGGAATGGGGTGTTGCAATCACAAAAATCAAAAATTAGTTGCAGGGCTTCCCTGGTGGCGCAGTGGTTGAGAGTCCACCTGCTGATGCAGGGGACACGGGTTCGTGCCCCGGTGCGGGAAGATCCCACATGCCGCGGAGTGGCTGGGCCCGTGAGCCATGGCCGCTGAGCCTGCACGTCCAGAGCCTGTGCTCCTCAACGGGAGAGGCCACAACAGTGAGAGGCCCGTGTACTGCAAAAAAAAAAAAAAAAAAAAAAAATTAGTTGCATTAGCTTAGTGACCTGCTGGTAAGGTCACAAATATTGCAGACTGGATAACTGACCCTCATTATGCCAAAGAACAACATTTGGTAATGTCATCACCCGCGATCACCTACCTGAAAGCTAGATCGTATGTCTACTAAGCCTGTGTTTCTAGAAGTGATTGTAAAGATTGTAAAGTGTTAGAATGTCACTGTAAGTGGGATGCTCCTTGCTGCTTTCAGCAAGAAATCACAAGAAAGAGATGCTCTTACACAAGAATTGGCCACTTTTCAAAGTCAGGAACATCACAAGTTTGGAAGAGCCAACAGCTTCCTCGCCCCCTAAACAGTATAAACAAGGAGGCTGCCCAAGGCTGCTGTTTCAGATGACCATTAATGGAGAATAACAAGGATGTAGATAGTTCAATGAAGCAAATACTGCAAATTAAATAGACACAAGAACTCTGGCTAGAAAAGAACACAGAATGTTCTAGCAATGGAACTAGCTAGAAGCAACTACACCAGATGTCTACTAGGTTTTCTGAAGCAACAATGTTGCTAAAAATTCCGAGTTCAGTCTGCAAAATCTTATGACTTCTGAGCTTTTGCCTTGGGTCTCTTTCTTATAGCAGCTTAACCTGACCCTTAACCCAATGTGGGGCTTGAATCCTGATCTCTCTGGTTTCCAGAGTACTTCCTTTTTTTTTTTTTTTGCGGTACACGGGCCTCTCACTGCTGTGGTCTCTCCCGTTGCGGAGCACAGGCTCCGGACGCGCAGGCTCAGCGGCCATGGCTCATGGGCCCAGCCGCTCCGCGGCATGTGGGATCTTCCCGGACCGGGGCACGAACCCGTGTCCCCTGCATCGGCAGGTGGGCTCTCAACCACTGCGCCACCAGGGGGAGCCCCAGAGTACTTCCTTTTAACCATTATGTGTGCTTTAGGCTGCAGTTTAAGTGCCACAAGATCAGGGATTTTGTTTGTTCTCTGCCAGGCTCTTGAAAGACTGTAAATACTAAACAGTAAATAGTAAAATGTGACAGATGTTCAATAAATATCTGTTGGAAGGATGAGGTAATAAACAAATGAACCAAGAGTGATATGAAGGAACTATCTAAGACTGGGACTGTGCCCGGAAGTTCAGAACAGATGGGAGCTGTATTGGGACAGGCATTCCAATGCTGTGGTCACCAAATAAAAACTGGTCTCCTGCTGATGAGGGCCCCCAAGGCGCCCTTCATGTCATTGTTGCGTAGACTGTAGATGAAGGGGTTCAGCATGGGAGTGACCACGGTGTGCATCACTGCAGCGGTTGTGTCCTTCTGGGCCATGCGGGAGGACATGGGGCTGAAATAAACCCTGATGAGTGTGCCATAGAACAGGGACACCACAGAGAGGTGAGAGCCACAGGTGGAGAAGGCCTTCCGCTTGCCTCTGGTGGACGGGATCCTCAACGCAGCAGCAAAGGTGTGCGTGTAGGATACCAAGATGCCCATAAAGGGGGTGATGATGGGCAGGGCGCCCACGGTGTACACCATTGCATTGTTGAGAAAGGTGTCAGAGCATGCGAGCTTCAGCAGACGGCTGAGGTCACAGAAGAAATGGGGGACCTGGTTGTGGATGCAGAATGAGAGGCGGGTCAGTAATATCGTGTAGGTCAAGGCATTCCCAAAGGTTGCAGTCCAGGATGCTGCCACCAGGAGGCTACAGAGCTGTGGTATCACAGACGTGGCATAGTGCAGAGGGTGACAGATGGCCACATGGCGGTCGTAGGCCATGGCGGTCAGCAGGAAGCTGCCGATGCCGGCGAACAACGTGAAGCAGAACGTCTGGGTCAGGCAGCCAGCATAAGGAATCCCTTTGTGTCCTGGCATGTGATTGGCCAGCATCTTGCAGATGGTGGTGGAGGTGTAGCAAATGTCCACAAAGTCCAGGTTGGCCAGGAAGAGGTACATGGAAGCTGGACGTCCATGGCGATGGCCAGGATAATGAGCAGGTTCCCCAGTTCTGTGACCAGGTACATGCTCGGGAAGAGTAGGAACACCAGCTGCTGTTGCTTGGGGTCCTCCGAGAAGCCCAGGAACAGGAACTCAGAGACCAGGGTGAGATTTGCCCCTTCAACGGCCATCCTGAATCAATCAGAAATGACACAGCGGAGCTGTCCGGGGTCCTGGCCAAGGCCAGCCTCTCCTTTGCACCCTGGATCTCATCCCCTCTTGTTAGTTCAGCCATTCATCAGCTCTTCCCACTCCCTCCTGCAACAGGACCCTCCCCTACCATTTGCTGCGTCATTTCCATCAGTGAACACACCATTCATTCCCCACAGCCCACCTGCAAGATGTCACCTGGAGTTTGGTGGACAGCTCCCAAGCACACTGACCATTTCTCACTTCCATCACGTGTATCTCTATGCCCCAAGGTTTCATCTGGTCACCAGAGCAGGCTCAGCCTGCACACAGGGTAACATGGAAGTGTTGGGGGTTGGCACTCCAAGAGTGACTTTTGGCCAGTGAGGGACAGGCCTTGTTGGGTGAACGCCCCGGCTTCATCACTTCTGAGTGAAGCAGTTCTGGGGTGTGTTCGCTCAAGGATCCCTAGAAAGATGACCCCTCGGTTGCCAAGAGTGGGAACCTACTTATCCACACCTCCTTTCTCCAAACACTCATTGGGTCTCCTGGGATTATTTCCCAAATAAACTATTTGCACTCAAGTTCTTGACTCAGAACATGCTTTGGGGAGATTTCAAACTAAAATGCAAGGATTCCAAAAAATCTTCTATTTTTGAAAGAATCCCTTCTTTGTCCCAAATAGCCCTCCTGCTACAACTCCCCTTTCTCTGCTCCATTCGATCTCATACTCCTCAAAAACATTGCCTGTCCTTGCATGTCAAGAGCAACCACGACCTCCTATTGCTAATACAAGGCTAGTATACAGTCAGTATGCACCA
Organism: Grampus griseus; assembly: GCF_964374135.1. Taxonomy (NCBI): domain Eukaryota; kingdom Metazoa; phylum Chordata; class Mammalia; order Artiodactyla; family Delphinidae; genus Grampus; species Grampus griseus. Next base: position 159,340,074 of record NC_139019.1, on the reverse strand, counting down.
GCACACTAGTCCCATTGCTAAAATCTAGAAAGATTTGGCAGAGGCTGGAATATACTCTTAAAGAACATCCAAAGAATAGTAAAATTAATTAACAATACAAATTACAATATAAACACACTTTCAAGTTTACTGTTGTTGAATGTCGTAATGAGCTTTGAAACATGGGCAACATCTGAGAAACATTTGCAAAACTCTTTGCCAGTTTGGCTACTGTCACTGTGAGCAGTGTGGCTGTGTGCTTATAAAATTATCTGTGCTATAGGAGAAGTATCAGTTTATCATTACCCTCAAATTTTGAGGTTGGTCCTGGTTTTAAATAGTTAAGATTTACTTTGGTTTTTATTGTTTGTGCATTGTAGTTTTTGTCTAAATTGTCAGTGTGCAATGTTCTCATAATTATAAAATCAAAAGTTTACAATAAACATGAAAAGAATGAAAAGGCAAAAAAGGGCGGAAGAGTAAGACGCGGAGATCACCTTCCTCCCCACAGATACACCAGAAATACATCTACGCGTGGAACAACTCCTACGGAGCACCTACTGAATGCTGGCAGAAGACCTCAGACCTCCCAAAAGTCAAGGAACCCCCCATGTACCTGGTTAGGGCAAAAGAAAAAACTAAACAGAGACAAAAGGATAGGGACGGGTCCTGCACCAGCGGGAGAGAGCTGTGAAGGAGGAAAAGTGTCCACACACTAGGAAGCCCCTTCGCGGGTGGAGACTTCGGGAGGCGGAGTGGGGGAGCTTGGGAGCCGCGGAGGAGAGCACAGCAGCAGGGGTGCGGAGGACAAAGCGGACAGATTCCAGCGCAGAGGATCGGGCCGACCGGAACTCGCCAGCCGAGAGGCTTGTCTGCTCGCCCGCTGGGGCGGGCGGGACTGGGAGCTGAGGCTCCGGCTTTTGTCGGAGCGCCGGGAGAGGACTGAGGTTGGCGGCGTGAACACAGCCTGCGGGGCGTTGGTGCGCCGCGGCTGGCCGGGAGAGAGTCCGGGGGCGGGTCTGGACCTGCCGAAGAGGCAAGAGACTTTTACGTCCCTCTTTGTTTCCTGGTGCACGAGGAGAGGGGATTAGGAACGCTGCTTGGAAGAGCTCCAGGGACGGGCGCGAGCCGCGGCTAGAAGTGCGGAGCCCAGAGACGGACGTGGGACGCTAGGGCCGCTGCTGCCGCCGCCGGGGGGCCTGTGTGCGAACGCAGGTCACTGGCCACGCGCCCTTCCGGGGAGCCTGTGCGGCCCGCCACTGCCGGGGTCCCGGGATCCAGGGACGACTCCCCCGGGAGAGCGCGCGGCGCGCCTCAGGCTGCAGCGTCACGCCGGCCTCTGCCGCCGCAGGCCCGCCCCACACTCCGTGACCCTCCCTACACCCCGGCCTGAGTGAGCCAGAGCCTCCGAATCAGCGGCTCCTTTAACCCCGTCCTGTCTGAGCAAAGAACAGAAGCCCTCCGGCGACCTACACGCACAGGCGGGGCCAAATCCAAAGCTGAGCCCCTGGGAACTGTGAGAACAAAGAAGAGAAAGGGAAATCTCTCCCAGCAGCATCAGAAGCAGCGGATTAAAGCTCCACAATCAACTTGATATACCCTGCATCTGTGGAATACCTGAATAGACAAGGAATCATCCCAAATTAAGAAGCCCTGTGGATGAAAGGCTCTTGGGGCTGCAGCCAGGAGTCAGTGCTGTGCCTCTGAGGTGGGAGAACCAACTTCAGGACACTGGTCCACAAGAGGCCTCCCAGCTGCACATAATATCAAACAGCAAAAATCTCCGAGAGATCTCCATCTCAACGCCAGCACCCAGCTTCACTCAACGACCAGCAAGCTACAGGGCTGGGCATCCTATGCCAAACAACTAGCAAGACAGGAACACAACCCCACCCATTAGCAGAGAGGCTGCCCAAAATCATAATAAGTCTACAGACACCCCAAAACACATCACCAGACGTGGACCTGCCCACCAGAAAGACAAGATCCAGCCTCATCCACCAGAACACAGGCCCTAGTCCCCTCCACCAGGAAGCCTACACAACCCACTGAACCAACCTTAGCCACTGGGGACAGACACAAAAAACAACAGGAACTACGAACCTTCAGCCTGCAAAAAAGGAGACCCCAAACACAGTAAGATAAGCAAAATGAAAAGACAGAAAAACACACCGCAGATGAAGGAGCAAGATAAAAACCCACCAGACCTAACAAATGAAGAGGAAATAGGCAGTCTACCTGAAAAAGAATTCAGAATAATGATAGTAAGGTTGATCCGAAATCTTGGAGATAGAATGGACAATAGAATGGACAAAATGCAAGAATCAGTTAACAAGGACCTAGAAGAACTAAAGATGAAACAAGCAATGATGAACAACACAATAAATGAAATTAAAAGTACTCTAGATGGGATCAATAGCAGAATAACTGAGGCAGAAGAACGGATAAGTGACCTGGAAGATAAAATAGTGGAAATAACTAATGCAGAGCAGAATAAAGAAAAAAGAATGAAAAGAACTGAGGACAGTCTCAGAGACCTCTGGGACAACATTAAACGCACCAACATTCGAATTATAGGGGTTCCAGAAGAAGAAGAGAAAAAGAAAGGGACTGAGAAAATATTTGAAGAGATTATAGTTGAAAACTTCCCTAATATGGGAAAGGAAATAGTTAATCAAGTCCAGGAAGCACAGAGAGTCCCATACAGGATAAATCCAAGGAGAAATACGCCAAGACACATATTAATCAAACTGTCAAAAATTAAATACAAAGAAAACATATTAAAAGCAGCAAGGGAAAAACAACAAATAACACATAAGGGAATCCCCATAAGGTTAACAGCTGATCTCTCAGCAGAAACCCTACAAGCCAGAAGGGAGTGGCAGGACATACTGAAAGTGATGAAGGAGAAAAACCTGCAGCCAAGACTACTCTACCCAGCAAGGATCTCATTCAGATTTGATGGAGAAATTAAAACCTTTACAGACAAGCAAAAGCTGAGAGAGTTCAGCACCACCAAACCAGCTTTACAACAAATGCTAAAGGATCTTCTCTAGGCAAGAAACACAAGAGAAGGAAAAGACCTATAATAACGAACCCAAAACAATTTAGAAAATGGGAATAGGAACATACATATCGATAATTACCTTAAATGTAAATGGACTAAATGCTCCCACCAAAAGACACAGATTAGCTGAATGGATACAAAAACAAGACCCTTATATATGCTGTCTACAAGAGACCCACTTCAGACCTAGAGACACATACAGACTGAAAGTAAGGGGATGGAAAAAGATATTCCATGCAAATGGAAACCAAAAGAAAGCTGGAGTAGCAATTCTCATATCAGACAAAATAGACTTTAAAATAAGGACTATTAAAAGAGACAAAGAAGGACACTACATAATGATCAAGGGATCGATCCAAGAAGAAGATATAACAATTGTAAATATTTATGCACCCAACATAGGAGCACCTCAATACATAAGGCAAATACTAACAGCCATAAAAGGGGAAATCGACAGTAACACATTCATAGTAGGGGACTTAAACACCCCACTTTCACCCATGGACAGATCATCCAAAATGAAAATAAATAAGGAAACACAAGCTTTAAATGATACATTAAACAAGATTGACTTAATTGATATTTATAGGACACTCCATCCAAAAACAACAGAATACACATTTTTCTCAAGTGCCCATGGAACATTCTCCAGGATAGATCATATCTTAGGTCACAAATCAAGCCTTGGTAAATTTAAGAAAATTGAAATTGTATCAAGTATCTTTTCTGACCACAACGCCATGAGACTAGATATCAATTACAGGAAAAGATCTGTAAAAAATACAAACACATGGAGGCTAAACAATACACTACTTAATAATGAAGTGATCACTGAAGAAATCAAAGAGGAAATCAAAAAATACCTAGAAACAAATGACAATGGAGACACAACGACCCAAAACCTGTGGGATGCAGCAAAAGCAGTTCTAAGGGGGAAGTTTATAGCAATACAAGCCCACCTTAAGAAGCAGGAAACATCTCGAATAAACAACCTAACCTTGCACCTCAAGCAATTAGAGAAAGAAGAACAAAAAAACCCCAAAGTTAGCAGGAGGAAAGAAATCATAAAAATCAGATCAGAAATAAATGAAAAAGAAATGAAGGAAACGATAGCAAAGATCAATAAAACTAAAAGCTGGTTCTTTGAAAGGATAAACAAAATTGATAAACCATTAGCTAGACTCATCAAGAAAAAAAGGGAGAAGACTCAAATCAATAGAATCAGAAATGAAAAAGGAGAAGTAACAACTGACACTGCAGAAATACAAAAGATCATGAGAGATTACTACAAGCAACTCTATGCCAATAAAATGGACAACCTGGAAGAAATGGACAAATTCTTAGAAAGGCACAACCTGCCAAGACTGAATCAGGAAGAAATAGAAAATATGAACAGACCAATCACAAGCACTGAAATTGAAACTGTGATTTAAAATCTTCCAACAAGCAAAAGCCCAGGACCAGATGGCTTCACAGGCGAATTCTATCAAACATTTAGAGAAGAGCTATCACCTATCCTTCTCAGACTCTTCCAAAATATAGCAGAGGGAGGAACACTCCCCAACTCATTCTACGAGACCACCATCACCCTGATACCAAAACCAGACAAGGATGTCACAAAGAAAGAAAACTACAGGCCAATATCACTGATGAACATAGATGCAAAGATCCTCAACAAAATACTAGCAAACAGAATCCAACAGCACATTAAACGGATCATACACCATGATCAAGTGGGGTTTATTCCAGGAATGCAAGGATTCTTCAATATACGCAAATCAATCAACGTGATACACCATATTAACAAATTGAAGGAGAAAAACCATATGATCATCTCAATAGATGCAGAGAAAGCTTTTGACAAAATTCAACACCCATTTATGATAAAAACCCTGCAGAAAGTAGGCATAGAGGGAACTTTCCTCAACATAATAAAGGCCATATATGACAAACCCACAGCCAACATCATCCTCAATGGTGAAAAACTGAAAGCATTTCCACTAAGATCAGGAACAAGACAAGGTTGCCCACTTTCACCACTCTTATTCAACATAGTTTTGGAAGTTTTAGCCACAGCAATCAGAGAAGAAAAGGAAATAAAAGGAATCCAAATTAGAAAAGAAGAAGTAAAGCTGTCACTGTTTGCAGATGACATGATCCTATACATAGAGAATCCTAAAGATGCTACCAGAAAACTACTAGAGCTAATCAATGAATTTGGTAAAGTAGCAGGATACAAAATTAATGCACAGAAATCTCTGGCATTCCTATACACTAAGGATGAAAAATCTGAAAGTGAAATCAAGAAAACACTCCCATTTACCATTGCAACAAAAAGAATAAAATATCTAGGAATAAACCTACCTAAGGAGACAAAAGACCTGTATGCAGAAAATTATAAGACACTGATGAAAGAAATTAAAAATGATACAAATAGATGGAGAGATATACCATGTTCTTGGATTGGAAGAATCAACATTGTGAAAATGACTCTACTACCCAAAGCAATCTACAGATTCAATGCAATCCCTATGAAACTACCACTGGCATTTTTCACAGAACTAGAACAAAAAATTTCACAATTTGTATGGAAACACAAAAGACCCCGAATAGCCAAAGCAATCTTGAGAACGAAAAATGGAGCTGGAGGAATCAGGCTTCCTGACTTCAGACTATACTACAAAGCTACAGTAATCAAGACAGTATGGTACTGGCACAAAAACAGAAATATAGATCAATGGAACAGGATAGAAAGCCCAGAGATAAACCCACGCACATATGGTCACCTTATCTTTGACAAAGGAGGCAGAAATGTACAGTGGAGAAAGGACAGCCTATTCAATAAGTGATGCTGGGAAAACTGGACAGCTACATGTAAAAGTATGAGATTAGATCACTCCCTAACACCATACACAAAAATAAGCTCAAAATGGATTAAAGACCTAAATGTAAGGCCAGAAACTATCAAACTCTTAGAGGAAAACATAGGCAGAACACTCTATGACATAAATCACAGCAAGGTCCTTTTTGACCCACCTCCTAGAGAAATGGAAATAAAAACAAAAGTAAACAAATGGGACCTAATGAAACTTAAAAGCTTTTGCACAGCAAAGGAAACCATAAAGAAGACAAAAAGACAACCCTCAGAATGGGAGAAAATATTTGCAAATGAAGCAACTGACAAAGGATTAATCTCCAAAATTTACAAGCAGCTCATGCAGCTTAATAACAAAAAAACAAACAACCCAATCCAAAAATGGGCAGAAGACCTAAATAGACATTTCTCCAAAGAAGATATACAGAGTGCCAACAAACACATGAAAGAATGCTCAACATCACTAATCATTAGAGAAATGCAAATCAAAACGACAATGAGATATCATCTCACACCAGTCAGAATGGCCATCATCAAAAAATCTAGAAACAATAAATGCTGGAGAGGGTGTGGAGAAAAGGGAACCCTCTTACACTGTTGGTGGGAATGTAAATTGATACAGCCACTGTGGAGAACAGTATGGAGGTTCCTTAAAAAGCTACAAATAGAACTACCATATGACCCAGCAATCCCACTACTGGGCATATACCCTGAGAAAACCATAATTCAAAAAGAGTCATGTACCAAAATGTTCATTGCAGCTCTATTTACAATAGACCAGAGATGGAAACAACCTAAGTGTCCATCATCGGATGAATGGATAAAGAAGATGTGGCACATATATACAATGGAATATTACTCAGCCATAAAAAGAGACGAAATTGAGCTATTTGTAATGAGGTGGATAGACCTAGAGTCTGTCATACAGAGTGAAGTAAGTCAGAAAGAGAGAGACAAATACCGTATGCTAACACATATATATGGAATTTAAGAAAAAAAAAAAAGTCATGAAAAACCTAGGGGTGAAACAGGAATAAAGACACAGACTTACTAGAGAATGGACGTGAGGCTATGGGGAGGGGGAAGGGTAAACGGTGACAAAGCGATAAAGAGGCATGGACATATATACACTACCAAACGTAAGGTAGATAGCTAGTGGGAAGCAGCCGCATAGCACAGGGAGATCAGCTCGGTGCTTTGTGACCGCCTGGAGGGGTGGGATAGGGAGGGTGGAAGGGAGGGAGACGCAAGCGGGAAGAGATATGGGAACATATGTGTATATATAACTGATTCATTTTGTTGTGAAGCTGAAACTAACATACCATTGTAAAGCAATTATACTCCAATAAAGATGTTTAAAAAAAAAAAAAGCTTGGAAAATGTTCCCTTTAAATATTGCTGTATTTGTGGAAGAATAAAAAAGAAATGATATTCACGGTGAACAGCAGTCCTGGAACATGTGATACTTGCAGAAGTTGAGCAACCTGGAACAGTTTTGCTACTGTGTAAGACTCACTGTAAAATGTAATACTTAATTTATAATTTTGGAATGAAAGACAATTTTTTAAAATAAAAATATGGGTAGTTTATGGTAACAGGTGATATAAACATTGGGTCCAAGTGCTATTCAAAACCGTTCATTAAAGTTGGAAGTGCACACACTTAAATATTTCATCTGAATAGCAATCATGTTTTGTTCATTTTGGGCTCAAATAAAGAAAATTTATAATGGTCAATAAGGAAAAATGAAAAGAACATCATTATTCAGTGAGACACTAAAAAGTGTTTGAATAACAGAAAGTTCTGGGAAAAATTTCTGTCAAAGTATTATATGTTGGTAAAGCAGACAGAAAGCATTTAGAAAGTAATACAGGACTTTTAAAACACTCTAGTGTATGGTTAAAAGTAATTGAGACTTTCCAGTTATGAAATAATTAACAGAATTTCAAAAAATGTAATTTTGATGTAGGCATGACATTGCCATTCTGACACATGCACCTGCTTGTGGTAAAACCCATTTACTGGAAAGAGAAAATACCTTTTTGGAAAACGACATCAGGTCAGTAAAATTTCAGCCATTACCAATGAAGTTTCATCAGTGTCACTAACTTTTTTTCCCCTGCAATTTATTTATAAAGTGAAATTCAAGACTTTGAAGGTAGTTTAAGTTTGTTGATCACATGAGCTTGTGATTTATTTCAGAACATTTGAAATAAAATTGGAAAAAAGTAAAAAACAGAATTACATTTACTGACTCTGAAACGTGGTCAAATGATGTCTGAGATGATCAGATGGTATTTTAGAAACGTCTTCTCAATGAAAGATAGTCACATGAATATCTTCTTGGCTTTTATACAGATATAATATAAATTTGGGGTTTCAGGCAAAAGTTACAAAACTTCCTGGATATTTTAATTTGGTTTCATTGAAGTCTCTTTGTTCAGTTATCCCTGGGTGATTCAAAAAAGATATAATTCAAATGCAACTCTTTAAACATTTTCTGTAAAATTTTCTGTATGCCACCATACATCCAATAAACACAGAGAGGATAAACCAACATATCTAAAAAGCTGGGGATTGAAATAGTGAAAGCAAGAAGAGTATTTGGATCCAGATGGACAACCTGAGGGGCTGGAGCTGTAAGAGCAGCCTGAAAATCATGTCAAGTCTTGTAAATTCTTCTCAATAAAAATTACGAGAAAGGAGTTAACATTAGAAAATAATTATGTGTGTGCTTTTTTTTTTTAAGGATTTGAATTTAATAAATGCAGTTCTAACAGGGATATCAACACTTCATTCAGTCTTACAAGAAAGGAATGTTTCAGTTGTTAAAGCTGACAATAATTTGATATATAAAAAGTATTGTTACCAAAGGGGAGGGGGAGGGATAAATTAGGAAATTGGGGTTAACATATACATGCCACTGTATATACAATAGATAATCGGGACTTCCCTGGTGGTCCAGTGATTAAGACTCCGAGCTCCCAATGCAGGGGCTCCGGGTTCGATCAGCGAACAAAGATCCCACATACCCAAATAAGTCCACACGATGCAGCTACTGAGCCTGTGCACTCTAGAGTCCACGCACTGCAATGAAGACCCAGCACAGCCAAAATAAATTAATTAAAAATATAGATAATCAACAAGGACCTACTGTATAGCACAGGGAACTCTACTCAATACTCTGTAATAACGTACATGGGAAAAGAATCTGGAAAAGAATGGATGTATGTATAACTGAATCACTTTGCTGTACACCTGAAATTAACACAACATTGTAAATCAACTATACTTTAATATAAAATAAAAAATTAAATTAAAAAAAGAAAACAAATTTATACTTTCCAGAAAAAAAATAAATAAAAAGTATTGAACACTTGCAAATAAAGAAAACGACCGAAGAGAAATGTAAGATAATTATAGAAATGATATGCCATTTGAAAACCAACAAAATAAATATCAATCCCAGGTGTGGGATGGAAACTCTTAGGGGGTCCTCTACTAACTCTTATGAAGATGAATTTGTTGTTTGAGGACAACATAAACTTATTGAATCCTAGAAGTTGATTGAAGTATATCCATGCAGCTCTGTGGAACAAATATTAATAAAATTAAGCTGATCAAATAAATAGGACAGGGGCTTCCCTGGTGGCACAGTGGTTGAGAATCCGCCTGCCGATGCAGTGGACACGGGTTCGTGCCCCGGTCTGGGAAGATCCCACGTGCTGCGGAGCGGCTAGGCCTGTGAGCCATGGCCGCTGAGCCTGCGCGTCCAGAGCCTGTACTCCCAACGGGAGAGGCCACAACAGTGAGAGGCCCGCGTACTGCAAAAAAATAAAAAAATTAAAAAAAAATAGGACAATTAAACCATTCCGAGGACTTAATCACACAGAGAGGTATTGAATATATAAAAATCTCAGACAGGGTTATGAGAGCTAGGACTTTGCTTTTAATTTTAATTCTTAGTAGAAACTAAGAGAGGACTCAGCACCTTGTACAATGCTATTGACATTAAAAGAAAAGCGTTATTTTTTTAAAGCTGCAAGAGACCTAGTGACAATCACCTTCAAATCTGTCCCTCCCTTCTCATTTCTGATCTCATCTCCTGTGCTCATTCTGGTTTCTTTGATGGTCCTTGAATAATCCAGAGATGCTCCTGCCTCAGGGCCTTTGCACTTGCTGTTCCCTCTGCTTAGAATGCTCTTTTCCCCAGATATTCATATAGCTCTGATTTCTACTTCTGGCCCCTATGATAATATTTCCATTAATCAGGTAGGAGGAGGTTTTACAAAAGTAAATTAGATCTTGTCCTTCACATAGTACTTTCCTCCCAGTAATATTTGGAGTAAAATTCCAAATCCTGGTGCAACTGCTATGGAAAACAAATGGAGTTTCCTCAAATATTAAAAATAGAACTACCATATGATCTGGCAATTCCACTTCTTTTATTTCCTTATATCCAAAGGAAATAAAAATGGGACATTGAAGAGATACCTGCATCCTCATGTTCATTGCAGCCTTGTTTACAATAGTTGAGATATGGAAACAATGGAAGAATGGATAAAGAAGATGTGGTTTTATATAATATTCATATAATACATATATGAATATTATTCAACCGTGAGAAAGAAGGAAATCCTGCCATTTGCGACAACATGGATATACCTTGAGGGCCTTATGCTAAGTGAAATAAGCCAAACAGGGAAAGACAAATACTGCATGGTATCAAATGTATATGAAATCTTAAAATAAGTGAAAAAAAATTCCGAATTCTGCAAAGTCTAGGTCCTGCTCACCTCCCCCATCTCCATTTATATCACTGTCTCCCAGCCATGCAGGTCTCTTTGTCCAAGATTTATTCTTCCCCAGGACTTTTGCACTTGCCGTTTCCTCTGCCTCAAATGTTCTTCCTTCAGGACTTTGCTCCAGCTTTCAAGACCCATCTCAAATCCTTCCCTCTCCTATAGCTCAGCACACAGTGGCTGCTCCATCCTCTGTCCTCTAATGACTTGTGTTCTCTGGACCTGGAGAGGAGCCTTCTCTCTGGGTCCCTCTGCCTGCTGCCCTGTTTCTCTCCTCCCCTGCCCAAGAAGTCTACACTCCCTGTCTCACTTCCTTGTTGATTCATTGACCCCTTCTTGGGCATCTTCACTGAGGCATTCCCCAAGCTGTGGACAGGAATTCTGAGATGATGACAGAGTCCCCCTCCCAACCCAGCAATTCCACCACAGAGGAATTCTCTTGAAGGGGCACCGTGAGGCATGTTCAAGGAGGTCTGGAAAGAGGAGCATCTGCCCACGATAGGGGCGCCTCCATCAAATACGATGCTCCCATTTCGTGGATGCTTCTAGTCACAGAAATGGAACAAATGTGGAATGGCGTGCACCAACCTGGACGAATCTCAAAAGCTTGAGAAAATAATCATAGAAGTACGTGTACAGAATCTTGCCCTTTATGTAAAGTTTAAAAACATGCAGCACAATTCTATACAGTATATTGTTGGTGGACACATCCTGTGTAGTAAAGATGAAAAATGTACATGGGCGTGATAAACACTTGATGTAGGATGTTGGTTATCTGGGGCGGGGGAGGGGGGAGAGACGGAGGAAAATGTGGGAGTGGAGAGTTGTACTTGACATTTTACTTCTTAAGTTGAATGATGAATATAGCTGTGTTCCAAATTGAATTATGATCTCTGCTTTTTTGCGTGCCTGAAATATTGCGTGCACGCACACACACACACATATCACGGTCCCCACCTACCCTCAAGGAGCTCACTAGGAGAGAGAGGGCCAGATGGGTGCGCAAGTAAATGATGGATACCACCGCATTCTCTGGTCAAGATCACTGTGTCCCTCGAGCTTCCATCCTGAGGGTACAGATACACCTCTTGGGTGTTCATCTTTGCCGAGCCCCCCCAGATTGGTTCTACCCTTTATCAAACCTAGCTCGGTGTCTACCCTCAATCCTGTTCCTCTGCTGTACCTGAGCTTAGCAGTGACCCTGCTGACTGCCTGGTCACCTGAGCCAGAGATTTTGTGGCAGCCAGTCTCCTTCAGCCCCATTCGCTGCATCCTGACAGTTTTACCTTGCCCCCTCTCTTCTTCCTTACCCTTCCTCTCCTTCCCAGCACCCTACCAGATTCTCATCTTGTCACTCTGAGACTTCAAACGCATTCCTTCTCTGGTCTCTCTGGCTCCAGGCTTACTCTTCTGGTTCAACCTCTGCGATGGCCACCACCAGGGTGAAATGACCAAACTTTTCTTTGCTTTAAATCGTGCATTGGCTCCCTATCGCCCTGCTACTAACACCTAACATTTCTTACATGCTTCCTGTGCACCTGACACGATGACAAGGTGTTCTACGTGCTTCCTCTTACTTAATCTTCTAAGATAGGCACTGTTACCTCCATTTATAGGATGAGGAGTCTTGGAGAGAATAATCCACTACCCAGTATCTCACAGTCTTTTTTGTTCCAAAGCTCCTAAAATTCTGCCATGCAGGACCCAGAAGCTGGAACCTCTTAGCAGGGCTTGCACACACAGGGTGCTTCCCATTTTATTTGTACTCGTTATACAGACAATGAACTGAGGTTCAGAGAGGCAAAGTCACTTCCCCAAGGTCACACAGCAGGCCTGGCTGGCGGTGTGCAGCCCCCAGCTTGCTATTTTCTTTTCCTGTCTGCTTCCTTCTCTCCCCACTGACCTATGGAAGGTGTCCCCTCTGGCTTTGGAGATATTTGGCAGGAGGTGACACAGTTTTTGCTGGGAGAGTTTCCTGGGCTGCGTGCAATGTGGAGGGAGGTCTTTGTTCCCACACAAGGGATCACGAGAACCTGGAAGAGCCCAATTTACCCCTCCATCCTTGCACCTCAGGCTCAGTCCCTCATGTCTTGTTAGGTTACCAGCTAATTGTCCGCTCCACACTCTGTCCCTGCTGGCTTGTCTCTTTGGGGAGAAGGGCGACCACGTCTTGTTCCGGGCTTTTCCCTTTACTCCTGAGCTCAGGGTCATGGGGACTCTGGGCCTCTTTGGGGGACCTCTCTGCAGGGCCTGGCCCAGAGGGATTCCCGCAGCTCTGAGGGACCTGCCTAACCACTAGATTGTGTCTCTGGCTCCCCACTGCTGGGATCAATGTTTTGCAAACATTACTTCTTAATTGAGGTGAGATTCACATGATATACAATTAACCATTTAAAAGAGAACAATTCAGTGGCATTTAGAACATTCACAATGTTAGGCAGCCACCACCTCTGTTTGTTCCAAAGCATTTTCACCCTCCTACAAGGAAACGTCATGCCCATTAGCAGTCACTCCCCGTTTCCCGTCCCCCAGCCTCGAATCCGTCTCTATGAATTTATCTATTCTGGACATTTCATAGAAAAGGAGTCATACAATGTGTGACCGTCTGTGACTGGCTTCCTTCACTCAGCGTAATGTTCATCTACATTGTAGCATGTGCCAATGCTTCATTCCTTTTTTTGTTTTTAACATCTTTATTGGAGTATAATTGCTTTACAATGGTGTGCTAGTTTCTGCTGTATAACAAAGTGAATCAGCTATATGTATACATATATCCCCATGTCCCCTCCCTCTTGCGTCTCCCTCCCACCCTCCCTATCCCACCCCTCTAGGTGGTCACAAAGCACCGAGCTGATCTCCCTGTGCTATGCGGCTGCTTCCCACTAGCTATCTGTTTTACCTTTGGTAGTGTATATATGTCCATGCCACTCTCTCACTTCGTCCCAGCTTCCCCTTCCCCTTCCCCATGTCGTCAAATCCATTCTCTACATCTGCATCTTTATTCCTGTCCTGCCCCTACATTCTTCAGAACTATTTTTTTTTTAGATTCCATATATATGTTAGCATATGGTATATGTTTTTCTCTTTCTGACTTACTTCACTCTGTATGACAGACTCTAGGTCCATCCACCTCACTACAAATAACTCAATTTCGTTTCTTTTTATGGCTGAGTAATATTCCATTGTATATATGTATCACATCTTCTTTATCCATTCATCTGTCGATGGACACTTCCATGTTCTGGCTATTGTAAATAGTGCTACAATGAACACTGTGGTACATGTCTTTTTTTTTTTTTTTTTTTTTGCGGTATGCGGGCCTCTCACCGTTGTGGTCTCTCCTGTTGCGGAGCACAGGCTCCGGACGCGCAGGCGTAGCGGCCGTGGCTCACGGGCCCAGCCGCTACACGGCATGTGGGATCTTCCCAGACCAGGGCATGAACCCATGTCCCCTGCATCGGCAGGCGGACTCTCAACCACTGCGCCACCAGGGAAGCCCTACATGTCTCTTTTTGAATTATGGTCTTCTCAGGGTATATGCCCAATAGTGGGATTGCCGGGTCATATGGTAGTTCTATTTTTAGTTTTTAAGGAACCTCCATACTGTTCTCCATAGTGGCTGTATCAACTTACATTCCTACCAACAGTGCAAGAGAGTTCCCTTTTCTCCACACCCTCTCCAGCATTTATTGTTTGTAGATTTTTTGATGATGGCCATTCTGACCGGTGTGAGGTGATACCTCATTGTAGTTTTGGTTTGCATTTCTCTAATGATTAGTGATGTTGAGCATCCTTTCATGTGTGTATTGGCAATCTGTATATCTTCTTTGGAGGAATGTCTGTTTAGGTCTTCTGCCCGTTGTTGGATTGGGTTGTTTGTTTTTTTGATATTGAGCTGCATGAGCTGCTTGTATATTTTGGAGATTAATCCTTTGCCAGTTGCTTCATTTGCAAATATTTTCTCCCATTCTGAGGGCTGTCTTTTCATCTTCTTTATGGTTTCCTTTGCTGTGCAAAACTTTTTAAGTTTCATTAGGTCCCATTTATTTATTTTTGTTTTTATTTCCATTTCCCTAGGAGGTGGGTCAAAAACAATCTTGCTGTGATTTATGTCATAGAGTGTTTTGCCTATGTTTTCCTCTGAGAGTTTTATAGTGTCTGGCCTTACAATTAGGTCTTTAATCTCTTTTGAGTTTACTTTTGTGTATGGTGTTAGGGAGTCTTCTAATTTCATTCTTTTACATGTAGCAGGGCTTGCACACACAGGGTGCTTTACGTTTTATTTGTACTCATTATACAGACAAATGAACTGAGGTTCAGAGAGGCAAAATCACTTCCCCAAATCTAGTTTTCCCAGCACCACTTATTGAAGAGGCTGCCTTTTCTCCATTGTATACGCTTGCCTCCGTTATCAAAGACAAGGTGACCATATGTGCATGGATTTATCTCTGGACTTTCTATCCTGTTCCACTGATCTATATTTCTGTTTTTGTGCCACTACCATACTGTCTTGATGACTGTAGTTTTGACATATAGTCTGAAGTCAGGGAGCCTGATTCTCCAGCTCCATCTTTCTTTCTCAAGATTGCTTTGGCTATCAGGGTCTTTTGTGTTTCCATACAAATTGTGAATTTTTTTGTTCTAGTTCTCTGAAAAATGGCGTTGGTAGTGTGTTAGGGATTGCATTGAATCTGTAGATTGCTTTGGGTAGTACAGTCATTTCCACACCGTTGATTCTTCCAATCCAAGAACATGGTATATCTCTCCATCTGTTTGTACCGTCTTTAATTTCTTTCATCAGTGTCTTATAGTTTTCAGCATACAGGTCTTTTGTCTCCTTAGGTAGGTTTATTCCCAGGTATTTTATTCTTTTTGTTGCAATGGTAAATGGAAGTGTTTCCTTAATTTCTCTTTCAGATTTTTCATTATTAGTGTATAGGAATGCAAGAGATTTCTGGACATTAATTTTGTATTCTGCTACTTGATTAGCTCTAGTAGTTTTCTGATAGCATCTTTAGGATTCTCTATGTGTAGTATATGTCATCTGCAAACAGTGACAGTTTTACTTCTTCTTTTCTAATTTGGATTCCTTTTATTTCTTTTTCTTCTCTGATTGCTGTGGCTAAAACTTGCAAAACTATGTTGAATAATAGTGGTGAGAGAGGGCAACCTTGTCTTTTTCCTAATCTTAGAGGAAATGGTTTCAGTTTTTCACCATAGAGAATGATGTTGGCTGTGGGTTTGTCATATATGGCCTTTACTATGTTGAGGTAGAGTCCCTCTATGCCTACTTTCTGGGGAGTTTTTATCATAAATGGGTGTTGAATTTTGTCAAAAGCTTCTTCTGCATCTACTGAGATGATCATATAGTTTTTCTCCTTTAATTTGTTAATATGGTTTATCACATTGATTGATTTGTGTATATTGAAGAATCCTTGCATTCCTGGGATAAACTCCACTTGATCATGGTGTATGATCTTTTTAATGTCCTGTTGGATTCTGTTTGCTAGTATTTTTTGGAGGATTTTTGCCTCTATGTTCATCAGTGATATTGGCTGTAGTTTTCTTTTTTTGTGACATCTTTGTCTGGTTTTGGTACCAGGGTGATGGTGGCCTCGTAGAATGAGTTTTGGAGTGTTCCTCCCTCTGTTATATTTTGGAAGAGTTTGAGAAGGATAGGTGTTAGCTCTTCTCTAAATGTTTGATAGAATTTGCCTGTGAAGCCATCTGACCCTGGACTTTTGTTTGTTGGAAGATTTTTAATCACAGTCTCAATTTCAGTGCTTGTGATTGGTCTGTTTATATTTTCTATTTCTTCCTGGTTCAGTCTCAGAAGTTTGTGCTTTTCTAAGAATTTGTCCATTTCTTCCATATTGTCCATTTTCTTGGCATATAGTTGCTTGTAGTAGTATCTTATGATCCTTTGTATTTCTGTGGTGTCAGCTATAACTTCTCCTTTTTCATTTCTAATATTGTTGATTTGAGTCTTCTCCCCCCCCCCTTTTTTTTCTGAGTCTGGCTAACGGTTTATCAATTTTGTTTATTTTCTCGAAGAAGCAGCTTTTAGTTTTATTGATCTTTGCTATTGTTTCCTTCATTTCTTTTTCATTTATTTCTGATCTGATCTTTATGATTTCTTTCCTTCTGCTAACTTTGGGTTTTTTTTGGTTCTTGTTTCTCTAATTGCTTTACGTGTAAGCTTAAGTTGTTTATTTGAGATTTTTCTTGTTTCTTGAGGTAGGATTGTATTGCTATAAATTTCCTTCTTAGAGCTGCTTTTGCTGCATCCCATAGGTTTTGGGTCGTCGTGTTTTATTGTCATTTGTTTGTAGGTATTTTTTGATTTCCTTGTTGATTTCTTCAGTGATCTCTTGGTTATTTAGTAGTATGTTGTTTAGCCTCCATGTGTTTGTATTTTTTACAGTTTTCTTCCTTGTATTGATATCTAGTCTCATAGTGTTGTGGACAGAAAAGATACTTATTACAATTTCAATTTTCTTAAATTTACCAAGGCTTGATATGTGACCCAAGATATGATCTATCCTGGAGAATATTCCATGAGCACTTGAGAAGACAGTGTATTCTGTTGTTTTTAGATGGAATGTCCTATAAATATCAATTAAGTCCATCTTGTCTAATGTGTCATTTAAAGCTTATGTTTCCTTATTTATTTTCATTTTGGATGATCTGTCCATGGGTGAAAGTGGGGTGTTAAAGTTCCCTACTATGATTGTGTTACTGTCAATTTCCTCTTTTATAGCTGTTAGCATTTGCCTTATGTATTGATGTGCTCCTTTGTTGGGTGCATAAATATTTACAATTGTTTTATCTTCTTCTTGGATTGATCCCTTGTCATTATGTAGTGTCCTTCTTTGTCTCTTGTAATAGTTTTTATTTGAAAGTCTATTTTGTCTGATATAAGAATTGCTACTCCAGCTTTCTTTTGATTTCCATTTGCATGGAATATCTTTTTCCATCCCCTCACTTTCATTCCGTATGTGTCCCCATGTCTGAAGTGGGTCTCTTGTAGGCAGCATATGTACAGGTCTTGTTTTTGTATCCATTCAGCCAGTCTATGTCTTTTGGTAGGAGCATTTAATCCATTTACATTTAAGGTAATTATTGATATGTATATTCCTATTACCATTTTCTTAATTGTTTTGGGTTTGTTACTGTAAGTCTTTTCATTCTCTTGTGTTTCCTGCTTTGAGAACGTCCATTAGCATTTGTTGTAGAGCTGCCTTGATGGTGCTGAATTCTCTTAGCTTTTGCTTATCTGTAAAGGTTTTAATTTCTCCATCGAATCTGAATGAGATCCTTGCTGGGTAGAGTAATCTTGCTTGTAGGTTTTTCCCTTTCATCACTTTAAATATGTCCTGCCACTCCCTTCTGGCTTGCAGAGTTTCTGCTGAAAGATCAGCTGTTAACCTTATGGGGATTCCCTTGTATGTTATTTGTTGTTTTTCCCTTGCTGCTTTTAATCTGTTTTCTTTGTATTTAATTTTTGATAGTTTAATTAATATGTGTCTTGGTGTGTTTCTCCTTGGATTTATCCTGTATGGGACTCTCTGCACTTCCTGGACTTGATTGACTACTTCCTCTCCCATGTGAGGGAAGTTTTCAACTATAATCTCTTCAAATACTTTCTCAGTCCCTTTCTTTTGCTCTTATTCTTCTGGGACCCCTATAATTCAAATGTTGGTGCACTTAATGTTATCCCAGAGGTCTCTGAGACTGTCCTCAATTCTTTTCATTCTTTTTTCTTTATTTTGCTCTGCAGTAGTTATTTTCACTATTTTATCTTCTAGGTCAGTTATCCGTTCTTCTGCCTCAGTTATTCTGCTATTGATTCCTTCTAGAGAATTTTTAATTTCATTTCTTGTGTTGTTCATCATTGTTTGTTTGCTCTTTAGTTCTTATAGGCCCTTGTTAAATGTTTCTTGTATTTTCTCTATTTTATATCCAAGATTTTGGATCATCTTTACTATCATTACTTTGAATTCTTTTTCAGGTAGACTGCCTATCTCCTCTTCATTTGTTTGGTCTGGTGGGTTTTTACCTTGCTCCTTCATCTGCTGCATGTTTCTCTGTCTTCTCATTTTGCTTATCTTACTGTGTTTGGGGTCTCCTTTTCACAGGCTGCACCTTCATAGTTCCCGTTGTTTTTGGTGTCTGCCCCCAGTGGGTGAGGTTGGTTCAGTGGCTTGTGTAGGCTTCCTGGTGGAGGCGACTGGTGCCTGTGTTCTGGTGGATGAAGCTGGATCTTGTCTTTCTGCTGGGCAAGGCCACGTCTGGTGGTGTGTTTTGGAATGTCTGTGAACTTAGTATGATTTTAGGCAGCCTCTCTGCTAATGTGTAGGGTTGTGTTCTGTCTTGCTAGCTGTTTGGCATGGGGTGTCCAGTGCTGGAACTTGCTGGCCATTGAGTGGAGCTGGGTCTTAGCGATGAGATGGAGATCTCTGGGAGAGCTCTCACCAATTGATATTACTTGGGGTCAGGAGGTCTCCGGTGGTGCAATGTCCTGAACTTGGCTCTCACACCTCAGAGGCTCAGGCCTGACACCAGGCCAGAGCACCAAGATGCTGTCGGCCACACAGCTCAGAAGAAAAGGGAGTAAAAAAGAGAGAAAAAAAATTAAAATATTAAAAAAAATTATTAAAAGAAAAAAAATAAAAAAAGAAGAGTGCAACCAAACCAATAAACAAATCCACCAATGATAACAAGCACTAAAAACTAAACAAAGATAAACATAAAGATCAGAAACAAGTCATTCGCAGACAGCAAACCCCAAGTCTGCATTTGCTCCCAAAGTCCACCGCCTCAATTTTGGGATGATTCGGTGTCTAGTCAGGTATTTCACAGATGCAGGGTACATCAAGTTTATTGTGGGGATTTAATCCGCTGCTCCTGAGGCTGCACAGAGAAATTTCCGTTTCTCTTCTTTGTTCGCACAACTCCTGGGGTTCAGCTTTGGATTTGACTTCACCTCTGCATGTAGGTTTCCCTCAGGCATCTTTCCCCACCTAGACAGGTGGGGGTTAAAGCAGCGGCCGATTAAGGTACTCTTGCCCACTCAGGCCAGGAGTTGGGAGGGGTACGGTAGTCATAACTGGAATGCGGTATGAGCCTGCAGCAGCAGAGGCTGGCATGACGTTGCCACAGCCTGAGGCGTGCCGTGTGTTCTCCTGGGGAAGCTGTCCTTGGATCACGGGACCCTGGCACTGGCAGGCTGCACAGGCTCCCGGGAGGGGAAGTGTGGACAGTGACCTGTGCTTGCACACAGGCTTCTTGGTAGAAGCAGCGGCAGCCTTAGCATCTCATGCCTGTCTCTGGGGTCCACGCTGATAGCCGCTGCTCGTGCCCGTCTCTGGAGCTCCTTTAGGCAGCGCTCTTCTTTTTTATTTTTTATTTTTAACATCTTTATTGGAGTATAATTGCTTTACAATGGTGTGATAGTTTCTGCTTTATAACAAAGTGAATCAGTTATATATATACATATGTTTCCATAGCTCTTCCCTCTTGCATCTCCCTCCCTCCCACCCTCCCTATCCCACCCCTCTAGGTGGTCACAAAACACCGAGCTGTTCTCCCTGTGCTATGTGGCTGCTTCCCACTAGCTATCTATTTGATGTTTGGTAGTGTATATATGTCCATGCCACTCTCTCACTTTGTCACAGCTTACCCTTCCCCCTCCCCATATCCTCAAGTCCATTCTCTAGTAGGTCTGTGTCTTTATTCCCGTCTTGCCCCTAGGTTCTTCATGACCTTTTTTTTTTTCCTTAGATTCCATATATATGTGTTAGCATATGGTATTTGTTTTTCTCTTTCTGACTTACTTCACTCTGTATGACAGACTCTAGGTCCATCCACCTCACTACCAATAACTCAATTTCATTTCTTTTTATGGCTGAGTAATATTCCATTGTATATATGTGCCACATCTTCTATATCCATTCATCTGTTGATGGACACTTAGGTTGCTTCCATGTCCGGGCTATTGTAAATAGAGCTGCAATGAACATTTTGGTACATGAATCTTTTTGAATTATGGTTTTCTCAAGGTGTATTCCCAGTAGTGGGATTGCTGGGTTGTATGGTAGTTCTATTTGTAGTTTTTAAGGAACCTCCATACTGTTCTCCATAGTGGCTGTATCAATTTACATTCCCACCAACAGTGCAAAAGTGTTCCCTTTTCTCCACACCCTCTCCAGCATTTATTGTTTGTAGATTTTTTGATGATGTCCATTCTGACGGGTGTGAGATGATACCTCATTGTAGTTTTGATTTGCATTTCTCTAATGATTAGTGATGTTGAGCATCCTTTCATGTGTTTGTTGGCAGTCTGTATATCTTCTTTGAAGAAATGTCTACTTAGGTGTTCTGCCCATTTTTGGATTGTGTTGTTTGTTTTTTTGTTATTGAGCTGCTTGTAAATTTTGGAGATTAATCCTTTGTCAGTTGCTTCATTTGCAAATATTTTCTCCCATTCTGAGGGTTGTCTTTTGGTCTTGTTTATGGTTTCCTTTGCTGGACGGGTACATGTAAAAGTATGAGATTAGAACACTCCCTAACACCACACACAAAAATAAACTAAAAATGGATTAAAGACCTAAATTTAAGGCCAGACACCATCAAACTCTTAGAGGAAAACATAGGCAGAACACTCCATGACATAAATCACAGCAAGATCCTTTTTGACCCACCTTCTAGAGAAATGGAAATAAAAGCAAAAATAAACAAACGGGACCTAATGAAACTTAAAAGCTTTTGCACAGCATAGGCGACGCTCTTAATCCCCTCTCCTCGAGTACCACGGAAACAAAGAGTCAAGAAAATGCCTCTTGCCTCTGACGGCTCCAGACCTTTTCCCAGACTCCCTCCTGGCTAGCTGTGGCGCACTAGCCCCTTCAGGCTGTGTTCACGCAGCCAACCCCAGCCCTCTCCCTGGGATCCAACCTCTGAAACCGAGCCTCAGCTCCCAGCCCCCGCCCGCCGCGGTGGCGTGAGCCGACAAGCCTTTTGGGCTGGTGAGTGCTGGTCGGCACCGATCCTCTGTGCGGGAATCTCTCCGCTTTGCCCTCCACAACCCTGTTGCTGCGCTCTCCTCCGTAGCTCCGCATGCAAAGGCGATCCTAGTGTGTGGAAATCTTTCCTCCTTGACTCCTCCCTCGCACTGGTGCAGGTTCCGTCCCTATTCTTTTGTCTCTGTTTATTCTTTTTTCTTTTGCCGTAGCCAGGTACGTGGGGAGTTTCTTGTCTTTTGGGAGGTCCGAGGTCTTCTGCCAGCGTTCAGTAGGTGTTCTGTAGGAGTTGTTCCACATGTAGATGTATTTTTGATGTATTTGTGGGGAGGAAGGTCATCTCCACGTCTTACTCCTCCACCATCTTGAAGGTTCCCTTCATTCCTTTTTATGGCTGAGTAGTATTCCATTGTATGAATGGACCGCACTTTGTTTATTCATGCACCCATTGATGGATGTTGGGTAGTTTTGTTACAGCAGAGGGTTAGCTAGTTATGAACAGAGAAATGGGGGCAGGGGCCAGGTGGTGGGAAATCACGTACGTTGTAAACATCAGGGATCCGTATCCAGACCAAGGAAAGCAGGAACCTCCAGACTGACAGGAAAGCACACATTTTGGGTGATAAGTGTCTGGGTAGCAGACAAAGAAAGGGGAAAAGAGGGAATCTCCTGCATCCGAATGTAACCTTTTGCTCATTATGCTCTCATTACAATAAAATTAGCCTTATGGATAAGAAGTACCCATCATGCACCAACACCACATTTCTGATCTAAGCTAAATAAGTGACAAAAATCCCTCCTCTCCTCGGGAAAATGGAGCTGGGATCAAAGTCAGGGAATATGACCCCCAAACTCCTCCTTCCCCAGTGAATATTCTGCCCCTTCATTTGTATGTCCCTCATAACTGGCTTGCCACCTGTCTGCCCGTTCTCCCTCTGAGACCATATCCTTGCTTAAATAAACTCTCACTTAACTTTCTTTACCTTTCTGCTTCGTCTCCGAATTCTTTTGCAATGAAGAAAGAACCTTAAATTCACCAGGAACGGTTTACACCTTTGGGCTACTGTGAATTGTGCTGCTATGAACATTGGCTTACAAGTATCTGTTGGAGCCCCTGTTTTCAGTTGTTTTGGGTACATTCCTAGGACGAGGATTGCCGGGTCATGCAGCTATTTCTTCCACATTTTAGCTATTGTAAATAATGCTGCTGTGAAATAGAGGCATACGTAGAGAACAAACGTATGGACACCAAGGGGGGAAAAGGGGGTGGGATGAATTGGGAGTTTGGGATTGACATATATACACTAACTAATATGTATAAAATGGATAACTAATGAGAACCTGCTCTATAGCACAGGAAACTCGACTTTGCTGTACAGTAGACACTAACACAATATTGTAAAACAACTATACCCCATTTAAAAAAAATAATGCTGCTATGAACGTGGGTGTACAAATATCTCTTCAAGACACTGCTTTCACTTTCTTTGGGTATATATACGCAGAAGTAGAATTGCTGGGTCATCTGATAATTCTATCTTTAATTCTGTTTGCCACAGTGGCTGTACCAATTTCCATTTCCACCGGCTGTGCACAAGGGTTCCAATTTCTCCATATACTCACTAACACTTGCCATCTGTCTTTTTTATTATGGCCATATTAATGGGGGTGAAGTGGTATCTCACTGTGGTTTTGACTTGCATTTCCATGATGAATAATCATTTTGAGCATCTTTTATGTTCCAAATATTTTAGAACTTGCATATCTATTGGTAAAATATATTTGAGCACATACCCCCACTATACATATATTTATTTAAAAGCTAAATATCGCACCATGGTAGTAGCATAATCAACATAAAACATGTCTCCCAAATGTAAGTTAAAAGGAGAAGCTATTAGGATGAAATAAACTTTTGGTTGTTTCCAAACCACCCTAACAGTAACATTAATAGTAGTTAATACTTCAAGCTACCCTGAGGCAGAGTTCATGATTAAGGGTCATGGATAGAAATCCTTAACACAAATATGCTTTTTGACAGTTGAAGAATGTTTGACTATTTCTAATCACAACTGATTTCTTTGTCTAACATAGAGGATAGACATTTTAGGGGTCAATGTGTCTCCACCAACATTTTTTGATTGGCATTAGGGTCAACTTGTGGTCTTTTATGTCACAGGAGTTATTTTTGATGACTGACTGAGAGAAACATAGATAATACAACCTGTAGGTCTACCAATCTTGGCACATGGAAACTGTGTTATTCATACCAAAATCAGCTGAAAGCTAGAGTCACTCTAGCAAAATAGAGAATGTTAGTAAAGTTCATATTATTTTTTTAAAAAATTTATTCATTTATTTTGGCTGCGTTGGGTCTTCGTTGCTGTGCGTGGGCTTTCTCTAGTTGGGGCGAGCGGGGGCTACTCTTCGTTACAGTGCACGGGCTTCTCATTGACGTGGCTTCTCTTGTTGAGGAGCACGGGCTCTAGGTGCACGGGCTTCAGAAGTTGTGGTGCGCAGGCTCAGTAGCTGCGGCTTGCGAGCTCTAGAGCGCAGGCTTAGTAGTTGTGGCACAAGGGCTTAATTGCTCCGTGGCATGTGGGATCTTCCCGGACCAGGGATCGAACCCGTGTCCCCTGCATTGGCAGGCACATTCTTAACTGCTGCATCACCAGGGAAGCCCTATTTTTATTTTTTAAAAGCTTTTTATTTTGAAATAATTTTAGACCCACATGAAGTGGAAAGCATAATACAGAGAGGTCCAGTGTATCCTTCACTCAGCTTCCCCCAATAAAAACTTCTTACAGGGTTTCCCTGGTGGCGCAGTGTTTGAGAGTCTGCCTGCTGATGCAGGGGACACGGGTTCGTGCCCCGGTCCAGGAAGATCCCACATGCCGCGGAACTACTGGGCCAGTGAGCCATGGCCGTTGAGCCTGCGCGTCCGGAGCCTGTGCTCCACAACCGGAGAGGCCACAACAGTGAGAGGCCTGCGTACCACAAAGAAAAATAAACAAACAAACAAAACAACAACAACAAAAAAACACCTTACAATTATATGATTATATATATTTATATATAATCAATTTAAATATAATTATGCATTATGTACTTACATATAAATATTATGTGTAGTTACATGATTATAGACAATTATAGAAACCGGGACATTAACATCGACACTATTAACTAAAAACCTTATTTGGAGTTCACCAATTATAATATTCACTCAATTGCTTTGAAACATTCTGTGAAATTTTGTCGCTTGTGTAGATTCACGTAACCACACCACAATCAGGATACAGAACAGTTCCATCACCCAGAGAAACTCCCTCATGCTGCCCCTTTGTAGTCAACACTCCCACCCTTTCCTAACTCTTGGCAACTATAATCTGGCAGTCATAACCCCCACAACTCTGTCATTCCGAGAATGTTATGTAAATAATATTATACGGCATGCGACCTTTTGAGATTGGTTTCTTTTACTCAGCAAATACCCTAGAGGACCATCCAGGCTGTCATATGTTATCAATAGTCCGTTCCTTTTTAGTGCTGAGTAGTATTCCATTGTATGGATGAACTGCTGTTTGTACAGACATTCACCAGTTTAAGGACATTTAAGTTGTTTCCAGCTTTTGGCTATTACAAATAAAGCCACTCTGAATATTCATGTACACAGGTATTCATTTCTCCAGGGTAAATACCTAGGAGTAAGATTGCTGGGTTATCTGGTAAGTGTAAGTTTATAAGAAGCTGTCAAACTCTTTTCCGTACCGTTTTGCATTCCCGCCAGTAATGTATGAGAGTTCTGGTTACTCTGCATCCTTGTTAACACTTGCTCTTGTCAGTGGTTTTTTTTAGCCATTCTGATATGTGTGCAGTGGCATCTTATTGTGGCCTTAATTTTTATTTCGCTAATGGCTAATGATGTTGAACATCTTTCAGGTCCTTCTTTGTATATCCTCTTTGGTGCGGTGTACAAGTGTTCATGTCTTTTGTCCATTCTCTAATTACTGTTAGTTAAAAAGTTTTTGGAAGATAAAAATGAATGTAAATGAAAGTTCTTCGGTTTTCCTACATTCAGGGCCAGTATACAACACAATTCCCCAGCATTATGGTACATCTGCAGGAATTCTTGCAAACGCAGCCCTCCAAACCCACAAATAACTTTCCAACTTAATGACATTTTGCAGGAATGTTAAAGACAAGAATGAATGAAGTTGACATCCTGTTAGTTTAAAAGACAGTTCAGTCAAATATTTATTGATTTTGATTTTTCAGCCTTGCTTTTATGTTTTCCATCATCAAACTGTGCCGTTTAAAATTTTTTCTCCCAGTTCTTGGAGCATTTTCCAAGACTTCTGGAAAACGTACATGCGCAGCGGTGTACTGGCGTCCCCCAGCGTCCGAACTGGGAAACACACCCTGTGAGGGTGCAGATCATCCCCTACGTGGCGCTGCAGAAAAGTGAACCTACAGCCATGATGGCTTCCCAGCTACCCTGACTCTTCTCCCATAGCTGTTCCGTCTCCATGAAACCCAAACTCTGACTAGAAGGAAGTGTCCTTCCCTCCCGACACTGCATTCCTTTCACACGCCTGTCTGCCTTTGCACCAAAAGTTCCCTCTCCATTCTTTTATTTATTCATTTAATTGTATTTCTAAACGGGTTTGATTGAGGTATCATCTACATACAATAAATGACACAAATTTAGAGTGTACAATTAGATAAGTTTTGACATACAAATACATCCACGAAATTATCACTTTTAAAATAATTTAAAATACGTAAAATATAAATAATATAAAATTAAAATAATTTCAACCTGCAGAACAGTTGTGAGAATATTACACAGAAACTGTTTGCATCCTTTTTTCCAGTTTCTCCAATTGTTAACCTTTTTTCTTTTCTTCACGTTTTAAAATTGCTCCATCTCTCTATATACACATACATTTTTTTTTCCTTGAACCACTTGAGGGTGTTTCAGACATAATGCCCCTTTACCCCTGAATACTTTTACTGCATATTTCCTAAGAACAAGGGTATTCTCTTGAAAACTACAGTAAATTTATCAAGTCCTAAAAATTAATCATTGACACAATTTTTTTGTCTAATAGATAATCTAGATTCCAATGTCTCCAACTGTCCCCAAAATGTCTATAATTTATAGCAATATTTTTTTCTCTGACCCAAGATCTGGTCCAGGATCAGGTGTATCTAGTTGTCATGTTTCTTTTGTCTCCTTTCATCCAAACCTTTTCTTGGTTCCTCAACTTTTCTTAGTCTTTCATGACATTGAACATTTAAAAATATATTTAATTTTTTATTACAAAACTTTCTAATGGATACAAACACTGAGAGAGTTTTACAATGAGCCTCGATATGCCTCACCCAAATTCAACAGTTCTCAAATTTTTAAGGACACTTTTGATTACATCTGGATCCATTTGGATAATCCAGGATAATCTCCTTATTTTAAGGTCAGCTGGTTCGCAAACAATTTCACCTTCAATCTTAATTCCTCTTTGTCACGTAACCTAGTCTATTCACAGGCTTTGGGGGTTACAGTGTGGGCATCTTTGGGGGAGGGCATTATTCCGCTTATCCAAGACTCAGAAACTCAACAGATTCTGATACCATGATGTTTTTTGATTTCCAAAGTCACACCAAAACTCTCTTTACTGAAACACAGAAACCAAATAGATATGGATAACAAGAGACATCTTACTGATGTCTCTGATCTGGGAGAATACGGTTTCACACCAAAATAGTCACAAACTTTTACGAATTTATATTACAGAAACCTGGGGAATATGTGTGGGGAGCAAGTCTAAATGTTCTGTATCAAGGAAGAGAGAAGACAGTGTCGGATGAGCCTGCATTTATTTATGTGAATGCAATTATCAGAAATTCTGAGTTCAAGTAGCTAGGAATCATTCTAATAGTTTGGCTAACAGAAACTTGGACACCACTGTGATGTACACTTAATAAGACTGAAATTCAGGAACTTGGTATGACATAAAGGTAAGAATCAAAGAACATATGGAAACAGAAAAGTTAAAGTATGTTTATTATGTGCAACCTTCCCACTCCGCATCATTGCTCTAAGCCCCCAGGAGGTTTCATAGAATACCCCCACCATTAGGAATTGAGAAATGCCTTGGTAATGATGGCTTGAGCATCTTTGAAAAGCTCTGTGGGCTGGGAGTATGCTTTCATTGCAAAGTGATTACTGATTTTAACGTATTAAATATTTCCTGTACATGTATTTAGAACCACATTAGACAGTGTCATGATTTTTGCATCGACCATCAAACAACTTAGATGACCCATGGGGAGAAGGAAAGTACATTATATTTCCTTATATTATTCTTACCAGGTTTTTTTATTTTTGGAATATTTATTTATTTGGCTGTGCCGGGTCTTAGTTGCAGCACACGGACGCTTCATTGCCCCGTTCAGGATCTTCGTTGCGGCATGCAAACTTAGTTGTGGCATGTGGGATCTAGTTCCCTGACCAGGGATCGAACCTGGGCCCCCTGCATTGGAAGTGTGGAGTCAGCCACTAGACCACCAGGGAGGTCCCTCTTACCAGGTTCTTTCTCTTTGATGTTCCAAGTTTCCTTTAACAAAATCATTTCCTTTGTTTTTTCATTTACACATTTTCTAATTTGCTATTTTCTTTTCTCTAGGCTGGGGAAGCAGGTAACAATAGCCATCATAATAATGCTATTATTTATTGTGTGTTTTATGTGTGCTGTACAGCGTTAGGGACTTTTATATCTGATCTCTAACTCTGGAGCTTTTATACAAACACACTCACTTTACAAACGAGGAGACTGAGGCTTCAGGAATATCAGTAATTTGTTTAAGAGAACTACAATTGTTAGAATCATAACTAAAATAAGAACTGATGACCTGAGTGAAAGTTGGGAATCCTACCCGTAAAAAGTTTGCATGATTTTCATTACAAAGACCTTGTAGCATCTATCTTTTTTTCTTGGCCGTGCCGCAAGTGGCTTGCGGGATCTTAGTTCCCCAACCAGGGATTGAACCTGGGCTCATGGCAGTGAAAGCACCGAGTCTTAGAGTCCCAACCACTGGACTTCCAGGGAAATCCCCTATCTTTTAAAATTTTTATTGAAGTATAGTTGATTTACAATGTTGTGTTCATTTCTCATGTACCACAAAGTGATTCAGTTATACATATATATACATTCTTTTTAATATTATTTTCCATTATGGTTTATCTCAGGATACTGAATATAGTTCTCTGTGCAGGACTTTGTTGTTTATCCATTTTATATGTAATAGTTTGCATCTGCTAATCCCAAAACTCCCAGTCCACCTACCCCCACACCCGCAACCACAAGTCTGTTCTCTATGTCTGTGAGTCTGTTTCTCTTTCATAGGTGTGTTCATTTGTGTCATATTTTAGATTCCACATATAAGTGATATCATATGGTATTTGTCTTTCTCTTTCTGACTTACTTCACTTCGTATGATAATCTAGTTCCATGCATGTTGCTGCAAATGGCATTATTTTGTTCTTTTTTATGGCTGAGTAGTATTCCATTGCATACATGTACAACGTCTTCTTTCTCCATTCATCTGCTGATGGACATTTAGGTTGTTTCCATGTCTTAGTTATTGTGAATAGTGCTGCTATGAACATAGGGGTGCATGTATCTTTTTGAACTATAGTTTTGTCTGGATATATGCCCAGGAGTGGGACTGCTGTGTCATCCGATAATTATATTTCTAGTTTTTTTTAGGAACCTCCATACTGTTTTCCATAGTGGTGCAGCATCTATCTTAACTACTTAGCAGCATTTTATTTTTTCATTCTTGCTGGTGCAAACAAATGGGGTTGGTACCCTTTGATGAGGGTACTCAGATGAAGTACCCTCATCTGAGGGTACATTTGTCTAAATGTATCTGTGAATGCACGTGTACAGCACGCACACATATACAGAATGCATTTTCCTTTGGGTTCAGAGAACTTCCTTTAGATATTCTTTTAGAGTAGGTCTACTAGAGATAAATTTTCTTAGTTTTCCTTCATCTGAGAATGACTTAATTTCCCCTTTATTCCTGAAGGATATTTTGCTGGATTGACAGTTCTTTTCTTTCAGCATCTGAACAAATATTGTGCCATTTCCTTGAGTGTTGCCTCATGGTTTCTGATGAGAAATCCACTCTCACTTTAATCGCTTTCCCCCTAT
Source organism: Grampus griseus (assembly GCF_964374135.1). NCBI lineage: Eukaryota > Metazoa > Chordata > Mammalia > Artiodactyla > Delphinidae > Grampus > Grampus griseus. Next base: position 159,310,108 of record NC_139019.1, on the reverse strand, counting down.
AGATAAGGCATAATTTTTTTGACTAGTCTCAAGATTTTTTCTTTATCTTTAGTTTCCAGAAGTTTAATTATGATGTATCTTGGCTTGGATTTCTTTAGGTTTATTCGTTTTGGGGTTCACTGAGCTTCAGTTTCTAGGCTTTGTCTCTTGCCATATTTGGGAAGATTTTAGCTGTTACTTCCTCAAGTGTTTCTTTTAAGTCCTGCTGGACTAAAACCTGGCAGACTCCAGAACTCCTGCTCTTTCTTTATGTTTCCTCCTGTTCTACCTCTCTCCCCACTTACCTGGCAGGTGAGCTGTGATATCAGGTACTAAGCTGAAGGTGGAACATATATCTCTGCCTTCTGGGTCTGGAGATATCCACTGAGTGGCAAGCTGGGTTGCATGGAGAATGGGGTCTTGGGCTTTGAGTGATGGGAAAGCAGGTCTGAGGTCTCTCAGGAAAGACCTTTAGCATTTATACCCCAGCCCCTGCATGCTGGGCTGAGCCCCCAAATGCTTTGTTATGGATACAGATGCCGAATAATGTTTGCTGCAAATGAAACCACTCCCGGATGTAACCTCTTGGGGAAAAAGAGCAACACTCATTCTTTCTGTCTTTTTTCTTTTCCTCCACTTCTGCTAAGCCTGCAGTAGTGAGAGACCCTTATCTCTGAGGCACTTATCTTGGGGACAAGCTGCCTCAAGGGCCCTAGAAATGGCAGAATTCCTTTGGCGCTTCTGGGTCATTGGTGACAAATCAATAGTGTCCTTCTCCTGGTCAAAATCTCACCATGGCTCCCATCCTTAGATAGGATCTCTACAATTTTTTGACACAGATTTTACAAGTAAAAGCATTTGAACCACATATTTATGCTTACTCATAAATTATGTACCTCTACTACAGAGATCATATTAAATATTTTATAAACCATATCCTGTAAATATTAATTTACAAAAGGAAGAATGAAATAAATCTTATTTAGATGGATTTATAATTATGGGGGCTTCATAGTATTCTTAGCTTATACCTCAAGGCATATATCATGGCTAATGTACTGCATAAAAACCTGCATATCTGATTGTCTTTTTGACGTTTTTGAAGTTTTTTTGGGGGTGGGGTGGGGGCTGACTTCTGTCCCAGCTGTTTCAGTTACCAATTGCTGTGTAACAAATAACCCCAAAAGTTAGTGGATTAAAACAACAACATTTAGTTTACTTATTTTTTAATTTTTATTTTATTTATTTATTTTTGGCATGTTGGGTCTTTGTTGCTGTGCGCAGGCTTTCTTTAGCTGCAGTAAGTGGGGGCTACTCTTTGCTGTGGTGCATGGGCTTCTCACTGCGGTGGCTTCTCTTGCTGCAGAGCACGGGCTCTAGGTGTATGGGCTTCAGTAATTGTGGCACAAGGGTTCAGTAGTTGTAGCGCACGGGCTTAGTTGCTCTGTGGCATGTGGGATCTCCTGGACCAGGGCTGGAAACCATGTCCCCTGTATTGGCACATGGATTCTTAACCACTGTGCCACCAGGGAAGTCCCCAACATTTATTTTACTTATGATTCTCTTTCTTATTTATATTTATTTATTTTTTTCTCTTTCTTATTTTTTTTTCTTGTTCAATAAGTTTATTACTATCTTTATCTGAAAAATCTTCATAAAAACTGTGTTTTGGTTTATTAACTCTCAGCAGTCCTTTCCTGAGCTCTAAGGAAGCTTGCCTTCTTCTGAGCTACTCGATCTTTCTCCTGTGCAAGTGACATTTTGGGACGGTTCCACCTCTTCTTTTTAACTTCTTTCTTAGGCTTCTTCTCATACACTGGATTCTCTTGTATTGCAGCGTGAGCTTTCGTATACATCTCCTCCATCATTTCTGGAGTTACTTTGTTCTTTATGTATTGAGAGAATTGTTTTTTGTAAGCATCTTCATCTTCTTCAATCAGGTAATGCATATAATCTGCAACATTCGGCCCCATGACGTGCTTTCAGTGTACGTCAGCATTGAAGTCTTTGCTTTCTTTTTTTTTTTTTTTAACATCTTTATTGGGGAATAATTGCTTTACAATGGTGTGTTAGTTTCTGCTTTATAACAAAGTGAATCAGTTATACATATACATATGTTCCCATATCTCTTCCCTCTTGCGTCTCCCTCCCTCCCTCCCACCCTCCCTATCCCACCCCTCCAGGCGGTCACAAAGCACCGAGCCGATATCCCTGTGCCATGCGGCTGCTTCCCACTAGCTATCTACCTTAGGTTTGTTAGTGTATATATGTCCATGCCTCTCTCTCGCCCTGTCACAGCTCATCCATCCCCCTCCCCATATCCTCAAGTCCGTTCTCCAGTAGGTCTGTGTCTTTATTCCTCTCTTACCCCTAGGTTCTTCATGACATTTTTTCCCTTAAATTCCATATATATGTATTAGCATACAGTATTTGTTTTTCTCTTTCTGACTTACTTCACTCTGTAGGACAGACTCTAGGTCTATCCACCTCATTACAAATAGCTCAATTTCGTTTCTTTTTATGGCTGAGCAATATTCCATTGTATATATGTGCCACATCTTCTTTATCCATTCATCCGATGATGGGCATTTAGGTTGCTTCCATATCCTGGCTATTATAAATAGAGCTGCAATGAACATTTTGGTACATGACTCTTTTTGAATTATGGTTTTCTCAGGGTATTTGTCCAGTAGTGGGATTGCTAGGTCGTATGGTAGTTCTATTTGCAGTTTTTTAAGGAACCTCCATACTGTTCTCCATAGTGGCTGTATCAATTTACATTCCCACCAGCAGTGCAAGAGTGCTCCCTTTTCTCCACACCCTCTCCAGCATTTTTTGTTTCTAGATTTTTTGATAATGGCCATTCTGACCCGTGTGAGATGATATCTCACTGTAGTTTTGATTTGCATTTCTCTAATGATTAATGATGTTGAGCATTCTTTCACAAAATTAATGCAAAGAAATCTCTGGCATTCCTATACACTAATGATGAAAAATCTGAAAGTGAAATTAAGAAAACATTCCCATTTACCATTGCAACAAAAAGAATAAAATATCTAGGAATAGGGCTTCCCTGGTGGCGCAGTGGTTGAGAGTCCGCCTGCCGATGCAGGGGATACGGGTTCATGCCCCGGTCCGGGAAGATCCCACATGCCGTGGAGCGGCTGGGTCCATGAGCCATGGCCGCTGAGCCTGCACGTCTGGAGCCTGTGCTCCGCAACGGGAGAGGCCACAACAGTGAGAGGCCTGCGTACCAAAAAAAAAAAAAAAAATCTAGGAATAAACCTACCTAAGAAGACAAAAGACCTGTATGCAAAAAACTATAAGACACTGATGAAAGAAATTAAAGATGATACAAATAGATGGAGAGATATACCATGTTCTTGGTTTGGAAGAATCAACATTGTGAAAATGACTCTACTACCCAAAGCAATCTACAGATTCAATGCAATCCATATCAAACTACCACTGGCATTTTTCACAGAACTAGAACAAAAAATCTCACAATTTGTATGGAAACACAAAAGACCCTGAATAGCCAAAGCAATCTTGAGAAAGAAAAACGGAGCTGGAGGAATCAGGCTCCCTGACTTCAGACTATACTACAAAGCTACAGTAATCAAGACAGTATGGTACTGGCACAAAAACAGAAATATAGATCAAAGGAACAGGATAGAAAGCCCAGAGAAAAACCCACACACATATGGTCACCTTATCTGTGATAAACGTGGCAAGAATATACAGTGGAGAAAAGACAGCCTCTTCAATAAGTGGTGCTGGGAAAACTGGACAGCTACATGTAAAAGAATGAAGTTAGAACATTCCCTAAGACCATACACAAAAATAAACTCAAAATGAATTAAAGACCTAAATGTACGGCCAGACACCATCAAATTCATAGAGGAAAACATAGGCAGAACATTCTATCACATAAATCACAGCAAGATCCTTTTTGACCCACCTCCTAGAGAAATGAAAATAAAAACAAAAATAAACAAATGGGACCTAATGAAACTTAAAAGCTTTTGTACAGTAAAGGAAACCATAAACAAGATGAAAAGACAACCCTCAGAATGGGAAAAAATATTTTCAAATGAAGCAACTGACAAAGGATTAATCTCCAAAACATACAAACAACTCTTGAAGCTCAATATCAAAAAAACAAACAACCCAATCCAAAAATGGGGAGAAGACCTAAATAGACATTTCTCCAAAGAAGATATACAGAATGGCAACAAGTACATGAAAGAGTGCTCAACATCATTAATCATTAGAGAAATGCAAATCAAAACTACAATGAGATAGCATCTCACACCAGTCAGAATGGCCATCATCAAAAAATCTACAAACAATAAATGCTAGAGAGGGTGTGGAGAAAAGGGAACCCTCTTGCACTGTTGGTGGGAATGTAAATTGATATAGCCGCTATGTAGAACGGTATGGAGGTTCCTTAAAACACTAAAAATAGAACTACCATATGACCCAGCAATCCCACTACTGGGCATATACCCTGAGAAAACCATAATTCAAAAAGAGTCATGTACCAAAATGTTCATTGCAGCTCTTTTTACAACAGCCAGGATATGGAAGCAACCTAAGTGTCCATCAACAGATGAATGGATAAAGAAGATGTGGCACATATATACAATGGAATATTACTCAGCCATAAAAAGGAACGAAACTGAGTTATTTGTAGTGAAGTGGATGGACCTAGAGATTGTCATACAGAGTGAAGTAAGTCAGAAATAGAAAAACAAATATCGTATGCTAACACATATATGGAATCTAAAAAAAGAAAAAAATCAGAAGAACCTAGGGTCAAGACGGGAATAAAGATGCGGACCTACTAGAGAATCGACTTGAGGGTACGGGGAAGGGGGAAGGTAAGCTGTGACAAAGTGAGAGAGTGGCATGGACATGTATACACTACCAAACGTAAAATAGATAGCTAGTGGGAAGCAGCCGTATAGAACAGGGAGATCAGCTCGGTGCTTTGTGACCACCTAGAGGGGTGGGATAGCGAGGGTGGGAGGGAGGAAGATGCAAGAGGGAAGAGATATGGGCCGTATGTATATGTATACCTGATTCACTTTGTTATAAAGCAGAAACTAACATACCATTGTAAAGCAATTATACTCCAATAAAGATGTTAAAAAGAAAAAAAAAAGAATGAATGGTGACCAGCTCTACATGTCAAGACAGTGAATGTATATTGTTATGGACAGAATAAATGCACTGGATTATGCAGCGGACAGGGACATGACATTGCCGTGATTTGGAAAGATTCCCAAATTCCTTCCCCACTTCCTACCTTCTCTGCTTGGTTGTTGATGATGACCAGATGAGCACACTCCTCAGCCCCGTGATTCTTGGCCTTGACCCAGAAGTCTTTGCTTGTAGAAAAGTTATATCAGGAGACACCAAATTCAAGAAAGTCCTTGGGGCAGACGTCTCAGGAGACTCCTTGGGGATGGGAAACAGGTCAGCTCTGCTGGGACTGGTAGCTGTGCTGGCCACTGAATCGAGCCTTCAGTCAGGCAAAATGGTTTGAATACAACCCACCTTCTGCATCCTTGACACTTTGCAACAGGGAGCACGCTAGCTTTCCATGTATCCATTCCAGAGATGGGCATTATCAGAAGGTAACATAATGCAATGTAGCATGCCTCAAACTTTGTGTTAACATCAACTATAACGGGGGCAGGGGGGAAGCATTGGTTAAAATGTCCATCACACACTGACATACTGCCAGGACTGGTACTGTTAACCGTGGTGAAGAAAACCCAATATCCGTCTCCCGAACCTTACTCCCCATCATCCAACTCTGTCCCCTGACTGCTTACCATTACCTGCCCACACATACTCCATCTGTTGGAACATTTCTCCCAAATGATGTCTCATTTACATCCAGCATCTGCCAGCTCTTGTAAGACTAACAGACTCATGAAGAAAAGCTGGTTAAGAACCAGGAAGGAGAAAAGGTTGATATGTGGGGGGGGGGGGGGGGAAGGGAGTAATCCCATCATTCCTATGAGCACTCACATTTGATGTCCAGTTGCTTCAGTTCATTCTGCATCTGACATATGGACAGCAAGAGTGGGGGGAGCAAAGTGATATGTTCTAGACCTTTGGACCACTTCTTGGTTCTTCCTCCCACCCTAAAAATCCTCCAGGCTGAGAGGGGGAAGATAGTTTACTTCTAAAATCCTGCTGACCAGGAATGCAACCCACCCACCCCTGCTACTCCTTCTCTACCCTAGCCCCGTAAGACCCATGTCTGTAGACTGAAGACTATGGGCCTGTTTCCTTCTGATCCCAATGGTCTGGTCACCTCACCCTTGGCAAGGACCAAACCAAGGATAATGAACCACAGAAGCAGCATCAAGGTCGTTGCCAGGCAACAAGACTTCCAGAGCTCATCCCGGGGCAGCTTTTCATTATGCTGAGCAGTGGGCGATGGGTCTAGGACCGATATACACAGACTCACAAGGGTGCTATGATAGTCAAAGCTTCTAGGACTGGGGAGTGAGGAGGTTGAATCACTCATCACTTTAGGGGTGAGATGACGAATGACCATGAGCGTCCAGGAGGGGTCCCAAGGGTTATGAGGACCCTAAGCTTCCTCTACGCACTATCGGTCAAACTACTCAAGTGTACCTAGTACCCAGCACATGAGAGTGGATAAAGATACTTTACCCTGAGATTCTTGACTCACCTGATTACCTGGGCATGGGCAGAGATTCTCCCCCACTGGTGTGAGGTCTTGTGAAGCCTGCCACCCACTGTGCCTGCTCCATCACCAACATGCCATTCACCTCAGAGAAAAGTTACTCAAACTTCTAAACTTCCATTTCTTCATCTACAAGCTGGGTGTAATAACAGACTTTAGCTGCCAGGGTGGTTCTGGTGATTAATTGTGTTCATATGAACACAATATATGCCACTTACTATGCCACCAGAAACTCTGTGTGTTATTATAGGACATTCAACCTCAGGCTTGAGAGTCTGGACTCTGGACAATAGGAGAATTCTTGCCATGGAACTCTTGTAAGACAAGAGACATATACTGAGTCACTACTGTGTGTCCAGCACTGTTATTAGGCCCTGGGGACACAGAGGTGAATCACGCCCAGTCCCACATGCATAGTCCAGCAGCCAAAGCACGATGTGAAAGGCTGTGATGGAGACATCTACTGGTCACTAAGGGAAAATGTGGAGGAAGAAATGTTCACCCAGGGAATGAAGTTTTTGTTTTTTTTTTTTAAAGCATGGATCATTCTTTTTTTAAAAAAAAAAAATTTTTTTTATTTATTTATTTATGGCTGTGTTGGGTCTTCGTTTCTGTGCGAGGGCTTTCTCTAGTTGCGGCAAGTGGGGGCCACTCTTCATCGCGGTGCGCTGGTCTCTGACTATCGCGGCCTCTCCTGTTGCAGAGCACAGGCTCCAGACGCGCAGGCTCAGTAATCGTGGCTCACGGACCTAGTTGCTCCGCGGCATGTGGGATCTTCCCAGAGCAGGGCTCGAACACGTGTCCCCTGTATTGGCAGGCAGATTCTCAACCACTGCGCCACCAGGGAAGCCCAGGAATGAAGATGTTTGAAAACATGTGATTTCAGAGAGAAAAGTCAGAGAGTGGAGGGGAAGTTCACTTACTGAATATGTGCTAACTGGCAATATCTGCGCTCACACATTGTTGCTAATTATCTCAGAAATCCAGGTTTCTGTCCCAAAAGCCTGCAACTGTGTCCTGCTACCCATGCTGAGTACTAGATCCTGCCTCAGAGCTCTGCTCCTATTCCCACTAAGCAGTAATGGCAGAATCCACAAAAATATTTTCTCTCTTCCCCAGCCAGGGAGCAAGGCCAATGAGAGGGGCTCATAAAAACACCAGGAGGACTTGCACTCACCATTCAATCTCCTTAGGCTCACGGTTCCTGAGGAGCTCTCCCACCTCCTGCTGGCAGCGCTCCTGGTATTCTTGGTGCTTTACAAGGTTGCACAGGATCCAGGAGAGGCCACTGGCTGTGGTGTCATGGCCTGAAGAGCATCCAGAAAGGCTTGGATATCTGGGCTACTTCAGCACCAGAGGGTGGACAGCACCTTCACAGTAAGGCCCATGGGGAGGATGGGGAGTGATGGCGTGGTCCAGGGTCCACACACCAAGTCCCTGGGATGGAGAGACACATGTCTCCTCTGTAGTCCCACACTGGGACCCTCACCCTCAAACAGGAAGGTGTCAGCTTCAGCTCGGATATCTTCGTCTGACAATCCCTTCCCATCGTCATCCTGGAGAGAAAGCAAGATCCCCAGAATCACACTAGCACTGAGGGCCCCTGAGCCTAAACTGAGAAAATCTCTGAACCTCCATCATCCACCCAGAACCCCAAGCTCACCCTGAAATCCTAGACTTCCCTCTGTCACCAGAGGCCCCACCCCGTAGGTCTCCTCCTTGATCTCCTCGTCTCCTGTGTTTTCCCTGGTGAAAGGAATCAATGATTCATAAATATTTTCATGTTTCTTCATGATGAGGAATTTCTGAGAAAAAAGTTGCTGGTAACCTGGGTTACGGGATGATTGAACGGCAACTTGCCTTGGAAGCTAGAGATTGAGCATTGCCCCAAAGCCATTTGCTCACATGCTAGGATAGTAAATACGGAGATTCTTTATGTCTCCTGGAGATAAGGAATGGGTTATAAACCTATAGAACCTATAGACTTTGCCTTCTCACCAAAGAGGATTTGTTTAAGCTCCAGAACAATCTCTCTCTCCTCTTCTCTTCTCTTCTCTTCTCTTTCTTTTCTCCTCTCCTCTCCTCTCCTCTCCTCCCTCCCCTCTACTCTCCTCTTCTCTTCTCTTCCCTTCTCTACTCTCTCCATATCTCTATCCCTATCCCTATCCCTATCCCTATTCTCCATACAGAAGAATGGGCAGATATATCAGCTGTCCTGTATAAGTTCCAAAGTTCAATATCTGGAGGTAATTCTCCTGTGATGCAACCATGGCTTCATGGACAGGTAGAAGCAGCATGGAGCCCTCAAGAGAATTTGGGGATGGGGAAAAAGAGCTAAATTCCACTCTGGCTACTGTTACTGCTGGGAGAAATAAATGTTCTGCTCTGATCCAGGGTTCTGTATGTATACTACAACAACAACACACACACACACACACACACACACACGTAGACTAACTTATTAACTTGGAAGTAGAGTAAAATCTCAGGCCTCCAAGTTTCAGACTCAGCCATCCCCTGCAGGGGAATTCCACACACTCACCTCTAAAACTTATCCCTGACCCATCCCTCCCTCAAGCACCTCACATGGCTCCCCAGTACCCTCTGCATCCCATCCAAGCTCTTTGATCAAATCGAGGTCCATTCTAATACTTCTACTCAGATACTAGAGGAGCCTACCTTGGTCAGCAGGAGCACGTCAATGAAGTCCAAGGTCTTGGCCTTAGCCTTGGCCTTGAGGAAGTCATCAATGCCTTGACTGGGGAGGGTAGGCTGCCACTCCCGGATAACAGCATCTGTGAAGTTGTGAACCAGGCGGCAGGCCCTGCGGAAGCACCGCCCGTCGGGGGTGAGGTAGTACAGGAGGTCTACATTCAGGAAGATCTGCTGGTGCCGCTTTGCCACTAGGGCACTGAGCTCCAAGATGGCAGCGATATATTCACTGGGCTTCCTGCAGGATGAGAGCATGAAGGAAGCCAACAACATAAAACACCTGAAACCCAGAAGCCGAGAGCTACCTCCCTTCAGGAAACTGAGTCTCCAAGAACAGATGGCCCACAGACACAGTGAGGGGAGGAACCAGGACATGAGACTCTCCAGACTCTTCTCTCCTACATCCCATCTCTGTGAGCTGCCTCCATGCCCCAGGCACCCAGGGCACAGCTTAGATATCATGCTCCTCCCCTCTGTCTCTCAGCCAGTACCTGCCCCTTCTCCTTCCCCAAACTGTCCACACGGCTCAGAACTTATCCTCTGCTAGCTGGTCAATGGCCCAGTCCCTTCTCTATTCTCCTTACATCCAATGTCAACACCGTCCACTGTCTACATTATGGTCATTTTTCTCTTGAGTCAGATGTCCAAGCTTAGCTTTGACCACGACCCTCATTTGATCAAACACCTTCCATGGCTCCCTGGAAACCTCGGAATAAAGTTCATATCTTCTTTGTCTGGCTTCAGAATGTCCTTAAGATATAACCCTGCCCACTCCTCCAAACTTATTTCCAAGGTGTCTCCTCACGGTTGCACATACTTTGATCGTTCTAGGCTCCTGGCCCTTATCAAACAGTTCTACCGACCTGAAATGATCACTCCTCTTTCCCTTTCCCTGTCCTTCAATATCGAGCTTTGACCCACCTCCTCCAGGAAGGCCCTCCTGATTTCCCTGGTCAGTCCTCCCTCCCCCATCTACTCCCTTGGGTCTATGGCTCATGTTCCCAGGCCCTGGGCTGAAACTTACTCCTGGCAATTGCTGTCGAAACTGAAGACGCATTTCTGCAGACTGTCCAGGGTCATGAGGCTGATGTGTTCAAACACATCCAGATGGGTGTGGCCCTCTGTGACTAAGCGCTGCCACTTGGCCTGGACAGAGAAGGGGACAGGGTTAGGACTGGGAATTGCCTCCTCTGAGCCCCTACCCAATCCCAACCACCTGATGGGCTCCCCCAGACCCTGCCTCTTGGCCCCAGGCAGCCATCCCCAGGGAAGACTAGGCTTGGGTAGGAGTAAAAGTTGTTACTGTTAGGACATGAAGTCCCCATGGCTCGGAGTTAGGAGATGTGGGTTTTTGATCTTGGCTCTTCCTTCTACACTCTGTGTATCCTTGGTAAAGTTAATGAATAAAGTAAGTGCACAACAAATGTTAGCTTTCATCATCATCATTTTTATAAATTAATTAGGAAAATATCCCCTATATTGAGAGAGGTTGTTTTCCATGCGCCCTGAGCACCCCTGCCCTTTAATGCTGGGTATGCCAAAAAAAATTGCAAGACTCCTATGTTCTTTACCTGGGCCATTTCTCAGAGTTGTATTTGTAGAAAACAACCTCGAGGAGTGAGGTTATGTCTCCCCTTGGACAAATATCAAGCTCGCTTCTAATAACTATAAAAGTCACAGAGTCCCTAAACCTATACTCCTCCCTGCTATAACACAACATGCTACATGACTGGCATCTATAGAAGCCCACCTGTGTCATCCGCATGGGATTTGGTGACTTGGAGGAAGAATGCAAACCAATGAGAAGCATGTGCTCTTTGTTGCACTGAGGGTAATAAACTGTCCTTGGTTTCTGACCCAGGAGTCTCATGTCTTCTGGCCAAATCGATGAAACAGTAACAAGCTCACTTGCAGTGTGTGTGTGTACTTACCACTGGTATCCATTCATTTCCCAGGCCAGTTCATTCCCTGGAACCACTGTCTTGGGCAGTGGCCTTCCCCACCCGAGGCTGTGACCCCCAGCCCCTTGACCCCCAGCTTGGCACCTTCTGTCAAGAGCCGCTTATCCCATACAACTTCCTCTGCCCTCCTCCTGGGAGGCCTTTTTCCCTGGCTCGACCTCTGAACGAGGGGAGGCTGGGCTTAGCTGAGTCAGCCAACTCCCACAGTCTCTTTACCTCCTCCCCACCTGGCAGCTGTCCAAATAGATGGTGAGAAGAAGGGAGCTAGACCGTTATTGAGAGAGGACTGTAAACCAGCTCAGGGTCACAGTGTGAAAATTAGATCCTCAGGGCTCGGCACCTCCCATGTTAACAAGTTAGGGGGTGGGCAAAGGTGACTCCAGATGCCAAGTTCACAGCCAGCCCTGCCTTTCCAAGGCCAGGGTACAGCAGGTAAAAGCATGAACATTCAGGTGCCAGGTGAGCAGGGCAAACATCTCCGGTGCTCATTTCCACATGTGGGCCAGGAGGACGTCATACACCATTTCTTGGCATAGAATCAAGAAAAGCTCAGAACCATGAAGCTTCTGGCCTCTGGGGCACACAGCCTGGCAGGAGTTCGAGCCCTGCCTCCAAGCAACCGAAAGCCTGGATTGAGACATGACTGCTGGGAGCAGAAACAGAGACTCCAGCCTGGCTGGGGGTTACCTGCATCAGCTTCAGGGGATAAAGGGCCCAATCGGAAGAGGGCACCTGGAGACAGGAGGGGTAAGGCTGTGAGGGGCTGAGAGAACAGGGTCCACACAGGGAAGAGCAGAGCTGGGAGACCCTGAGTGGGCAACCTCACTGTGACTGTGGGCTGTCCCGACCCTCTCTGGGCTCAGTCTTCCTATCTGGGAAATGGGACTTCAGATGAAATCCTGAGAGGTGGACAGCGGAGGATTGCATGGAAGGATGGGAAGAATCAGGAGCCCCAAAAAAGATGGAGTGAAGGAAAAGGGCTGGCAGTTAGTATTCTTGCTATTGTATGCCAGTACTCCACATAAAGTAAACCTAGTCTGTGCAGACAACTGTATGTAAAGAGGGCCTACTGTGTGCTGGGTACCTCAGAAAAACATGCCCCCAGTGTGTCAGAAACTCTACATAAATTGTGCCTACTATGTTCCAGGTATGCTACAGAAAGTGCATCTACTGTGTGCCAAGTACTCTGCATAAATCTTGTCTACTTTATGCCAGATGTTCTACATAAAGCACACCTACTATGTGCCAGGAACCCTATGTAAAGCATACCTACTATGTGCTGGGTACTCTATGTAAAATGCACCTACTGTGTGCTGGATTCTCTATGTAAAGTATGCCTACTCTGTGCCAGGTGCCCTACATAAAGCACACCTACTGTGTGTCAGGTACTCTACATAAAGTAATCCTACTCTGTGAGAAGTAACTTTACATAAAGCATGCCTACTATATGCCAGGTCCTCTACATAAAGTGTAACCACTCTACATTGGGTACTATACACAAATCCTGTCTCCTGTATCCCAGGTGTTCAACATAAAGCATGCCTACTGAGTGCCCAACGTACTATGCAAAGAGCATCTACTATGATCTGGGTGCTGCATGAAGCATTCCTACTGTGTGCCAGATATCGTACATAGAATACTCTGTGTGCCGGGTGCTCTACATAAAGTAATCCACAGATGTTCTGCCAGCAAGATAATATATCACCCTCCCCTCAGTGCTCTGGGCCAGAACCCTGGGATCAGGCAGAGAGATGCAAGTGATAGCAAGAGGAAAGATACCTATTTAACAGAAGAGCAAACTGAGGCTCAAAGAGAACAAGCCTCTAACCTAAGCTACAGAGCTGGAAGGTACCTAGGTCTGTCATATCACCAAGCCTAAGCCTCTTCCCTCTGCCAAGCTGCTCCCCTCCCAACCATAAGGGACAATGCCCTATTAATCCAGGGACATTTATAATGGTGGAATCTCAGGCCATACGGTGACCCCAGTGGGGAGATGCCTTGAGGTCCTTGTGTCATCAGTTGGATCATCTTCCCACATCCAGGATGCACCACCCAATGGATCTAGAGCTCCCCTCCTGGCCCCCTCTGGATCCTGTCCAGAACTGCCCTGTGGGGTGGTCTCCGGTGACAGAGAACTTGAAGGATGGGGCTCCTGGCAGAGCTACTGAGCAGGAGAGTGGGGGAAGGGCAGTCTTCCTGACACTGGTAGGATGCTGGGGAGACCCCGAAACTCCTTCCACCTCGGCACTGGCTGGGGGATTCAGGTGGAGGATCCTAAAGCCCTCAGTGTGGTGGGGTGCACCCTCCCCCTAGAATCTCGTCCCCCTTCGCAGGGGTAGACTTTGCCTCCTGGCAGGTCCATTTCACATCAGGGTCAGGCAGGCAAGGCCATAATATAATAAACCAGGCAGGGTGCTGGGACACAGAGGAGAAATAGCCCCAGTGCCCAGAGAGGTTCAGTTCACTTCAGACCTACTGTGTGCCAGGAATAGGCAGGCAGCCTGGATCAGGAACCGCAGCCACCGCACCCGCATTTGCCAACATAAGTCACTAAGCTGTTTTAAGTCTTTAAAGTATATGAACATTTTTTTTTCATTTTACAGATGTGAGACTGAAAACTACACGAGTGAATCACCCAAAGTCACAAAGGTGATGGAAACGGGCTGTGCCCCAGACTTCAGACTGGGTACCCTGAACCACGAAGCTCTCCTTTCATATCTGTAAATGGGCATTTCATGAGCACCACCTCCCAAGATGGTGGGAATCATTAAAAGAGACAATGCATGGAAAACACATAAGACAGAGGAAGAGCTCAATAAATGCAAGTCATTGTTATTGTTGCTGTTGTTGTCGTTGTTGATGTAATCATCCAACAGCCCTGCAAGATCAATTTCATGAGCCCATTTTTACAGAAGAAGAGCCGGAGATTCAGAGAGGTGAAGCAACTTGCTCCAGCCTCCCAACAAATTAGGTAAATATGACAGTACAGGTGACAGCAAAGCCTGGCACATAGTACGTGCTCATTAAATATCTGGGGAAGAGAGAAAGGTTTGCAGCAGGGGGTTTTAAGTTGCTGGTGCTAATATTGTGTTCCTCAAACCTCCACCATCCCACCATCTGCATCACCTGACAGTTTGCAGTAAATGCAGAATCTCACATCCTCACCCAAAATACTGACTCAGAATTGCATCTAAACAGGTCTGCAAGGGAACTGTGTGCACTTCTTCAAGTTTTAGGAAGTGTTGCTTTAAGACTCCTGAGTCTGGATTCTGCAAAGGAGGCAGGGAGCACAATGCCTTCACCCCTCTAATTCTCAGAGGGTTTTTTCGGTTATAAAATAAAGAGAAACATCTATACCTTCCAGAGCTGTTCATACATACAACCATGATTACTGCTCATTTATTATGTACTGGACACTATTTTAGGCACGAGGAATGCAGTAGTGAGCACTGCAGACCTCTTCCTGCTGTCAAGGGGCTTACATCTTGTGAGGAGATGGGTGGTGAGCGATAAATAATCAATGACTTGTCAGACAGTGGTGAGTTATGGGCCTGGAGAACATCCTACCTTAGTCCAGGGGTCAGGGTGGGCAGAGACCTGAATGAGGAGGGAGAGACTCCAAGAACAGACACTGGGTGGAACACCCAGGTTACACAGAAAGACGAGCGGTTTTTGACCCTGGGGCTAACATGCGAGATCATGCAATTGCTCCTTGGGGAGGCCAAAGTGGCCAGCAAATTCTGGCCCCATATGGCAGCTATAAGCGGGTTTGGAGCTTTCACTAACTGTGACCAGATACTCAAACCCTAGCAGGTCTCTGCAGCCATTACTAGGGCAGGGTCTACCTCTGATTCCTAGATCAGGTGGTAGTGATAGGGACAGAGTAGGTTAGTTGCACAGCTAGTTCAGAAATCCTACTAGGGGAAGATAGATAGAGAAGGACTTTGGGAGATCACCGTAAGTTAGACATCAACCAGGAAATGCCCAGAACATCTGGTAGCTAAACAACAAGCGTAACACTTTAAAACGAAACAGACTTACTTAGGTCACTAATCTATATGATTAGGAACGAGGTGTACCACAGAACAATGGTAACAAGACTGCATTGGCCTTGTGAGGTCTGCAAGACAATGGACCCTGAAAAACTGCTTTCTTGCAGGTAGCTTACATAGGAATATGGGGGAAAGGTGAAAGAAACTAGGGGAAAGGTGACATTATACTGAAACCTGAGATGACTCGCCACAAATTTGTATATGTTGCCACCCTTCTGCTCATTTACATAGCTCTATGACAGTCCCAGTTGGGCCACATAGGGTCAAAAACTCCCCCACCCGATATGTAGGAGGAGTTAATGATGAAAGCTTGATGTCTACTCAAAAAATGAGGAAGAAGGTGGTCTTCTCCCCATCCCCACTTTTCTTTCATTTATAAAAACTACTTAGTTGTCGGGACAGTTGCCTCTCACTGAATTCTTTCTGCACCGAGACAAAAGAACCTATGTTTCAGTAAGTCCTGACACAAGGTGTGTGGTTTCAGTAGAAGGGGAAAGGGAACCAGCACTGGAGGCAGGAAACCATAGGTGGGGACCTTCTGTTCATCATTGGGGATGTTCTAGAGCATCATCAAACAAGTAATATCCCAGATGCCGAATCACACAAGCCTGCCTTATGGAATGTCCCCCAGCCAGTGTTGGAAGGAGGGGAGCCACTCACCCCCTGCCCCTTCTCCAGTGGTCCTTCCACCCAAACCCAGAGTCAGGCAGTGGGCAAGCCTGTGCCAGACCAGCGACGGTGGTCACTGTGAGTCACTAGCTTGGGCACAGCCCATCAACCCTTTAAACCTCACTCTTCATGTCTGTCAAATGGGCCTGATAAAACCTCACAGAGAGTTGCAAGCGTCCTATTAGACACAGGCAGAGAGAGTAGGGAAAAGTATGTTTCAAAATAGTATGTGCATAAAGTTTGCATTTATAAACAAAACTTACAAATGTTTGTGTGTGTGCACATGTGTGTATATGCATTGAAAAAAAATCCAGAAGAATCCACATGTCATGGTGGAATTGGAGGAAGTAGAATCGGAGTCTCTATAACTAAAACACAATTTAAGAAATAAGGATTTGGCACAGTGAGGAACACATAACTGGCACACAAAACAGATGAGCAGTTATTTTGTGTCATCATAAAGACACGCCTCCCAGGAATCCACGTGGGGTCTCTAGAACAAGCATGCAGGCTGCCTGCTGGCTGGAGTTTTACCTTTCCTTTCCTCAGCTGTTAGGAAGGAAAGGAACAAGTTCTGGATTCAGCAGAACTAAGTTCAAATCCCAACTCTGCCATTTCCTGGCTGTGTCACCTTGGGCAAGTCAATTGCCCTCTCTAAGCCTCATGTCCCCCTCTGTAAATGGAGAGGTGGATTTATACCTCCCAGGTAGTTCATTACTCAACAGCAAACTGTGCTTGACCACCCAATCTGTACCAGGCACACTGCTGGGGCCCAAAACACGAGATGAACAAGACAGACAAGGTCTCTGGATTATGTGCTCATGTCTCATGGGAGAAGCCAATTGGAAATAAGCACGTCAGGTGGTGGCAGAAATGAAGGAAATGAACAGCATGAGACATGCTAGAAAGTGACCAAGGGGGCTGTTCTGGACAGGGCAATCAGGGAGGGCCTCCCTGAGGAGGTGGCCTTACTACCGAATCCAAGCTCATACTGCTTGATGCATGACAGGCATCAAGAGGAGTTTTGGGGCAAGGAACGGTAACCTTATTCCGAAAGCCAGAAGACCAAGGAATTGGTGGATTAGTGTCCCAAAGAACCATTCTAACCAAGATAGAATTCAGGCTTCTTTCATATTAAAAGGGGGGTTGGGGGTGTGACAGGTTGTTGCAGGCTTCTTGATGCCGGAATCCTTTGCTCTTGCAGCTGTCTACAGAGGTCCAGTCACAATGTTCCTGTAAACCTCTAATAAAACAAATGTTATTCTTTGTGCCACAACTTTTTATCTCTATATGAATAAAAAGTTTTATACCTTTAAAAGTCAAGCCTGGGAGGCACAGCATTGCGAATGGCTAGCATGTACATTTCAGGCTATAGGCAACATTCTTTTACAAAGGTGCAGAGCCAGCACCGACTAAGCACAGGCAACAGAGTACAAAGGTTAGAGACAAAGGACTAGATCCAATGTGGAGTCAGGTTTGTTCTTCCCAGTTTTAATAGGAGTCTGGCCACCTACCTGCAGCCCGAGTCAGATAAGGAGATGATGTTTCGTCAATGGAAGGCACCTGCAGGCAGTCGGAGGGGATTAGAGGACAGACATCCATCCTCTGCCAAAGGCCACTGCTGCTTTCAGCTTCAGCTAATCCCTCTGGGTTCCAGGAACAGCTACTACCTGGCCTGGGGGTGGTGTCAGCTCTCAGCTGGTGCTAGGCCCCAGGGGGCTATACTAGCCTTGATGGTTTCCCTTGGCCCACTGTCAACTGAAATAAAAAATGCACAACGTCAGAGCAGTGAGATTCAGTTTTATTCAGGGACATTACTGAGGACTGTCGCCCAGGAGACAGCCTCTCAGATAGTTCTGAGGAACTGCTCCAAAGAGGTAAGGAAGGAGGTCAGCATATATGTGATTTTGGCTAAGGGGTATGTGCAATCCAATATACAGCATGGTAGTCGTCATGAGGAACAGATTTCTCAGTAATTTTAGTACTTTTCTAAGCATGGGAAGATGCAAGAATTCAGGCTCATAAAATTTTTCCTAAATATCTAAACTATCTAAAGGTCTGTTTTCCCAATGTGCAGAGTGCCTCATCCTGGTCTCTGTCCTGAATTAGCAACTGCAGTGACTAATGATTTAATCCTAGTAGAACTAGATGGCAGGCAACATTCCTTATTTACACAATCAATACTTTGTAAATGGCCCCTACTTAATGCCACTCTCATGTAGCCCATCTGAGGTCTCTGCCGGGACCTGACTATTACATTCCACAAATGGATGGGACACCTCAGCAATCCAGTTATGTGAGTGTCGATGTTTGTGTAGGCACAGAAAAAAATTGAAAAATTATACCCAACACCTGGAATGGGAGGGCAGAGTAGGAGGAAGAATGGTTCTGCTAAATGTCTACATTTACCCAACTGTTTCCTTTTCTTAGATGAAGACTGCAAAGTATTTTTCATTATAATTACTAATCTATGTAATTACAAATTATATATTTATATATTGTAGATTTATTATTTATTCATTTTCTTTATTTTTGGCTGCATCGGGTCTTAGTTGAGGCATGCAGGATCTTCGTTAAGGCTCATGGGCTCTTCGTTGCGGCACTCGGGCTTTTCTGTAGTTGTGGCGCGCAGGTTCCAGAGCTTGTGGGCTCTGTAATTTGAGACACACAGGCTCTCTAGTTGAGGCACGTGAGCTCAGTAGTTGTGGCGTACAGGCTTAGTTTCCCTGCAGCATGTGGGATCTTAGTTCCCTGACCAGGGATGGAACCCGCATCCCCTGCATTGTAAGGTGGAATATTTACCACTGGACCACCAGGGAGGTCCCACAAATTATATTTCTTTTTAAAAAATGCTTAGTGTTATATGCTTGCTGCATGCTTAGTGCCAGGCATGGCATGCAGCAGCACTCAAAATATACGACCTGTGAGAAGCCAGAAGGCATCGTGGTTAAGAACAAGGACTCCAAGTACCAGGGTTCAAATCAGGACCAGCTGAGATACTTTGGCAGGTGTCTTTACCTTTATGTGCCTCAGTTTTCTTGCCTGAAAATTGAGGGTTTTGACAAAGTGTTGTGAAAATCAAATGAATTGAAATGAGAAAAGTGCTAACGGCACTCCCTGGCTCAGGGTCAGCACCAAGCATGAATAATTGGCATTTTCTCTTATTTTGTGACAGAATGAGGACAGGGCACCAACCATGAGCCCTAAGCCCCCCTGGCAGAGACATCAGCTATCTTGCAGTCTAGGAACATCCCCTGTTCTTTTCCTCCTCCTTAGCAAGGAAGAGGCTCCCAGGAGAGGAGTAAACGCTGGGCTTGGGGTAAGATGGCTCATGGTCAAACCTGGGCTTTGCCACTCTCCACCTGTGTGACCTTGGGCAAGTGACTTGCCCTCTCTGTGCCTCACATTCCTTCTCAGCAGAAAGGGAATAATAACAGGCCTTTGGGGATGGCAGGAGCAACTTTATGTGTGTGTCTTAGTTTGCATTCTCTGGAAGTAGACCCCAGTGCAAGGATTCAAGTGCAAATACTTTCTTTGGAGGTGATCCTGAGGCAAGAATTCAACTGCAAGTTGTTTCTTGGGGAGGTAATCCCAGGAAATGCCAGTTGAACACTGTGGAAGTGAGACTGGGAAGGGAAGGCAGCAGGAAAAGAGTACTTTAGCCAGAAAGCTCACACCTGGGGGCACCTGGGGCTCAGTCCCCCTGGGGGACAGCAGAGAACACACACCCACCAGTCCTTAGTCAGAGCTGCTTACAAGGGCATTACTTCTGGAGAATGTCCTGCCTGCACTGCACGGCTGAGGTCTGGGGACAGGGCCAGAGGCCTCCCACAGTATTTGTTGCAAGGAACACAACTGGTGCAGATAGTTACAGCGGTTCAGTGACTTCAAAACACATACACTCCCATCCTTACCAATATACATACACCCACACATGCACACAATTGCATATACACTGTGTGCACGTGGTCACACACAAGCACAATTACATGCACCCACATGTGCTTGCAGTTAGATACACACTCTTACACCCATGTTCATGTAAACACACACGCATGCACGTGCACACATACATGCATGTACGTGCACACGCAATTACATACGTACACTCACATATACACATGCTCACACGTGTGTGCACACAGTCACACATACACACAATCACACACAGTCACATAGCCACACACACACACATTGAACTAATGGAGACCAAATTTCTTAGAGCCTGTTGTTTCTGAATCTTCCAGCAGAAGGAGCCTCCAACACACTCAGGAGAGGAACAGACACCCCCACAGCAGCCAGTGACTGGACCAGGCCTGGGGTGTGTATAGAGAATTAAACACACAGGTGCAGCAGCATCTGGGGCCCCACAGGCTCCATGCCTCCCCTCCTCCCTCTCTCTCATTCATTCACTATCATGGCCCTTAGTGGAAAGTCAAAGCCCTTTTCTAGTGAAAGAGGAGACATTTGACACCCAAGTATGGATAACTCTTGAAGGGGTTAGCTCCATGGTGGGGGAAAAAAATCATGTATTAATTGATGGGAAAATGGGGTCAAGGGAAGGTTTTTTTTTTTTAAGATTGAGGTAATAAAAACATTATTTTTATTATGATGAAAATGATCCAATAGACTTCAGGATACATGGTCAACATACAAAAATTAATTCTATTTTTATATTCCAGAGGTCAGCAAACTATGGTCTATGGACGAAATCTGGCCTATGGCCTGTCTTTGTAAGATATGCAAGCAAAGAATTGTTCTATATTTTTAAAGGATTGTAAAAGAGGGGGAGGAAGAGGATAAGGAGTTCCTGAATATGGCCTGCAGCCAATAAAGTATTTCTTATACGGGTCTTCACAGAAAAAATATGCCAACCCTGCTGTACAATAGCAATAAACAATTGGGAAATGTTTTCATATACCATTTTTCAAGTGTCATTCACCACAAAAAGTTGAATACTCAGGTATAAATCTAACAAAATATGTGCATGATTTCTAGGATGAAAATTTCAAGACACTGGTGAAAGAAATCCAACAAGACCCAAATTAGTGGAGAGATATACAATGTTCATGGAGTGAAAAACTTAATATTGTTAAGATGTTAAGTCTCCTCAAATTGATCTACAAATTCAAGAAGTCACAATCCCAGGAGGACTTTTTGTAGAAATAGAGAAGCTGATCACAAAATTTACATGAAAATGCAAAGGACTTTAGAATAGCCAAAATTTTCTGAAAAGGAAAAATGTAGTTGAAGGATTTACAAGACCCGTTTCAAGACATACTATAAAACAACAGTAATCATGACGGTGCAATATTGGTCAAAGACTGGACATATAAATCATTCGAACAGAATAGAGAGTCCAGAAATTAAAAAAAAAATCATGCAGGGCAAATCAATGCACAAAGTATAGCCTTCTCAATAAATGGTACTGGAAAAATTAGATACCCACATGCAAAATTAAAAAGTCAACACATACCTCACACCTTATACAAATTTAACAGAACTAAATGATGTAAAATTGTAAAGTTTTTAGATGAAAAAATAGAAGAGCATCTTTGTAACCTTAGTTTAGACAAAGAGTTCTTATGTATAACACCATAAGCGTAATCATAAAAAGAAAACATTGATAAATTGCACTTTAAAAACCTTTTAAAATTTTGCTCTGTGAAAGAAATTTAAGATGAAGACCAGCCATACACTAGGAAAAAAGACTTGCAAATCACATATCTGACAAAGGATTTGTATGTAAAACCCAACAATAGAAGGTAAAAATCCAAGGAAAATTAATGGGCAAAAGACTTGAACAGGTGCTTTACCACAGAAGATATATGGATGGCAAATAGGCACATGAAAAAATGTTCAGCATCATTAGTCATTAGGAAATGCCAACTAAAATCACAGTGATATATCATTGCCCACCCATAAGAATGGCTGGGGAACACTGACACCACCAGGTGCCAGTGAGCATGGGCAGCAACCACAGCTCTCACACATTAACGATAGGAATTTTAAATGACACGGACACCTATGGAAAACAGTATGGAGGTTCCTCAAAAGTCAAAAATAATGCCGCCATATGATCCAGCAAAATGGAAATCAGGATCTCATAGAGATATCTGCACTCCCATCTTCATTGCAGCATTATTCACAATAGCCAAGATATGGAAACATCCTAACTGTACATCAATGGATGAAGAAGATGTGGTGTACATATACAATGGAATACTCTTCAGCCAGGAGAAAGAAGGAAAACCTGCTTGCTTGTGACAACATGGGTGGACCTTGAGAGCATTATGCTAAGTGAAATAAGTGAGAGAAAGACAAATACAGGCAGAATTCCATGTCTGTGCGTTCTGCATCTGCAGATTCAACCAACCCCAGTTCAAAAATATTTCTTCCCCGGATATTTAATGAGCATGTCCTGTGTGCCAGGCTTTGCTGTCACCTGTACTGTTGTATTTACTTAATTTGCTCTTGGGGGGTGGAGCAAGTTGCTTCAGCTCTCTGAAGCTCCTTCTCCTCTTCTGTAAACACAGGTAATGAGTTTGATCTTGCAGCGCTGTTGAATGTTTACAACAAAAACAATGACAACAGCAATAATGATTGTGTTTATTGAACCCTTCCTCTGTCCTATGTGTTTTATATGCATTGTCTCTTTTAAGGATTCCCACCATCTTGGGAGGTGTTGCTAATGAAATGCACATTTATAGATACAGAAGGAGCAGAGCGTAGTGGTTCAGGGTATTCAATGTAAAGCCTGGGGCACAGACTAATTCCAAGAGCTCTGTGGCTTTGGGTGAGTCACTCATATGATTTTCAGTCTCAGTTTCCTCATCTGTAAAATGTAAAAAAAATTAATATACCTAAGGGGCTTAAAACAGCTTCAGTGGCTTATGTGGGAAATGCTGGTGCGGTGGCTGCGGTTCCTGATCCAGGCTGCCTGCCTATTCCCGGCACACAGTAGGTCTGAAGTGAGCTGAACCCATCTGGGTACTGGGGATCTTTCTCCTCTGTGTCCCAGCACCCTGCCTGGTTTATTCTATTCTGGTCATGCCCGCCTGACCATGATGTGGACGGACCTGCCAGGAGGCTAAGTCTACCCCTGCGGAGGTGGTAGAGATTCAGCGGGGAGGGTGCACCTCACTCCACTAAGGTTTTTAGGATCCTCCACCTGAATCCCCCAGCCAGTGTCGAGGTGGAAGGAGTTTCGGGGTCTCCCCAGCATCCTACCAGTGTCAGGAGGACTGTCCTTCCCCCACTCTCCTGCTCAGTAGCTCTGCCAGGAGCCCCATCCTTCAAGTTCTCTGTCACCGGAGACCACCCCACAGGGCAGTTCTGGACAGGATCCAGAGAGGGCCAGGAGGGGAGCTCTAGATCCATTGGGTGGTGCATCCTGGATGTGGGAAGATGATCCAACTGATGATACAAGGACCTCAAGGAATCTCCCCACTGGGGTCACCGTATTGCCTGAGATTCCACCATTATAAATGTCCCTGGATTAATAGGGCATTGTCCCTTATGGTTGGGGGTGAAGCAGCTTGGCAGAGGGAAAAGGCTTAGGCTTGGTGATATGACAGACCTGGGTATCTTCCAGCTCTGCAACTTAGGTTAGAGGTTTGCCCTCTTTGAGCTTCTGTTTTCTCTTCTGTTGAATAGGTATCTTCCCTCCTGCCATCACTTGCGTCTCTCTGCCTGATCCCAGAGTTCTGACCCAGTGAGGGGAGGGTGATTTATTATCTTGCTGGCAGAATATCTGACACACAGTGGGTTTACTTTACGTCGTGCACCTGACACACACACAGAGCCCTTTATGTATAGTACTGGCACAGAGCAGGCATGATTTTTGTAGACTGCCCAGCACATAGTAGGCGTTCTTTGTGTAGTATGTCTGGCACTCAGTAGGCATGTTTTATGTAGAACACCTGGGATACAATAGACGGGATTTGTTTAGAGTACCCAGCTTATAGTAGGTACACTTTATGTAGAGTATCTAGCATATAGTAGGCATGCTTTAGGTAACGTACTTGGAAGAGAGTAGGTTTATTTTATGTAGAGCACTTGACACACAGCAGGTATGCTTTATGTAGGGCACCTGGCACACAGTAGACATATTTACATAGAGCACCCAACACACAAGAGGTGTGCTTTGCATAGATTACCCAGCACACAGGAGGCATGCTTTATGCACAAGACCTAGCATAAAGTGGATAGGATTTATGCAGAGTACTTCACACACAGTAGATGCACTTTACATAGAGCACCGGACACATAGCAGGCATGCTTAATCTAGAGTTTGCCACACACTTTAGGCATGCTTTTTGAGGTACCCAGCCCAGAGTAGGCACTCTACATACAGTTGTCTGCACAGAGTAGGCTTACTCTATGTGGAGTACGGGCACGCAGTAGCACGAGCACTAGTTGCCAGCACTTCTCTTTCATTCCATCTTTTGGGGGCTCCAGATCCTTCCCATCTTCCAGTGGAACCCTCCCCAGTCCCTCCTCAGTCTCTCATCCAACATCCCATTTACCAAATGGGGAGACTGAGCCCAGAGAGGGTCAGCACAGCCCTCAGTCACAGTGAGGCTGCCCACTCAGGATCTCCCAGCTCTGCCCTCCCCTGTCTAGACCCTGTTCTCTCTCAGCCCCTTGAAGGCTTACCCCTTATGCCATGAGGTGCCCTCTTCCAACTGCGCCCTTTATTCCCTGAGTCTGATGCAGGTAATCCCCAACCAGCCTGGGTTCTCTGTTCTCGCTCCCAGCAGTCATATCTCCACCCAGGCCCTGGGCTGCTTGGAGAAAAGACTTGAACTCCTGCCAGGCTGTGTGCCCCAGAGGGCAGAGGCTTCACAGTTCTGAGCTTCTTGATTCTATGACAAGAAATGGGGCAGACACATTCCTGGCCCATGTTTGCCCTGCTCACCTGGCACCTGAATGTTCATGCTTTTACCTGCTGCACCCTGGCCTAGGAAGGGCAGGGCTGGCTGTGAACTTAGGGGCCCTGAGTCACCTTTGCCTGCACCCCAACTTGCCTACGTGGGAGGTGCTGAGTCCTGAGGATCCAGTGTCCACACCGTGTGATCCTGAGCTGGTTCACAGGCTTCTCTCAACAACACTGTAACCCCTTCCCTCCACCTTCTATTTGGGCAGCTGCCAGGTGGGGAGGAGGTAAGCAGGCTGCAGGGATTGGCTGGCTTAGCCCGGCCCCTGGAAGCTTCCTCTAGGTCAGGGGTCAGACAAAGCCTTCCCCAGAGGAGGGGAGAGGAAGTTGCGTGGGACAAGGCACTCCTGACAGAAGGTGCCAGGCTGGGGGTCTAAGGGCTGGGGGTCCTGGCCCGGGGCGCGGAAGGCCACCGCTCAAGGCAGCGTGGCTCCAGGGAAGGAGCTGGCCTGGGAGATGAGTGGATACTAGTTGGTTACTAACTCCTCTGTCTGTCTCTATCTCTCTTCCTCTGGATTTCTCTGGGTCTCCCTCCCTTCTCTGAGCCCTTCTTGCCCTGCCCCCAGCACTCACCATCCCTGTCCCTCACTCCCTCGTTCCTGTCCCTCTATTTGTCTCTGCCTCACAGCTCACCATCATCGCCGCCGCCCCCACCCCCCCCCACCCCCCCCACCCCCCCCCCGCCGCCCATCCCTTCATCCTCAGGAGCTCACCCTCCACTGCATCTGCCCTACAGGATGCTGCAGCTGAGCCTGTCCTGGCTGGGACTCGGGCCGGTGACAGCCTCCCCGTGGCTACTCCTGCTGCTGGTCGGGGCCTCCCGGCTCCTGGCCTGAGTCCTGGCCTGGACCTACAATTTACAAAATTTACTAAAAGTAAAGTTTGCTCTGTTTGGTGTACAGTTCTGAGATTTGAAATGTCTCGCGTTGTGTAAACACACTACCATAGTCACCCTTGATAGTCAAAAACTTTTCATCCCACCTCCTGCCAAACACTGATCCATTCTCCATCCCTGTAGTCTGGCTTCTTTCACCTCACAAAACATTTATGATTCATTCATGTTGCATGCATCGATATTTTTTTTGTTTTTTTGGTACGCAGGCCTCTCACTGTTGTGGCCTCTCCCATCGCGGAGCACAGGTTCTGGACGTGCAGGCTCAGTGGCCATGGCTCACAGGCCCAGCTGCTCCGCGGCATGTGGGATCTTCCCGGACCAGGGCACGAACCCGTGTCCCCTGCATCGGCAGGCGGACTCCCAACCACTGCGCCACCAGGGAAACCCCAATACTTTTTTTTTATGGCTAAGTAATATTCCATAGTATGGTGAGCCACATTTTCTTCCCCGGTTGGAGGACATGTGGATTGTTTTCAATGTTGTGCTGTCATGAATAAAGCTACTATGAATATTTGTGTACAACCGCTCACTGCTCTTGGAATGGGAGGGCTGGGTCATATTACATGGGTACGTTTAACATTAGAAGAAACAACCAAACTTTTTCCAAAGTGTGCCACTTAAAATTTTTAATTTCATTAAAATTCCCAGCTTTATTGAGATATAATTGACACATAACATTTCTGTGTAAGGTGTACAATAAGGTGTACAACACGTTGATTTAATACATTTATACCTTAGAAAGTGATGCTACATAGTATTAGCTACCACCTCTACCCCATCACATACTTACCATTTATTTTCTGCGGTCAGAACATTTAAGATCTACTCTTTCAGGAACATTCAAGTTTCTGACACAGTACCATTAGCTGTAGTCACCATACTGTACATTAGATCCCCAAACTTGCTAATCTTATAGCTGGAAGTTTGTATCCTTTGACCAGTATCTCCCCGTTTCCCCAACCCCTGGTAACCATCACTGTCTACTCTGTATCTTTGAGTTTGTCTTTTTTAGGTTCCACATATAAGTAATATTATACAGTACAGTTATCCCTCAGCATCTGCGAGGGATGGGGCGATGGGTTCCAGGACTCCCCGTGGATACCAATAATTGGGGATGCTCAAATCCCTCATATAGAATAGTATAGCATTTGCATACAACCTACACATATCCTCCTGTATACTTTAACTCATCTCTAGATTACTTATAATGCCAAATACAATGTAAATGCTATGTAAATAGTTTCTGGTGCACAGCAAATTCAGATTTTGCTTTTTGGAACTTTTTGGACTTCCCTCTCCCCTAAATCTTTTTGATCTGGGACTTGTTGAATCTGCAGGTGCAGAACTCACAGATATGGAAGGCTGCCTGTATTTGTCTTTCTCTAACTTATTTCACTTAGCATAATGCGCTCAAGGTCCAACCATGTTGTCACAAACGAGCAGGTTTTCCTTCTTTCTACTGGCTGAATAATATTCCATTGTATGTATGTATATATATATATATCACATCCTCTTCATCCATTCTTCCACTTATGGACAGTAAGGTCGTTTCAATACCTGGGATATTGTGAATAATGCTGCAGTGAACATGGGAGTGCAGATATCTCTATGAGATCCAGATATCAATTATGCTGGATCCTATGGTAGTTTTATTTTTAATTTTTTGAGGAACCGCCATACTGTTTTCCATAGGTGTCTATTTCATTTAAAATTCCAATCATTGGGCTTCCCTGGTGGCGCAGTGATTGAGAGTCCGCCTGCCGATGCAGGAGACATGGGTTCGTGCCCCGGTCCGGGAAGATCCCACGTGCCGCCGAGCAGCTGGGCCCGTGAGCCATGGCCGCTGAGCCTGCGCGTCCAGAGCCTGTGCTCCACAGCGGGAGAGGCCACAACAGTGAGAGGCCCGCGTACCACACACACAAAAAAATTCCAATCATTAATGTGTGAGAGTTCTGGTTGCTGCCCATACTCACTGGCACCTGGATGTGTCAGTTTTTCCCCAGCCATTCTTATAGGTGTACAATGATATGTCCCTGTGATTTTAGTTTGCATTTCCTAATGACTAATGATGTTGAACATTTTTGTATGTGCCTGTTGGCCGTCCATATATCTTCTGTGGTAAAGCACCTGTTCAAATCTTTTGCCCATTAATTTTCCTTGGATCGTTACCTTCCACTGTCGCATTTTACATACAAATCCTTTGTCAGATATGCGATTTGCAAGTCTTTTTTCCTAGTGTGTCGTTGGTCTTTATCTTAAATTTCTTTCACAGAGCAAAATTTTAAAATGTTTATAAAGTGCAGTTTATCCATTTTTTTGTTTTATGATTATGCTATTGGTGTTATATATAAGAACTCTCTGTTTAACCTAAGACCACAAAGATTCTCTTCCATTTTTTCTTCTAAAAGTTTTACATTTTTACATCATTTAGTTCTATGATTCACATTAAGTTATATTTTGTATAAGGTGTGAGGTATGGGTTGACATTTTTTTTTAACATGTGGATGTCCAATTTTTCCAGTACCACTTATTGAAAAGACTGTCCTTTGTACATTAATTTGCCCTGCATGCTTTTTTTGTTTTTTAATTTCTGGACTCTCTATTCTGTTCCACTTATTTATGTGTCTAGTCTTTGATCAGTATCGCACCGTCATGATTACTGTTATTTTATACTATGTGTTGAAAGGGGTCTTGTAAATCCTTCCACTATATTTTTCCTTTTCAGAACAATTTTGGCTACCGTAAGTCCTTTGCATTTTCATGTAGATTTTTTAATCAGCTTATTTCTACAAAAACTCCTCCAGGGACTGTGATTTCTTTGAATTTGTAGATCAATTTGAGGACACAACATCTTAACAATATTGAGTCTTCTACTCCATGAACATTGTATATCTCTCCATTAATTTGGGTATTCTTGGATTTCTTTCATCAGTGTCTTGTTCATCCTAGAAACCATGCACACATTTTGTTAGATTTATACCTGAATATTTCACTTTTTCTGGTACATGAATGAGAGAGAGGGAGGAGGGGTGGCGTGGACCCTACGGGTCCCTTGCTTAATTCTCAAGACACATCCAGGCCTGTTCTAGTTGCTGGCTGCTGTGGGGTGTCCGTATCTCTCCTTCTGCTTGAAGAGTCAGAGACAACAAGCTCTAAGACATTCGGTCTCCATTGGTTCAATGTGTGTGTGTGGCTATGTGACTGTGTGGGGGATTTTGTGTAAGTGTATGTGTGACTGTGTGCACACATGTGTGAGCATGTGTATGTCAGTGTATGCATGTAACTGTGTGTGCAGGTACATGCAGTGTGTGTGCATGTGCACACGTCTGTGTGCATGTGTATGTAAGAGTGTGTATGTGACTGCAAGCACACGTGGGTGCATGTAACTGTGCTTGTGTGTGGCTGTGTGCACACTGTGGGTGTGTATATGTGATTGTGTATGCAATTGTGTGTATGTGTATCTGTGTGCGTATGTGTTTAAGGGTGTAAAGGTATGTGTCTTGAAGTCACTGAACCACTGTGACGGTCTGCACCAGGCTGTGTTCCTGAAAACAACTCCTGTGGAAGGCTCCTGCCTCTGTCCCCAGACCTCAGCCATGCAGTGCAGGCAGGACATTCTGGAGAAATAATGCCTTTGGAAGCAGCCCTGACTAAGGACTTGTGGGTGTATGTTCTCTGCTGTCCCCAAGAGGGACTGAGCCCCAGGTGCCACAGTGTGAGCTTTCTGGCTAAAGTACCCTTTTCCTGCTGCCTTCCCTTCCCAGTCTCACTTCCACAGTGCCCTACTGGCATTTCCTGGGATTATTTCCCAAGGAAACAACTTGCAGTTGAATTCTTGCCTCAGGGTCACCTCCAAATAAAGGATTTGCACTTGAATCCTTGCATGAGGATCTACTTCCAGAGGATGCAAACTAAGACACACATAGGCTCGCTCCTCCAATCCCCAAGGGTCTGTTATTATTCCCTTTTTACAGAGGAGGAATGTGAGTCTCAGAGAGGGCAATTTACTTGCCCAAGGTCACACAGCTGGAGAGTGGCAAAGCCTATCATCGACAAGGAGCCCTCTGATCCCAAGCCAGTGCTTGCTACTTTCTAAGGAGCCTCTTCCCTGCTAAGGTCAGAGGGAATGAATAGAGGATGTTCATAGCCTGCAAGATTGCTGATGTGTGTGCTAGTGCAGCCTAATGCTCATGGCTGGTGCCCATGTCCTCATACTGTCATAAAGTAATGGCAGTTATTCGTGTTGGTGCTGACTCTGAGCCATGGAGTGTCGTTACCACTTTACTCGTTTCAATTCACTTGATTTTCACAACCACCTTGTCGTTACCCTCAATTTTCAGGCAAGAAAACTGAGGTACAGAAAGGTAAAGAGACATGCCCAAATTCACTCATCTGGTCCTGATTTGAACCCTGGCACCTGGAGCCCTTGTTCTTAACCATGATGCCCTCTGGCTTCTCACAATTCGTACGTATTGAGTCCTGCTGCCCATCAGGCATGGTACTATGTATGACACTAAGCATTTTTCCTTTGCAAAATATAATTTGTAATCACATAGATTAGCAATTATAATGAAAAATGCTTTGAAGGCTTCATCTAAGAAAAGGAAACAATTGGTTCCATGTAAACATTTGACAGAACCATTCTTCCTCTTACTCTGCCCTCCCATTCCAGAAAAAGTTTTCAACTTTTTCTGTGCCTACAGAAACATTGACACTCACATAACTGGATTGCTGAGGTGTCCCATCCCTCTGCAGAATGTAAGAGTCGGGTCCTGGCAGAGGCCTCAGATGGGCTACATGAGAGTGGCTTTAAGTAGGGGCCATTTACAATATACAGGCTTTGTAAACATGAAATGTTGCTTGCCATCTAGTTCTACAAAGATTAAGGCATTAGCCATTGTAGTTGCTAATTCAGGACAGACACCAGGGTGAGGTACTCTGTACATTGGGAAAACAGGCTTTTAGATAGATATATTTAGGAAAAATTTTATGAGCCAGAATTCTTGCATCTTCCCGTGCTTTGAAAAGTACTAAAATTATTAACTGAGAAATCTGTTCCTCATGACGACTAGCAGTAACCATCTACCATGATGTATGTTGGATTGCACATCCCCCTTATCTAAAATCACGGACACCTGAGCCAAGGGACACCATCAAGGCTAGTGTAGCCCCCTGGGGCCTAGCATCAGCTGAGAGCTGACACCACCCCCGGGCCAGGTAGTAGCTGTTCCTGGAACCCAGAGAATTAGCTGAAGGTGGAAGCAGCAGTGGCCTTTGGCAGAGGATGGATGTCTGTCCTCTAATCCCCTCTGATAGCCTGCAGGTGCCTTCCACTGACCAAACATCATCTCCTTCTCTGACTTGGGCTGCAGGTAGGTGGCCAGACTCCTATTGGAACAGGGAAGAACAAACCTGACTCCACAGTGGATCTATTCTAACCTTTGTGCTCTGTTGCCTGTGCTTAGTCATGCTGGCTCTGCACCTTTGTAAACGAATGTTGCCTGTAGCCTGAAATATCCACGATACCCCTTTCTCAAGGCTCTGCCTCCCAGGGTTGACCTTTATGTCTGTAACACTTTTCATTCATACAGAGATAAAGAGTTGCAGGACATAAAATAACATTGGCCTTGTTGGAGGTTTGCAGAAACATTGTGACCAGACCTACAGGGACAGCTGCTAGAACAAAGGATTATACCATCCATTCCGGGGATCTGGTTAGCACCAAGAAGTCTGCAACAACCAGCCACACCCCCCTCCCTTTCAGTATAAAAGAAGCCTGAATTCTAACTCCAGTATGATGGTTCTTTGGGACACTAGTCCACCATCTCCTTGGTCTGCTGGGTTTCAGAATAAAGTCTTTTCCTTGTCCCAGCACCTCGTCTCTCGATTTATTGTCTTATCGTGTGGCAAGCAGTACAAGTTTGGATTCGGTCACATTGTTGTAGCCCCTTTTCTCAGCCTGGGTCAGTGTGAGCTCCACAATGTCCCCACAGATGGGGATTCATGAACCTCCTGTGCACCTGGCCAGTCCCTTTGCTCACTGACTAAGCAGACCCCCGAA
This sequence comes from Grampus griseus, assembly GCF_964374135.1. Lineage (NCBI taxonomy): Eukaryota > Metazoa > Chordata > Mammalia > Artiodactyla > Delphinidae > Grampus > Grampus griseus. Next base: position 159,278,111 of record NC_139019.1, on the reverse strand, counting down.
TGGGGAGCAAAATTCTGTCTCTACCCTTTCAGGCTTTTTCTCTCCTTTGGAGTGATGTTCTTGGGGCCTCCCTCCATTGGTTTTTGGATGAGAACCCTCCTTTGCCCTCCACAGGGATGTTCTCTTTTGAGCCCCACCACAATCCCCTCACTTCTCAGTGGAGGGGGTGGTCAGGCTACTTTTCAGAACTGGCATCACCCAATAGGTCCCATTTAGGGCAACTATCACAGGTCTTCCAGACTTTCCTGAAGTTTTCCTAGTGCCTTATTTTTTCCAAAACCAGCTCATCAGTTTTCCTGGTACCTCTGCCAAAATGTTGGCAGCCCCAGCTTACAGATCTGGCCTGGCTCAATGTGTCTTCAGGGGCTGGTGAGATTTCCTGATCTTTAATATGGTAAGTGAAATACAGCAACTGCTTCCTGCCTGAGGTCTGGCCAGACTTCACCATCAATGTGGTCTCCAGCACGGGTATTTCCTGCCTTCCCCCATGGATAGACAAGGAGGGAAACTGCCCCACTTGCTCTGTTTAATTCATCGCCTTTGAGGAAGGAAGCAAGAATCACACATTTTTAAAGTCCATTTGTTTGCTCCACTCTGTGCTGGGTGTTTCCAGTGCTAGCCAGGCTTAAGGGGAGGGAGGTGGGGTGAGCTTTATTCACTCGCTACCCAATTCTCCACATCATTCGGGTTTCTGCTCAAAGGTTGTAACAGAGAAGAACAAACCTAACTCCATATTGGATCTACTCCATTATCTCTATATAACCTCTATGCTCTGTTGCCTGTGCTTGGTCATGCTGGCCCTGCACCTTCATAAAAGAATGTTGTCTGTAGGCTGAGCTATACGTGATAGCCCTTTCTCAAGGCTCTGCTTCCCAGGTCTGACTTTTAAAGGTATAATGCTTTTCATTCATATAGAGATAAAAAGTTGTGGCACAAAGAATAACATTTGTCTTGTTGGAGGATTACAGGAGCAATGTGACTGGACCTCCTGGAGAGCTGCAAGAACAAAGAATTCCAGCAACCAGTCACACAGACCTTCACCCCACTTTTAGTATAAAAGAAGCCTGAATTCTAACTCAGGTAAGATGGTTCTTTGGGACCCTAGTCCACCAACTTCTTGGTCTGCTGACTTTACAAATAAGGTCACCCTTCCTTACCCCAAGAGCTCATCTCTCAATTCATTAAACTTTTTTGCGTGGAGCAGTACAAGCTTGGACTCAGTCACAAGGCCACCTTCTCAGGGAGGCCTTCCCTGATTGTCCTGTCCAAAACAGTCCCCTTGGTCACTTTCTATTCTGTCTCAGGCTGTTAATTTCCTTCATTACTGCCACTATCTGACCCTGTCTTATTTCCTGATGGCTTCCCCCATCACACATGAGCACCTCAATCCAGAGACCTTGTCTGTCTTGTTCCTCCAATGTCCTGGGTCCAAGCACTCTGCCTGATACAGAGTAGGTGTTCAAGAACAGTTTGTTGTTGAGGAGTGAACTACCTGAGAGATAGAAATCCATCTCTCCATTTACAGAAGAGGACATGAGGCTTAGAGAGGGCAAGTGACTAGCCCGTCACATAACCATCAGGTAGCAGAGCTTGGATTTGAACTCAGTTCTGCTGATCCAGAACTTGATCCTTTCCAACAGCCCAGGAAGGGAAGAGGAAATGCCAGCCAGCAGGCAGCCTGCATGCTTGTTGTAGAGACCTCACGTCGAATCCTGGGATGTATAGTAGGTACACATTATGTAAGCACCTGACACACAGTAAGCATATTTGCATAGAGCACGCAGCACACAGTCGGTGTACTTTACATAGAGTACCTGGCACACAGTAGGTACGCTTTATGTAGAGCACCTGACAAATAGTAGGCACAGTTTATGTGGAGTAGCTGACACACTGAGGGGTGCTTTCTGAGGTATCCAGCCCAGAGTAGGCACTCTTTGCATATAGTTCTCTTCACAGAATAGGGATACTTTGCGTGGCATACTGCACAGAGTAACACAAGTACTACTTGCCAGCACTTTTCCCTCATTCCATCTTTCTAGGAGCTGTTGATCCCTACCATCTTCCTGCAGAACCCTCCTTGATCCCCCTCTCAGGCTCTCATCTAGCAACCCATTTCCCAGATAGGAAGACAGCCCAGAGAAGGTCGGCACAGCCCACAGTCACAGTGAGGATGCCCACTCAGGATCTCCCAGCTCCGCCCTCCCCTGTCTGGATCCTGTTCTCTCTCAGCCCCTTGCAGCCTTACCCCTCGTGCCTCCAGGTGCCCTCTTCTAGCTGAGGACACTTTATCCCCTGAATCTGACGCAGGTAACCCCCGGCCAGGCTGGGTTCTCTGTTCTTGGTCCCAGCAATCATGTCTCCACTCAGGCCTTGGGCTGCCTGGAGGCAGGACTTGAACTCCTGCCAGGCTGCGTGCCCCAGAGGCCAGAGGCTTCACGTCTCTGAGCTTCCTGATTCTATGACAAGAAATGGTGCAGACACTCTCCTGGCCCACGCATGGAGAGGAGCCCCGGAGATGTTTGCCCTGCTCACCTGGCACCTGAATGTTCATGCTTTTACCTGCTGCACCCTGGCCTTGGAAGGGCAGGGCTGGCTGTGAACTTGGGGTCCAGAGTCACCTTTGCCCACACCCCAACTTGCCAATGTAGGAGGTGCTGAGTCCTGAGGATCCAGTGTCCACACCGTGTGATCCTGAGCTGGTTCACAGGCTTCTCTCAACAACACTGTAACCCCTTCCCTCCACCTTCTATTTGGGCAGCTGCCAGGTGGGGAGGAGGTAAGCAGGCTGCAGGGATTGGCTGGCTTAGCCCGGCCCCTGGAAGCTTCCTCTAGGTCAGGGGCCAGCCAAAGCCTTTCCCAGAGGAGGGGAGAGGAAGTTGCGTGGGACAAGGCACTCCTGACAGAAGGTGCCAGGCTGGGGGTCTAAGGGCTGGGGGTCCTGGCCCCGGGGTGGGGAAGGCCACTGCTCAAGGGAATGAGCTGGCCTGGGAGATGAGTGGATACCAGTGGGTAACTAACACACACACTTTCTGTGTGTGTGTGTGTGTGTGTGTCTGTCTGTCTGTCTGTCTGTCTCTCTCTCTGTCTCTGTGTCTGTCTCTGTCTCTCTGTTTTCCCCTTGATTTCACTGGGTCTCCCTCCCCTCTCCCAGACCTTGTCTGCCTTCTCTGAGCCCTTCTTGCCCTGCCCCCAGCACTCACCATTCCTGCCCCTCACTCCCTCGTTCCTGTCCCTCTATGTGTCTCTGCCTCACAGCTCACCATCATCGGCCCCCGTTCCTTCATCCTCAGGAGCTCACCCTCCACCGCGTCTGCCCTACAGGATGCTGCAGCTGAGCCTGTCCTGGCTGGGACTCGGGCCGGTGACAGCCTCCCCGTGGCTACTCCTGCTGCTGGTCGGGGCCTCCTGGCTACTGGCCCGCGTCCTGGCCTGGACCTACACCTCCTACAACAACTCTCGCCGCCTTCAATGTTTCCCGCAGCCCCCAAAACGCAACTGGTTCTTGGGTCACCTGGGCCTGGTGAGTGTGGACAGCAGGATGAGTCCGGAGCATCAGGGTGGGTGGACTTCCTGCAAGGTCAGGAACGGGGCTCAGGGGCTCTAGGACAGCAGAGAAGCCAGGGAGGATGAGAAGCCCCCTTTTTCCTCACTCCTTCATTCCTCTGCTCTGCCATCGAGACCTTCCCCACGTCCTGTCCTTCTATCCCTAGCCTGCTTTGGGGTCCATTTCCTGCCTGTCTTCCACACATGAGGTGCGCTGTCCAGGGTCTGCTCTGCATGTGGCCCACTTCCTTGTGTCTTTTTCTGGGCTACATCTTCCCCACAGGAAATAGCTATCACCTCCCCATTCCCACCTACAGGTGCACAGCTACCCACCCCCTCCCCTCTCCAGGACCCCTCCTTCTAGTCTTACTCCCTTCCCCCTGCTCCCGCCAAGATGTCCCAATGGGCGCCTTGACCAATCTGGATAAAGTTGGCCACTCACTTCCTCTTTCAGAAGCCTTCTTACACTTCCGCATCCTCCATGCCTGCCTACCTTGTGCCCCAGACTTTGACCTTTGACTTGGCCCCACTCATCATTAATTAAACAGTTAATTGTCCAATTACTTGTTAACCATCTTTCCAATTTGATGATAGTTCTGGGGAGCAGACACTACAGTGCCCAGTCCAGGACTGGCATACAGTAGGCATGCAAAATAAATGTTTGATGACCAAGGTGAGGAACTTGCCATCACCCCCCTCAGTCAAGGTCAAAGGGATGGGTGTCCTCCTCCTATCTCCCAGACAGCTTTCCTTTCCTGCCTGGGAGGAGAACTACAACTTGGGGCGGGACTTGCTGCAATCACTGTTCATTAAGGCAAAGTTCAGAACGGGGGCATTCCGAAGTTCACCGTGAAGGTGAGATTCACAGTGCTGAGATTCTAGGTCTTGGAATGGTTTCAGGACATCCTGGAAGCAGCAGGAATGTTACAAAGTTGCTGCAGTTCTGCCTTCCCCTCCAAGGGCGTGTCTGTAAGGGGCCGGTCTTGGTCACTTTTCCTTCCTCCAGCCCCTCTTGCTGTGTGACCTTGGCTGAGTCACTCTCCCTCTCCGGACCAATCTCATCTAGTGCTTTGAATCCTCACCTCAAGGTCCTTGGGGAGACAGGAGCAAGTCACAAACGTGCAAATGACTTATGTTTACTTGTCTAGAGCACCTGGGGGTATTTGTCAGGTTTGAGTGGGGCATCCTGGGGAGAGGATGCTTCACCAGGAGGCAACCCACACTTCTTCCCCTTTGGGGGCATATGGCCTCAGTTTCTTCATTTGTAAATGGCACAATTGAAAGGCATGTCCATAGCTTGCAGAGAAATAGACGCACAGGATGCACTCTCCGTAGAGTATGGCCAGCAGAGGGGGTTCAGAGGGCAGAATTGCTATATTGATTGATGGGCAGAATTCACGACCGTCCCTGGGGTTGGCCAGGGCTGGAAGGTCCCAGGTCTGCAGACCCTTTACCATGCAAGGAACCAGAGGCCATGTGGACCAGCCAGAATATGAAAGGATGTGGGACTAAAACCCAGTCCACAAGTCCTGAGGCCACCCTGCTACCCACAAACCTCACCACTGGGGATGTCCTCCTGTGGTCGCCCCTGGGGCTGGGACCACTCCCAGGACAAGAAAAATTTGTCTTCTCAAGCCAAGGTCACCCTCCCTGTGGGCAGAGAGCATGTCTTCTCCCTGTGCCCTGGGATACACTCTGGGGACATGAAGAGGCCCCCAGGACCCTCCTGCCCTCAGAGAGAAGGAACAGGAGGAAGCAGAGATTCCCTCCATCTGTGCAGAATCCCACACACTGTCCACTGCAGCGGTTCCTTCTGGGAATTGATGGCCCTTCCCTTCCTTGCAGTACCCCCCCACGGAGCAGGGCTTGAGGGGCTTAACTCAGCTGGTGGCCAACTACCCCCAGGGATACATGATCTGGATGGGCCCTATCACCCCCCTGGTCATTTTCTGCCATCCTGACTTGATCCGGAATGTCGCCAATGCCTCAGGTACCCATGCAGAGCTTGTGGTGGTGGTGCTATGACACACCTGAGGGCTTCCAGCTCCTCCCTGCCAAGCTTCAATGTGGCCCTTAAAGGACCCCGGCCCTTTCTCCCCTCTTCTCTCTCAGCCATCTTCCTCTTTCCTTCAAGTATTCACCAGCCCCCATCTCATTGCCTCCTTCCTCCTGTCACTGCCGTCTGCACCCCCACCCTGGTGTTCTGGGTGAAGGACATCCCCAATCTTGAGGACACAGGTCTGGACAGAGAGATCCCTGACCTGGTGTGGTCAGGAATTGGCCAGAGGGAGATGGGCTGTGGCAACCCAGAGGAGAAGCAAGGTTTTCTGCTGGGGCATCCCGGAAGGCTTCCTGGAGGAGGAGTTGCTGGAACTGTGTCTGGATCGATGAGCAGACATTTTTTAAAGCAGAGGGTAAAGTGGTGCAGTGGAAATCCATAGCATCCCAGGCCCCCTGCCAGGCCTGCCCTCAGTCCCACCCATCCCCAGGCCCAGAGCAATGAAGACTCGTGGCTGGTGGAAGATCTGCGCTGCTATTTCCATGACATCTACCTCTCTGGTGGGTCAGTTTCTTTGACTCTATCCTGCAGCTCGACCACTTCTAGTTCAGTGCCCTCCTTCTCCAGTCCCCAGGAATCTCCCTGAGGAGACTCCACCACACCCTGTCTCCCTTCTCTTGTCCCCTGTTCCTCCCATCCCCAGACAGACCTGGCAAGCAGAGGAATGAACAGGCAGCAACTGACAGAGACCTTGGTTGAAACACCAGGATGCTCAGTGACTCTGGGAATATCCCTGGCTTTCTCTGGCTGCTGAAGTCTCTTTCAGCTGTTTGTGGTGGAAATGCAACCCTGTATGTTCTAAGGAAAGAAAGCGAATCAATTGATAGTAAAGTCCAAGGAGGGTGTCTTCAGGCCCAGCTGGATCCAGGTCTTAAACGATGTCAGCAGAAATCTGTCTTCGTCTTTCAGTTCTGTGTTTATCTGTGATGGCTTCACTCTCATCATGGTAAAGATGAATGCCAGAAACTCAACCCCCATGGAAAAGTGACCTCATTCACAACATTTCCAGGGAAAGATACAGGATTCCCTTTAATTTCCCTTGCCTGGGTCATGGGACCAATCTCTGTGTCCCTGAGACGCTGAGTGCCCTGAGAAGCATAGGGTCCTCTGAGCTATTGTTTTGGGGCTCAGAGCAGCTGGATGGTTAAGAACTCAGGCCCCAGATTCAGACAGACCTGGGCTGGAGTCTCAGGCTTAGTGTCTGGGAGACTGTTGGCAAGTGACTTCATCATTCAGAGCCTCAGTTTCCGTACCTGGAATATGAGGATGGAAGAGAAGTCAGGTGAACATGGTATTTGGGATCCAAACAGGGAAAAACCCTTTCTATCCTTGCACCTGAGGGACCCCAATTGTCATGTATGGAGAGTGTGGGGAGGGAGCCCAGGAGGAGGCTGAGGACAGACGAGCGGCTGCTGGAGGTGATTCATAGGTTCAGGTCTGGATCCCTTCCTTGCAAGTCCTTCCCTCTGGCAGCCTGGAAGAGTGTGAATTGGGTCATTTTTGTGCCTGTCCAGATTCAGAGCTCGGAGGAAGGTCTCCTGTACACACAGGGCCAGGCCAGCACCTATGGGATGTGTGCCGTTGGTGTGTTGGACCCTGGCATGTGGTCACCCACATCTTCCACCCCACCTGCACCAAGCCTGTGCTCTTTGCTCCAGGTAGACACCTCCCTGGCCACAGCTTGCCCACTGCCATGGTCTCTGTGTTGCCTCCAGGTGGGCAGGTGACCAAGGTGCAGACAGAAGGGGCTGTGGCAGAGATGCCACTGCCTCCCTCTCACCCGGACTCCCACCTGCCTGACCTGAGGTCATGTCTGTGCAATGTCTGCTGTATAGCCACGTCTGCTCACGTATGTTTCTACCTGGATTCTGGTTACAGCTGGGGTATGTTATACCTGGTGACACCTTGTGTATGTTTATACCTGAGCTCAAATGGAGATGGTCTCAGTCATGTCTGCAGCTCAGCTGTGGCCAAGGACATCTGAGGCACCTTGGAGTCTTTGATTCTTATGTGAGATGCCATTAGAGATTGTCTGGTTCTCCTGCTGGTCATGTCTGGGCCACATTTGGAGTTTGTCTGAGGTCTGGGACTCAGGGTCACTCTGAGAAATGCCTGAGACCTTATGTGAGTCGTGTCTGATGCAGGTCTTAGAGTACGTCTTGGTCTTGCCTGTTTCAGGTCTGTGATATAAGTGTATTAGGTCCTGTCTGGGGCACACTGAGGTCATGTCAGATTGTCTTCGGGTCCATGGCAGAGCACGTTTTGTCATGTCAGGTTGTGTCGTGCATGTTGGGGCCCTGTCAGATGTCTCAGGAGAGGTCAGGGTGCTGGGGCAGATGTAACGTCCTAGGTCCCTGTAAAGGCATCTTGTAAAGTGCTGGGCTATGCTTTGGTGTTTATAAGGGGCCATGTCAAGTCATGTTGGGGTATGTTGTGTCATGTTGGGGTGTGTCTAAGCATAAAGAGTTGTGTCTATGGGCTCTGTCTTGACCGTATTCTGTGCTGCAGCCTGGTCTGTTCCACCCTCCCTTCCCCCCTCCTCCTAGTTTCCTGTGCTCTTGGCCCCATTCCTGCTATGCTGGGCTTGGAGGAGGAATGCAGGTTCCTGGCTGGGAGCCTCCACTCCCCACCAAAATCCCTCCCCTCCCCTTCTTCCTGGCCCCTGACGGTCCTCATTCATGTCAGCCACCGTCGCACCCAAGGACGTGCACTTCTACGACTTTCTGAAGCCCTGGCTGGGTGAGTAACTGTGAGTGAAGGGGGTTGGGGACACCCTTGGGGGCCCGGGGGAAGGTGCCGTCCTTGCCCACTCCCCGTGGCTGCCTCGGCTAGGGGACGGGCTCCTGCTGAGTGCCGGTGACAAATGGAGCAGCCACCGTCGCATGCTGACACCCGCCTTCCACTTCAACATCCTGAAGCCCTATATGAAGATTTTCACCAAGAGTGCAGACATCATGCATGTGAGTATCTTGAACTCAGGGTCCCAGCTGGAGTCTTGGGGACAACGGGGACTCAGACACATCTTGTCTGTAATTCTGGCTCTTCTGCGTGGCTTGGGCCATTGTTCTTTCCTTCTGAGCCTCCATTTCCTTGGCTATAAAATGAGTATAATGTGATCCCTGCTTTGCAGGGTGGTAGAGATAGCATAACGGAGCCATGTCCCTGGCACGTAGTAGGTGCTGAGAAGGTCATAGTTTCTATTTTACCTTCACAGAAACCATGGAATCTTGAGGCACGTTTGATGATAACGATGAATATCATGTAGTAGTTATTCCTGAGTCACAAATCACTTCAAAACAATAAGGGTTTAGTATGGATAGCAAGTCTGTGAGTCAGGTGGCTGGTTCCTCTGAATGTGGATGGGGTCACTCACGTATCTATAATCAGCTGTGGCTCAGATAGTGTTGGGCTGCACCCCACAGGCCTGCAGCCTCAAGACTGGAGGAAGAGCTGGAGTCAGTAACAGAGACATCAGTGGTTTAATGGACGGGGGCATCTTACACGTCTGAAGCAAGGTCCTGGGGTGACACCCCACCATGTGCGGCCCACAGCAGGAAGGACATGGCAGCAGTCTTCCTATGGGGGTGGATGGGTGAGAGGTTACCAGTTGTAGGGGAATTGACAACAGGTTGGCTCATAAGTTACCAAGGAAACCAGCAGAGGAGCATACCCCTCACTACCCCTTTGATGAGCTATCATGGTGGAGATGCTTTGATCTAAATATTAGAACAATGACTATCTGGGGCTGGGAGCGAGTATTTAGGCAGTTACTGATTAGGCTCTATGATTAAGAGGGAAGGTCAGCCACGTGAATAGGGTGTAGGTGAAACAAGGACTGGTCAAGCAAGGGATGTACAGAGAACAAGAGGACAACTATCTTGAGCGGCCTGACCATACAGATACGAAGCATTGCTGATCTGGGGTCAGTCCTCTCACATGTTTGGAGCTTGGTTGGCTGCAAGCTGACCTAGGATGACCTCAGCTAGGGCAACTAGACTTCCTTTCATGTGGTCCTCTCCCTTCAGAAGACATCTCAGCCTGGTTCAAATGGCAGAGGCAGGGTTTGAAAAGACTGAGAGGAAGCTGCAGTGCCCGTGGGGTCTAGGTTTGGGATGATCACCTCATTATTTTCACCATAGTCTATTGGCCAAAACAAGTCCAATGCCAGCTCAGAATCGAAGAATGGTGAAGTAGGCTGCACCTCCTAATAGAAGTTACTGAAAAAATACATTGCAAAAGGTTTGGATATATACATGGGAATGGAGTAGTGGACGTAGGATTTTGTGAAGCACCTCAGATTTTTCCATACCTGCAAGCTGACAAGGGAGCTTGTTACTCTTTTGTGGCGTCTGCCAGAAGTCCTGAGACTCCTGGGTCAGAGACAAAGGACAATGTATTACTTTTGGCACAGAAAGCAGCCTGTGCTTCTTGTTGGTTTGCATTCTTCTTCCAAGTCACCAAATACCCTGAGGATGACACAGGTGGGCTTCAATAGATGCCTGCTCGTATAGTATGTTGTATTACAAGGGAAGGAGCCCTAGGTTTAGAGACTATGACTTTTATAGCAATGAAAAGCAAGCCTGGTATTTGTCCAGGGGGAGACATGGAAACAGGAGGGAAGGGGGCAGGGCACAACCTTTAAATGAATGACATAGCCAGAGGACATGACATAAACGGATTAGAACCAAATAGATCCAAGATGGCGGACGAGTCGACTTCCACTAGACCTTGAGCCTCAATATACGCTCATTGTAACACATCAGCTCGCTAAATGACACGCCCACAAGTGCCATGACAGTTCGAAGCCTGACCATAAAGGTCAAAAAGTGAGCAGTAGCCCAATTTCTGGAAATCCCCACCCCTTCCCCCAAATAGCTGGAATACTCCTCCCACTCATTAGCCTATGAAATGACCCACCCCTATAAAAACTGACAACCCAATACCCTGGGGCCGCTCTCACCTTCTGAGATGGCTCACACTTTGTCTGTGGAGTGTGCTTCTCTCAAGGTCTCTTGCCTTCTGAGATGGCCCACATTCTGTGGAATGTGTTTCTCCCTAAATAAATCCTCTTCTTACCGATCACTTTGTCTCTCACTGAATTCTTTCTGCAATGAGACATCAAGAACCTGAGCTTCATTAAGTCCTGAGACCAAGCGTGTGATTTCAGTTAAAAGACCATGGGTTCAATCTGGGTTACAAGGTTTCAACATGACCTCACTCCTCAAGGTTGTTTGCTACAAACACAACTCTGAGAAATAGCCCAGGTAAAGAACATCAGAGTCTTGCAATTTTTTGGCATACCCAGCAAAAATGTGCAGGGGTACTCAGGACCCATGGAGGACTACCTCTCTCAACATAGGGGACATTTTCCTAATCAACTTATAACAATGAAGATGATGGAAGCTAACATTTGTTGAGCACTTACTTTACGCAATAAGTTGACCAAGGGTACAAAGAGTATAGCGGGCAGAGCCAGGATTTAAAAACCCAGATCTCCTGACTCTCAGCCATGGTAACTTCATGCCCTAATAGTAACAGCTTTCACACCTACCCAGGTCTGGTCCTCCCTGGGGTTGTGTGCCTGGGCCCAGGAGTCAGAATCTGGGGGAGTGCATCTTGGTGTTTAGGGGTTAGGGAGGGGTCAGGGGAGTCAGTTCCCAGCCACAGCTCTGTCCCCTTCTTTGTCCAGGCCAAGTGGCAGCACCTGGTCACAGAGGGCCACACCCATCTGGACATGTTTGAACACATCAGCCTCATGACCCTGGACAGTCTGCAGAAATGCGTCTTCAGTTTCGACAGCAATTGCCAGGAGTGAGTCTCAGCCCAGGGCCTGGGAATATGAGCCATAGACCCAAGGGAGTAGATGGGGGAGGGAGGACTGACCAGGGAAATCAGAAGGGCCTTCCTGGAGGAGGTGGGTCAGAGCAGGACATTGAAGGACAGGGAAAGGGAAAGAAAAGGAGCTAACCTTTCAGGTAGGTAGAACTGTTTGATAAAGGCCAGGAGGGTAGGATGAGCAAAGTGTGTGCAACAGTGAGGAGACACCATGGAAATAAGTTTGGAGGAGTGGGCAGGGTTATATCTTAAGGACATTCTGAAGTCAGACATAGAGGATATGAACTTTATCTGAAGTTTCCTGGGAGCCAGGGAATGTGTTTGAGCAGATGAAGTTCTTGGTTAAATTTGAGCTTGGAAATCTGACTCAGTAGAAGACCAACTGTCATGTAGACACTGAATGTTGTTGATATTGGATGTAAGGAGAATAGGGAAGGGCTGTTCCATTGACCAGCTAGCAGAGGATAAGTTCTGAGCCGTGTGGACAGTTTGGGGAAGGAGAAGGGGCAGGTACTGGCTGAGAGACAGAGGGGAGAAGCATGATATCTAAGCTGTGCTCTGGGTGCCTGGGGCATGGAGGCAGCTCACAGAGATGGGATGTAGAAGAGAAGAGTCTGGGGAGTCTCATGTCCTGGCTCCACCCCACACTGTGTCTGTGGGCCATCTGTTCTTGGAGACTCAGTTTCCTGAAGGGAGGTAGCTCTCGGCTTCTGGGTTTCAGGTGTTTTATGTTGTTGGCTTCCTTCATGCTCTCATCCTGCAGGAAGCCCAGTGAATATATCGCTGCCATCTTGGAGCTCAGTGCCCTAGTGGCAAAGCGGCACCAGCAGATCTTCCTGAACGTAGACCTCCTGTACTACCTCACCCCCGACGGGCGGTGCTTCCGCAGGGCCTGCCGCCTGGTGCACAACTTCACAGATGTTGTCATCCAGGAGCGGCGGCGTACCCTCCCCAGTCAGGGTATTGATGACTTCCTCAAGGCCAAGGCTAAGTCCAAGACCTTGGACTTCATTGATGTGCTCCTGCTGACCAAGGTAGGCTCCTCTGGTATCTGAGCAGAAGTATGAGAATGGACCTCGATTTGATCCAAGAGCTTGGACGGGATGCAGAGGGTACTGGGGAGCCATGTGAGGTGCTTGAGGGAGGGATGGGTCAGGGATAAGTTTTAGAGATGAGTGTGTGGAATCCCCCTGCAGGGGATTGCTGAGTCTGAAACTGTGAAGTCCTGAGATTTTACTCTACTTAAAAGCTAATAAGTTAGTCTACCACAAAGGCAGACTGTATATATACATGTATGTATATATACAAAACTCTGGATCAGAGCAGCCCATTTATGGCTTATAGCAGTAACAGTAGCCAGAGTAGAATTGTAGCTATGGTTCCCCATTCCTAAATTTCTCTGAGGGCTCCAAAATGTTTTACCTATACATGCAGCCATGCTTGCATTGCAGGATAAGTACCTCCAGGTTTTGAACTTTAGAATTTATGCAGGACATCTGCCCCTTCTTCCTTACCAGGGGGAAGGAGAGGGGGAGAGAGAGAGAGAAGGAAAGGGAACAGGAGGGGAGGGGAGGGGAGGGCAGAGGAGAGAAGAGAAGAGAAGAGAAGAGAAGAGAAGGGAAGAGAAGGGAAGAGAAGAGATTGTTCTTGAACTTGAACAAATCCTCGTGGGAGAGAAGGCAAAGTCTATAGATTCTACAGGTTTATAACCCGTTCCTTATTCCCAGGAGAGATAAGGAATCCCTGGATTTACTATGCTAACATATGAGCAAATGGCTTTGGGGCCATGCTCAAGCTATAGCTTCCAAGTCAAGTTGCCACTCAATCATCCTGTAACCCAGGTTGCATCATGTAGAGACATGAAAATATTTATAGATCATTGATTCCTTTCACCAGGGACAATACAGGAGGCAAAAAGGTCAAGAGGAGGCCTGTGGGGTGGGCCCTCGTGTGATAGCAAGCAAACGAGGTCTAGGAGTTCAGGGTGGGCTTGGGTTTCTGGATGGATAATGGAGGTTGAGATTGTCTCAGTTTAGGCTCAGGGGCCCTCAGTGATTCTGGAGATCTTGCTTTCTCTCCAGGATGAAGATGGGAAGGGATTATCAGACGAAGATATCCGAGCTGAAGCTGACACCTTCATGTTTGAGGGTGAGGGTCCCAGTGTGAGACTACAGACGGGAAGGGGTCTCTCCCCCACCAAGGAACTTGGCGAGTGGACCCTAGATCACCCCATCACGCCCCATCCTCCCCATGGGCCTTACTGTGAGGGTGCTGTCCGCCTTCTGGTGCTGAAGTAGCTCAGAGACCCAAGCTTTTCTGATGCCCCTCAGGCCATGATACCACAGCCAGCGGCCTCTCCTGGGTCCTGTACAACCTTGCAAAGCACCCAGAATACCAGGAGCGCTGCCGGCAGGAGGTGCAAGAACTCCTGAGGGACCGTGAGCCTAAGGAGATTGAATGGTGAGTGCAAGTCCTCCTGGTCTTTTTCTGAGCCCCTCACATTGGCCTTGCACCCTGGCTGGGGAAGATGGGAAATCTTTTTGTTGATTTTGTCATTATTGCTTAGTGGGAGTAGGATAAGATCCTGGAGGCAGGGTCTAGTACCCAGTATGTATAACAGGGGAAAGTTTGCAGGCTCTTGGGACAGAAAGACCTGGATTTCTGAGAATTAGTGACAATGTGTGAGGGCTGATGATGCCACTTAGCACATATTCAGTAAGTGAACTTCCTCTCCACTCCCTTACTTTTCTCTCTGAATCACATGTTTTCAAACATCTTCATCCCTGAGTGTTTTCTGATCTCCTGTCCCCTAATTCTTCATATTATTTAGTCCAGGATTCACAGGGAATACCTGAGGACTAAAGTCATTCAACTCCTGTCCAGGAACAAATGCATCTTCATCCATCCAGTTCCCATTTAGGAAACACTGCCAAACTGCCTTCTATCTCCAATTCTATGCCATTTCCAACTCTTTCCAGCCCCATTCTGTGTCCTGGAGACTCAGGAAGGACCCAGACCCAGTCTTTGCCTTCCAGGAGCTCCCAGCCTGGTGAGGAATAGCCCCAGGTCAGGACACTCCCAGTGTACATGGGCAGTGCTGGCGTTTAGAGTAAGAGAGGCAAAGTCGAGGGTGGAAAAAAGTGCCTCAGCTGAGACCCTGAAAGATGATCAGTAGATATCTGGATGCATTTGAGATGCAGTTAGGTCAAAGAGACAGCCGGGCAAAAATGAAGTGATGTGGGGAAGGGGAGAAAGAGACAGAGAAAGAGAGACAGAGAGAGAGAAATGTGTGAGGGAGGAGGTTTAAATGAACATATGATTGGCTTGTGGAAAACAGATTACATCATAATATTAACAGACACTACCCCAGAGTGTGGAATGAATACCCATTTTTGTATATTCAAATAATCTTTAGGTTTTTAATAGAGTTTAAAATTTTAGTATAGAGATCTTATGCAGCTTTTGCTAAATTAACCCTTAGATACTCTGGTTGCTATGGTGAATCATCTAGTCTGTCTGTATTGAGAAATATTTATAAGTTCATTTGGAATACATTCACATTTCTTGTTAATTTTAATCCAGATATTTTATATCATCATCATCATTTCTTTCATCATCTATTCTTTCTAATACAAAAACTAATAATTTATGGATATAAATTTCTTGTGCAGTGAACGTAGTAAATGCTAAATATGGAGTCCCATATCAATAGGAAAAATAAAGATCATTTAATAAAAACTTGGAACAACTGGAGAGCTACCTGGAAAAAAGTGAATTCAACCTGCTCTTATGTCATAAGAAAATAACATCTACATGAATCAAATATTTAAAATAAAAACTAAAGGAGTCTTAAAGGCTCTAGAGGAAACCATGGGAAATTATTTTATAGCTCCAGAGGAGGAAAGGCCCTGTTTTGGACACTGGGCCCAAGAGATGTACAAGAAGAGATTGTTATGCTGTTACATGAAAAAGATACAGAGCAGTGTGTATAGTACATAGTATGCTACTATATATATATATTTTTTAATGCAAAAAAGTACCTCTGGAAGGATACATATAAAATAATCACTAGGCAAACTGTGAGGAGGGGAAATGAGGGCTGTTGGGCCATGGGGGTGGTGTTTTGTAGTTTTCCAATTTTGAACTAGTTAACTGTATCAACTATTAAGAATTTAAAACACCACACAAAATGAAGGGGACTAAAGAAAAAGAATTCAGTCCCCTTACTGAATCTTATCTCCGATGCTTATAAAAGCTTTCCAGTGAATTCTCTCGTTTTCTAAGTATAAAATCATTATCTGCCGAAAATGACGTATTTACCCCACATTTCAAATGGCTTTGCTCTCCTTTTTCCTTTGTCTAACTGCATTAGCTAGTATCTCTAATGCTGTAATAAATAAGAGTCAACAGTGAATCCGATCTTTTGTTTCTTACTCATTTGCCTTTTGATTTTGCTATCTTGCCGTAAAGAATATTTTATTTTTATAAGAATTTGTAAACGTTTTTATGGTTGGCTTTTCGATGTTTTGCTTAGAAAAACTTCTAAAAATATCTCACTAAATTTTGTCTGGTTCTTCTGTGATATTGCTTTTCTTTCTTTCTTTCTAAGAACCATTTTATTGAGGTTTGATGGACAAAGAAAAAACTGTACCTATCTAATGTATACAACTTAATGTGCTTGGAGATATTTGATCCATCTGCAATTTTGTTATAGGGAGAGAGGATCTCATGGGACCGCAGGAGGGCTGGGGTTGGGGGAGGCGATGTCTCTGTTTTTGCTCCCTGGATAATTGTCATGGGGATTCCTTAGGGACGATCTGGCCCAGTTGCCCTTCCTGACCATGTGCATCAAGGAGAGTCTGCGGTTGCACCCTCCAGTCACAGTCATCTCCCGCCGCTGTACCCAGGACACTGTGCTCCCAGATGGACGGGTCATCCCCAAAGGTGCCCACGATGACTAGGGGAGGAGGTTCCTGGTCAGAAAGAGGGGCCCAGTCAGGTGGCATGGACCTAGTTCTGACTGGTCCCTCCTCTCCCACAGGTGTTATCTGCCTCATCAGTATTTTCGGGACCCATCACAACCCATCGGTGTGGCCAGACCCTGAGGTGCTGCCTCCCCTACCCCCCACCTCCCTCATCCTAGCCCACTCCCCTCGGGGGCCCTAGAGGAGGGCACAGGGTTCTGGCTTAGTAAATCAGACATCACCTCCCCCCATTATAGAAACATCTGCCAAGTAGCCCTGTCTTGCGTTGCCCCCAGGTCTATGACCCTTTCCGCTTTGACCCAGAAAACATCAAGGGGAGGTCACCTCTGGCTTTTATTCCCTTCTCCGCGGGGCCCAGGTGAGGACGGGGCATCTGAGGTGGGAATGGAGTGGTGGGCGCAGGGGTCTAGGACTGAAATTCCAGCCTTGATTTTGGGGGCCAGGAAGAGGGAAAATTTAAGATGTTCAGAGTTTCCCTCCACTCCATTGGACGTTATGGGTAAGGGTCTGGGGAATGGTGGTGGGCCCGAGGAGGGGTCCGAGGTGTGTTGAGAGCCCTGTTCCCCTGTCTGCTGATCGGAGTTCAGGACTTGGAGTGTGGGCTAAGCTCTGGGGATATGTAAACCCACGTGGGGGTTCCAGGCACGGTTAGCCTCCTTCTCCATCCCTGTTGGTGGGGATGGGGGTTGTGGGCCAGATACCCGGTGCGGTGGGGCCCGGATGAGGGTTCCAGGCGCAGTCAGAGCTCCCGCTCTCGCCCACAGGAACTGCATTGGGCAGTCATTCGCCATGACAGAGATGAAGGTGGTCCTGGCGCTCACGCTGCTGCGCTTCCGTGTGCTGCCGGACAAGGAGGAGCCACGCAGGAAGCCGGAGCTGATCATGCGCGCGGAGGGCGGACTTTGGTTGCGTGTGGAGCCGCTGAGTGCAAGTCAGCAGTGACCCGCCACCGTCTGGCCTGCGATCCACCCTGACCCTAGACACCTCACTTTGCAGATTCCTAGGAATAAAACTGTGCTGCCATGTCTGCCCCAGTCTCATTGAGAGGGGGGCTTGGGGCCTGGGGGGATCCAGGCGGGTCTGAGAGGCTATGAACCTGGGGGGGCGGGGGAAGGGGGTGGGGAGGGGATGGATATTGATGTGGTAGCTTGAGCTCCATCTTGGATCACAAGGTCAAGGATACTCTTTAGGGAAGGTGGAGCAGAGAGCTAGATGCCGTCAGGTTCAGATGACGCTGGATCCACCACTCCCTCCTATAGTGGTCACCATCCCAGTCTGCCATTTATTTACTAGCTGCTTGGCTTGGGGAAAATCATGTCTCTCTCTAAGCCTCAGTGCCTTTATTACATAATAGTAGCCTCCTTATTGCGGGTTGTGGAGATTTATAAGCAAGCATTAGCAAAATGACTGACTCAGTATCTGATAAGCATCAGTACTCAATAAGGGTTCATTTCTTCCCTTCTTTTTGCATCACTTTCTCAAATTTAAAATGTTTTAAAGTTATAAAAGTTATATTTAAGTTTTGGGACGTGCGGAAACCTGCCGTTGAAGGTAACTGTCATTAGAAGATTCAGTAAATTCAAAATCTCCATAGTTACATCTGTTACATAGTTCTAATGGGCTTTGATGTGAAGCTGGTCCGAAGCTAGGAACCGAAAAAAAATTTTTTCCCTCGGAGAGGCATGACCCAGGACTTTATTTTCATCTAGGAAGTGGAGGTCAAGAGGGTCCACAATAGTGAGAGGAGGTGGAGGGGGCAGGAGTGGGGGGCCACTTCCTTCAGCACCTGGGACAGCAGCTGCCTCAGGACTTGCCCCAATCAGGCTGTAGGAGGTCCTGGGATAGAGTCCTAGTCTCAGAGCCTTTCAGGGGCCAGAAGACTTACTGGTTGCAAAATTAGAAAGAAACACTGTAACATGAAATGAGGAAATATTTACTATATTCTAAGCTGAAAATCACATATGTTTTCCTTTGCCTTCAGAGTTCTTATTCAAAATGTTTTTCTTTTCCCCCAAATGATACCTTGCCATAGAAGAAAATACAAATAATAAAAAGTAAGAAATAAAAATCATATCCGTAATCTAAGCATGTCAAAGCAATCACTGTTCATATTCTCTCACATATACTGCCAAATTTTAATTTTATATGTAACTCTTATACAAGTAAAATTTTGAATTTACATCTAAATGTATCACATTTACATATAATCTCCTTTTTAAAATTACTATTATACTGACTAACAAGCACATAGAAAGATACTCAACATCATTCGTCATTAGGGAAATGCAAATCAATGACACAGTGTGATATCACTTCACACCCACTAGGACGGCAAGAATATAAAACAATGGAAAATAACAAGGGTTGGTGAGGATGTGGGGTAATTGGAACCCTCATACACTGCTGGTGGGGATGGAAAATGGTGCAGCCACTGTGGGAAACAGCCTGGTGTTTCCTCAATAAATTAAACCTAGAATTACCATATGACCCTGCCATCCTGTGCCTAGGTATGCACCCAAAAGAATTGAAAGCAGGGTTTAAAGAAAAAGTTGTACATGGCCCTTCATAGTGGCACCATCCACAATTGCCAAAAGTTGGATATTTGGGAAACAGTTCAAATATCTGTTAACAGATGAATGAATAAATAAAATGAGGTATATCCATAACAAGAAATATTATTGGGTCATAAAAAAGGAGTGAAGAACTCATGCATGCTACAACATGAATGAACTTTAAAAACATTATGGTAAGTGAAAGGAGTCGGACACAAAATGTCATATATTATATGATTCCATTTATATGAAATGTGCAGAGATAGATTCAGGAGCTGGAGGGTGGAGGAGGAAATAATGACTGCTAATGGGTACAGGTCTGCTTTGCAGGTGATGAAAATATTTTGGAACTAGATAGAGGAGAGGTGGTGGTTGCACACCGTTGTGAATGTACTAGATGCATGGAATCGACACTTTAATGTTATGAATTTTAGGAATGAATGAATTTTATGTTATGTGAGTTTTATCTCAACATAAAACATGTTATTTTATCTTACATTTTTCTTGTTAATCTGGGGTTTTCATATAATAATGTATTGTGGACGTCCTTCAACAGCATAAAATCATCTTGGGGGTCTTTAAAACCTTTGCGTTAAGTATTCAAGCCACTCTTTATTTTTGTAAATAGCATTATGTCAGGAAATCATTTAGTTTGTCTCACTTTGCAAGAATTCTCTTTATGCACCTTAATAAGCTTGAGATATCACAACCAATTACATATTGAGTTACTCTTAATCACATAACTTTTGATGTAGAAATTTCATTTTTATAGCAGTAGATACACATGCATTCATGTAAGGTGTGGGTGTCATTAAACACTTTTCATACAACACATAAGGCTTGATGACTCCACAGACACTGATTTTGGTCCTATTAACAGAAGTAGGTCACTGAGGGGAGAAGGTTATGACACTTCAGCTCCCCCAGGTAAACACTGATTTCATCCTCACACCAATCTTATAGATTGGAGAGATTAACTCACTTGCTCAAGGTCACTCAGTTGATGAGTGGTAGAGTGGGGGTAAGTTTGGTCAGCTTGGCTTCAGAATTCATGCCTTAGCTTCCAAGGAAGCAATTTTCAAGGTGTCTCAGCCCCAGGTGCATCAGATCACCTGGACAACCACTGCAGGATTACTAGAAGACACTCTTGGATGAGTGGTGCCTAACTTTTTAAATGTAGTGTTTTTGACGGGGGATTCGTTCACTCATGTACAAAATAAGATGCTCAGTGAAAATACTTGTCCTCCATATGTCCTTTGTTTTCCCAGTTTTTTCACCTTTAGGTAAATACTTTTTGTATATCATTTCACTGTATATTTATGCAAATAATATATGTGCTTAGTTATCCTCAGCCTCATTTTAAAACTGTATGTAAATTTACAAAATTTACTAAAAGTAAAGTTAGCTCTATTTGGTGTACAGTTCTGAGATTTGAAATGTCTAGAGTTGTGTAACCACCACTACCACAGTCACCCTTGATAGTCAAAAACTTTTCACCCCAACTCCTGCCAACACTGATCTATTCTCCATCCCTGTAGTCTGGCTTCTTTCACCTAATAACACATTTATGATTCATTCATGTTGCACGCATCAATACTTTGTCTTTTTATGGCTAAGTAATATTCCATAGTATGGTGAGCCACATTTTCTTCCCCGGTTGGAGGACATGTGGATTGTTTTCAATGTTGTGTTGTCATGAATAAAGCTACTATGAATATTTGTGTACAACCGCTCACTGCTCTTGGAATGGGAGGGCTGGGTCATATTACATGGGTACGTTTAACATTAGAAGAAACAACCAAACTTTTTCCAAAGTGTGCCACTTAAAATTTTTAATTTCATTAAAATTCCCAGCTTTATTGAGATATAATTGACACATAACATTTCTGTGTAAGGTGTACAGTAAGGTGTACAACACGTTGATTTAATACATTTATAGCTTAGAAAGTGATGCTACATAGTATTAGCTACCACCTCTACCCCATCACATACTTACCATTTATTTTCTGCGGTCAGAACATTTAAGATCTACTCTTTCAGGAACATTCAAGTTTCTGACACAGTACCATTAGCTGTAGTCACCATACTGTACATTAGATCCCCAAACTTGTTAATCTTATAGCTGGAAGTTTGTATTCTTTGACCAGTATCTCCCCATTTATCCAACCCCCAGTAACCATCACTCTACTCTGTTTCTTTGAGTTTGTCTTTTTTAGAATCCACATATAAGTAATATCATACAGTACAGTTATCCCTCAGTATCTGCGAGGGATGGCGGGATTGGTTCCAGGACTCCCCGTAGATACCAACAATTGGGGATGCTCAAATCCCTCATATAAAATAGTGTAGCATTTTCATACAACCTACACATATCCTCCTGTATACTTTAACTCATCTCTAGATTACTTATAATGCCAAATACAATGTAAATGTTATGTAAATATTTTCTGGTACACAGCAAATTCAAGTTTTGCTTTCTGGAATTTTTTGGACTTCCCCCTCCCCCGAATCCTTTTGACCTGGAATTTGTTGACTATGCAGATGCAGAACCCGCAGATATGGAAGCTGCCTGTATTTGTCTTTCTCTAACTTATTTCACTTAGCATAATGCTCTCAAGGTCCAACCACGTTGTCACAAATGAGCAGGTTTTCCTTCTTTCTCCTGGCTGAATAATATTCCATTGTGTGTGTGTGTGTGTGTGTGTGTGTGTGTGTGTGTGTGTGTGTGTGTGTATCACATCCTCTTCATCCATTCATCCACTGATAGACAGTTAGTTTGTTTACATATCTTGGCTATTGTGAATAATACTGCAATGAAGATGGGAGTGCAGATATCTCTGTGAGATCCTGATTTCAGTTTTGCTGGATCATACCGCAGTTTTATTTTTAATTTTTTGAGGACCCTCCATACTCTTTTCCATAGGTGTCCGTGTCATTTAAAATTCCTATTGTTAATGTGTGAGAGTTCTGGTTGCTGCCCATACTCACTGGCACCTGGAGGTGTCAGTTTTTCCCCAGCCATTCTTATGGGTGTGCAATGATATGTCCCTGTGATTTTAGTTTGCATTGTCTAATGACTAATGATGTTGAACAATTTTTCATGTGCCTATTTGTCATCCATATATCTTCTGTGGTAAAGCACCTGTTCAAATCTTTTGCCCATTAATTTTCCTTGGATTGCGATTTGCAAGTCTTTTTTCCTAGTGTGTGGTCAGTCTTTATCTTAAATTTCTTTTACAGAGCAAAATTTTAAAATGTTTATAAAGTGCAGTTTATCAATTTTTTCATTTTATGATTATGCAGTTGGTGTTATATATAAGAACTCTCTGTTTAACCTAAGGCCACAAAGAGTCTCTTCTATGTTTTCTTCTAAAAGTTTTACATTTTTACATTATTTAGTTCTATGGTTCATATTAAATTAAATTTTGTATAAAATGTGACGTATGGGATGACTTTTTTTTTTTTTTTTTTTTGCATGTGGTTGTCGAATTTTTCCAGTGCTACTTACTGAGAAGACTATCCTTTGTACATTGACTTGCCCTGCAAGTTTTTTTAAAAAATTTCTGGACTCTCTATACTGTTCCATTGATTAATATGCCTTTGACTAGTATCACACTGTCATTATTACTACTGTTTTATACTATGTGTTGAAAGGGGTCTTGTAAATCCTTCAACTAAATTTTCCCTTTTCTGAAAAATTTTGCCTCTGATAAATCCTTTGTATTTTCATGTACATTTTGTAATCAGCTTATCTATTTCTGCAAAAGTCCTCCTGAGATTGTGATATCATAGAATTGTAGACCGATTTGAATAGACTTAGCATCTTAACAATATCGACTCTTCTCCTCCATGAACATTGTATATCTCTCCATTAATTTGGGTCTTGTTGGATTTCTTTTATCAGCGTCTTGAAGTTTTCATCCTAGAAATCATGCACATATTTTGTTAGATTTATACCTGAGTATTTCACTTTTTCTGGTACATGATCCTTGAAAAAATCGTATTTGAAAACATTTTCCAATTGTTTATTACTAGTGTACAGAAGGGTTGGCATACATTTTCTGTAAAGACCCATATTGTAAATATTTCAGGCCTTACAGCCCTCCTCCTCTTCCTCTCCTTCTTTTGTAATTCTTTTAAAATATAAAACAATTCATTGCTTGTATATCTTAGAGAAACAGGGCACAGGCCAGACTTGGTCCATAGACCATAGTTTGCCACCCCCTGGAATATATAAATACAATTAATTTTTGTATATTAACCATGTATCCTGAAGTCTATTGGGTCATTCCCAATGGAATACAAATAACGCTGCTATTTCCTCAATCTTTGAAAAAAAAATCCTTGCGCTTGATCCCACTTTCCCACCTGTTAACCCACAGTTTCTTTCCCCCACCATGAAGCTAACCCCTTCAAAGAGTTATCTATACTTGGGGTGTCAAATGTCTTTTCTCCCACTACAAATGGGCTTTGATCACTAAGGGCTGTGATGGTGAATGAATAAGAGACAGGGAGGAGGGGAGGCATGGACCCCATCGGTCCCCTGCTTAATTGTTAAGACACACCCAGGCCTGGTTCAGTCACTGGCTGTTGTGAGGTGTCCATTCCTCTTCTGAGTGTGTTGGAGGCTCCTTCTGCTAGAAGATTCGGAGACAACAAGCTCTAAGACATTCGGTCTCCATTAGTTCAATGTGTGTGTGTGACTATGTGACTGTGCGTGGGATTGTGTGTAAGTGTATGTGTGACTGTGAACACATATGTGTCATGGTGTGTGTATATGAGTGTATGCATGTAATTGTGTGCATGGTTACATGCATGCATATATTGTGCTTTGCACTCGTGTGTGTGCATGTGTGTGTAAAAGTGTGTATGTAACTGCAAGCACATGTGGGTGTATGTAACTGTGTCTGTGTGTATCTGTTTGTACACAGTGTGTATGTGTATGTGATTGTGTATGCAGTTGTGTGCATGTGTGGGTGAACGTGTGTGTATGTGTGTAAGGGTGTAAATATATGTGTCTTGAAGTCATTGAACCACTGTAATGGTCTGCACCAGGCTGTGTTCTTCAAAACAACTGCTGTGGGAGGCCTGTCCCTAGACCTCAGCTGAGTGGTGTAGGCAGGACATTCTGGAGAAATAATGCCTTTGGAAGCAGCCCTAAGGACATGTGGGTGTATGTTCTCTGCTGTCCCCGAGAGGGACTGAGCCCCAGGTGCCACAGTGTGAGCTTTCTGGCTAAAGTACCCTTTTCCTGCTGACTTCCCTTCCCAGTCTCACTTCCACAGTGTCCTACTGGCATTTCCTGGCATTATTTCCCAAGGAAACAACTTGCAGTTGAATTCTTGCCTCTGCCTCAAGGTCACCTCCAAGTAAAGTATTTGCACTTGAATCCTTGCATGAGGATCTACTTCCAGAGGATGCAAACTAAGACACACATAGGTTCGCTCCTCCAATCCCCAAGGGTGTGTTATTATTCCCTTTTTACTGAGGAGGAATGTGAGTCTCAGAGAGGGCAATTTACTTGCCCAAGGTCACACAGCTGGAGAGTGGCAAAGCCTAACGTTGACAAGGAGCCCTCTGATCCCAAGCCAGTGATTGCTACTTTCTAGGCAGCCTCTTCCCTGCTAAGGGCAGAGGGAAAGAACAGGGGATGTTCATAGCCTGCAAGACAGCTGATGGGTGTGCCAGTAGGGGCTAAGGCTCATTGCTGGTGACTGTGTCCTCGTTCTGTCATAAAATAAGAGAAATAAGACAATTACTCATGCTTGGTGCTGACTGTGAGCTAGGGAGTATTGTAAGCACTTTATTCATTTTAATTTATTTGATTTTCACAACCACCTTGTCATTACCCTTAATTTTCAGGTTAGAAAATTGAGGCGCAGAAAAGTAAAGAGACATACCCAAATTCACTCAGCTGGTGCTGATTTGAACCCTGGCACCTGGAGTCCTTGTTCTTAACCACGATGCCTTCTGCCTTCTACAGGTTGCATATATTGCATCCTGCCACCTCTCTGGCATGGCACTAAGAATGCAGTAGCATGGTACTATGCATAACACTAAAAATTTTTCCCTTTAAAAATATAATCTGTGGGACTTCCCTGGTGGTCCAGTGGTAAATAATCTGCCTTACAATTCAGGGGACTTGGGTTCAATCCCTGGGCAGTTAACTAAGATCCCACATGCCGTGGGGCAACTAAGCCCCCACATCACAGCTACTGAGCTCACACACCTCAACTAGAGAGCCTGCATGCCTCAAACTACAGAACCCACGTGCTCTGGAACCCAAATGCCACGGCTACAGAGCCCATGGGCCCTGGAGCCTGCGCACCACAACTAAAGAAGAGAAAACCCCCATGCCACAACTAGAGAGAAGCCCGAGTGCCACAAAGAAGAGTCTGTGTGCCTCAGTGAAGATTCCGCATGCAGCAACTAAGACCCGATGCAGCCAAAAATAAATTTAATTAATTAATAATAAAGAAGTAAATCTAAAATATATATAAATAATTTCTAATTACATATATTAGTAATTATAATGAAAAATGTTTTGCAGGCTTCATCTAAGAAAAGGAAACAGTTGGGTAAATGTAGACATATAGCAGAACCATTCTTCCTCCTACTCTGCCCTCCCATTCCAGGTGTTGGGTATAATTTTTCATTTTTTTTCTGTGCCTACACAAACATCGACACTCACATAACTGGATTGCTGAGGTGTCCCATCCCTTTGCAGAATGTAATAGTTGGGTCCTGGCAGAGACCTCAGATGGGCTACATGAGAGTGGCTTTAAGTAGGGGCCATTTACAAAGTATTGACTGTGTAAATAAGGAATGTTGCCTGCCATCTAGTTCTACTAGGATTAAATCATTAGCCACTGCAGTTGCTAATTCAGGACAGAGACCAGGATGAGGCACTCTGCACATTGGGAAAACAGCCCTTTAGATATTTAGGAAAACTTTTATGAGCCTGAATTCTTGCATCCTCCCATACTTAGAAAAGTACTAAAATTATTAACTAAAAAATCTGTTCCTCATGACGACTAGCAGTAACCATCTACCATGCTGTATATTGGATTGCACATACCCCTTAGCCAAAATCACATATATGCTGACCTCCTTCCTTGCCTCTTTGGAGCAGTTCCTCAGAACTATCTGAGAGGCTGTCTCCTGGGCGACAGTCCTCAGTAATGTCCCTGAATAAAACTGAATCTCAATGCTCTGACGTTGTGCATTTTTTATTTCAGTTGACAGTGGGCCAAGGGAAACCATCAAGGCTAGTATAGCCCCCTGGGGACTAGCATCAGCTGAGAGCTGACACCACCCCCAGGCCAGGTAGTAGCTGTTCCTGGAACCCAGAGGGATTAGCTGAAGCTGAAAGCAGCAGTGGCCTTTGGCAGAGGATGGATGTCTGTCCTCTAATCCCCTCCGATTGCCTGCAGGTGCCTTCCATTGACCAAACATCATCTCCTTATATGACTCGGGCTGCAGGTAGGTGGCCGACTCCTATTAAAACTGGGAAGAACAAACCTGACTTCCACATTGGATCTAGTCCTTTGTCTCTAACCTTTGTACTCTGTTGCCTGTGCTTAGTGGTGCTGGCTCTGCACCTTTGTAAAAGAATGTTGCCTGTAGCTGTTTTGCCAACAGTCTGCTTTCACTTTTAAGGTTCATTGGATTCGCTGGTAAAATAACCACTCGTCTCACACAAGTGAACAGCTTCAATCAAATCTTTAAAAGGAGGAGCTTCAAGATGGCGGAAGAGTAAGACGCTGAGATCACCTTCCTCCCTACAAATACATCAGAAATACATCTACATGTGGAACAACTCCTACAGAACACCTACTGAACGCTGGCAGAAGACCTCAGACCTCCCAAAAGGCAAGAAACTCCCCACGTACCTGGGTAGGGTAAAAGAAAAAACAGAGACAAAGTATAGGGACAGGACCTACCCCTCTGGGAGGGAGCTGTGAAGGAGGAAAGGTTTCCACACACTAAGAAGCCCCTTTGCGGGCGGAGACTGCAGGTGGCGGAGGGGGGAAGCTTCGGAGCCGTGGAGGAGAGCACAGCAACAGGGGTGCGGAGGGCAAAGCGGAGAGATTCCCGCACAGAGGATCGGTGCCAACCGGCACTCACCAGGCCGAGAGGCTTGTTTGCTCACCCGCCGGGGCAGGCGGGGCCTGGAGTTGAGGCTCGGGCTTCAGTCGGATCGCAGGGAGAGGACTGGGGTTGGCGGCGTGAACACAGCCTGCAGGGGGTTAGTGCACCACGGCTAGCCGGGAGGGAGTCCGGGAAAAAGTGTGGAGCTGCCAAAGAGGCAAGAGACTTTTTCTTCCCTCTTTGTTTCCTGGTGTGCGAGGAGAGGGGATTAAGAACGCTGCTTAAAGGAGCTCCGGAGAAGGGCGCCAGCCACGGCTAAAAGCGCGGACCCCAGAGACGGGCATGAGACGCTAAGGCTGCTGCCGCCGCCACCAAGAAGCCTGTGTGCGAGCACAGGTCACTATCCACACCTCCCTTCCGGGGAGCCTGTGCAGCCCGCCACTGCCAGGGTCCCGTGATCCAGGGACAACTTTCCCGGGAGAACACACAGCACGCCTCAGGCTGGTGCAATGTCACGCCAGCCTCTGCCACCGCAGGCTCGCCCGGCACTCCGTACCCCTCCCTCCCCCCGGCCTGAGTGAGCCGGAGCCCCTGAATCAGCGGCTCCTTTAACCCCGTCCTGTCTGAGCGAAGAACAGACGCCCTCAGGCGACCTACACGCAGAGGCGGGGCCAGATCCAAAGCTGAACCCCAGGAACTGTACAAACAAAGAAGAGAAAAGGAAATCTCTCCATGCACCCTCAGGAACAGCAGATTATATCCCCACAACCAACTTGAGGTACGCTGCATCTGTGGAATACCTGAATAGACAACGAATCAACCCAAAATTGAGGTGGTGGATCTGGAAGCAACTGTAGCCTTGGGGTTTGCTGTCTGTGACTGACTTGTTTCTGATTTTTATGTATATCTTAGTATAGTTTTTAGTGCTTGTTATCATTGGTGGACTTGTTTACTGGTTTGGTTGCTCTCTTCTTTGTTTTTATTAATTTTTTATTTTAATAATTTTTTAATTATCTAATTTTATTTTATTTTTTTAAAATATTTTTCTTTCTTTCTTTTTTTCCTCCCTTTTCTTCTGAGCTGTGTGGTTCACCGGGTCTTGGTGCTCCAGCCTGGTGCCAGGCCTGAACGTCTGAGGTGGGAGAGCCAAGTTCGGGACTTTGGACCACCAGAGACCTCCCTGCCCCACGTAATATCAATCGGCAAGAGCTCTCCAGAGATCTCCGTCTCAACGTTAAGACCCAGCTCCACCCAATGGCCAGCAAACTCCAGTGCTAGACGCCACATGCCAAACAGTTAGCAAGGCAGAACACAACACCACCCATTAGCAGAGAGACTGCCTAAAACCATAATAAGTTCACAGACACCCCAAAACACATCACCGGACACAGCCCTGCCCACCAGAAAGACAAGATCCAGCCCCACCCACCAGAACACAGGCACCAGTCCCCTCCACCAGGAAGCCTACACAAGCCACTGAACCAACCTCACCCACTGGGGGCAGACACCAAAAACAACGGGAACTATGAACCTGCAGCCTGCAAAAAGGAGACCCCAAACACAGTAAGTTAAGCAAAATGAGAAGACAGAGCAATATGCATCAGATGAAGGAGCAAGGTAAAAACCCACCAGACCAAACAAATGAAGAGGAAATAGGCAGTCTACCTGAAAAAGAATTCAAAGTAATGATAGTAAAGATGATCCAAAATCTTGGACAAAGAATAGAGAAAATATAAGAAACGTTTAACAAGAACCTAGAAGAATTAAAGAGCAAACAAACAATGATGAACAACACAAGAAATGAAATTAAAAATTCTCTAGAAGGACTCAATAGCCGAATAACTGAGGCAGAAGAACAGAAAAGTGACCTGGAAGATACAATAGTGGAAATAACTACCACAGAGGAAAATAAAGAAAAAAGAATGAAAGGAATTGAGGACAGTCTCAGAGACCTCTGAGACAACATTATATTCACCAACATTTGAATTATAGGGGTCCCAGAAGAGGAAGAGAAAAAGAAAGGGTCTAAGAATATATTTGAACAGATTATGGTTGAAAACTTCCCTAATATGGGAAAGGAAATAGTCAGTCAAGTCCAGGAAGCACAGAGAGTCCCATACAGGATAAATCTAAGGAGAAATATGCCAAGACACATATTAATCAAACTATTAGAAATTAAATATGAAGAAATAAATTAAAAGCAGCAAGGGAAAAACAACAAATAACATACAAGGGAATCCCCATAAAGTTAACAGCTGATCTTTCAGCAAAAACTCTGCAAACCAGAGGGGAGTGGCAGGAAATATTTACAGTGATGAAAAGGAAAAACCTACAATCAAGATTACTCTACCAAGCAAGGATCTCATTCAGATTCAATGGAGAAATTAAAACCTTTACAGAAAAACAAAAGTTAAGAGAATACAGCACCACAAAACCAGCTTTACAGCAAAGGATAAAGAAACTTCTCTAGGCAGGAAACACAAGAGCAGGAAAAGATCTACAAAAACAAACCCAAAACAGTCAAGAAAATGGTAATAGAAACATACTTATCAATAATTACCTTAAATGTAAATGGATTTAATGCTCCAACAAAAAGACATAGACTGGCTGAATGGATAAAAAATCAAGACCCATATATATGCTGTTTACAAGAGACCCACTTCAGACCTAGGGACACATACAGACTGAAAGTGAGGGGATGGAAAAAGATATTCCATGTAAATGGAAATCAAAATAAAGCTGGAGTAGCAATACTCATATCAGAAAAAATAGACTAAAATAAAGACTATTACAAGGCACAAAGAAGGATACTACATAATGATCAAGAGATTAATCCAAGAAGAAAATATAAGCATTGTAAATATTTATGCACCCAACGTAGGAGCACCTCAATACATAAGGCAAATGCTAACAGCCATAAAAAGGGAAATTGACAGTAATGCAATAATAGTAGGAGACTTTAACACCCCACTTTCACCAATGGACAGATCATCCAAAATGAAAATAAATAAGGAAACACAAGCTTTAAAAGACGCTTTAAAAGACACTTTAAACCAGATAGACTTAATTGATATGTATAGCACATTCCATCCAAAAACAACAGAATACACTTTCTTCTCAAGTGCTCATGGAACATTCTCCAAGATAGATCATATCTGGGTCACAAATCAAGCCATAGTAAATTTAAGAAAATTGAAATCATATCAAGTATCTTTTCCAACCACAATGCTATAACACTAGATATCAATTACAGGAAAAAATCTGTAAAAGAGACAAACCCATGGAGGCTAAACAATATGCTACTAAATAACCAAGAGATCACTGAAAAAATCAAAGAGGAAATCAAAAAATACCTAAAATAAATGACAAAGAAAATATGATGACCCAAAACCTATGGGATGCAGCAAAAGCAGTTCTAAGAGGGAAGTTTATAGCAATGCAGTCCTACCTCAAGAAAGAGAAACATCTCAAATAGACAACCTAACCTTAGACCTAAAGCAATTAGAGAAAGAAGAACAGAAAAACAAACAAAAAATACAAAAGTTAGAAGGAAATAAATCATAAAGATCAGATCAGAAATAAATGAAAAAGAAGTGAAGGAAATGATAGCAAAGATCAATAAAACCAAAAGCTGGTTCTTTGAGAAGATAAACAAAGTTGATAAACTATTAGCCAGACTCATCAAGAAGAAAAAAGAGAAGATTCAAATCAATAGAATTAGAAATGAAAAAGGAGAAGTAACAACTGACATGCAGAAATACAAAGGATCACGACAGATTACTACAGGCAACTATACGCCAATCAAATGGACAACCTGGGAGAAATGGCCAAATTCTTAGAAAAGCACAACCTTTCAGGACTGAACCAAGAAGAAAGAGAAAATATATACAGACCAATCACAAGCACTGAAATTGAAACTGTGATTTAAAAACTTCCAACAAACAAAAGCTCAGGACCAGATGGCTTCACAGACGAATTCTATCAAATATTTAGAGAAGAGCTAACACCTTCTCAAACTCTTCCAAAATATAGCAGAGGGAGGAACACTCCCAAACTCATTCTACGAAGTCACCATCACCCTGATACCAAAACCAGACAAAGATGTCACCAAAAAAAGAAAACTACAGGCCAATATCACTGATGAACATAGAGGCAAAAATCCTCCACAAAATACTAGCAAACAGAATCCAACAGCACTTTAAGAGGATCATCCACCATGATCGAGTGGGGTTTATCCCAGGAATGCAAGGATTCTTCACTATACACAAATCAATCACTGTGATAAACCATATTAACAAGTTGAAGAGGAAAAAACATATGATCATCTCAATAGATGCAGAAAAAGCTTTCGACAAATTTCAACACCCATTTATGATAAAAACTCTCCAGAAAGTAGGCACTGAGGGAACATACCTCAACATAATAAGGACCATATATGACAAACCCACAGCCAACATCGTTCTTGATGGTGAAAAACGGAAACCATTTCCACTAAGGTCAGGAACAAGCCAAGGTTTTCCACTCTCACCACTGTTGTTCAACATAGTTTTGGACGTTTTAGCCACAGCAATCAGAGAGGAAGAAGAAACAAAAGGAATCCAAATTGGAATAGGAGAAGTAAAACTGTCACTGTTGGCAGATGACATGATACTATGCATAGAGAATCCTAAAGATGCTACCAGAAAACTACTAGAGCTAATCAATGAATTTGGTAAAGTAGCAGGATACAAAATTAATGCACAGAAGTCTCTTGCATTCCTATACACTAATGTTTAAAAATCTGACAAAGAGGGCTTCCCTGGTGGCGCAGTGGTTGACAGTTCGCCTGCCGATGCAGGGGACACGGGTTCGTGCCCCGGTCTGGGAAGATCCCGCGTGCCGCGGAGCGGCTGGGCCCGTGAGCCATGGCTGCTGGGCCTGCACGTCCGGAGCCTGTGCTCCGCAACAGGAGAGGCCACAACAGTGAGAGGCCCGCGTACCAAAAAACAAACAAACAAACAAAATAAAACAAAGTATTATATTTCACCTAACAGAAAGCAAAATTTTAAGTTTTATGATGCACACTATCTATCAGTGAAGATACAAGGAAATTGGCACTCTCAAAATCTGTAGGAGTGAATTTGCCAAGAGCTATTAAATTGCAAAACTCAAATGGTCTTTGATCCAGCAACACCACTTCTAGGAATTTGTCCTAGAGACATGTCCACACATATAAGCAAAATTGATGTTTACTACATCATGTTTATTATAGCAAAAGGCTAGAAAACTATACACATGTCCATTGATGAGGGAATGTTTAAATAAATTATGGTACATTCATGTGGTGGAATACTATACAACTATGGAAAAGGTGAATATAGGGATCAACTAGTCCTATCACACCATGCAGGGTAAATCAGTACAGAGACACCAAAAGGCAATTTGGCAATATCTGTTCTAATTGAAAATGTTTACATACATGTCCCCAGCAGAAGCAGCCTGGCTTAAGCAATGCTATGCAGCACTCAGAGAGAAGGAGCCTAAGGCACATAACTGAGTGAAAAGAACAAGTGACCAAATGTGTGTGTATGTGTATTTATGTTAAACTGTAATAACTTAATCTTATGCAGGATGTTTCATTTTGTGCAAAGAAAAAAAAACCTATTCTCATTATTGAGTTTGCAATTCAAATTTAATTTTCCAAAACTTAAAAAGAAAAGAAAGGATCTTGAAGTTATATTGTCAATGTGCATGCCTGAATGCTCTGTATATACTCTCGGTTGTAGAGAGACAAGACAGAATGGATGATTAAGGTGAGAGGGACTGTGAACAGATAAATGTAGGAATAGACTGAGCAACGTCTGGAAGGACACAGGAAACCATTGAAGGAAGGGATGGGATTGGGACGCTGGCATATGACAGAAGCTTATGTGAGGTGATGGATGTGTTAACTACCCTTATTGTAATCGTTTTGTAATATATACGTGTATCAAACCATCATGTTGTACACCTTAAACTTACATAATGCTATACATCAATTATATCTCAGTTAAGCTGGTGGGGGGAGTTGATGGGAGGTTTATATTCATTGTAAACCCCTCTGTGCTGTTTGGATTTTAACCAAGTGCATAATATTTTTTTGAAGTTGGGAGAAGCACAAAAACACTTTTCTACCTCACAGGACTGCTGTGCTGAGCAAAGCCTTGCAGTTGAGGAGGACACAACTTCCAAAACGTTTGTCCAGCCCAGTACTTCCTCATCATCCTTCAGTCCTTGGCCCAGAATCTACCCCTGGACCCCCAGACTGCAGCTCATCCCCTCCAGTTTGCCCCTGTAGCTGCAAAGAGTTATTTCTAATACTCATATCTGACCTGACCATCCCCTGCTCAAACATCTCCCATGGCTCCCCATTGCCCTCCTACTTCAGTCATGGATCTCCCTTCAAGAAAGGACTTGCGGTACAGCTGCAAGGAGAGCTATTAGCTGATAGCCTCCACCTATAGGGTCTCTGGGCTCTGCTGTAGCGTTCAAACCAAGTCCACACTTTGCTGGGCAGCCCACAGCCAATGACTGATCATGGTGGGCCACTGCTGCCTGACCGTTTCTGCCCAATGTGACACTCCCCTAATGGCAGCATCGCTGCCCATTTTTATCTTTTATCCAATATTGGCTTACCAAAGTACTTGAACTGACACCTTTGAAAACTCTTAACATGGTATCCAAAGCATTCCAAGAAGGGCTTCCATTACTAGCTCCAGCCTTACTGGGTGCCCCTCTGTTCCTCACACTGTATATTTCACAAGGACCCAGCCACCTTTACTTCCTCCCAAACATTCCAGGCCCACTTCTGCATGCTTCCATCCTGGCCTTTGCACAAGCTATCCCCTTGGCTTTGGTACTGTCCACTACACACACCCAGAGTGGTGAATTCATATTCACTTTTTTACTAGCAAGCCTCATCTCCTTTCCTCTGTGCCCCAGCCTTGCCCATGTAGGACTCCAATGGGACTAGACACTGAGTTGGACACTAGACACTGTCTAGGGCAGGTGGTGTAGACATGTTTACTGAACAAAAAGATGGATGACTTTTTTACCCCCAAAGATCTCTTGGGAATCCCTGGAATAAACTATTAAGTGGGAATTAGAGAAAAGAGCAAAAATTAAGGGAAATGAGGGTCTTTGGGGGAAGACCAAAGGCAGAAAAGCAAGAGAGGGGAAAAGAATTTCATATACTGAACATGTATTGGGTGGCATCTGTTCTACACATATTGTCACAATACTCCAAGTAGCCCTGTAGGGGAGAGATTCCCCACCCCACCCCCAATTTATAGAGGAGAAAAATGGTATTCAGATAAGGGAATTGGTTTTATTAAAGTCACATAGCCAGTTAGTGGGGCATTAATGTGAACACTCAGATCTTTGTGTCCCAAAAGACTACAAACTTTCACCTGCTATTCAGACTGGGTATCAGACCCTGCCTCTGGGCTCTGCTCCTATTCCCACTAAGCAATAATGACAGAATCAACAAAAAAATCTTTCCACTATCCCAGCTGGGGAGCAGAGACAATGAGAAGGGTTCAGGAACAGACCATGAGGACCTGCACCCACCATTCAATCTCTTTAGGCTCACGGTCCCTCAGAAGCTCTCACACCTCCTGCTGGCAGCGTTCCTGGTATTCTGGGTACTTTGCAAGGTTGTACAGGACCCAAGAGAGGCCACTGGCTGTGGTGTCATGGCCTGAGGGTCAGCCAGACAGGCTTGGGTCTCTGGGCTACTTCAGCACCAGAGGGTGGACAGCACCATGTTAAGTTCCCCCCCCCCGCCACCCCCCCCCACAAAGACGATGGGAAGGATGGGCAAGATGGGGTGATCCAGGGCCCAGCTGCCAAGTCCCTGGGATGAAGAGACCCCTGCCTATTCTGTAGTCCCACACTGGGACCCTCACCTTCAAACATGAAGGTGTCAGCCTCAGCTCAGGTGTCCTCATCTGACAGTTCTTTCCCATCTTCATCCTGGAGAGAAAGCAAGATCCTCCAAATCACACCAGTTCTGGGGACACCTGAACCTAACCTGAGATAGTCCCTGAAGCTCCAGCATCCAAGCAGGATTCTTCCCTCTTCATCTCCAGAGCCCACCCCACAGGACTCCTCCCTAGTCTCCTGCCTCCTGTTTACTCCTTCCAGATAGCCTTCTACACAGTCACATCTAAAACTTCTCTCTGACCTGTCCCTCCCTTCCTCAAGCACCCTCTATGACTCCCTAGCACTCTCTGGATCAAGTCCAAGTTCTTTGACCTGACATTTGAAAACAAGGTCCAGCCTATGTCTTGAATTTAGATCCCAGAGAAGCGTACCTTGGCCAGCAGGAGCACATCAATGAAGTCCAAAGTCTCAGCCTTAGCCTTGGCCTTGAGGAAGTCTTGGGAACCCTGACTAATGAGGGTGCAATGCCGCTCCCTGATGACAGCCTCTGTGAAGTCGTGCACCAGGTCGCAAGCCCTATGGAAGTGCTGCACATCGCGGGTGAGGTAGTACAGGAGGTCCATGTGCAGGAAGATCTACTCGGTCCATTTCATCACAAGGGCACTGAGCTCCAAGACGGCAGCAATATATTCGCTGGGTTTCCTACAGGGTCAGACCAGAGAGAGCCTTAAGAAGCAGTATTGTGTATCTGTGGGCCATCTGTTCTTAGAGACTGTTTCCTGATAGGAAGTCTTGGGGACCCTGATAGGAGGAAGCTCCTGGTTTCTAGGCTTCACATATTTTAAGCTGCTGCCTCCCTTCATGATCTCATACTGCAGGAGCACGTCCAGTCAGTAACCCAGGACCACATCCCATCCAGAAAAGAGTGCCCTTCAATCATGTTTCTCTTTCTGCCTCCCATCTCTGTGAACTGCCTCATGTCCTAGATCTCAGAGCAGAGCTTGGGAATCATGCTCATCTCTCCACTCTCCCACACAACATCTAGACCTGCCATTCTTTCTCAGTTTCCCCCAAATCTGCCACATTTTCTCCACCAAGCTCAAGTTTCCTCCCCTCTCTGGTCTTCTCACATCCTGTGTCTACACAACAATCAGTCTTCTCTCAAGTCAGATGTTCAAGCTCAGCTTTGACCACAACTCTCATCTGGTCAAAGACCTTCTGTGGCTTCCTGGAAACATCAGGGTAAAGTCCATATCCTCTTTGTCTGACTTCAGAATGTCCTTAAGTTATAACTCTGCCCACTCCTCCAACCTCATACCCAAGGCGTCTCCTGTTACACATGTTCTGCTCATCCTAGCCTCCTGGCCTTTATCAAACAGTTCTACCTACCTGAAAGGATAGCTCCTTTGCTTTCCCTTTCCCTGTCCTTCAATGTCCAGCTCTGACACACCTCCTCCAGGAAGGCCCTTCTGATTTCCCTGGTCAGTCCTCCCTCCCCCATCTACTCCCTTGGGTCTACGGCTCATGTTCCCAGGCCCTGGGCTGAGACTTACTCTTGGCAATTGCTGTCAAAACTGAAGACACATTTCTGCAGACTGTCCAGGGTCATGAGGCTGATGTGTTCAAACATGTCCATATGAGTACTGCCCTCTGAAGCCAGGCGCTGCCACTTGGCCTGGACAGAGAAGAGGGCAGAGCTGGGGCTGAAACTTCCCCCTCCTGAGCCCCTCCCCAATCTCAACCACCTGGATGGACCCCCCCAGACCTGGCCTCTTGGTCCTCTGCCCCAAGCACCTATCTCCAGGGAAGACAAGGCTTGAGTGGGAGTGGAAGCTGTTACTATCAAGACATGAAGACCCCACAGCTGGTAGTCAGGAGACCTGGTTTCAAGGTCCAGCTCTGCCTCTTATGTTCTGTGTGCCCTTGGTCAACTCATTGCTTTCCATTTGGCTTTTCCAAATGGAACTTTGGAATTCCAAATTCCAAGTGTCAAATTTTAGTAGCAGTTAAGATGACCTGCTTTGGTGTTGGACAAACGAAGTTAGAATTCCTGCCCCACCACGTACAGCTCACTTACTAATGAGCAATCTTGGGCAATTTCCCTAATCTCTCTGACCTTCCATTTCATCATCCTTAATATGGCAATGACAATCATCTCTACCTCATAGGATTGTGAAAATAAATTAGACAACACATGCCATGGACTTGGCCCACAATTTCTGATATACAGTAAGTGTTAAATAATTGTTAACTACCATCATCATCTTCATCATTATCATAGTGGTAGACAATTGCAAAAATGTCCCCATTTCTTTATCCCTCCCTTTACCCTCAGTCTTTGCAGTGAGATTTTTCAGCTCTTCCATTAGGAGGTGGAACCTGTTTCTCTTCAATCTGCGCTGAGCTAGGACTTGCTTTGGTCAACAGGAGGTGGAAACTATCGTGTGCTAGTTCTGACACCAGGCTTCAAGAGGTACTGCATGTTTCTGCTCATTCTCTTGGAGCCCAGCCTCCACCATGTAGTCAAGCCCAGGCTAGCCTACTGGAAGATGAGAGACAAATACAGGAGTCCATTGTCCCACCAAGGCCATCCTAAACCAGCTGACAGCTAGCCGAGCCCCAAACATGTGCCAAAGCTGAACCTGGATCAGCAGAGCTGTCTTCGGAACCTACCCATGACCACGAACACATGAATAATTCCGGCTAGGATGAGAAGAATGACTCAACTGACCCATCATCTCATGAACAATAACAAACACTAATTCTTTCGAGTCCATGAGTTTTAAGGTGGTACCTAATGCAGAAAGAACTACTATGCAATCTTCATCATTTCTGTCCTGAATTTACAGAGCCTCCATGAAGCAGACTAGAAACTAAAGCCTTCTGAGCACCTACTATGTGCCAGGAACACGACTGCACTACATCATCTTGATGACTCTTTAAGAAGGGGTTATTATCCCGATTTTACAGATGAGGAAACTGAGGCTTGGAGAGGAAAATCAGTGACCCCCAAAGCCATCCAGCATGGCCAGGATTCCAGACCACATGTGTGTAAGCCCACTCCCCTTTTCCTAAGGCTCCAGCTGGGACCCGGAGTTCAAGAAACTCACATGCATGATGTCTGCACTCTTGGTGAAAATCTTCATATACGGCTTCAAAATCTCGAAGTGGAAGGCGGGTGTCAGCAGGCATCGATGGTGGTTCCACCTTTCACCAGCACTCAGCAGGAGCCCAGCCCCTAGCAGAGGCAGCCATGAGGAGTGAGCAAGGGCGGCACCTTCCCCTGGGCCCCCAAGGTTGTCCTCACCCCCTTCACTCACAGTTACTCACCCAGCCAGGGATTCAGGAAGATGTAGAAAAACATATCCTTGGGTATGATGGTGGCTGACATGAGAGCTAGAACATGGAGAGGGGGAGGGAAGGACTTTTGGTGGGGGCTGGAAGCTCCCAGGGAGGGGTCTACATTTCTCCTCCAAGCCCAGTATAGCTTGGAATGGGACAATGAACAGAGGAACAGGGAGGAAGGGGGAGGTGGGGGGGACCAGACAAGGCTGTAGCACAGAGTAGAGCAAAGGCAGACCCCAAAGACACAACCCTATATGCTTAGACACACCCCAACATGACACAACATGTCCCAGCATGCCTTGACATGGCTCCTACATGTCTAACATGTGCTAAACACCCAAGCACAGCCCAGCAACCTACAAAATGCCTTTACAGGGACCAAGGACACCACACTTGCCCCAGCACTCTCTGACATCTCCTGGAATATCCAACATGGTAGACCCCTCAACAGTGTTGAGTTTCCACCATTCAAAACTGAAAAAGTCTTTGGCAACCAGAGAGAGCCAGGGACCTGCCTAGAGTTACCCAGCAGGGCTCTGTCGATACTGCCCATTCCCCTGCTCAACCTGGTCTGTCCAGGAGTGGGAAGGGCTGGGAGCAGGGGCAGGGGAGAAGCTGGGGTGGGGGCTCCTGGGAGAGATACCTGTGGCCTGGAGCAGGGGGGCAGTGAAGTTAGGGTGGACAAGCCGCAGGATGGGATAGAAAGGCCCCATCCACCAAAGGTGGACGTCGCGGAAGTACTGGCCCAGATCTTCCACCAGCCGCATGCCCTCCTCATTGCTCGTCACCTGGGAATGGATGGGAATAAGGCCAGGCCTGGCAGGGGGCCTCAGAAGCTACAACTTCTCACTACATCCCCCTACCCACCACACCCACTCACCCCCTTCTCCCCTTCTACCTGGATTATTGATCTATACTTCTCTCCATCTCACTAAGTCAGCTTCTCTCTGTTGGCTTCTCTTTTTTTTCATGTCTCTCTATGTACCTCTCTCTGTCCCCTTACTCTCTTCATCCCTGTGTTTTGACAGAAAGAGAGAGAGGAGGGATGCGGGAGAGAGAGAAAGAGGGTGGGGGAAAGAGGCGGGGAGAGATAATGGATGGATGGATAATAGATAGATAGATAGATGATAGATAGATAATAGATGAATGGATGGACGAGAGAGAAATGATTAGATGATGGGTGGATAGATGGATGGATAGAAAGGTGGATGGATGGATGGATGACTAGATGATGGATGGATAGATAGTTGTAGATAGATGATAGGTGGACAGATAGATGATGGATGGATGAATAGATGGAAAATGTATAGATAGATGATAAATAGATAGACAGATGATAGATAGATAGATAGATGTGTTTGTATCTGTGTATATGTATGTTTCTTTTGCT